>NC_090321.1:157925627-159125627 GCF_040869045.1 Eurosta solidaginis
AAATTGGAAATTCTGAACTTGAATTGTAATTTTCTGAACTTAAATTGGAAATTCTGAACTTTAATTGTAAGTTTCTGAACTTGAATTGTAATTTTCTGAACTTGAAATGAAAATTCTGAACTTGAATTGTAATTTTCTGTACTTGAATTGTATTTTCTGAACTTGAAATGAAAATTCTGAACTTGAATTGTAAATTTCTGAATTTAAATTAGAAATTCTGAACTTGAATTGTAATTTTCTGAACTTAAACTAGAAATTCTGAACTTTAATTGTAAGTTTCTGAACTTGAATTGTAATTTTCTGAACTTAAACTGGAAAAGGTGTAGTTAGAGTTCTGTCTTTTTTCCATATTAACAACTGGTATTTTTAACACGGACATGTCCTACGAAATATCAATTGCCAGTGTCTGCATCAGCATCATACATGTTGACAAACTAGTCATTATATACACCTGAATGGTACCAGATGCCACACTAGTCAGTGTAACACATCAGTATCATACCAATTAACACTTTAGTCAGCCCAACCAGAGAGGAAAGATATAATAAGAACACACATCAGTTCGATTTTCATTTGTAATGTACCCATTAGTGGTGGGTAATGACACTATTTTTTGAGTGTTAACACAGTAGCACAGGCACACTTTGCAGTGTTAACACATTGTGTTGACACAATTGTGTTATAACTGATTATCGAAAGTCGATATGAGTGTAGGCACAATATCAGAGCACAGTACTGTGTTACTTACCTCTAACGCCACGTTTGACGCCATTTCGAAGAGTAAATCATGGCAACATTTATCTTCTTTCATACTCCAATTTTTCAAAGTCATATCATCTGATCAAGAGGATAGTAAGTGCCCCTGTGGACACCATTTTTTTTATGAAAAAATCAAAATAAAATCAAAATTATGAGAGCGCAGTGAGAATTTTAAAATCTTTTTAAATGTCATTATCCTCTCACCGGTTTTATTTTGTAATATTTGTATCATGTGTATAAATATGTTTTGATTGAAATGTCATTGGAAAGCAATACAATCAACACACAAGCACAATGGACTATGTATGTATGTCCACTTACGATCTGAGTGTCATTCTCTGTGCTATAGAGCGTGTTACTGTGTTATGATCATTTACCAGTTTGAGCGGCATTGCACAGTCAGCTTTGTGCCATCGAGTGTGCCACTGTGTTATAAATTAATCGATAAGTGTGCGTGTGCGTGCCGCACATTACTGAGTGTTAACACAATAACACAGTACAGTGCTGTGTTACTCAGCCTTAGTACCCATGATTAAATTACTAGAGGTTTCTTCTTCAATGACAGAGCTTTGACACCCCCAAATTTAAAAATCTGGACGGGTTGTTTTCGAAGAAAAACGGGGAATAATGCAATCCCCTTCAGCGACATTGTAGTAGAAAAGTACCTTTAGTAGTATATTAGTAGTGATAATAAATTTGTAAATTATTTGTGGGAAATAATTAATTTTCTACTAAATATTCCGTGAATTGATAAAGAATTATGTTGGTTTGGTCATTCTTTTAGAATTTGTTTGAAGAATGTCGTACGTCAGAATTTATTCAAAAATACACTATCTTATAATTTGTTTCAAAAACCCCCTTTCTGAGCATAAGTTTAATGTAATTTGATATAAGAGGGAGTTAATGAAAATCATTCTGAGATAACGCGTTCTGCAACCTAATTCTGATATAGGGCGTTTTTGTGACAAATCCTGAAATGGGAAATCTTTTAAAAATACTTTGAGATAAGACGATTTCGAATAGGCAGCCGATATGGGGTGATACTCTACTTAGCAGCCGCAATGAATGGCTTATTGTCTTAGAACTTTATATTCCGGCTTTGACTTTGACAGAAGAGTTAAGCTTTTGTGGGGCCCTGTTACGTTTATTGGGATTTATATTCGGAAATTTCGGAAAGCTCTCTTCCGTTTAAGTATTCATGGAAGTGCTCCGGATAAACCGTTAATAAAGAATATTCGCAACACGTTCGTTTCATACTACCTCACGAGGACCGAATATTCCAAATAAGTATATACATAATAATCCAAATATAAAACAATTCCACAAATTCTTAAATGAAGATGACTGTTCCGAGCATATGGTATGAATAAGTTAACATGCTCAATGAGTACATTTCGTTTTGGCATCTCCATTATCTACTAATGACATTTTTACGTGAATCGATTTACTAATCGAGTGTTTGACAATGATTTTTAAATAAGTTAAGTTTTCGTGTGTTCATAGGCTTACGAACTGACGTCTCTTATTATATCTATCCTCCCCGGCCTAACATTCTTAACTGACGTTTGCATTGCAAATTGTCGACTGAAAGCGTTCGCCCATTTCATCGAGTCCGACAGAGAAAATTCTAGTGAATGAACTGTTATAAACTGACTAGTATGAATAAACCCAAAAAATTCTAGTCAACCAGAATGTTTGCTGACTACTTTATCTTTTGCCTGCAGGGATACTGAGAACGCCTTTTTCAAACGCTTGTATGAATTCACAATGATCGACAACTTCTCTTTTCGAGTTGCGAGTGATATTTACACCGGCGACTCTTTAGCCCGAGTTAAAGTTGACATACCCTGCAGTCAAAAGCCAAAGTAGTCAGCAAACATTCACAGCAATTCTAAATATTCTCGCGGAATTTTGTTTCTGCGGATTTTTTATTCCCGCGGAAAAATTCCTCCATTTCTTTTCTCCTAGGGAAAAGAATAATTGGGGAATAGGAATTTCGAATTTTCGAAGTCAGCTGTTTTGTCAATTGAAATTTTGTTGCGCATTTCTTATTTTGTTTAGAAAATAGAAAAGTTTAATTATTGTTGCGAATTTGTTTGAAATTAAGAAATAAAATATAAACAATGCATAGTATTGCATTTCATGTGGTATTCACTGAAATGCGTAATGAATTGGTGCCACAACAACACCAATAGAGGAGCATAAGAAGATGAAGACGATGGGATAACACAAATCCGCCGGAGTTGCCTGCTTTCATTCAGCAAAACTATTTTCTGGCGGCCAAGTCGAGTTGAATTAGTCTTTCATCATATGCCAAAATCTATTTAAGCCTTCTTAAAAATCCTTGCGCAATTTCTGGATGGCTGTATCAAATATAGGAAGAGCTCTTCCGTTGCTTATGATATACTTTTCGACTTAAAATAAAGAATATTGTGGTTGTTGTTGTTGTATTAACAGTGAGAATATTGTGGTAGAATGTAAATACATATTTTAGCACAAATTTGTACAAATAAATGTTCTTTCTTAAAAGAACCAATTTCCTTAACTATTTTTATACATTCCCTGTAATTTAACTAGTGAAAAAACTCCTATGAAATGGCAGAGAAATCTCCTTCTCCCTCACATTCATAATCAGCGTTGACAGATTGACGACGCCGTCGTCATTTTGACGATTTTCAACTAGAATGACGCTTGGACGATTCTGTTATGAAAAATTACGATTTAAGCCTGCCTTCTATGTAAGATTTATTTTAAATATTTAAACACCAAGAAATAGATCCAATAATGTTGATTTTAGAGGGACACTACAGTAAAAATTTTGAAGTGATCAACTTAGCTCGTGAAACCGGCGGAGTGGTGATGATATATTTGTCTCCGCATTCCACTCATAAAATGCAACCTCTAGACAGAGCATTCATAAGCCCACTCAAGACTTATTACAGTAACGAATTAAAGAATAGTTACTAAATTCCAAAGCGTTTTAAAAGGTTCAGACTGGCCAGGTTGCAGTTAACGGTTTCAGATGTACTGGTATATACCCATTCGATCGAAATATTTTTACTGATGCAGACTATATTGCTGCAAATGATATGTATGACCACCTAATTGCCGGAAACTCTGAAGTTTCCGAGCAAAATAATACAACTTCGGAGACTGGACGTACTCTTACTTCACCGACATCTAATTCAAATCGAGTGACTTCTCCAAAACCTGTGGTATCAACCAGTAAAGGAGTCGTTTCACCATGGAACTTTAAAAAAACCAGCAGCGAAAGCTTGAAAAGCTGAATGTGAAGAATTAATCAATGACTGAAGTAAGCGTCGTCTACGCAGAATCGAACCAAGGGAACTTTGTTGAAAAGCTTCCAGACGGGGCAATTTGCTCCTTTTTCGAAAAGTTATGGAAGGACGAAAGAAATATATCAGAATGGAGTGCTTGTTTACAGTGCGATACGGTTTGGGTTCATAACGTCTGCATCCCCAAAAAAAATCTAATTTTTATTTGCGAGACTTGCACAAATTGAAGTTTTTAAGCAATTTTGATATTTCCAATAACTTGTTCATTTTTAATATCAACGAGCCAAGGAGGTATTTTATTTAATCTTTTGAGAAGTTATTTATCTTTTAAAGAAAATTGGAAAATTAAAAAAAAAAAAATTTTAAAAGAAGTTATTTAATATTTTCTTTAGTAAATTAAAATTAGCCTACGTTTGCGTACCACATTACCCGCCAATTTTTGGGGAAGCGGCATTTCGAGCTCACCCGAATTTCGTCTTATAAATTGTAAACTGTTGGTGGTATATATCTTTTGATAAAGTACGCTATAGATGATATTTCACAAAACAAAATGTGATGAAAAAGAGGTGAATTGGACCTTTGGTTAGGCCAAAATTACCCAAAAACTAAACGCTAGACCACAAATGCCGCAGTTCCTCTATTTCGAAGACATTTCTAAGGTTCCTCCAGAAGTTGTTTGGAAAATATCAAAAGAGCTGACTCTACATACGCTTTTTTTAATTTATGTGCATTCGTTGCAGATCTAATGTTCTTGCCACACTCTTCAGCGAATGTAGAACGAACTTTTTCTAAAATAAATTTACACAAAACAAAAATCCGAAACCGTCTGGAATCTGATACATTAAAAGGAATAATAGCCCAAGATTATTTAAAATTGAATAACTTTTCCTGTTATAATATTAAACCGCAAATAAATATGCTAAAACATTAACGCGAAAATGTATAACTAAGAAACTAAAATGATATAGGAGGTTCAATTCGAGCTCAAAGAAAAAAATAATAATAATTGTTAAAATGACTTAAAACAAGTACCTTTTATATGTAATACAAAATTTATGTTTTAAGACGTTTTTGTTATTGTAACGAAAATTCTGCAAATCCTCTTATTTGCAATCTTCTGCTAACGTTCGAATCACTAAACTGTTGAATAAATAACTCCAATATTGAATAATGGAAAAATGGCCTTTATTAAAGTACTTCACAATAAATAATACTACTATTGCTCGCCAGATAGCGTCTTAATCAAAACTGCTTGTAGTGCCTCTACCAATGGTGCTTTTATACTCTGTGATTTCCTCGTGGCATCTTCTAGGCGCTTCCAGAATTTACTTAGTTACCGCCATATAATTATAACTGCATATGCACGTATATAGCTTCTCATATGCTTGTATTTGTGAGCGACACTTCCACAATTACAATTGCATACTTTTGGGAGCATCTCAGATAAGATATCTGCATGTGTTTGTGCATCTCTTCTCTGCTGCGTGTACGTACATATGTGTAGACATAATGAGTTATTCGTTTATGTAGATTCATGATTGATTTATGGATGTGCATACAATCACTGCTTAGCATCTGCTTAGAGATAGCAGTACCCCTTAGTGTTGCTAATATTCGTAACATTATTTATAAAATAAAACGAAATGAATTGAAAACGATTTTATATGTTGTATGTGGCAACAAAAAATAACAATCAAAGAGAATTTTCAGAAAAGCGCTTTTAAAGTTAATATTGTTGAATGAAATCCGGCGATCTCATTTTGGTTGCCGGCGAATACAATCGTACGTCCCCTGGTAATAACCCAAATTCTTCCTAACTCAATTTTGGTTGTTATTGGTTGTTGCCATAGATATGACGATTTTTTTGGCGGCGTCTGACGACTTGGAAAAAAAATATATGGCAACGCTGTTCATAATACCTACTTTTCTCCCATAACCGGTTTCCGCTTTTTCCAACATTGTTCAAGAGAAGTGAAAAAACCCACAAGGAATTTTTATTTAGAATACGAGGAATGGGAGAAGGAAAAAAACTCGCACGGAATTTTCGTTTAGAATTGGGCTGATTACAGTTCATTGACTAGAATTTTGTGGGGTTATTCATACTATTTTGTGTATGAGTAGTTATTTGACAATGCCAGATATCGTCCAAATCAACGGGCACATAAACACAAGCATGACAAGTCGATCCTCACCGTTACCTCAAAGAAGATATCGAAAACGCCAAGCCTTCCATATCAACAGTCCCAGACGGATAACCTATGCCGATGCGAAAACACCTTGGCCATGAGGGCATCAGCAGCCTAACACATTTTTTTCTACTTGGCGTTAAAAGCCTTTGCCATTCCAGAATAACGGAGATTGAAAAGGATAAAACCACAACCAAAAACCGGAAACCCAGCCAGTACCTAACGATATTATGCCTTTGGTCAGTAACGAAAACATTTGAAGCCGTCACGATTCCCTCAATTAAATGAAATTCTTCGGGCATCCAGCCATCAGCATGACTTCCGTAAAGTGCATATCACTACCACCGTTCTGAACTCCATTAACACTAATCATAGGACGGTGCTAGTGCAGCTTGGCCTGTTTTGACGTAGTCAACCACGACTGGTTCGTCCTTCTCCGTTAGATAGATAGATAATTTATTGAAGATTGCACTGCGACCATTGGTCTATTGTGCCCTCACCTCCTTCACAGCACATCAACCAAGCCGACTTCCTTGATGAATCCTAGCCGTTCTCTTGGCTTGAGGGATTTAATGTGGGAATGTTCTGGCCATGGTGAGCTCATAAACTTAGCCCTCCGCCGGCTCCGCTGATCGATCACAAAATTGGCATGTGTTATTCCGTTACTTTTTAGGTTTTATATATACATATGTACGTATTTTTATCAAAATTTATTCCAAAGTATAATGTATTGAAGTGATAAATTTTAAAGTGATATATGTATGTATATTAACTTGGGTCGATTTGTATGGACGAAAGTTAACCAATATCGCGCCATCGATTTTTCGATAGGATTTGGGCTCAAGAAAAAAAGTTCCACTACGCATACCCAAAAAAATAACTTTCGAGCCTGCGAAAAAAATAATGGCGAAAGGGTAAATTTTTCGACCAAAACACTCCCCAAAACCCAAAAAATATTTTTTTTTTTTCAAAAAACTGTTGTAAAACGTTGGCGGTATCAGTTTTTTAAAAAAAATTAATATTTTTTGGGTTTTGTGGAGTGTTTTGGTCGAAAAATTTACCCTTTCGCAATTTTTTTTTTCGCAGGATCGAAAACTATTTTTTTGGGTATGCGCAGTGGAACTATTTTTTCCTGAGCCCAAATCCTATCGAAAAATCAATGGCGCGATGTCGGTTGATAAATCGACCCAGTCTAATATACATACTTTTTATATATATGAAATATAATGAGTAAAATGAATTTAAGCTAATTTATCAATTTTCAAGTAATTTTTCAACCCAACTAGGACTAGTGCAGGGGCGTAGCCAGAAAATTGCCTGGGGGCGGCTCAAAAAAAGAATTTTTTTTTCAGTTAAATAAATAAAAAAAAATGTTGTCTCTAGCTTTAACATTAAAGTACGTGTATTGAGAATGAGATATGAAAAAGGTTACATAAAAAAGTCAAGCGCATGCGTCGGCTTTTCTTTGCCATTTCATCTAAAACTTCATCAACGGTAACAATTTGATCACGGTGGATGCTTAGTGATGCACAGCCATTCAATCGATTTTCACTCATCGTGCTTCTCAAATAGTTTTTAATCAGCCTAAGAGTTGATAAAGATCTCTCGTTAATTGCCGTTGTTACTGGAAGCGTACACAAGATTTTCAACAACATGTGAACATTAGGAAAAGCCACAGAATCGCATTCCTGTAATATTAATCATAGATAAATTGATAAAAAAAAAACGAAGTACCTCCTTCAGGAATAAGTATAATTCATGCTTTTTGAGCCTATGCATGCATGAGATCTAACGTATACGTATATAAAATTCAAAGGAAAAACTGATCGAATAGAAAAAAATTTTATTTAAAAAAGTCATATCTACACGGAAAAAACACTAATGTGTTTTTTACATTTTAAAATGTGAAAAACACATTATTTTTTCATTTATCAAATAATTTGAATTTTACATTTGTGAAATGTGTTTTTGACATGAAAAAATATGTTTGATATTGCATTATAATAATGTGTTTTCCACATGGAAAATAATGTGAAATTTGCATTATATTTCAAAATAGGAAATGTGTACTTCGAAAAAATGCTGTAAATTTAGTATTATTTAAATGTGGAGAAGAAAATCAAAGCACTAAAATTAGTATCGTTTAATTCGGCAAACAACAGAACCGTAAGCAATGTTTATATGTATGTTTATATGTCGCCGTGATGTAATGGCAGAAGAATCATGCAAATATTCAGACTCATGGAGTTTTCATATTTGCCTTTTCATTCCGATGAATGTAATCGCGGTTGAGGCAAACGAGCAAACGCCTGAATTGATTATGAGCCTCCTGCGATTTACAACCAGATTGACTGAATTTTGTGTGTATTAGTGCAGTAGGGTGGCTTCGTGACACACGTATTTGTTGTCGGCTACACGTTGATGAAAATCAAAAAATTTAGATTTTTTCATTTGACGCTTGCTTATTTGATAGTCGCGGGGTGTGATTGACAAAACAGCAGTGTTGTATTTAGTTTGTGTCGACATTCAAAATGAACAAGTGCACGGAAGAACAGCAATTCATATTAAAATTTATTGAAAATTATCAATGTTTAGCAGCTTTATGGAATGTAAAGCTTTTATTATTATTTAATACAATTTTTATTAATTTTTTTATTATTTAATAAAACTGCTGTAGTTGCAAGTAAAAAAAGTCATCATCCGATGACGGCATATTCACGTCCAAACGCTACGTTTGCTCAATGCAAATGTTGATTGATGGCTTTTTATTTGATAGTCGCGGGGCAAGCGTCAAATACCCGACACGCATACATACAAAAATTCCGTCAATCTGGTTGTAAATCGCAGGAGGCTCTATATTCACGCATGCAATAAGTTGGTTGATTTTAAATCAATGTCGGTTATGTTCGTTTAAGCAAGTTGGATCATTGAACACGATCATGTTGCCGAATGTAATCGAACGTTGTTGGCGTGAATACAAATAGTTTGATTTTACAAAGACCTGTTTCAATTTATATATAATGGAAATATCAACAATATGGACGTAATAGTTTAGCACGGCCTTACTTATGGAAGCCAAGTAATCCAGTAAAGGTCCATCGATATTCACCTACTACCCTACAAGAAACGCTGATAGTTTTACTAATACACTCACACTTGTAATTGACAATGCTGATCCTGCGATGACGTAAACATTGATACTCAAATTTGTGTATGTTCCTTTGTTCGCACACGCATATCCGCGTGTACCCAACGACAGCCTATAATCATGAAAAAGGACTCAAACTGGGAAAGCTTCGGACACCTGGTACAGAACAAAAGAACATACAGCAGATACCATTATGCATGTGAGACAGATACATAATTCTCAACGGAATTTTATGTCTGCGAGAACAGTTTATCCGATTTAATCATGTTGTCACTTCTGACTGTCATATGACAATTAAATGATTATTACGGTTGTTTTGTTATTTTTTAAATTGCGCAATTTTCAACCGACGAATACCAAATAAAAAATAAGTTTAAAAAATGAAAAAGAGAGCATTTCAAAGCTCCATGCTAAAAGAAAAAAGAAAATTCGAAAATAATATTAGAAAATACAAAAAGCTGTCGGAATGTGTGGGGCGCACTCAAAAAATTGATGCGGGAAAAATAATAGTGGTTAGTGGTGATTCGTTTTTAAATGTGTTTCCGCATGAGGAAAGCGCTCTTCTCGCAAACTCCATTGGTGCAGTTGTACCAGAAAGTACTTCCATATTCGGAAAAGCCAGTTCTTGCAATCCATCTGCAAGTGCGCTTTCATCAGAGTTAAGCGTTCCATGTGCAAGGTCTCTGAATTATGATCATATTGCATCCGAAAGTCCGTTTTTAGCTTGTGATACAACTGCAACAGAAAGTGGCTTCTTGATTGAGGCAGGCGTTACTATTGCAAGTTCTTTAAATTATGGTGCAATTACATTAGAAAGTGAAGTTAACAATGCCAAAGAAATAAGGGCATGGGCCATTAGGAATAATGAGTCCCAAAATTCTGTTGATGATTTGCTTAAAACTTTGAATAGAATGAAAGTAAAAGGTTTACCATTTTCTGCTAAAACCCTTATGAAAACCAGTCGGGAATCGGTGAATATTCGAACTATTCCTAATGGTGAATACCTATACATCGGTATTCAAAGTTATTTTAATTTTTACCCTTTTACAAATCTTGAAGATGTTGATGAAGTCCTAGTTGATGTAGGTATTGATGGTTTAAGCCTTTTTAAAAGTTCCGACCGAGTTTTATGGCCAATCCTTGGCGCACTTTCTAATTTTCCCGATGTTGATCCCTTTTTAATTGCGTGCTTTTCTGGTTTAAAAAAACCCGAAAGTCTTAATGATTTCATGGAAGATTTCTGTTTGGAAGTTCAGTGGTTAAGAGAAGCGGGAGTTAAAGTTGGTCCTACTGAAACCCTAAAAAAATTCAATGTGCGATTATTTTGCTGTGACTCCCCTGCAAGAGCATTCGTTACGAGTACTTTGTCTCATAGTGGCAAAAGCGGTTGTCCCAAATGTAGCCAAAGAGGCTCGTACATCGATAGGGTGTGTTATTCAAAAGAAGTTGGCCCTCCAAGATCGGATTTGACTTTTGATTTGCGTTGTGATCCTCCCCATCATGTTGGCGAATTCAAAGAAAAGAAGAGTATTTTGGAAGAAACAGGATTTGGCATGGTTTCTCAATTTCCTCTGGATTGTATGCATCTGGTTGACCTGGGTGTTACTAATAGATGGTTGAAACAAGTTTTAAAATATATAGATGTGCAAACTGTGAATGAAAAAATTTACTATGTCGCTCAGTTTGTTCCCTCTGAGTTTGGACGCATATCCAGAAAATTAAGCGAGCGTAAAAATTGGAAATCCACTGAGTTTAGGCAATTTTTGTTGTACACGGGGATTTTCCTGCTAAAAGATTGTGTAGAAAGCCACTTATACTACCATTTCCTATTATTGCATTGTGCTATAAGGCTTTTATCGAGTGAATGGACGTGTAAAACAAACCATGACGTCGCCCAAAACCTTTTAAATGACTTTGTTAGTTACTATGGTGATTTATTCGGAGATGAGTATGTTTGCTTTAACATCCACGGTCTTCTTCATTTGCCAGATTGCGTCAAGCAGTTTGGCCCTCTTGATTCATTCTCAGCATATAGGTTCGAAAACTTTATGCAGTATTTAAAACAACTTGTAAACAAGCCTAACTGTATTCTACAACAGATATTCCTCAGACTTGATGAAAGACAAGGATTTAATGTAACTACGGGAAAGTCTTCGAAAATGGGAGCATTTGTTGTAAACCCTCTGAAGAGAAAGGATTCCTTTTGTTTTAGCGGAAAGGTGGGCCCTATTAAAGTTCTTAATATAATTGAATCTTCTAATTCGAAAAAAGTTATTTGCAACGTATTTAAAAGGACTGAAAACTATTTTGAAGAGCCCCTTGAGTCTTCTCATAATCTTGGAATAGTAGTTGCTACAGATTTAATGACAGAAAAGGTCGAATTATCTTATGAGGATATTGATTACAAATACTTTTGTATTCCCCTTGATCAGAAGTTTCTCCTTATCCCACTTTTGCATCACCTATTCCACGATTTTTCGCATAAACCCACACATTCTGCATAAAAAATAATAATGATAATAAAAAAAAATATGAAAAAAATAAAGAAAAAAAAAATAAAAATGAAGAAATAAATAAAAACAAATATAAAAAATAATAATAAATAAAAATACAAAAAAAATTTTAAAAATAATTAAAATATTATTTTACATGAGTGCAGAAAATTCTTTTAATTTTGATGATTGGATTGTGGAAGACAGCCAACCTGAAAATGGTAAGTGTAAAATCATGTAAACAAGTTTCTGTAGTTTGAATATAATTGCAGGATTATCTGATCATTTCCTATTTTCAGCACCACCGACCATTAAGAAACGAAGATTTTTTGAAAAGAAATCACCACAGGCAGAGCAACAACAAGCACAACAAGTTATGCATAATTCATACATTCACCATATGCAATTTGATCAACCACAGCAACAGCAATTAATTCAACCACAAACACATCAACCATTTATACCATGCTATCAACCGCAGCTATCCGAGGGCAACCGTACCCAACCACAGGCACAGCATTCAACTCCGACACACCAAACACCAGAATTCAATGATGGTAATTTCAAGTTGCTTGCTGGCAGCTCTTAAGATTCAAAAAAATTTTATGCATGTATGCAAACTAGTGGTGGGATTATTTTCGAATAAACGTTATTCAAATAAATTAATAAATTTATTCGTTTCAAATAATTCGAATAATATTTATTCGAACTTTTTATTCGTTTATTCGAATTCCTTTCCTTATTATTCGAATAGTCCCACCCTTAATGCAAACCCTTATTAACTTATTAAGTGCCAAGTAAAACCTGTAATTACGTATACTTGTTTTTATTTCAGAATTTTTACGCACACTAAGGGAAATTGCTCGAAATCAAATTGAACTAAAAAACCAAATGCAGGTGTTACAGACCACAGTAAGTTTAAAGTATTTATAATTTAATAGTATGTTATAAATTTAAAGTATTTTCAATTCGTAAATTAATGTATCGTTTTTTATTGTTTTATGACTGTATTTCTTTTGTGTTTAGAAATTGATTGATCGTTATTTGACTAAGTAAAATCTTAATTGGAATGATATTAGTAGTATAGGTAATAGTCTAGTTGAGGAGTCGACTGCTAATACGCTACCAAAAATATCGGCAGAGGTGTCAAAGGACGCGTCTTGACATCAGTATTAAAAATCCGAAGGCGGAAAATAAAAATATTAACTCGTTCAAAAGATATTAACGAAAAACCGAAAAAAGACCCACGGTGATGCACAAATTTTTTTGTGGGTACTAACACAACAACAACCACATGCAAATCGCCAACTTCAACTGCAAATATTTCCAGACATGGATAAAGTTTTTCTTTTCCGCCATCGGATTATTGTTCTCGAGATTAATACGCGTCTTTTGACACCTCTCTCGATATTTTTGGTAGCGTATTAGCAGTCGACCCCTCAACTAGACTATTACCTTAGTATAATTGTTTTATTTTGTTAATCAATATCCAGCTACCAAATAATGAAAGGAAAGCACAACTTGTTCTAAATTTTTGACCGACTCCGTAGTAATTGTGTCCCACCACTATCACACATAATCCAATTGTTTATAGATTTGCTTAACGGCAAATGATGCAAATATCATGCGCGCATGCATATTTGGAATCAACATTTTTCGAATCTTCCAATTTTATGGCGCACATAAAGTCTGAACAGAAGGTCCAGAAATGTGGATCTTGCAACGCTTAAACTCCTGTCCATGAGCGTCACCACCACCGTGAGAGTGAACATGCCCTCTCCCTCCATGTAAATGTCCATGCCATGTTGAAAAGCATATATTCCAACCAAATTTACCAATAGTCCAAGCACAGATACAACAAACAAAAGTTGGTGCTCCATTTATCGTTCCACGCCCTCGAATAAAATAAAAACGGAATGAAAATTAAAACGAGGGTATTAACGTAGCGGTGCTAAAGCTTCTGCATGCACATAACCGTATGAAAATTCATCATTACCCTTCCTTACGCAAAAATTTTAACTCGTTTAAAAGATATTAACGAAAAACCGAAAAAAGACCCGCGGGTCCCTCCGAAACCGGTAGTGAAATCCATAGTACTTTTGGGCAGAACACCTTTCTGCGTTGGCGGTCTTTTGCCGCGCATATCAAAAATAACCCTGGGTGGGTCCAACACCGGTTTGGAGACAAAAACCATATCCGCACAAAACACTTATGTTCACAATTTTTTTTGTGGGTAACAACACAACAACAATAACATGAAAATCGCCAACTTCAACTGCAAATATCTCCGGACAGATATACAATTTTTCTTTTCCGCCTTCGCATTATTGTTCTCGAGATTAATACGCGTCTTTTGACACCTCTCTCGATATTTTTTAACTCATATTAGCAGTCGACCCTCAACTAGACTTTTGCCTTGAATTGTGGGTATGTAGCGAATTGAGAGGAAGTCAGTGGATGAAGACAGTCGAATGGGGTGGAATGAAGGAAAATAGGACAACAGAGTTGATAGAGGGTCAATATTAATTTAGAAAGCACTTAACAAATAACTAAAAGCTTTATTATAAATTAAATTTTATGGTTTATATTAATAAATGAAGTACAATAAATGCCATATATTCAAAAATTGGTAAAGTTTATGGCTCTTTAATATATAGCTTGAATTATCTTCAAGATTTTTGAAGTGTTGAGTACAGTAAAGTTTGAGTGAATGTGCAAATTTTTAGCAATCAGTTCATTTAGGACCTACACTCGATCCACCATTTCAATAAATATTGTTAATATTTATCACGATCCAAGTATAACGATATTTATTGAACGTGTAAGATCTGCCACACCTTGTGGGAGTTTGAATCATGATTAATTCTATATTTCTATTTTTAATTCCATACTTATGTATGTATTTATGTATTTATACTTTTTTAATTTTTTAATAAATTTATGTACATCTCTTCATTAAAGCAAACAAGTATTATGGAAACAGTTGCATCTGTAATAAATGGCGTAAGCGCCATCACAAAAAATCAGATTGCCATTGTGCAAAATTTGGAGGCACACGATCAAAATGTAAGTAATGATGTAATGCAATTATGGAGACATAAAAATTTTTTTTTTTATTAGTCAGCGAATAAGTCGGAAATGTTGGCGCAAAATGCGCTGCTGCGTGAGTGCAAAGTAGTTGCAGAGCATATTCAGAGGTCGGTGTGCCTCATGACGGGAGAAATCCGAGATAGCGCGTTGGACGAGATTGCGAGTCTCCTACCTCTGCAATCCCTTGAAGTGCTCTTTGAGGTGGAGGAAAAATTGAGCAATGCCGATTTCGTGCAAAACATGGTAAGAATTATTTTGGTGTCGAACTCCTATTTTCAAATTGAACTTAAATGATAGTAAACATTTCAAAAATCAATTTTATATATATTTTGTGTTTTATTATTTTACAGATTACATACATCCACAGAATAAAAGGAGCCTCGACAGAGGTGGACTGTGTCTTGAGACACATTTTCGCAGACTCGCTTTTGGACGGGTTCAATTGGGATGGCAGGGGAGGGGTCAAAAGAGCACTGGGTAACCTAACATTGGTTGATCCAGTGTTAAGAGGTGAGTTTACTATAAATAATCAGTAAATTTTTAAACATTTATGTCTACTTTCTAGGCGTTTTTGAAAAAGGTGCCTTGCATTTCGAAAAAGACGTCAGGGCAGCGTTAACGAAGAGCCACCACCGAACAACACAACAAAAATATGTTCAAAAAAAAAAATAAGGTTTATAAAACTATTTATTTAAACAAATAAGAAACACTTATGCCTTTATCACATACAAAATTAAAAACCTAGTGAAATAAAGTAAATAAAAAGCAAAAAGCATTGTTTCATTTTTGGCGGAATATAACAATGGTCATTTGTGATAGTATAACAGTCAAACCTGATATCTACAGTAAACTATCATTTATGACACTTTTTGATAGTTAGAGTGTCAGCACTGATCCAGGAAAATGAATGAGAGTGAGCAGTACGGCTATATACTTAATCAGTGGGCGATGTTGGTGTATAAGAAGGAGACAAAAACTCACACGTACACAGTTGTTTACATCACATTTGCGCAAGTCCCCTTATGTTTGTGATAGAAAGTTTGTATGAGGCGCTGATCGTTAGGTTGACATTGCTGACAATCATATGATAGTCATATGATAGTCAGTGTTCTTGTAGGGTAGTTTATGTGAAAAAAAAGTACTAAAACTACCATATTTTACTCCTGAGAAATGCAAAAAAAAAAACACTTTTTCGGGGGCAACATTGGTGAAAATTTTTCAAATAGGCGAATGACAGAACAAAGAAGAATTTAGAGCGAGACAAATGACGGCTTACTTCACCTGGTTATTCCACCATGGTCGTCGGCATAGAAAATAATTGTAACTCTTTCTAGTGAGGAAGGGAGATTTCATATCGCTCATTTACTTCAATAGTGTCATAACTCATAAAACACAATTTTCCAGGAGAGCCATTCGAAGATTTTAACTGCCATATGTTGCGCATATAAAGGCATATTTTCATTTGTATAGCACGTGGTAAATTTTTAACGGATCACAAAGATTTTTTATACAACATAGATCATGTTATTGGGTACGTTTATATGTTATTAGCTCAAAAGTCATGTTTTTTGAGTTATGACACTATTGAAGTAAATGAGCGATATGTAGAATTTAAACAAAAGCGGGGATAGGACACCACCCTGTGGTACCCCATGTTTAATTTTCCTAGGCTTTGAGATTTCGTTCCTAAATTGAACCGATGCTTGCCGACCACTCAGATAAATTGCGGTCCATCTTTTTGGACAAGGGGGAAGGTATGAGCCTTCTATGTTTGGGAGTACCGTGTCGTAGTTGACTGTGTCACAAGCTTTGTGATGGTAATATGTGACGTCGTGTTAATGTTTATGTGCCCTTCTGTTTGCATGACGTCTGACCTAGTCTACGGAAGCATTATAAATTGTAGCAAAAGGCGCTCGCGCATTTCTTCGAATCCGATAAAGTTTTATCGCCGAAAGCGATGGATATTTTATCATTGTGTTTTGTTGGCATACGGAGCACATGGTGTGGGGGCTAGGTGTTGATGACTCCCCCTTACTCGAATGCGTATGTCGGGGAAGGAGGGGTGGGACGGGGGTAAAAGCTGGTGCTCGAATATTGGACAACTTCAACAAAGCAGCAGCGCACTACCCTGCAAAAACCGTTGGACCATGTGGTCCACTGGAGTACTTACCATTCTACTCCACTGTAATGCAGCGATGGACCAACTCATGTTTCTACACGAACATGTTGTAAGCCGATCATTGCTCGTTTTTAACGATTGTAATCACTACACGATGTTTATTGGACTGTGGGTACTCCATGGATTACTCTGATGTAATGCGGAGCTGGAGTATATGGCCCGGTCCTAGGACATCGCAATGTTAATTGGACCATATTTTTTGTATGAATTGTGGTTAATTTTGGAGCACTCGCTTGGTCCATAGCGAGTACTCCATACATGCATGCATGGAGTACTCGCGATTTTTGCAGGGTAGTCAGTGAGCAAAAGTATCAGAAATAACATCCAACTAATAGCACTAAAGCCCTGAAAGGTGAAGATCCGGAGGTTATCGAAACTTGCCGTTCTTATTTTATGAGCTCGATGTAGGCGGTAATTCATCCATAATTCCAAAAAATTAATCGGGCTAACATTTTTTTCATTTAACGCAACAACTCCTACAGAGAAAAGAGAGCTGACAAGCTCCCTATTACTTTGCTTAATATACATATTTTGGCTCAGTATCTGCAAGCAGATGAATTTCCACTGAGAAGCTTTTCATAGCCGCTTAGACAATTTTGTTTCTAATTCAATAAACTTTTTTTGAAGCTACTACAATGCTACAATGCTATGCTGCATACATACTTATGTATATGTATACAGTTTACTTACCTGTTCCAATTACGTTAAGCTCTTCATAATTTAAAGAATCGCTGTCTCCAGATTGCGCTGTCGAAGTCATTATCCAGTTTTCTCTCCGCATTAATACAATTTCAATATCTAAATGTTTCAGTTTCTTTTGGTTTGTTATTTCAAATTATTCACTAACTTATTAGTCATTTCATCTATTATTACACACTTTTAAAACATTCTCTTTGCTTTAAATAATACAGAAGATTTTTAGTTAATATTTAAGTATGTATGCATGTATGTATGTATGTATGTATGTAGCACAAACTCCAAGAAAGCGAATAGCAATTAGAAACTAACCGTAAAAATAAGCGTGTTTATAAAAGAGAAGCAATCGCTCGAAGTACAACGTTGGCAGCAGTTCTGAAGCAAACAAATCTAATCTAAAGCGCAGCACAATTTAATGATGATATCTTTTCAACATAAAAATGAGCATTTTTATTACCCCTCATGCAGTTCTAAAGAAAAGCCAAAATCCATTCAAAATGACACTCAAGAAATGCTTGAGAAAAATTTCGCTTGTCAAATTTTTGTATGCAGTACCCAGTTCTTAAGAAATTTTTATTGCTATTCTTTAAAGATTTTTATTAACAAATTCACCCGGCAACTCTGGTTTTGCTAAAAAATAATTGATGGTATATTAGCTGGTTTTTTTTACGTCTATATATGTATATATGCACTTAAACTTTATATGGACTACAAAGTGCATAACTTTATCTACACTTCTGAAATTTCTGCGCAGAAAATTAGTACTCATAAATTTCAATACGCATTATACTCAGATCTAACTGAAACCTGTGCCTATGTTTTACCGAAGTGTAGTTTTACTTCTACAAATGGAGTGTATCCACTATTCACCGCAATCGATTCAGCTATAGGTTATGGCCAACAGAGGTGCGTGTCTCAGCTATACGGTACAATCCGTTCTGTAGCTAGTTCTTTAACCACTGCCGCTAGATAGGTCTTCTAAACATTATCTAAGTGATGATAAGCGTTTTTTTACCTGCAAATGTAGATGTATAAACATGTTAAAAGAAAACGGCTATTGTTTCTTAAGGAAAAAGTGACACTACACAAGGCAAACAAACCAACAAAGCTAAACCTTTATAAAAATCAATTGAAATTCAATATTCTGTGACCGAATCGCCATGCGTCGTCAAATGTCAAAATTTCTTGGCTGTTATTATTTCCATGCAAACGAATAAAGCAAAATATCTGGTAAGCGTTTAAGTAAGAGCTGCGTATACAAAAAAAATATGAGCTGCCAGTAAGCAAACGTTTTAAAATATGTAAATAATGCAATATTCCGGTCGTCTACAAGACTTTTTTAAAAACACTATTGAGCAAATGTTTTAAGTAATCGAACAGCGATTGAGCAGGTGATTGAGGCTGTTTACTATTGTGAAGGTTTTTTTTTCAAAAACTTTGTGTAGCAATATCACACATAATTATAACTAAATCCGGCACACAATAGAGGTGGACGGTTGCCGCAATGGTGCTCAAACGGACGAGGCGATACGTGTGTACACATTGGTTCCAAAGTAGTGGAAGGGGTAGGGTCTGCGGTATACTGTGCTGATCCGGAAATAAACAGATCATACAGCTTGCCGGATTACTGTAGCATGTTCTGTGCTTGTGTCAGGCTAAGACTCTAGCTATTAGGAGTGATACAGATGTCAGATCTAGAAGCAGCAAGTGGGATTAAGTCCTAGGAATCTTCTAGTATTTGCCAAGAGGACGGAGTTATTTTCTAACATAGGTCCTGGTTTTTGATAGGGTTTTTTAGTTTGGTCGTTAAAACAAACTTCTGGTAACACTACAGACTCATTCAGTCTAGGTGAGGTCCTCATGGACCGGCCAGTTCAACCTAACCTAACCTTGCGATCGGAGTAGATTTTGCAATAACTACGTCTACAAATATAATTACTATATAAACCGATACCAAAATTTGTTAGACATAATGATTAAAGAAACTATGTATTCCCCAACAGAATATGGTAAACATTTGTCAGAAAATTAATTTCCTTGAAGAATCTGTACGAAAAATGAAGCAATCAAAATTTATTAGTTTTGTAACACACGTAAATACTGGAAAATAGAGCTGCCGAAAAAGTGAGGTTATGTTGTTGACATCACCTATAGTATCGCATTATGAGCCACCTGCAGATGTGTTTTCAGTTCAGTTTCTTTACAAAATTTTGTTCAGGATATGTGCAAGATTTTCTGGGGCATTTTTTAACATTTCTTCAATTTGGCAAGAAATACTTCCAGGTTTAAATATATGGTTGCAGCACTCATCTCGGAAGAAATTTTATAAAGAAAATGAATAATAAAATATAAATATTTTGAAATAAAAAATTGTCAACTTTGGGTTTAAGAGTAAAATAAAATCACTTTCGGATAGTTTCAGACTAGGTTAGGGAAGGATAAAGCGATGGAAAAGTAAAAATGAGGGATATATGAAGGCAGAAGGAGGCGGCAGAGGACAAGCCGAGTGGTGGAAGAGAGAAAGCGAGCTTGCGAGGGAGAAGAGGAATATGACATGAGAAAAGAACAATAATATTAAGAGCAAAAGCAAGATTATGGTGGAATAAAGAGGTGAAGTAAGCCGTCAATTGACTTGCTCTAAATTCTTATTCGTTCTGTCATCCTATCTGAAAATTTTTGACCAATGTGTCTCCGAAAAAGTGTTGCTTTCTGCATTTTTCAGGAGTAAAATATGCCACCTTTAGTACTTTTTTCACATAAACTATTAGGTGAATATCGATGGACCTTTACTGGATTTTATTACAGAGATTCATCATTTGAGTATCTTTGGTGTTGGCTTCCATAAGTAAGGCCGTGCTAAACTATTACGTCCATATTGTTGATATTTCCATTATATATAAATTGAAACAGGTATTTGTAAAATCAAACTATTTGTATTCACGCCATACTGAAGACTTTCGAGAAATGGTTTTGCCATTACTGCATCAAGAACACCAAAACTGTCGTATTACACCTTATTTATGAAAATACTTCGCTAAAACAATGGTATTCTAAATATACAAAAAATTTAAACTCATTGTTGCTGTTTTTCCTAAAAATCAGACCACTAATATGAGAGGAATGTTACTCTTAAGGATTGTAATTTATATATGAATCCGGCTCGCTTCGGATCAGCATATTCTGGTTGTAGGCCAACTACCGCTGGGCGAGTCTATCCCCTGACATATTTTGGTAAATAATCAGCCCTATTCTGCATTTCGACTTGGATTGGAATTTTTTCGATTTGGCAATTTTGGTATTCTGTGTTCCAATCTCTTTCGATCCAACTTCGAATCGTTCGATCTTTTGTATTCTGCATTTCGATCGTAGTTCCGTTTTTCTAAGTTGCAAATTAGTTGGCGGAAAAATATTTTCTTTTTATTTTTTTATTAATTTATAACAGAATTTTAACAAAAATGTAAGTAAAACTTGTTAAGAAACGTAAAAGGCTTGATGATGATTGTTTTTTATATGTTTCCAGGTCAAAAACAACATGTCGATGTCGAAGTCCTTGGACGTATTTGCGCCGCAAAAGTATCTAACACATACTTGAAAGCATCCTTGTTAAGTCGAAAGTTTTTTATGAACCTAAATAAGAAAATAAGTCATTAAACTATACCACTTTTAAGTTCAATTTCTTACAATTCGTCACTCATCTCAAATGGATTACACAAATCTCGCAATATTTGCCTTTCCATTCTCGCCTGGCAATTTTCGAATGCGTTGCTTTCCAACTCCATAAATAATGCCGCGGCTATTGATTCCATTATAATAAAAAAATAAAATAAAATAAATGTAAGGCGCGATAACCTCCGAAGAGATCTAAGGCCGAGCTTCTCTTCCAATTTGCGTCGTGCTCCTCTTGATTTTCCCTACAAATTGGCCGGACGGGACCTACATGTTTTATGCCGACTCCGAACGGCATCTGCAAAATCTTATTTCTAAAATTTTGATGTTGCTCTGCCCGGGAGTTGAACCCAGGGCATACGGTGTGATAGGCGGAGCACGCTACCATCACACCACGGTGGCCACCAATAGACAGCTATAATTTGTGTCTGTTCGTTGGGTCCAGATATATGCCAAAGCAAGCTGCCGGAGTAGAGGAAGGTGAAGCGAAAACGTAAACAATCCTTGCGGAAAGAATAAATAAATCTTCATAAAGTATTTTAGGGCAGTGCAATGAAATTAGCATCCTTAAAATTCGGAAAATGTCAACTATATTCGTGCAGGAATCCGTTTTAACAAAACTTGGTGGCCACGGCAGGGAATTGGCCAAAAGAACGACAAAAACACACTTACAAAAATACTCAAAAAAATATAACACTGCGGCAATATATTCTATTGCTTTTTTTTGTACAAAATGGCGTGGATAATAAAATATAAACGTTTTTCAGTATTTTTTACAAATTTTCTTTAATTTATTTTGTTCCAATGTTCACACATTCCGTACCAACAGCTGATTTCGAAAAATCATTTGCTCTTCCTCTTCTCTTTACAATTCCGTCGAAATGCAGAATACCAAACTTCGATTGAAGCGGAGCGTAGAACGGGAACGTAATCGAAATGCAGAATAGGGGTGAATAACTTCGTAACATTAGTAATACATCATGAATTAAAATGTCAAGAGTTTTTGGGTCATCTTCTGATTAAATTTGTTATTATATTTTCAAAAGGATATGTTTTACTTCCGACTCCCAACGAAAAATCAACAGAGCTGATGCACATTTCAATGAATGTTTAGGGATGGAAACACATTTAAGACTATAACTATTTCCAATTGTGACTGTAAAACATTTCATCGAACCCGAAACCCTTTTAAGTTCCGTAAAATGCGGAAAAGTCCGGTTTTTCAATGAAAGTTTAACCTGCTGTTGAAGTTGAGGTCAGGTTACTCTAGCCGGATCCATTGAATTTTACTGCTATCACAGTTTAAGTGGCTAATTTGAGTTTTTTATTTTTATTAGATCCTAAAAGTAATGTAAACTCGTAGTGGTCCTTTTGCACTGATATAATGAAAAAAGCAGTTTCGGTAATGGCTTTCGTAGCAATGTATTTACTTTTCTACTTCTATTATTTCAAAGCGGGTAAAAATTTTACCCTCTTCTGACCGTCGAAAATACAACCCTACAGTTTCAAATAGCGTCATCTTCTTTTTTATTTACTTCACTTGTGATTACACCATGTAGCAAGGGAAGAGAGAGACCGGCGGTAGATGGAAATGCTAAAAGAGGAAGAATAGGAACAAAGAGCGTAGTAATATGAGCCCAAAGACATTCATGTGTGGGTGTCGGGTGCATTAAGGTTGCCGCGTTCATGCAAAAAACCGTCATGCGCCATTTGAATTGAGTATTCGCCGCCGTCAGCATTGTAAAGGTTAACAACAGAAACGATATAATATAGAGACATTGCATAGACGAAAAATCGTGTGAGGCAAGCTTAACAAAATTCTAGTAGGTCACATTCACCACTTACCACAGCAGAATTTGTTAAACTACCACTGTCTGTATTTGTTATTTAACAATTATTTGTACACTTTTTATTCAGCTAATGTGCTCAGAATTCACATTTTTACTCTCTAAAACTCCAATCAGTGTATTTCTGTGCTTAAATTATGTTAAAAATTGTGTTAAAGTTTTTGGTGTGGTGAAAGTGACCTACTAAAATTTTTTTACGCTCCGCTGTTTTCCACCGAAGTTCGCGCATGCAATATCTTTATATTCAAAAATTTTTGTTAACAAGTAGGATATGTAGCAGCACGCACATACACAGCCACGCTCACCTGGTCAAAATGCTTGTTCTTGTTTGTTTTTTTTTTTGGATGCTATTTGGCACTGTTGTAGTTCTTAGGGCCAAAAGTAGCTGCAGCTACTAGCTGCTAACGAAAACTGCGTATAAATTTAATTGTAAATTACAAAGAATTACCTTTATTTATTTTCAAACGAGCACTTAATTACATGACTTTTTAAAATCCATTTGTTTTGGACAATTTTAGTTATCAAATTGTGATACTTATTACAGGGGGCGATTGCTAAATCACGACCAAAACCATCGGGGGAGGCATTAACAGACGCGTTTTGGCCACGTTTTCAATAATCCGAACACGTTTTCGCCTTTGGATTATCGATACCAGGACAAAACGCGTCTTTTCATACCTCTTTCTACATTTTTGGATGGGTTATTGCAGTCGACCACGGTTTCAAACGGGTTTTCGCGGAGAAATTTTGAACGGGTAGAAAAACTTAGCACCCGTGTTTGTATTCTTAATGCTGGAATAACTACGCGTCCTCAGATGCCCCATTTGAAGACTGTTGTATAATTTTCCTTAGGACCCATATAGGTGCATTTTACATTTTCATACTAAATTCGTTCAAAAAAATTTATCATCACAGCGACCCATATCTGATATTCCGCTCCTTTTTTTGTTTCCCTGCGTCGCTTTCGACGACAGCAACCCCGGTAATTTTGACACTTCGTTCAGTGTCAAACTCTTGTTCCACGCAGGTTCCACGCTAGTTTGACACGGACCGAAGTGTCAAACGGTAGTGTGTTAGAAAGAGAAAGGAATTGTTTCCTTCTCAAACATATCCTACTTGGAAACCTGTACAATGGCCGTCAGTTGATGATATTCTGCTGTTTGCAACTACAGAAAATCAAAAAGATGGATAGGAAAAAATAATAACTTATACTATTTCATTTTTCATAATGCTGCTATACATCGATAAAATCAATTTTTTATAAGAATTATAGCAAGACTACAGTAAAAGAGGTATGAAAAGGGAAAACGAGAGGGAGATACAATGTAATAGTGTATTACCGAACAGTCACATACAATTTTGAAAAGAACCCGCGACCAATAGTGAAAAACAGTAAACGAATAAATCGCGGGTAGGTAGTAGTGATGTCAGGTCGAAACAAAAACAAGATCAATTTTTGAATCTAAGGATGTGACTTGGTCAAGTATCTGCATCGACGCGTGGCAAACGCAGTTTATGACGCATTTTGTTAGCTCATACATTTTTGGAGCGTTTCAATGAGCCATCCTGCTCTGGATCTCGAATCAAATTTCACTGGAACAATCCGGATCAGTACTATGAGAGTTGATTTCACTTAACCCATTTGCACTGTACCTGTTATTTACAACTTTTTTCCTCGAAAGGCCCCACAAATTTAAAAAAAATTTAAATAAGTTATCAAAGTAATAACTAGTACTATTAGTTCTTTAAACCATGCCCCAAATGAGATTTTTTTTCATATAAAATTGTATGGGATTTTGCAGTTAAAAAAAGTTGTAGTACTAATACTTAACAAGAGTTTTGGAAGTTAAAACACGTCCAAAAATATTGGGAGCTTTGTACAAAAAACGTTTTGACGTTTGAAAAAATTTTAAAATTTTCACCGCTCTCACATTTTTAATTTGATTTTGTTTCCACAACAAAAAATAATAAATAGGGACATATTATTTTTAAATGTTATTCAATCAAATGTTTTATATGTACATAAAAATTTGTCGTTTCTTGCAGAAAAGAAATATTTATCAGTTGAAAGTAGTTTTTTTTGTTTTTTGTGGTCAATGAACTATAACCACCACGACTTTTCAGTCAGTACGTTCCGGGAATTGGAATGATATGGCATTGGCTCGACCATCTTGGGAAAGGTTTGATGTGACCTTGTCTAACCTTCTAGCTCTGTATTATGCTTATCGCGGAAATATTCTGAGCCTCCTAACGCGCAACGAAATCCTCAAGTCGATTATAGGAAGCACTAATTCTGCTAGCCACGCATGAGGCAAACGGCCAGACAATCTAGTGATACGTTTCGCCAGTATTGGCTACCGATCTACCTGACCTCTCTGAAGAACGCCGCAGGCCTGCCAAACTTCGCACTGCAGAACTGCCACGGAATATATCTTTACAACGCCCGAACACCACCTACATACATAGCGCGAAAGTGCCCAATATCATGCAGGGGAATGATTTGTGAAAAAGCAGTGCCTATTAAATTGTTCCAAAATTAGGCATATCTACAAGCTCTATGAACCCCGTCATTAAACTGCATATTTAGTGACCCAAGAAAAAGAACGCCCCCTTCCTTGCGAAATGCGCGTGCATCACCGTAGCTTTTCTTCGATCTATTGACCATCGCTCGAGGAATATTCCCAGCCATTATATGTCAGAAAAACTCACACCCTACTTGCCAAGAGGATTAAATCCTCCAAGTCCACATAAAGCAAAAAATCCGAATTGTAAACAATACAAAACATTTTTTTATTGTTTTTGTTATTTTTTTTTTATCTGGCATTTGGAAAGGTCAAACCATGGTTCAATTATGTACAGGTTGGCTCATCTCATCAGCTGATTTTATTTATGTCATTGCATGGTCGAAGGGATTGTCAAAAGATGGCAAACTCAAAATGAAACCAACACATTGGCAACATTTTACTTACATATACAAAAACTGCTAAGTTTTATGTTTCCATTCCATACCATTCGCACCAACACCAATACACAGATTTTGACAATTTGAACAGACATATTTTGTTGCTTTACAGATGAGCCAACCTGTATATAGTTGAACCATGGGTCAAACATACAAATTTTTTAACGTTTAAAAACATTTTTAAATTCTCACGGCTCTCATATTTTATTATCATATTTTATTTTGATTTTTTCATTAAAAAATATTTACATAAACAAACATTACATTTTTATTTTATTATATTAAATATTTTTACGTTAAGCTCAAAATTTTTTATGATAACCATATACATATGTATGTAATACTCCTATATTGCTAATAGAAAATGCTCGCAATGTGTTTTGAATTCGAAATCAAAACAAGACAGCCTAAAAAATTTTAAATTAGGTACATTCGTGTATTGAGTACAAAATCAAAAACATTTAATCAGCAATATATCGGCACTCTGATGTTAGCCTTTTGTAGCAATATAGGAGTATTACATATATGATGATAACCCCCGAACTCTTAATCGTTGGAGTGTAATCATTTTGGTGGGAAGTCATCATACCTCTGCCACCCTCGTCCTGAAATATAGGCAACATTGCCCTCATTGCTGAAGGACAACAACGGAGGGAGCTTCATTCCCCGGCGGGTTGAACGGCTTTGAGGAGGAACTTAGTTTTGCAGACTGGAATCAACAAAAGAAAACTATGCTGTAAAATAAAAATTTATATCCCTTGTCTCTTAAAATTTTTTCACATCACAGGACTTGGTACTGATTTAAAGCCCAATTAATGGTGACTTATAACCATAAAATCATAACCAGAATAAACAGCTGATCGAACCTACCTTATGGAAATCAAGGTAATCGATTAATGGTGCCATACCATAGCGCTAACGCCATAACCATACCATAGCCAACCAAATGGTTTTTGGTTTTACGCCATATCCATAACCTTAAAATATTTGAGTTGGTGAAGTTATTAACTTTTTGTATATTTTGTTTATTGTTTTGGATACGTTTTGACTAAGATACTTATTTTTTGTGGAATATGTTTGTAATTTTTTGCGTTTTCTTAATTTTTATGAAATTTGCACGATTTTTAGGTTAAGGCACCATTAATCGATCACATTGGAGATGGATATGGACTTGGGTATGGTTACGACTATGGCGTTAGGGTTAAGGAAGTTTAATTTGGCCTTTAATGTACATACGGTCATGTTGTTCACTGCGTAGACCTTGCACATAACACAACAACTTGACAGCCACTTCGATGACATAACGTTACTACTGTGGAACACTAACAACTTTTGGTTGTGACGTTGGAACACAGTCTCTGCTTCAATACAAATGCATCCGAAATTGCCTACAATGCACAAAGATGCATCAAAATCCTCAAATCGCTGCAACGCATAAAGTTGCAGGGCTGCCAAATTTCCCGCTTAGAACTGCCACGGAATATCTTCTTAAGACGTCTGAGCACCGATGTATCCCAAAAGACAATTGATTGATGTAGTTGCGCCTCCAAGCCATATTGAAACAGCTCAATTCCTTGGACCTCGTTTAGAGGATTTTATTTAAAGTTTCTTTGGTGTTCTACGGGAAAAATTCTGTCGATGATAAACAGGAAAATGTAAGTATATGTGCGCTGCTCTCTGCATGTCATCAAAACAAAATCGGGATGCCCCACTTAACGCCAAAGTGGGGGAAAAGGTGTCGGAAAAATTCAGCTTCACAAATTAATATCCCCCAATTTTACTAGGTGATTCGTCCAGCTGCGAAGACCTGCAACATCTCTAATGATGGAAGTAAGCTGGATGCTGGTATAAGCAAATTATAACCATGCATGGTTAAATCGCACAAATTTAAAAACAATAAAGCAAACTATAAAACCGAACTAAAAAAAATGCATACCTAATTTTCGATCTATTTTATTTTTATTTTTATCGGGCATTTGTAAAAGTCAAATATGCTAAAATTTTTGTGTATATCCTTTGGTTTGGCATTTCCACAAAGCTTTTGAGAGAGATTTTAAAATTTTTTTTAAAAATAAAAAAACATTATGGCCGCCGAGAAGAGAATGGTTTTATCTTCCCATATTTTTATCATGGGCTGAATATATCATCTATAAGTAGACTCAAATACATATTTAATAGTAATATGATTATAACACATTAGTAAAACTAGTATCTAGTATTTTCCTTGCCTTTGAGGAAGTAAATATATCAATGATATCATCAAACTTTATCATTTCAAATATTTCTTTTTCCACACTTAATAATCCTAGGTCACTTAGGCGACCTTGCCCCATCGTTGCTCGTAAATATGTCGAAATCAGTTTTAATTTACTGATATGAGCCCTTGATTTTGAAAGTGGTCTAAGTCATATTTTCCTTGTTTCGAGATAATTAGAGTTTTGCGTTATAAAGGATTGAAAAATATTTTTGCACTATGGAAAATGATTTTTCGACAGTAAAGTAGTGCCAACAAACAAGAATTTATTATGGTTGTGAAATTTTTTACCATTTTTAACTGGAAATGTGCTTTTGAAAGGTTGGAAATGACTTAGACCACTTTCAAAATTAACAGAATGACTTTATAAATGACTTATACCAAGGAAACATTTTAATTAGTAATTAACATTTTATTCAAACTCATTTCATTATAAAAAAGTAAATTATTTATTATGACATATTTAGGGAAGTGAAGTGTTTGTGAAAAATTGTTGGGATATAGGGTAGTAAATCCATCATATCTTTATGTTTTTCTTTTGTTATTGGTCTAATAGTTGTGTATAATGGAGGCAAATCAATATTTGCATATATTCTAGGTCTTCCTTTTTTAGGTGAGAGGTCTAATATTTTGAATTCGGAATTGTCATCCAAGGAAGTTTTATAAAACATCTTATATGGAGATTTTTTTATAAATCTGATCCATTGAATTTTAAGCCAAGACACAGCTTCTCCATTGGTGTTTTTCTTTCTATTATTCGTTGAATCTTTAAGTTTTTTTGTCGAAATAAAATTTCTCTGAGCCATTTGTACCACCAAAAATGGGTTTTTCTTTTTACATACTTCTATTAAACTATAATAATGCTCAGGTATGTATAAATAATTTGATTTTTTAATTTTAGTTTCTATTAAACCAAAATCCCGATCATTTGGCAAAAAAGAATGGCCGGATACCATAAATTTATGATCAACAGTTTCAACATTATTATCAGATGACTGAACAATTTTTAACCAAATTAAAGCTATGTTGATGTTGCGATTTTGTCCTGTGCAGGCATCACTGTAAGCTATGACATGCTTTTGAGTGGTAATGTCCTGAATGTGCTTTAAGATGCAAGACCCAACTTCCTGTGATCCCCTTGAAGCGATTGTTTCATCCCATACATACATTTTAGCATTTTCATTGTGGAAATTATGAAACCCTAAATTGTATACATACATGTTGCGCTTATAATAAGCTACCGAGACAGAAAGTTTTGGGTAAGAAAGTGCTTTCTGTAGATCAAATGTGAAACCGTAATATTCACTCGGGTTATCTTTTGCTCTTTGTATGTCTTCTGTCAAACTTTTTCTAACCTGTTCGGCACTGTTAAGATGGGAATCATGAATTTCCATAAGATGCAACTTCTCGTCTTCGTTACTGGATGCTTCTATTTTTGGTTTTAGTGAATCACACTTTTGGCAAGTGTCTTTGCGAGGAGTATGAAAATTTAAGTTGAACTCCGTATTGAAAATTTTCCTGTAAGTCCACTCCTTCACACGTGGTGTATTATTTTCATCACATTTTTCTACATACAGCTCATACATTTTTCGAATATCTAAGTCAGCACTTAAATACTTTCGACCTGAAGTGTGATGTGATCTCGTGTAATGGCTCTCACATGCTGGAAAACTCGGAATATGTTCTCGTACCACTTTAATTTTTTCTTCATCTGTTTTTCTCGATGAACCAGTCATTTTGCCACTTAAATCCATTCCAGGGGATTTAGCATTTAAGGCACGGCTTAATCTTCCGTAAGATATTTTAAAAGTATCCAAAAAAAAAGTTCTACAAACAGAAACTTCTGACATCCGTAAATTTATATGAAACTTATAACTACATTTTCTCATGTATCCTTTGTTATTTCTGGGTCGCCTTTGCTTTATTAATAGTTTTCCAACCAAACCATGCAGAAACAAATTATGTTTTTCGAAACTTGCTAATTTCCAAAATGCATCAAAATTAGCTTTCCTGTCTTCATATCCAATTGCATTTATACATCGTTTGGAACAAAGGCAATATTTATTTTCGAAAAGTTTGCCACTCACAAGCTTAGACTTTTTTGTTTCATATTCCTCCCCTATTTTTCTTAATTGTTCTTAAATTTTGTGCATAATTATGTTGATTTCGGCTCCTCTTTCTTGATTTCATGTTAATTTCTTCCATTTGTAGGGGTTCCGAATTCACTTTTAAAGTATCAGTTGATTCATCTGAAGACGATATTACTCTTATTCGTTTCCATTTCTTGGGAGCATTACTTACACTTCTTCGCAGGATAATGTCTACAATTAACTATATATAGAACATTTTTACATTTTAAGGATTACTTGATCATACCTGAATCGTTATCTGAAGGCATTACAAAATTACTATTTATTTTCCAAAATTTCTCAACAGACTGACTTAGACCATTTTCAAAATAAACAGTTTCTATATTTTCTTTAACAACCAAAAAATTCATTCAATTTTACGAGTTAATTTTCATGGAATACCGCCAATCTCTTCAGATTATGTTATTTTATTATGGTTAGATAACAAGTAGCTGATAAACTCGATTTTTAAAAATTTTGACTTAGACCACTTTCAAAATCAAGGGCTCATATAACGTTCGCAGCTAGCAATTGATACTGAGATAGTCAAGAGTATTTGAAGTGCGACTCGCAAGTTTAGAAAAACATCTTCTCCATACGAGATTATAAAAGAAAGTAATTCTAACGGAGTTTTAGGTTCCATTTCTTTCCTACTGCGAATTAATATTTTGCAGTCAAATATTTTGAAAAAGTCCTGTTCCATCGAAATCTTTATTTTAAAATTCACCCAACTTCTTACAATTTCTTTCTAAGTCGTTATTATCCTTGGTTAATAAATTGGGAGTGCTCCTAAATCCCCCAAAAAAAATCCCCAAACAAAGAATCCCCAGGTAAAAAAAAATCCCAAATACATAATCCCCAACACAAAATCCCCCCACTTTTTTTGGGGCTAAATCCCCAAACCTTTTTTGAGGAAATATCAAAAAACCTCGAACACAAGATCACGGAATTAAATTTCATTTTCTATTTATTTAATTTTGGTTTATAAATAATAAATAAAAATTATTATTAAAAATAATATAAAAATACTGTGAAAAAATATTAAAAAATTTAAATGAAAAACCTAGATCTGATAGTGATGAGATCGATGAGAAAATATCGCAAAATTAGCATAATATCATTAATATAGCTATTGAATAGAAGAAAACTACGAAAGCAAACTGCAAAAGTTCTCAAAATAATTGAAAAAAGGAAAATTCAAAACGTTACAAATCTCCATCGCCTAAATATCTTCTTGGAGAAAAAATTCCGTTAAAGTATAAGTTTTGTTTGTCAAATGAATTTCTACCGCCTTATTAACTGCAAAATGTATCGAATTAGTTACTTCTTGGCGATAGACGATAAAATTATCAGAAAACTGCTGGCAGGGTTTTGTAATGTAATTTATACATAAAAATATATGTATGAACATATGTATTTATAACTTGTAAAAACAAAAAAAAATGTTCCGGTGTTTATCTGCAATGCAATGAATTTTGAATTTTTTTGTTATGTAAGTACTGTATTAATTGTATTTATAAGTTATTGTGTTGCACTGTATTTTCTTTAATGTGCCCATTAAATATTTGTGAAATCATCAATATTGAAGTGTTAATTTGGAAATAGAATAAACATAACTATCTTTTTCTGTGTGAAAACATTCAAATTAGGTTTAAAATTGCGGCGATTTTAAACCTAATTTGAATGTTTTTCACACAGAAAATGGGGATTTCGTGTTGGGGATTTTGATTATGGGATTTTGATATTGGGGATTTTGATTATGGGATTTTGATTTTGGGGATTTTGATTTGGGGATTTAGATTTTGGGGATAAAGGGTTAACCCTAATAAATTACCTACATCTAAGAGAAATCCAAATCTAAAATTAAGGTCATTTAGTCATGTAAATCTTGTACGTATTTCTTGTTGGAGACGATCGAGAACACTTTTCATAACGCGAGAAATTTCACATTCTGCGGAAAGACCAACGTCTCTAGCCGATTGTCCGGGCATTTTGCACCTCCTTTTTACACGTTTTACTATATCAATATCCCATTTTCCATAAGGAGACTTCGCTTTTTCTATTGCTTCTTCACGGAGAGTGTCTCGAATTTCGGATAGTTCAGTCAGATTTAAGATCATGATACGCTTCTCTAAAATTCATCCCCGGATCTTGTAATCTGAGCTGCACACGATAAATCCTCCTTAAAATTTCATACCAGAAATTAACTAATGTTATGAAACTAAAATTTAGTATATTTTGCAACAGAATTGTAGCTTCGCTTCTGGTGTTAGTGTCCTCTCCTAAATGTTCTAAGTGTTCTACTACATTCTCTAGCCTATCGATGATAACGCTAACCGCTTTTACTCTGGCGCCCATCGTGTTTCAGATTCACGTTTGACAGTTTTTGTTAAAGAATTTTTTAATAATTCCAATCATAACGTTGAACGTGAGAAAAAAATATATATTGTTACGAATATTAGCAAAACTAAGGGGTGCTGCTATCTCTAAGCCGATGCTAAGCAGTGACGTGAATTCACATCAATAATTCAATCATTATGTATCTACATAAACGAAACAGTAATTGCGTCTACACATATGTACCATGTACGTATACGAGCAGCGGAGAGTCAATGCACAAACACATGCATATATCTGAGATACTCCTGAAAGTATGCAATGAGAAGCTATAAAATCATGCAATTGTAGTTACACTGAGAAGTTTGAGAGCTGATGGACTAGAAGATTCTGGAAATGGAAGCGCCTAGAAGATGCAACGTTGAAATCAGACAGTATAAAAGGCAGAAAATGTAGAGGCGCTGGAATTCAGTTTGATTTGAGCTATCAAGCAGTTTCGATTAAGACGCTATCTAGCGGACCATAGCAGTATTATTTTGAAAGTCAGTTTCATTTAAGCTATCAGTTTGGTTATTAAGCCAGCTAGTTGCAAAGTATAAGTGTTATTGTGAAGTACTTTAATAAAGGCCACTTTTCCATTATTCAATATTGGAGTTATTTATTCAACAGTTTAGTGATAAGAAATTAGCAAAAGGGCAAATAAGAGGATTTGCAAGTAAATTCGTTAGAATTGGTGTCAGAAGAGGAATTGTTGAATACATTCCAGAGTACAACAAGGACATGGCAAAGTTCAGTGAATTGAAGATCCAGCAACTGAAGAAGGAGTTGGAGAGCCGTGGATTGAATACAAGCGACGTTAAACTCGAACTTCAGGCACGGCTACGAGAGGCAATGGAAGCAGAAGGAATTGATGTGGACGAGTATGTCTTTTATCCTGATGGGGACGAGACAACAACAAAAATTGAAGAGAAAAACGAAACATCGCAGACAGTTACGAACACAGACTTGAACATAATTTTGGCTGCAATATCTGCACAAACATCGACAGTAACATCAATGTCGTCGCAGATGTCAGAAATGTCGTCAGAAATAACATCGAAGATTTAAAAACAAGAAACGTGTATGTCAGAAATGTCGACACAGATTACATCGAAGATTGAAGCACAAGAAACGCGCATGTCAGAAATGTCGACACAGATTACATCCAAGATGGAAACTCAACTGGAAAAACAGAAGACATATATGGCACCCCAACTGGAATCGCAGGAGACACGCATAACATCCAAGATGGAAGAACAAGAGGAGCGCTTATCATTGCAGGTGGTACAAATGTCTTCACAGTTAGAAGCACAGGAAGCAAAGGTAACATCAAAGCTGGAAGCGCAGGATGCAAAAATCGCTCAATTTCAGGCAGAAGTCGATGATTTGAAGGGTCGTATGGAGCAGTTACAACTAAATCGCCCAGCTGTTTCAGCAAGCAATACGAAGGTAAAAACTCCATCTTTTGACGGCTCTGTTCCTTTCCAGGTGTTTAAGATTCAGTTTGAGAAGACCGCAGTAGTGAACAACTGGAGTGCTGAAGATAAAGTTGCTGCACTATTCGTGGCATTGAAAGGATCTGCTGCTGAAATCCTACAGACTATTCCCGAGGGAGAGCGGAACAACTACGAAACATTGATGAGCGCTCTAGAGAGGCGATACGGAAGCGAGCACAGGAAGCAGATACACTAAATAGAGTTGCAAAACCGCTACCAAAAAGCTAATGAGACTTTGCAGGAGTTTGCGTCAGATGTCGAAAGGCTTGCACATTTGGCGAATGCCAACGCACCCGTGAAATACACCGAAAGAGTAAAAATTCAGAGCTTTATAAATGGCATACGGGACGTCGAGACGAAGCGAGCCACATACGCAAACCCAAAGCCAACATTTGCAGAGACGGTATCACATGCATTGACTCAGGAAACTGCCTCACTATTGAGTAAACCAGCATACAAAGCTCATCGTGTGGAAGTGGAAAGACCACATTGGGTAGACACAATTTTGGAAGCACTGAAGGGATCACAACAGAAAAATGCCGGAGTTATTAAATGTTTCAAGTGTGGCAACCCAGGTCATATTGCACGACATTGCAACACCAACCCTAACAATTCTAACAATGTGGGTGGTCCTAAACGCAGAGCTGAAGGAGATGAGCAATTCTCCAAGTCCACTCAATCGTTAAACTAAAGAGAGTCAGCCGCAAGGGGCGACAGCTGGCTCCCTCAATTGAGTGCCCCATAATCTCTATCTCGCAAATTGGAAGAAGGTCAAGCAATCTTACTGTCGGAGGACATGTGGATGGAAAGGAACGTTTACTGACTGTAGATACGGGTGCATCCCATTCCATCATTCGATCAGATTTAGTCAACAAGAAGATAAGATCATTGCTTGGAGCAAGATTACGTACAGCCACGGGAGAGGACACCCAGGTAATTGGAGAAGTAGAATGTGAAGTAGCAATTGGGAACGTCACGGTACTACACAATTTTATAGTGGCAGATATTGTTGATGAAATCATAATTGGAGTGGACTTCTTAATCAACCAAGGCATCAGGATCGATATGCAAAGCAAGACGATGCGATATAAGAACATGGATGTGCCACTTAATTTCGGCTACGAGAGAGGCTACAGCAGTAAACGAGTGCTGGTGGAAGAGAGTCAGCAAATACCACCAAAATCAGAAGCAGTCATCTGGGCAAAGGTTGATGGAAATTGTGGGACAAACAAATTGTGGGTTGTCGAAGCAGCAAATAAATCAGCACTGAACATACTTGTAGGAAAAACACTGGCTATGAAAAAACAAGATGGACGTATTCCGGTAAGAGTACTCAATGAGTTCAAGTCACCATTCAATTTGACCAAAGGAGCTATTTTGGGAAGATGCCAAGAGGCCGAAGTAGTTATTAACTGTGAACAGCTCCAGGAACACGTTTCATCTAGTAATACTGATCTTTCAAATGACACCACGGCATGGACGCAGGGACTAGAGGAAGCCTATCAGAGTAAGGCAAAACAACTGCTCCTAAACTCGTAAACTGCGTCAACTGGCAGCCGATGGTAACATTGGCATCCGACCACCATCCACCACCGCCCATACTTATTTCGTTCGAGCGTACCGCCGACTTCATCGTCACCGAAAAACGCACTTTCATAAACTTCAAAAAAGGAAAGTGGGAAGAATATAAATCTGCAACAGACAGCAGCTTTGCTGCCCTCCTATCCCGACTGATGCCCGCCAAGGGGAGCGTGCCTTCCGTAAGGTCATTGAATCCGCCTCGGCACATTTCATTCCCGTCGGGAGAATTCCCGAAATCCGGCCCCACTTCCCGGCGGAGGCCGCGAGCTTAGCGAGGGAACGCGACCTTATAAGACAGCTTGATCCAGGCGACCCCCAAATAAGGGATATAAACCAACGCATCAGATTGCTTGTGGACGAACACAAGCGGGCGAAATGGGAAGAGCACCTAAGAGGTTGTAACCTCTCTACCGGTGTAGGTAAACTTTGGTCCACCGTAAAGTCCCTATCGAATCCGACTAAGCACAAAGACAAAGTTTCCATCGCCTTTGGCGATAAGGTGCTGTCGGATGCGGAAAAATGCGCGAGCGCTGTCTGCCGACAATATATAATGCATCCTACGGTCGACAAATATAGACGGAGAGCCAATAGACACGCACATAAACACAAATTCAGCGCGTCACCAATCACCATCACCGCTAGAGAGGTTGAGGACGCCATTGGTCGCGCTAAACCATCCAAAGCAGTGGGCCCAGACGGCATAGCCATGCAGATGCTTAAAAACCTAGGGAAAGAGGGTTTCAAATATTTAGCGCATGTCTTCAACCTGTCTCTCCCCACCGTTGCCATACCCAAGAAATGGAAAATGGCCAAGGTGGTCCCGCTACTAAAGCCTGAGAAACCAGCTAACGTAGGTGAGTCATATCGTCCGATATCTCTCCTATCGCCAGTGGCAAAGACGCTTGAAGCCATTTTGCTCCCTTATTTCCAAGCACATTTGCAGCTAGCCCCTCATCAGCATGGCTTCAGAAAACTCTATAGCACTACCTCCGCGCTAAATGTCATTAGCACCCAGATAAATTGCGGTTTGAATCAATACCCCCACCATAGAACAGTACTCGTAGCGCTAGACATATCAAAAGCCTTTGATACAGTCAACCATGGCTCATTACTGCAAGACCTGGAAGGGTCTACCCTTCCCCCATGTCTTAAAAGGTGGACCGCAAATTATCTGGGTGGTCGGCAGGCATCGGTGCAATTCAGAAACGAAACATCAAAACCAAGGAGAATTAAACAAGGGGTGCCACAGGGTGGTGTCCTATCCCCACTTTTGTTTAATTTCTACATATCTAAGCTACCTTCACCACCGGAAGGAGTCACAATCGTTTCCTACGCCGATGACTGAACAATAATGGCCACAGGCCCAGGCCCAGAGATCGATGAGCTATGCAATAAAATAAACGGCTATCTCCCTGATCTCTCCAGTTCTTTCGCCTCGCGAAACCTGGCATTGTCACCGACTAAATCTTCCGCGACCTTATTTACAACATGGACGCCCCAAATGTCGACCATATTGAACATCCACGTCGATGGCACTACGCTACCGACAGTCCTACACCCCAAAATCTTGGGTGTGACGTTTGATCAGGATCTACATTTTGGTGCGCACGCAACCGCAATTGTTCCGAGAATTCAGAGCCGTAATAAAATCCTCAAATCCCTTGCTGGCAGTACCTGGGGAAAAGATAAAGAAACGCTCATGACCACATACAAAGCAATTAGCCAGCCGATTACGTGCTACGCGTCACCCATATGGTCGCCAAGCCTAAAAACTACCCACTGGAAGAAACTACAGGCCTGCCAAAATACTGCTCTCAGAATCGCCACGGGCTGTCTTCTTATGTCCCTAGAACACCATCTGCATAATGAGGCGAGAATACTCCCCATCAGGGAGAGAAATGAGATGCTGACCAAACAGTTTCTGTTGAATACCCAGAAACCTGGGCATCCCAACAGACATCTGATTGACGAACCAGCACCGCCTAGGGGCGTAAGGAGTCATCTCCGTAAGCATTTTGAGGAAATACGGCACCTGAGAACCCAGCCGTATGAAGCGAAAAAACACAAGCAGTTCCTAGGTGAACTCCATAGACAGGCGTCGGACCTTTATGTCGGGAATTGCCCGGTGAATCCAGTACTTGAAGAAAAATATCCAGAACTCGCGGAGGAGGAACGCATACTCCCCAGGGAAACGCGTGTCACTCTTGCTCAACTTCGTTCTGGATACTGTAACAGGTTAAACTCTTACCTATCCAGAATCAACCCCGACATACAAAATGTATGCCCCGCTTGCAATGTGTCCCCACATGACACCAACCATATCTTTAATTGTAATGTGGAACCAACGCCTCTAACACCCCTTTCCTTATGGTCCACCCCTTTTGAAACGGCAAGTTTCCTTGGACTCCCGTTAGAGGATATTGATGACAATTTGTGATCGGTCGCGGCTATTAGGTGGGGCGAGCATTGCTACAACAACAACAAGAACAACTGCTCCTAAAGTACGCGAACATATTTGACCAGGATGGTTCCAAACCAGGCCGAACCAATGTTGTGAAACATCAAATTGAAACTGGAGATGCGAGACCGATCCGTCAAGCTCCACGTAGTGTCCCACTGGCGAAGCGGGAAGTTGTGAGTCAAATCATACAAGAAATGAGCGACAGCGGCGTCATCGAACCATCAGCTAGTCCATGGAGCTCACCGGTAGTACTTGTAAAGAAGAAGGATGGAAAATGAGGTTTTGCGTGGACTACCGGAAGTTGAATGACGTTACGAAAAAGGATAGCTACCCATTGCCAAGAATTGACGACACTCTGGACTCGCTATCTGGTACGAAATGGTTTTCCACACTGGACTTGAAAAGGGGCTATTGGCAAGTTGAGGTGAAGGAGGAAGATAAGGAGAAAACAGCCTTCAGTGTCGATGATGGTCTGTGGCAATTTACAGTGATGCCTTTTGGACTTTGTAATGCACCAGCTACTTTTGAGAGACTCATGGACCAGGTACTGAAAGGACTACATTGGAGAACATGCTTGGTTTACCTGGACGACATCATCGTATTGGGCAAGAACTTTGATGAACATTTTAAGAACTTGGAGGAAGTTTTCCAGAGAATAGCTGGCGCTGGTCTGAAGTTAAGGCCCAAAAAGTATGCGCTGTTTAAAAAGGAAGTCAATTATTTGGGTCACAAGGTAACGACAGAGGGCATCTGCACTGCGAACGAAAAAATAGAGGCTGTAAAGGATTGGCCAAGACAATGAATTGAGAAGTTTCCTTGGGCTGTGCACATATTACCGCCGATTTGTACCAAATTTTTCCAGCGTAGCCCATAGCCTCCATGAGCTTACAAGAAAAAGCAAAGCTTTTGAATGGAAGAAGGAGCAAGAAGTGGCTTTCCAAACATTGAAGGAGCGTTTGTGCACTGCCCCAATGTTAGCATATCCGATTCCAGGAGCAACATTTATTCTAGATACAGATGCGAGTGAATATGCTATAGGAGGCGTTTTATCACAACTGGTCGATGGACAGGAGACGGTAGTTGCATATTACAGCCGTTCGATTGGAAAACCAGAGAGGAACTACTGTGTTACGCGGAGAGAGCTGTTGGCATTGGTAGAGTGCATTTTCACAAATACCTCTACGGCCAGCGATTCCGTGTCAGGACAGATCACGCAGCGTTCAAATGGCTTCTGCAGTTCCGTAATCCGGAAGGACAATTGGCACGGTGGATCGAGCGACTACAAAGCTATGACTTTTCCATTGAGCATCGAAAAGGTAGTACCCATGGAAATGCCGATGCAATGTCACGAAGACCATGTAGTTTGGAATGCAAGCACTGTTCAAAGGCCGAGGCTAAAGAAGACATTATAGATGTCCGGCTAATGACTATAACGTTTACGGATGAATGGGACAAGGAACAACTAAGAAAGTGTCAGCTAGAAGATACAGATCTGTCACATGTTATACAAGGGCTCGTACGAAACGAAAGACCAAGCAGAGAGGAGATGTCAGCAGAGAGTCCCATTGCGAAGTCATATTGGGCACAGTGGAACAGTTTAGAATTGATATCCGGTTGCTTGCATCGAGTATGGGATAGTGAGAATGGTCAAGAAGAAACTGATAGTTGTTCCCAGAAAGAGGATTCCTGACGTGCTCAGCGAGCTGCACAATGGTCCAAGTGGAGGTCATCTTGGAATCACGAAGACACTCGAGAAAATTAAGCAGATATTCTATTGGGTTGGTTGCCGTCAGTCGGTCACCGAGTGGATTACCAACTGCGAGGTATGCAACAGAGCGAAAGGGCCCAAAACCCGAAGTCATGACCAGATGAAGCAGTATATTTCAGGTGCACTATTTGAAAGGATCGCCATGGATGTCGCAGGTCCATTTCCTACTAGCAACCGCGGAAACAAATACGTACTGTTGGTTATGGATTATTTCAGTAAATGGCCAGAGGTATACCCAATCCCAAACCAAGAAAAAGAAACAGTAGCAGAAGTCGTTAAAAGCGAATGGGTTGCAAGGTATGGTGTACCAATGGAGTTACATTCTGACCAAGGCAGGAATTTTGAATCAGCTGTGTTCCAAGAAATGTGCAAGAAGTTGGGCATTCGAAAAACACGGACGGCATTGCATCCTCAGTCCGATGGTATGGTGGAACGTTTCAATAGAACATTGGAGGAGCATTTAAGGAAAGTAGTAGACAAGTACCACAAGTACTGGGATACACACATATCATTATTCTTGATGGCCTACCGATCGGCAGTACATGACACAACGGGCCAAACTCCCGCAAAGGTAATTTTTGGCAATAACCTTCGACTGCCAGCTGATTTGAAGTATGGGATAGATGCCGATGAGGAGAGGAATGTCAAGAAATCCACTGGTGTCTTGGAAGAAGAGCTGAGAGAGATACATGATCTGGTAAGGCAACAAGCAAAGATTATGAGTGACAAGATGAAAGCGAGGTACGATAAAGCAATTAATTCGGAAGGGTTTCAGCAAGGAGATTTGGTTCTGCTATACAACCCACAACGCAAAAAAGGTTTGTCCCCGAAATTGCAGTGTAACTGGGAAGGCCCATACAAAGTTGTAAAACGGATCAACGATGTAGTGTACCACATACAAACCATTACCAAACCACGAACCAAAATAAAAGTGGTTCATTTGGAAAGGCGAGCAGCGTTTAGATCGAAAGATTTGTCTGATCGGGACGATCAGACTTAGGTGGAGGGCAGTGTTACGAATATTAGCCTTAACGATAAACCGTGTTCTTCTATTGATTTTGGATCTTTGGTATTATCTGAAGTGGATGTCATCGAAGGTTTAAAGAGTGTCAAAGACTCTTCGCATACCGATGTTGACGGGCTTTCCATGAAACTTTTGAAAAATTGTACCTCGCTGGTAAAACCTCTTATGCTTATTTTTAATCTGTCCCTAGCTTCAGGGGTTTTCATTGATGATTGGAAAAGGACTTCTTTACCCCTATTTTTAAAAGTGGAAATAAAAATGATATTTTAAATTATAGGCCTATATCCAAGTTGTCGTCTGTTGCCATGCTATTTGAATGCATTGTAAAAGAGAAACTTTATTTTCATGTGAAACATATAATTTTCGCAAACCAGCATGGATTTGTGGCAGCACGCTCGACAGTTACCAATCTTTCAGTCTTTACTGAGGATTGCCATTCGTGCTTTCGTAATGGTCTTCAGCTTGATACGATTTATACTGATTTTTCTAAGGCGTTTGACAAAATTTCTCATGTAATCCTCATTGAGAAACTTGCATTCCTGGGTTTTCATTCCAGTATCCTCATATGGATAAAATCTTATTTACATAACAGGAGTTGCATGGTTGCTATAGATGGGGCATTCTCGGATCCATTCATTGCTACATCTGGTGTGCCTCAAGGTAGCATATTAGGCCCTTTATTATTCATCTTGTTTATTAATGATGTTTCTTTTTGTTTCAACTCTTCTAGATTTCTCTTATATGCCGATGATCTTAAAATATATTCTGAAATAAGAGACTCGCGTGATTCATCGGCGCTTCAAAGTGAACTTAATAAATTCTTAGATTATTGCGCTTTGAACAGGCCTTATATAAATATTAACAAGTGTTTCAAAGTAACTTACTCTAAAATGGTCAAGCCTTTGGATACTTGCTATTGGTTGGCGGACTCGTGCCTTTCTGAGGTTAATGAAATTAAAGATCTTGGCGTGTATTTTGATAGCAAACTAAATTTTACTACTCATTTAAACTACATAATTACAAATTCTTTTGGAACACTTGCCTTTGTGAAACGCCACTCTTCTAATTTTTCAGACCCATATACCTATAAGCTTTTGTACTCGGCTTTTTTCCATTCTAAAATGGAATACGCAGCGGTCATTTGGAGACCATACCATTCAGTCCACATAAATCGTCAGGAGAAAGTCCAAAAGTGCTTTGTTCGTTTTGCTTTACGCTGTCTTAACTTTACTGAACCGATTCCGTCGTACGTTGTTCGTTGTCGATTAATTAGTTTGGTATCGTTATCCGATAGGAGAACGCTATTATCGGTTACATTTATTATGGATCTTGTTTCTGGCAGGATAGATTGTCCTTCCTTACTTCAGCTAGTTAACTTTAATGTGCCCTGCAGAAATTTACTGAATTTTGTTGTTTTTCGTGTTGGACTTAACAGAACAGTCTACGGTGCTAACGCTCCCTTGAATAGAATTTATGTCTGATTACACCTATTTCTCAAATTTTCTGGATTTAAATTTTACGTATACCAAATCGGTTATACAGTTCAAACTAAAAACCTATTTTTTAAGTAATACTTAATTTACATTAGTTGTAGTATATTCTTAAGTGTCTGCTGTATGATAGACATACAAGTAAATAAATAAATAAATAAATAAAAACTAAGGGGTGCTGCTATCTCTAAGCCGATGCTAAGCAGTGACGTGAATTCACATCAATAATTCAATCATTATGTATCTACATAAACGAAACAATAATTGCGTCTACACATATGTACCATGTACACATGCATATATCTGAGATACTCCTGAAAGTATGCAATGAGAAGCTATAAAATCATGCAATTGTAGTTACACTGAGAAGTTTGAGAGCTGATGGACTAGAAGATTCTGGAAATGGAAGCACCTAGAAGATGCAACGTTGAAATCAGAGAGTATAAAAGGCAGCAAATGTAGAGGCGCTGGAATTCAGTTTGATTTGAGCTATCAAGCAGTTTCGATTAAGACGCTATCTAGCGGGCCATAGCAGTATTATTTTGAAAGTCAGTTTCATTTAAGCTAACAGTTTGGTTATTAAGCCAGCTAGTTGCAAAGTATAAGTGTTATTATGAAGTACTTTAATAAATTAATTTTTTTGTTGTACTTTAATAAAGGCAATTTTCCATTATTCAATATTGGAGTTATTTATTCAACAGTTTAGTGATACGAACTTAGCAAAAGGGCAAATAAGAGGATTTGCAAGTAAATTCGTTACAATATGTTAACGAATTTAGGGTATTTCTACTTGTTTGCAACCTTCTACTAACGTTCGTATCGCTAAATTTAAGAATAAATAACTACAATATTCAAGAATGCAAAATGGTCTTTATTAGACTACTTTGAAATTACTTCACATTACACTTATAGTTCGCAACCTATAGCGTGCTTAAATCAAACTGCTTCCAGATTACTCAGCTTTCGCTGCTTTTATACACTGTGCCCAAATGTCTACACGTTTTCCAGTTTAAGTTCAGAAATTTACAATTCATATTCAGAAAATTACAATTCAAGTTCAGAATTTCCAATTTATATTCAGAAATTTACAATTCAAGTTCAGAAATTCACAATTCATATTCAGAAAATTACAATTCAAGTTCAGAAAATTACAATTCAAGTTCAGAAAATTACAATTCAAATACAATTCAAGTTCAGAAAATTAAAATTCAGGTTCAGAATTTCCAATTTAAGTTCAGAAAATTACAATTCAAATACAATTCAAGTTCAGAAAATTAAAATTCAGGTTCAGAATTTCCAATTTAAGTTCAGAAAATTAAAATTCAAGTTCAGAAATTTGCAATTTATATTCAGAATTTCCAATTCAAGTTCAGAAAATTACAATTCAAGTTCAGAAATTCCAATTCAAGTTCAGAAATTTCCAATTCATATTCAGAAAATTACAATTCAAGTTCAGAAAATTACAATTCAAGTTCAGAAAATTACAATTCAAATACAATTCAAGTTCAGAAAATTAAAATTTAGGTTCAGAATTTCCAATTTAAGTTCAGAACATTACAATTCAAATACAATTCAAGTTCAGAAAATTAAAATTCAGGTTCAGAATTTCCAATTTAAGTTCAGAAAATTAAAATTCAAGTTCAGAAATTTGCAATTTATATTCAGAATTTCCAATTCAAGTTCAGAAAATTACAATTCAAGTTCAGAAATTTACAACTCAAGTTCAGAAATTTCCAGTTCATATTCAGAAAATTACAATTCAAGTTCAGAAAATTACAATTTAAGTACATAAAATTGTTCAGGTATTATTATTTCATCCAATGGAAATCTGTGCATGCAAAATTGTTTAAACATATGTGTTAATTTTATTAATTCGTACATAAATACATAGCTTCCTCTTCAAAAGAGCATGTGGTTTTTCCAAAATAAATATGTAAAAAAAACCCTTCCATATGTATATCAGAAAAACCTCGCTACATTCCCAAACTCCAAATATTTTGCAACACCGAGTATAAGCGAGTTGGAGAATTTAAATGCAATAACTTTAAAAACGAGCACGCTTACAAAACTTCTTCAGTTTTATTAATTTGTAATTATTTATTTCATAGTTATAATAAGTAATAATTGTATTACATAGAAAAGTTGTAACATTGCATAGTACATAATAACAAAAAGAATGGACATAAGTAACGCATGCATAAGTACATTAGCATGGTCCTTTAAAATTACAAAAACTCTTCTTACATCTGTAAAATGAGTGCTTGTGCGACTTACATATATACCTACATGTACTTTTATATGGCATATGTCTGTGAATTACGTTATACAGAGGTAAATGAAATGCACGTTGTATGTCAATTTATGTATGTATGAATATTACATAGAGTGTCTCACTTTCAGCGAATAATTTTTTGGTTTGTAAATGTATAACGAATGCATATGCATGCTTTGTGTTGCTCATTCCCCGGCCGGCATATCACGCAACGAAAGTACATCAACATGAAAGCTAAAGCAGTGCTGTGTTGCTCGAGCACAATCTCCACCGGTTACGGCTACCTTGGCATCGTCAATTTTTCTTTCTAAATATTGCAGCCTCTGCTCTGTCAGACCTGGACTTTGCACATTGGACACATCCATATTTGACTTTACAGTGGATTTTATTTTGGACCATATTGCCTCCACTGGGTTTAACATGGGCGAATATGGTCCTAAACGAAGGACACATGCGAGCCCATTTTAGTGTTCAAGCACGGCTGCTTCAATTCTTGAGTGACACGGTGCGTTTTATTTATTTATTTATTTGTTAGGTTACAAATTTTACAATTAATCAGACTAAATATGAATGAATGAATGAATATAAATGCGGATTACAGTGTAAAATTAACAAGCATACATAGTGAGCAAAATTATATTATAAAATATGTATATACATATATTATTGAATCAGTTGTCGGGATGGACTGTGATGCCGAGCAACGGAATTGATTATCAGTGCTGTCGGAATGGACTTGATTTCGAGCAGCTGATGTATATTTAACACACAATAGTAGGGCTGCGATGTGTGGGAGGTTGGAAAGGACGTGATTCCAAGCCACCCGCCCAAAGTAACTATTGATTATTAGTGCTGTCGGAATGGACGTGATTTCCAGCAGCTGATGTATATTTAACACACAATGAGTAGGGCTGTGATGTGTGCGAGATTGGAAAGGACGTGATTCCAAGCCACCCGCCCAAAGTACCTATTGATTATTAGTGCTGTCGGAATGGACGTGATTTCGAGCAGCTGATGTATATTTACACACAATGAGTAGGGCTGCGATGTGTGGGAGGTTGGAAAGGACTGGATTCCAAGCCACCCGCCCAAAGTAACTGGAGCAGGTAACAGATTTAGTTTAACATGTGATTTTGAAACAGTTTTGAGTTCAAGGCAGTGAGTATATATTTTTTTATACTGTAAAGTGTGTCGCAAGTATCAATATTATTGCAGTGATTATTGAAATCTTGACACAGACAACGAAGAGGTTCATGCATTTGAAAATTCGATCTACATGTATTTAAATATAGCGGTTGGAAATACCGAGAGGGCCTAAAAGGGACATTAAACATCACCTCGCCGAGCAGAAATGAACTGTTTATCATCCCCCTTAATAGTATTACCATAAATAAAACGCCAAGCATCTCCCTACGGCTCTGTAGTGAAGGCTGCAGTAGGGCGGTAGGTTCCTTGATGGATCACAGGGCAAATGATTTAAAGCAAAGAGCAAAAATTGCTTCTGGACCGATTCCAATTTTTTGCTATGAACCTGATAACGCGGGTTCCTGATAATGGAAGCATATTCCAATATATGTCTTACTAACGATAAAAAAAGAGTTTTAGTGGCATAGGGGTAATTGAATTCCTTTGACCACCTTTTTACGAAAGCCAAAGTGCCTCTAGTCCTATTCACACACGATTCGATATGTAATTTGAAGTCCAGTTTAGGGTCCATTATAACGCCAAGATCAGTAAAGTTTGTGACTTGCTTAATGATATAATCGCCTATCATGTACTGATAGGTTTTAAAAGATTTCCTCGACATCGTCAGCGTACTGCAGCGCTTCAAAACATTTGGGAGGTCATTAATGAAGAGCAGAAACACTGGACCAAGGTGACTGCCCTGTGGAACTCCAGAAGATACATTGATGAATTCAGACAAGCAATTGTTAAACACAACGGTTTGCTTTCTACCTACCAAGTACGAAGAGACGCAAGAGAGAAGCCGTGATGGAAAACCCACTCGATCGAGTTTTAGTAGGAGTAAGGAATGGGAAACTTTATCAAACGCCTTACTGAAATCAGTGTAAATGACATCAACTTCGCAGTTCGTCCTTAAGTTATTGGATACGAGGGTTGTGAATTCCAGCAAGTTAGACACAATGGACTTACCCCTGCAAAAGCCATGTTGTGACAGGTCCATTGCCGAAGATACTGCAAAAGCCAGTTGATTTGTGACAACTGATTCAAATAGTTTTGGAATGGCACAAAGTTTGGCTATTCCTCTATAGTTTGTGACACAAGATCTACTCCCACTTTTATAAAGTGGTATTATAAACGACTCCTTCCACTTCTTAGGGAATATCCCTTGCCTCAAAGAGGCATTAAATAAGCAGGTAAGGGGTTGACAAAGAAATTGAGCGCAAGTTCTCAGCACAACAGATGGTATTTCATCAGGTCCACTGGAGTAGGAAATTTTCAGACTTTCCAGATGCCTTAGTACCTCATCTGTATGAATATATGGGATACCTACTGAGTTAAGCCAAGGTAGCATGTATTGATAATCCACCGGAGGGGAGTCAGCGATAGTCGAGTAATTAGATTTAAAAAAGTCAGCAAACATATTTGCAATCTCGGAGTCAATACTAGAAATCCGATCGTTATACTTCATTACAGAAGGAAACCCTTTAATTTTTCTTTTGGAGTTGACGAAGGAATAAAATGTTTTTGGATTGGAAGAGATCCGATGCTTAATCTTCATCAGATAATTCTTATAACATCTTATCTGTAGCCTGTTATACTTAAGGCGCAAGATGGAGTATGCAGCATAGTCACTATTAGAGCCAGATAATTTGAAACGCTTGAAGAAGCGTGTTTTTCTGTTTTTTAGATAATTAAGTTCTCTAGAGCTCCAAGCAGTAGCTGGAGATGCTGAGGAGGTTTTGGAAAAAGGCTTACATTTGAGGAATATCGCATGTAAAACGTTGGTGAAATGGACGGAGCTCGCTTCAATATCTCCGTCGTACTCAGGCCACTTTATTTTAGAGACTTCGTCGATTAGTAAAGACCAATTGGCCTTTCTAAACAGAAACCGGCGCGAAGACGCATTCGGATCGGTAGTATTCCGCACCGGTAAGCTAAGACAATCCAGGTAAATTGAAAGTGCTGGATGATAAACATCCTCAGGCAATACCACTGGATCACATCGAGTAACAGAACAATTCGATGTGTCGCCTGAAAAAATCAAATCAAGATATTTGCCAAATTTATTATGAATTATGTTAAGTTGATAAAGACCAATGTCTGCAAGGTCATTTAAAAACTCGTAGAATACAACATTACAAGCAGTGGGAACTAGCATTCCGTCAAAAAAATTCCACGACACAAAGGGCAGATTAAAATCGCCAGCCACTAAGACAGAATCAACAGACCTTGACATAGCAAATATAAATTTCAATAGGGAAGAATGTTTTAAGTATATAGAAATATCTGACTGGGGCGGAATATAAGACGCAACAAAATATTTATAAGTAGATAAAAGTTTAACTCGCACGCAGAGGATTTCAACATCAGAAGAATCATCGAAGTACACTTCCTCAGCAGAGAACCTGGTATGTACGGCGATTAACACGCCTCCACCAACTCTGTTTCGTCAGTCTTTTCTAAAGATCTCATAAGAATCTGCTAATATCTCAGAGTTAAACACAGTTGGTTTCAACCATGTCTCAGTAAAAACCAAAACGTCATAATAGAGTTCATGACTAGGGAGAAAAAGATCAACTAGTTTAGTATTTAGACTCCTAACATTCTGATAATAGACGTTGAGGCCATTATGAAAGGCGTCAGACAAATCTATGACTCCGCGGGAATTTCTACATCTTTTCGAAAAAAAACGGAAGGGCTTAATGTATACATTACTGGGCCAAAGAGAAGCATTGAAAATTTTGCTATATTCACTTTCAATCACTCGAACTTTAAAAGCGACTCTCACTAAAGTGTTAATGTCGACATCTCTCTTTACTAACTTAAAACAAGCGACATTAGAAGCAGCAATGCCAAAGTGATTAGAGATGTATTTAACAATACTCTCCTCAGTGACCGATGGCTTAAATGAGGACAAATGAATCCATTTATACCGCACAAATACATCTAATTCAGCATTGTCATTGCTACCACTAACAACACGCGATTTTTGCGTAATTTCTTTTGATGCACTCTTTCGTTGTCTGTCAGAAACATCAACAGATGGCACATTTGCATTAACTGCGCTAGCTGCAGCATCTGCATACGATACAGTGCCAGCAGAGCGGACACTGCACTAGTATTTGTCACATTGTTGACCATTGTTTACTATATAGTTTGGCAGCTTAAGAGAGGTTATGTTGCGAATAGAGTGGAAGGCAGTGGACTAGGCAGTCGAATGTCGTATAATGAAGGAATGGTGTTCGGAGTTTTTTCAAAGTTAAAAAAAAAAATGATAAAGCTTTAATATAAATAAAACTATTGTTTTAATAACAACAAAAACGCCTTATATATTCTACAGACATAAATTCGTAAGGATTATCTCACTTCAAAATTTGAATTAAATAATCTAAAGTTTTTGTTTGAAACTGAGTCGAGAACTGTGCGTGTGAATGTGCGAATTTTCACCGATCAGCTGTTAGTTGCGCTACTTGGTAAAATTTACAATGTTGTTGACAACCATTTGAGCATCAGACTTATTGGAATTATAAGAAGGCACATTTGAATTATTTGTATGATTGTTAGCTTTAGCTGATTTAGATGTGGATGCAGTAGATTTACTTTTAGATGTAGAATTGGAACTAATTGATGTTGATGTATTTCCAGATGTAGACATAGTTTTAGACGAATGAGAGACTTTAGAAGATGAGGCGTTTTTAGATGTAGATGGAGGCGAAGTAGAAGTTGTCTTTGTAGTAGAACTAGTAGCATGGTTCAATTATGTACAGGTTGGCTCATCTCATCAGCTGATTTTATTTATGTCATTGCATGGTCGAAGGGATTGTCAAAAGGAGATGGCAAACTCAAAATGAAACCAACACATTGGCAACATTTGGTAATAGTGCAGTTTACGGTAACCACCGAAATTTGGGCCAAAATTTTCGAGTGAGGTATCAAAAGACTCGTATTCACGTCTAAATCAAGAAGTTAACTTTTTTTACCCGTTCAAAAGATATTAACGAAAAACCGAAAAAAGACCCGCGGGTCCCTCCGAAACGGGGGGTGGGATCCATAGTATCTTTGCGCAGAACACCTTTCTGCGTTGGCGGCCTTCGGCCGCGCTTATAATAAATAACCCTGGGCTACGCCATTCCAAGTCCGGGTGTGTGGTATAACCGTGGCTACCGGCACGGTGATGCACAATTTTTTTTACACAACAACAACCCAACAACAACCACATTAAAACCGCCAAATTCAACTGCAAATATCTCCGGGCAGAGATACAATTTTTCTTTTCCGCCTTCGGATTATTGTTCTCGAGATTAATACGCGTCTTTTGATACCTCACTCGAAAATCTTGACCCAAATTTAGGGTGGGTACCGTAAACTGCACTACTACCCAACATTTTACTTACACATACAAAAACTGCTAAGTTTTATGTTTCCATTCCATACCATTCGCACCAACACCAATAAACAGATTTTGACAATTTGAACAGACATATTTTGTTGCTTTACAGATGAGCCAACCTGTATATAGTTGAACCATGACTAGTAGAGAGAATTTTCGATGTTTGCGGCTGAGTAATAATAGCAGCAGGTTTAGATGTAAGAGTAGTAGTAGGTGCAGGTGATGAAGCATTAGCTCTCAGATTATCGATAGGTGAATAAGAGAACTCCGTGCCAAGCGGGGTAGCGGGAAAATCCATTAGGTTGCTTTGTATTAAGTTGTTGTTATTTGATGCCATGGGGAGAGCAGAAATAAATAGCGAACTATTTTTGACATTCGGACAACCATATGACTCAGCAACATTTAAGTTGGTGACTTCAGAGTTCATTATATGATTTTTTAAATCATCGAATTTTTTAGACACAGCATTGGAAATTATGTCAAAACCTTGTTTTTGAGCCACAAGAATAGCGTTCAAAATATTAGATAGCTTGTCCGGCATGTTCACACACTTTTCACACAAGTAAAGCAAATGCGGGTTAGCCTTGATTAGCTTTACTTCATAGTCCGATATACCCTCACTACAGGCTCTGTGGAAAATCCTCTTGCAGAACCCATTACATGGCACTAGACTATTGTCACCAGTTCTGGAAAATTTTTTATTACACTTTCCACAATATGCATCCATTTTGGCAATTTAAAGTAAAAGAAAATATAAGAATACGTGAAAATATGAGAGCGATTAAAAACACGTCCGTACGCGGCGAGAGAACATATGTTATCACAAATAATCACCACGTCACCCAAGTTGTTGCCTAATTCATGCCACTTTTGCAAAACTGTTTGTATCCATCGGCTACAAGAGCCTGCTGTGAACGAACCTCGCTGCCTGTCTAAAGACACAACGGACGATGCCGAGATAGCTGCTATAAGGTGGACATTGGGACCACGGGAAGCTGGCAACATCTGTACAGCACGGTCACCCCGTTTTGATCTACCTCGCGAATGTCCGCAAAACAAATTAAAATTGGTTTCATCAATATATGTCAGCTGTTTACCAGCCTGGATTAACGTGTTTAGTTGTGTGACTTATTCGGCCCTTTTGGCCTTATTTTGTTGTGAATTTACTGTGTGTGGTCGTGCGTGCACCTTTTTCAGTGTAAACATTCTGCCCTCAAGATAATTGTTTACAGTGGATTTTGATACATTTATATTGTAAATATTCAAACTTTGTAGCTGTATCTTCTTCAGGGTAATGAGCAGTCCCGTTCGATCCAGTTTAGCACTACGGCTATTTGTTCTTCGGTTAATTTACTTGGCTTCTTGCCCCCCTGGTCTTGTTTGTCCAACCTGCCACTCGTTACCCAAGTGTACGCAGTTTTATAAGCTATGCCCAGAGAAGTGGATAATGAAGTCCAATCTTCTCCGCGGTTTGCAGCATTAACTATGCGTTCCCTGTCTTGGGATGAATATTGTTTATATTTCTTCCTTTGGACGTCTTCGGTGCCTACCGGAAAAGTATGTTTACATAGAATCGTATGAACGGGTAGTGAAAAATTATCAAACTATATTACACTACATTTTTTTTCGTTACAATTGTAAAAGCAGTTTCCAACAAAAGCAAGAGAGACCAATATTTCCAACATAAACTATATTAGGGAAGAGGGAGACGAAAAATTGATTAAGTAATAACGAAAGAATACACGAAAATAAGCTATGTATGTTTGTGTTACCATATACCTAGTATAAGAGAAACTTTTGTAAGACCCTGTATTTCTAGGTACATAGCAATGGTACTCAATTCGATCAGCACTTTCTCATGGCCCTATTACCATGCCTATTTCTCAAGGTATTTACAATGTTGGGTATGTTGAGAAAAAGTATACGCCAAAGTCTGCAGGTTGTGGCACGATGCCATTCCTATAAGGGAAAGGGTGTGATATTTCTCAAGGCCTTTATGTATGTAGTTGGCTGTGTGGCAGCACGCCACCTCCAATGGCATGCCAATGTTAAAAGGGCATAGAATGTGTTTAGGCGGTGGTTGGTCCTGCTACAATGGTTATAAGAATTCTATGTATGTACTTGGACACTTACATTTAACAACTTTAGGCAAATTTTGTGACTAAAACCAAGGTTGCCCTTATAATTTTTATGAGAAATTGAAGAGTACGATACGGACCAGGGGCTCATATTATGGATGAATTTTTACATTTCGATGCCTCAGTGCAATTTTGAATTATGAAACAATTCCACAAACAGATTCAGATTTAGGTCTTCTGTCAAACAAATTATGATACAAGGAGTTTTGGAAAAAAATTGATGAAATAAGGCAATTTTAAAACGGCAGCAAGGATATGGTGAAATTCCACTGAGGAATCGAAATGTGAAAATTCATCCATAATATGAGCCCCTAATATGAATGTTAGGGTGGTCCGTATCGTACACTTCAATTTCTCATACAAATTATATGGGCAATCTTGGTTTTATATCGTTTTATATGATATAGGGCATTTTTGAAAAAATTTATGAAAAAGGACGTTTTCAGTTATTTAAAATTGAGGATTATTATATACAAGTTTTTTTTTTGCGACCTTTTTACTCATTTCACTGTAAAATGCTCCACGTCAAGCACTACAGACGTGCACATGAATTTACCCTGAAGACGATTACCGTGTGTAATAGAAATATATTGGTAAGAAACGCATAAAACTTACTTTTTATTTATACATTTTCTGGACCTCAAGCCAGCTTAAAAAAATTGAGGAAGTTAGTCATCTTTAAATGCCGAAAAATAACAAAATTTGCTTAATTTTGTTAAACGTTGGAAAAAATTTGGTAGGCTTTTTCATTTTGAATTACTCCGTATATGTTTACGTGATTCAATTTGCATACATATATAATAAATAAATATGTATGATTTATTTGAATATGCAATACTTACTATCAATTTCAGCCTTGCAAATTGCACACAGCTTCGGCACTGCTACCAATAAATTTTCAGCGCATTTTGTATGATACAAATGTCTGCACGGAAGAGCTCGACATAGGCTTTTATATGCCATTATTGTCAGGCATATTGCACAATTGTCTTTCAATTCCATTACGCTTCGCTTTTTATGTATTATACTTTGTATGAGTGTCAAATTTTTTTTTTTACCTTGGCCGCGCACGTGTATTTAAATTTACAGAATGAAGTAAAATCATAGGAATTTTGACTCAATTGCTTTTACGAACATGCATGGCAGAACGATACAAGGTGGCAGTATGGTGACATACCTACAAACCATGGTACAAACATATATAAAAATCCCATGTACTTTGTTTTTGTAAATTCGATGGACAAATGTCAAAATTGTACTGCGGCGGAAGTTGATGTATCAATTCAAATAAAAAAAGTTTATGTTTGCTGGGTTGGAGCTGTTTTGGTCGATATGTATAAAGAAAAAACCCAAGAGTTTTTACTTTTCTCTTCTATGCATTTCGACGCATCCGCGTCATCATCAGGAAGTCTATTTATTTTCAAACAAACAACATGAAAATACAAAAGTAATCATTATTTTCAATAAACATTACAAATTCAACACAGCATACCAGGATACAATTTACTAAAGAATTAGAGCAGAACAACAAAATTGCCTTCCTAGACGTAGAAATACACCGAAAAAACCAAAACTTAACGTTCAACTGGTATGCAAAGTCGATGGCATCAGGAAGAATTATCAATTATCACTCCAATCATCCATGGAAGCAGAAAATTAACACAGCAACAAGTCTAATAAGGAAAATACATCTTCTAAGTGACGGTGATTTCATAGAAGAAAACAAGAAGAAAATAAAAAATATTCTCTTCAAAAATAGCTACCCGAATACTCTAATAGAAAAGCTTATAATTAATACGACACAAGAAATGGACCACCCTAATTCATCAAATGGACAAACAGAAGCAAACACAAACAAAACTTATATTGGAGTTACCTATATACCCGGACTAACAAGTAATCAATCGCTCAGGAGAATTATGAAAAAAGACAACATAACATTTGCTCACAAACCACACAATACACTTAATCGTTTCTTTACAAAAACAAAAGACAAAATAGACAAGGGACAACAATGCAATGTAGTGTATAAAATTCAATGCAACGGTAACAACAACAATGCCTGCAATAAATGTTACATTGGCACAACGAAAAGAGCATTGAGAACGAGAATACACGAACATGAAATGGACGCAAAAAACAGAAAAACCAGGCATGCTTAACCAACGAAACGATATCATTTCGTTACGATAATCAACGTTAATAAACGAAACGAAGTCATTTCGTTTCGTTTATTAACGTTAAGATCGTCAAATTAACGAAATGATTTCGTTTCGTTTTCTGCCATATCAAAACGAAATCAAATCATTTACGTTGATTATTAATTTCAAACTATGCTGGCAAAGCTGATTGATGGCGGAGTCATTAAAGGTGAAAGCATTAGCCAAGCTGATTGCAACTTTTCTCATGAATTTTGACAGTACAAACATTTCTCAGAGTATTTTTGACATTACCAACAACGAATTACACAAACAAATTACATAGAGTTTGTGTGTGTATGTGCGCTCGTTGTTGCCACCTTACGGCTTCACCATGGCTATAGCATTGCCAGCACAATTCAAACATAAAGTATCACGTTTTTGTTAACGTTTTTAACGTTAACGAAAGCTTTTCGTTTCGGTTAAAAACGAGATACAATTTATCTTGATAATTTCTTTATCGATAATATTTCGAAGTGTTGCAACGGAAACGGTGGAAATTTTTTGATAAACGATTAGCTTAACGTTAAGGTGCATCCCTGAGAAAAACAAATACCGCGCTTTCTCAACACCTGACTGACAATGGCCATACAGCTGATTTTGGGAACGCAAAAATTTTAGATGTTGAGAGAAGATGCAAAAGGAGGATGACACTGGAAAGTCTCCGCATCCAACAACATATGACGAATGTCATGAATTTTAAAGAAGACATTGACAATACAAATAGCGCTTATACAGCAATAATAAAAAATGATAAGAACAAAAATAGAAAATAAGAAAAATGAATGTGTCGATTGTCCTGTGATATTATTGTGTTTGTACAACTAATCAAATTATTATGAGTTATTGTTTTAATGTTGAATTTGTAATGTTTATTGAAAATAATGATTACTTTTGTATTTTCATGTTGTTTGTTTGAAAATAAATAGACTTCCTGATGATGACGCGGATGCGTCGAAATGCATAGAAGAGAAAAGTAAAAACTCTTGGGTTTTTTCTTTATACATATCGACCAAAACAGCTCCAACCCAGCAAACATTTTCATAAAGAATTTGGTCCAATCAACATATAAAAAAGTTTATAATCAGCTGTTCAATGCTGTCACCTTGTGTCGTTCCGCCATGCGAACATGTGTGAAAAAAATTTTCAAAGCACAAAGTAAAACTTTCTGAAGTTGAATTGTAATTTTCTGAACTTGAATTGTAATTTTCTGAATATGAATTGGAAATTTCTGAACTTGAATTGTAATTTTCTGAATTTAAATTGGAAATTCTGAATATTAATTGGAAATTTCTGAACTTGAATTGTAATTTTCTGAACTTGAATTGTAATTTTCTGAACTTAAATTGAAAATTCTGAATTTGAATTGTAATTTTCTGAACTTGAATTGTAATTTTCTGAACTTGAATTGTAATTTTCTGAACTTAAATTGGAAATTCTAAACTTGCATTGTAATTTTCTGAATATGAATTGTAAATTTCTTGAATTGGAATTTCTGAACTTGAATTGTAATTTTCTGAACTTGAATTGGAAATTTTGAACTTGAATTGTAAATTTCTGACCTTTAATTGTAAATTTCTGAATTTAAATTGGAAATTCTTAATATGAAATGGAAATTTCTGAACTTGAATTGTAATTTTCTGAATATGAATTGTAAATTTCTGAACTTAAACTGGAAAAGGTGTAGACGTTTCTTCTGCAAGAATTTTCTACTTGGTTACCAGCTATACGCTACCAGCTTTAAACTACAGATACACGTTTATAGCCTCTCGCATAGCCATATGCGCGTGTATATGTGAGTAATATTTCCACCGATGACTACATCTGTGTGTGAGTTATCTCTTCGTTGCCTTGTATGTATGTGGGTAAATGATGATAAATGTGTTTATGTAGCTTGCTTAATGTATCTGGTGTTGTGCCTTTATTTAATAACCTTAGAGATGGTAATATTCTTCACAATATGCTTTGTGCAATTCCACAACCTGTCGGTTTTTTAGTATAGAAAATTTTTTCCAGAATTGAGTTATAATAAAAACACAAATAGTCCAGCAAGTTCTGCTTTGCGGATCATTTGGCGCCCCCTGTGAGTAGCGCCCGGGGCAAGCTGCCCCCCTTGCAATTGAAGTTTATTTCGCCTTGCCTATTCACATACAAAATTTCGCGAAGAACTGTTGTAAACATTCTCACTATACAAGAAAAATACTTGCTAACATAGTTTGTGTCTATTCATTTGTTAAATTGCAGTTTTAAACTGTGAAAAACGTTAGAAAAGTACCAACAAGTGGGACAAATAATTTCACTTGCAATATGTGAAAGCACCCTTAAAAATAAATATGTAAATGTAAGGCGCGATAACCACTGAAGAGATTTTAGGCCGAGCTTCTCTACCAACTTGCGTCGTGCTCCTTTTAACTTTTCCTAACAATTGGCGGGATGGGACCTACTTGTTTTATGCAGGCTCCGAATGGCATCTGCAAGGCAGATGAGTTTGCAAACTTAAACACTACCGAGGGGCGACCCCGTTTAAAAAAATTGTCTTCTAATTGAAAAACCTTCTTTCCAAAATATTGATGTTGCTTTGCCCGGCGCGTGATCCCAGGATCTTCGATGTGGAGGGCGGAGCACGCTAACATCACACCACGGCGGCCTTAGCCTAAGCAAATGTCGAATTCTTCGCCTTATATGTACCTACTTTGCTTGCAACCAAAGTTGGAAGTTTTTCATGTCAGATGGTGCTAGTGCCGCTCAATCTGCCGTTCTCCATAAAAATACGTGCAATCTACTCATCATGCATAAGATTGCGTTAAACACATCTATGTATATGAAAAACTGCCTATGTGACAGTGCTTTTATTTAAGGTGGTAGCCTTTATTCGTGCCATAAGTAACAACAGAACGCCTTAAATCGCTTCTGTAAAGTCGGATTAACACCCATATTCTCTATTTTAAGCTGGTAACAACATTATTTTTACCCGTTACGAGAATGGCAAACAACTTTTCGTATTCTGATTGAGAATAACAACGTTACCAGTAAAACACATACGTGGTAACGTTTTGTTTCTACGCGAAATCGCACGTGTTGGTTTGAACAAAAAAAAAAATGTGTATCCGTGTTAATGTACAAGAATTTCTAAACAATATTAATAATACTTTCTAACACAAAATTTGGTTGATATTTTTCTCAATTGCACATCTTTTTTTTTTTTTTGACAGTAGGCCAGAATCGCAGTTACATGAAATGGTAACGATTTTCGGTCAGACAATAATCTGAAAACAAATTTACCGGTAACGTTCGAAAAAAAAGCCGTAAGTGGCTTAAACGTAATTCATACCATTGTGAATGATGACAAAGTGTGATCTCTTATCTGTCAACTGCCTGACAGGCTGTTCAATATGGCTACTTTTCAGCGTTTTGACAGGCTGTTCAATGTGGCGGCGCCTATCTTCAGCGGGTGATAGAAAGAGATACAGAATGAGACAGCGATAGTCAAATACGAATCAGGTGATCCAATCACTTTGGAATTTTGACGTTTATGCAGAAAAGATCACACTTTGTTAACATTCACAATGATTCATACTTCCGAAATTTCCGCCCTTTCTTCCTAAAAATCAAATAATCAGCCCTATTCTGCATTTCGACTTGGATCGGAATTTTTTCGATTTGGCAATTTTGGTATTCTGTGTTCCAATCTCTTTCGATTCAACTTCGAATCGTTTGATTTTGTGTATTCTGCATTTCGAGCGTAGTTCCATTTTTCTAAGTTGCAAATTTGTTGGCGGAAAAATATGTTCTTTTCATTTTTTTATTAATTTATAACATAATTTTAACAAAAATGTAAAGAAAACTTGTTAAGAAACGTAAAAGCTTCATGATGATTGTTTTTCGTATGTTTCCAGGTCAAAAACAACATGCCGATGTCGAAGTCCTTGGTCGTATTTGTCCCGCAAAAGTATCTAACATATACTTGAAAGCATCCTTATTAAGTCGAAAGTTTTTTTAAAAACCTAAATAAGAAAACAAGTCATTAAACTTTACAACTTTTAAGTTCAATTTCTTACAATTCGTCACTCATCTCAAATGGATTACACAAATCTCGCAATATTTGCCTTTCCATTCTCGCCTGGCCATTTTCGTATGCGTTTTTTTCCAACTCCACAAATAATGCAGCGGCTATTGATTCCATTATAATAGACAGCTATAATTTGTGTCTGTTGGTTGGGTCCAGTTATATGCCAAAGCAAGCTGCCGGAGTAGAGGAAGGTGAAGCGAATACGTAAACAATCCTTGCGGAAAGAATAAATAAATCTTTATAAAGTATTTTAGGCCAAGGCAATGAAATTAGCATCCATAAAATTCAGAAAATTTCAACTTTATTCGTGCAGGAATTCGTTTTAACAAAACTTGCTGACCACGGCAGGGAATTAGCCAAAAGCACGACAAAAGCACACTTACAATTATGAAAGCACTTCACTAAAAAAAATATAACACTGCGGCAATATATTCTATTGCTTTTTTTGTACAAAATGGCGTGGATAATAAAATATAAACGTTTTTCAATGTTTTTTTTCAAATCTTCTTTAATTTATTTTGTTTCAATGTTCACACATTCCGTACAAACAGCTGATTTCGAAAAATCATTTGCTCTTCCTCTTCTCATTACGATTCCGTCGTAAAGCAGAATACCCAACTTCGATTAAAGCGGAGCCATGGTTCAATTATGTACAGGTTGGCTCATCTCATCAGCTGATTTTATTTATGTCTTTGCATGGTCGAAGGGATTGTCAAAAGGAGATGGCAAACTCAAAATGAAACCAACACATTGGCAACATTTTACTTACACATACAAAAACTGCTAAGTTTTATGTTTCCATTCCATACCATTCGCACCAACACCAATACACAGATTTTGACAATTTGAACAGGCATATTTTGTTGCTTTACAGATGAGCCAACCTGTATATAGTTGAACCATGAGCGGAGCGTAGAACGGGAACGTAATCGAAATGCAGAATAAGTGTGAATAACTTTTGAACCCCATTGTTATAGTTAGTAACGGCACAAACTTGTTTAGACTCGCGTTCAGCCAAAAATCTGAGTTCGATCGAGTACTACTAATAAGAAAACTTCTTTGCCGTGAAACCAAACTAGTAGAATTGTAGATTATACCTACGTGATATGTCAGCAGGGTTTGCATATAAACATATATACATACGTATGTATGAATGAATGAATAAAAGCCATCCAAATTTGAGAGCTTTTGTAAATGCTTGCAGTTGAGGCTATTTAAGAGAACGTAGATGGCACCGAGTTTTGATGTTATGCCATTGTTGTAGTCGTTTTATTTCCACATTATTTTTTACCTTTGCTTCCATAATATAAATGTGGACACATCTACATAGCGCTACAGTTGGATCGTTTCGTTCATTGTGTACAAAGCAAAGTGTGATATCTTATCTGTCAACTGCCTGACAGGATGTTCAATATGGCTACTTTTGAGCGTTTTGACAGGTGGTCAATATGGCGGCGCATAGGGCCGGCTATCTTCAGCGGGTGATAGAAAGAGATACAGAATGAGACATCGATAGTCAATTACAAATCAGGTGATCCAATCACTTTGGAATTTTGACGTCTATGCAGAAGATATCACACTTTGATTCACAATGGTTTCGCTCTGAACTTGTTCAATTGACCGGGTCTCCCAACTGAACAAGTGAACTTGATCTTCGATTTCGGCTCTATTTGTTCCTTTAGTTCGTTTTATCTAATGTTATTCTTTCTCTCTTCTGGTTCGCGAACATTGTAAATTCACAGTCAGCACGAATGTCGATGATGCCACTTACACTAAAGATATGTGTGGTCAGCTTTGTGTGTGGCACTGCTACAACAATTTATGTATGGACTATTTATGAAAAACATTTTGGTAATTCTTTACTTTAGCTCACAACTTCTAAAACTCGACCCAAAATATCGGGAGAGGTGTCAAAAGACGCGCTTTGGACCCGGGATCACGAATCCGGCGGAATTTCAAAATTTTACTTCGTTTCGGAGATATTTGCAGACAAAATTGAAAATTTTCATGTGGTTGTTGTAATTTTGATGACTTTGCCATACCCACAAGAAAAACTAGCATCATCGTGGCGGTAGCCACGGTTATACCACACACCCGGACTTGGCATGGCATATCCATGGTTATTTTTAATAAGCGCGGCCAAAGGCCGCCAACGCAGAAATGTGTCCTGCCCAAAAATTCTATGGATCCCACCCCCGGTTTCGGAGGTACCCGCGGGTTTTTTTTTCGGTTTTTCGTTAATATCTTTTGAACGAGTTAAAATTTTTATTTTCCGCCTTCGGATTATTAATACTGATGTCAATACGCGTCGTTTAACACCTCGCTCGATATTTTTGGTAGCGTATTAGCAGTCGACCCCTCAACTAGACTATTCCCAAAAATTTTAACTCGTTCAAAAGATATTAACGAAAAACCGAGAAAAGACCCTCGGGTACCTCCGAAACCGGGGTAGTATCCATAGTATTTTTGCGCAGAACACCTTTCTGCGTTAGCGGCCTTGGGCCGCGATTATAAAAAATTACCCTGGGTGGGTCCAACACCGGTTTGGAGACCAAAACTATATCCGCACAAAACACTTATGATCACAATTTTTTTTGTGGGTACCCATCATTACAACAACCACATGAAAATTGCCGGTAATATTCTAGTTGAGGGGCCGGAAAATAAAAAATTTGGTAATAGTCTAGTTGAGGGGTCGACTGCTAATACGCTACCAAAAATATCGAGAGAGGTGTCAAAAGACGCGTATTAACCTCGAGACCAATAAATTTTATCTCTGTCCGGAGATATTTGCAGTTGAAGTTGGCGATTTCCATGTGGTTGTTGTTGTGTTTGTACCCACCAAAAAAATTGTGCATCACCGTGGCGGTAGCCACGGTTAAACCACACACCCGGACGTGGCATGGCGTAGCCCAGGGTTATTTTTTATAAGCGCGGCCGAAGGCCGCCAACACAGAAAGGTGTTCTGCGCAAAAATACTATGGATCCGACCCCCGGTTTCGGAGGTACCCGCGGGTCTTTTTTCGGTTTTTCGTTAACATCTTTTGAACGCGTTAATATTTTTATTTTCCGCCTTCGGATTATTAATACTGATGTCAAGACGCGTCTTTTGACACCTCTCTCGATAGCGTATTAGCAGTCGACCCCTCAACTAGACTATTACCAAAAATTTAACTCGTTCAAAAGATATTAACGAAAAACCGAAAAAAGACCCGCGGGTACCTCCGAAACCGGGGGTGGGATCCATAGTATTTTTGCGCAGAACACCTTTCTGCGTTGGCGGCCTTCGGCCGCGCTTATAAAAAATGACCCTGGGCTACGCCATGCCAAGTCCGGGCGTGTGGTATAACCGTGGCTACCGCCACGGTGATGCACAATTTTTTTTGTGGGTACAACACAACAACAACCACATGAAAATCGCCAACTTCAACTGCAAATATCTCCGGACAGAGATACAATTTTTCTTTTCCGCCTCATGATTATTGTTCTCAGTCGACCCCTCAACTAGACTTTTACTCTGATGTCAAAACGCGTCGTTTGATACCTCTCTCGATATTTTTGGACGCGTATTAGTAGTGTCATACTGTTGTAAAGAATTACCGCAGCAGTGCACAAATTTGCTTGAAAAAAAGGAACAGATGAACAAAAAGAACAACTTGTTCGTTCATTAGAAAAAGAACGCAAGAACCGAATCTCTGAAATGAACGAAAAAGCACAACTCTACATAGCGCTATGTCATAATTGTACTGAGTAGTCGAAAGAGAATATTTATCAATTTTAAGGGACTCAGTGGGGTAAAGGGAAATTTTGTATTCACCACAGCACCATATGTCATGAGAGACACTGTTAAATAAAGTACACCACTTGATATATAATATAAATAAACCACACTAACAGCAACTAAGATTTGTTATTTATTATCTTCGACGAATGCGTAGTCAATAACGCCGTCGTAGTTACAGCCTCAGTAGCAGTAGTCATCAACGTGACATATAGTACACAAATCCACATTTTCAATTATAAACAGGAACACTTGAAAGAAAACTGATAGCAGCAACATCCTTAGTTAACCCTCACATAGCAAAACGGCATTGAAAAACTGTGGTAGATAACAGACTCGCTGTGCGTTCGCAGCTGATACGAGTTTGGTTTGTACATACATGCATACCTACTATCTACCTACATACATATGCATGTAGGTAAGTATGTATCTACATGCATTTATCTTTTTATATATGCATACACAAACCCATACTATATATATGTACTATATAATGACGTTCATTCAGATTACGCTTGCTCGACCGACCGAATTTCTTTCACTTATTTAACAAAGTCTTTCACAAAATTACTCCTGCAGTATTTTAAATATTTAATTGTTCTTATAATAAATGCTCTAGAGAAATATTATTTTGCAGTCTATGTACATAAATATATCTCGTTTGCACTAACGCATAGGCAAACACATGGACAACACTAAAACACCGGGATGAACATTAAACAACTCGAGCGAAAAGTATCACACTCAGCACACGCATTCCTGCATTATGTTAAAAAAAAGACTACGGATACCGTAAATCGACTCACTCAGCTTAACACTTTGCTCAAATGTTTTTCCTACAAATTGAAACGCACAGCGCACAGTTTCTATGGCATTGCTGATTGCTGATCCCTCTGTCACAATTAAGAGAGATAATAATTTCGTTTTTAAAAGAGCACGAGATTTGATGAAGCACGATGTCAATGAAGCGGCGAGAACAACATTGCAAAATAATAGCAAATTCCCCATTTAAAAAGGGGACATGTAAAGATCTTGATATCTGCACATGCATACTGTAAATGTCCAGCGCCGTCTGATAAAGTGAGCACAGATAATCAAAATGGAGTTAATTCTTATGAGCTTATGTCGGCTTCTTTTATACATACATACCATTTTCTTTGGTTTATTTTATCAATGTTATGTTGATCTGTAAATATTTTACCATAGAAATGTTGCTTTAAATTGGCTCTGGGCTGCTCCGATTTGTCGCGTTGAACAATTCACCACAAAACTGCTATGAACTTTTTTGGCAGCCATGCTTTAAGCTCTTTTTTTATGTTGAAATAGAATTTACGGAAAAAGCCAAGACCATAATCTTGTCTCCGCTAAAAGTTTTGCTGTCACTGTATGCACGGGAAATTACCGGGGGAAATTACAGTGGTGGTTTGATAAATAGACCTAACACATTTTCTTTCGCATTTGGTGAATTTTTTGGTAAATTACAAATAAAAACGCAATTTTGTAATAATGTTGAGTACCTGAACTTTGTTATTATTTTCCAGATGCCACAAACAAGCGCAAATCCTGGTTCCTGCGCTGCCCGTATGCTAAAGACCCGCATGTAAATAACGAGGTGCTGTTTTGATGCACTTTCTTGCTGCTGGTCAAAAGGTGGTTCGGCGCTCTTTTCAAAACATTTGGCTCGGCTGTTTGAAGTTTCAGATCTCGTTTACGGAGTACTAAGCAACTTCCGGAAGTTCCAGCTGTGTGCAACTGCCAATAGTTTGAAACCTAGCATGTGCTCAAGCAGGGTATAGCTAAAGGCAGTGTGTGACTGTTTCTTAGCAGCTCTTCTCGACGCAGCTCATGCCAATGCTGTAAAAAGAGATCTCCGTTCTTTCTTCATGCAGGCCAGTGGCCAGTGATTGCGGCAGTGATACAAAAGATTTACGGCCCGATTCTGTGTACTTGACAAATTGTCAATAAGTTGACAAGTAATCAAGATTTTTATCAAGTTGACAAATATTTCTATTCTGTGCATAACTTGATAACTCTAAAAAGCTCTACGACCTGTGCTTTTAACCATAATGTGGTGACCTGAATAAAGTAAACCGAAATCAGCTATTTAGTGCAAAAATCGCGAAATGGAATAAGCGTAAGAACTAAATATTAGCCGTGTTTTTTAACACGCGTATATCCGTTTACGCTTAAACTTTTTATGGACTGCTAAGCGACAAACTTTAAAAATACCTCTGAAATTGCTGCGCATAAATTTTGTCCTACTAAATTTCAATACGTATTATACTCAGGTGTAAATGAAATATGTGTCTTTGTTTCACCCTCTACACTAATTCTGTGTATTCTATGTATGTCCACAATTCATCGCAACTGATTCAGCTATATGTTATACCCTATGGCCATCTCCGCTTTTCGGTACACCCTGTTGCTGTAGCTAGTTGTTTAACCACAGCCGCTAGATGGGTCTCCTATCCATTATCTAAGCGAGGATAGGCGTCTTTTTACACACGCAAACGAAACGTATACGCGTGTAAAAAAACACGGCTATAGTTCATTATTTTTTGTAACAAATATTTTAAAATCATGGTTTTTCCAAGGAAATCTAAAGTGAAACGTGCTAGGCATGACCAATTGGAGCGATATGTCTCATTTTATGCTGCTAACCCCGAAATGGGAATAGGAAAAAATAATCCGCGGCATTTTTTCGGGGTCATCTCGGCATGGCTTTGGAGACTCCTTCGGGGTCATTTGTGGGTCATTCCTGGATGGTTTTGGGGACTCCATCGGGTCTTCCCGGGGTCATTTGGGGGATATGGGATATTCTGGGATGGTTTTGGGGACTCCTTCGGTATAATTTGGGGGACATTCTGGGATGGTTTTGGGGACTCCATCGGGTCCTCCCGGGGTCATTTGGGGGACATTCTGGGATGGTTTTGGTGACTCCTTCTGGGTTATTTGGGGGTGATTCTGAGATGGTTTTGGGGACTCCATCGGGTCCTCCCGCGGTAATTTTGGGGACTTTCTGGGATGGTTTTGGGGACTCCCTCGGGGTCATTTGTGGGACATTCTGGGATAGTTTTGGGGACTCCATCGGGTCCTCCCGCGGTAATTTTGGGGACATTCTGGGATGGTTTTGGGGATTCCTTCGGGTCATCCCGGCGTCATTTAGTGGGCGTTCCCGGATGTTTTTGGGGACTCCCTCGGGGTCATTTGGGGAACATTCCGGGACGGTTTTTGGGGACTCCCTCGGGGTCATTTGGGGTACATTCTGGGATAGTTTTGGGGACTCTCTCGGGGCCATTTGGCTTAATTCCGGGCTCTCTTTGGGGACTCTCTCGGGGTCATTTGAGGGACATTCCGGAATGGTTTTGGGGACTCCCTCGGGGTCATTTGCGGGACATTCCGGGACGGTTTTGGGGACTCCCTCGGAGTCACTTGGGGGACTTTCTGGGATGGTTTTGGGAACACTCTCGGGGCCATTTGGGATAATTCTCGGCTCTCTTTGGGGACTCTCTCGGGGTCATTTAAGGGACATTCCGGAATGGTTTTGGGGACTCCCTCGGTGTCATTTTGGGGGTCATTGGGGGATGATTGGGATAACCACTATATGACGGCTGGACAACCCGATGGAGTCCCCAAAACCATCCCGGAGTGTCCCCCAAATTACCCCGAGGGAGTCCCCAAAACCATCCCGGAATATCCCCAAATTAGCCCGGTGGAGTCCCCAAAACCATTCCGGAATGTCCCTTAAATGACCCCGAGAGAGTCCCCAAAGGGAATGGTTTTGGGGACTCCCTCGGTGTCATTTTGGGGGTCATTGGGGGATGATTGGGATAACCACTATATGACGGCTGGACAACCCGATGGAGTCCCCAAAACCATCCCGGAATGTCCCCCAAATGACCCCGAAAGAGTCCCAAAAAAGATCCCAGAACGTCCCCTAAATGACCCCGGGAGGACCCCGAGGGAGTCTCAAACACCATCCCGAAATTACCCCCAAAAACCCCAGAAGGATCTTCCCACAATAATAGGAAAAGTAATAAATGTTCTTCCATTTTTTCTCACAGTAACAAAATTCTAATTTAAATTTATCCGTATAAATTAAATTATCAAGAGCGTTTGAGTTATTGACAATTTTTCAGCGTTTTATTTTTTACATAGAATAGCAATTCCTTGATAAATTGTCAAACTTGACAAATAAGCAAGATGGTGAATTTGTCAAGTGCACATAATAGGGCTGTTATTTTCTTAAATGATGCATCTCGACCACGTATTCTGCATCCATCGGTACCTGTTGCGTGGTTAGCTGCAGCCTAAAAAAGTAGGTACAGTACGAAGACAAAAGTTTATAAAATAATACGTAGGGCTGCAATCGTTGAATGTAAATAAAAGTTGTGATATATTTGTTGTTATGACGTAGAATAGAAAATTAGTAAAGTTTTGGACAATGGGCGTGGCACAGCCCACTTTTGAAAGAAGGTAATTTGAAAGTTTTGCAAGCCGTAATTTGGCAGTCGTTGAAGATATCATGATGAAATTTGGCAGGAACGTTGCTCCTATCACTATATGTATGCTTAATAAAAATTAGCAAATCGAAGAACGACAACGCTCACTTTTAAAAAAAAATTTTTTTAAAGTCAAATTTTAACAAAAAATTTAATATCTTTACAGTATATAAGTAAATTATGTCAACATTCAACTCCAGTAATTATGTGGTGCAACAAAATACAAAAATAAAAGAAAAATTCAAAATGGGCGTGGCTCCGCACTTTTTCATTTAATTTGAAAAAAGGAAGGAAACATTGTAATTCGATTGGTTTATTGACGCAAAATATAACTTTAGAAAAAACTTTGTAAAATGGGTGTGACACCTCCCATATTAAGTAGAATAAAATGAAAAAGTTCTGCAGGGCGAAATCAAAAGCCCTTGGAATCTGGACAGGAATACTGTTCGTGGTATTACATATATAAATAAATTAGCGGTATCCAACAGATAATGTTCTGGTCACCCCGGTCCACATTTTGGTCGATATCTCGAAAACGCCTTCACATATAAAACTAAGGGTCACTCAATTTTAAAACCCTCATTAATACCTTTAATTTGATACCCACAAGCACATTCTAGTTTCACCCCTGGTCCACCTTTATGGCGATATCTCGAAAAGGCGTCCACCTATAGAACTAAGGCGCACTCCCATTTAAAATACTCATTAATACCTTTCGTTTGATACCCATATCGTACAAACACATTCTAGAGTCACCCCTGTAAAACATTCCAGGGTTACCCTAGGTTCATTTTCCTACATGATGATTTTCCCTTATTTCGTCTCCAAAGGTCTCAGCTGAGTATGTAATGTTCGGTTACACCCGAACTTAGCCATCCTTACTTGTTTTTGTTTGATTTAATTAAATTTTAAATCATTGATGGTGGTTCCTTTCAAGTTTCATGTGTATTGTGCGAAAGATTGAAGCCCACCGTGAACCGGCTGATTGGAACTTATCAGTGCGGCTTCAGACCTGGTAAATCTACCATCGACCAGATTTTCACAATGCGCCAAATCTTGGAAAAAACCCGTGAAAAGAGAATCGACACACATCACCTCTTCGTCGACTTTAAAGCCGCCTTCGACAGCATGAAAAGGAGCTGCCTATATGCCGAATTTGGTTTCCCCGCAAAAATTATATGGCTGTGCAAAATGACGTTAAGCAACACTCATCAGCTCAGTGAGAATTGGGAAGGACCTCTCCGAGCCGTTCGAAACTAAACGAGGTTTCAGACAGGGTTTGGGAACCAGCATCAACACTAGCAACAACATCAGCACTGAAATCCAGCGAAGAATCAATCTTGCCAATAAATGCTACTTTGGACTAGGTAGGCAATTGAAAAGTAAAGTCCTCTCTCGGCGAACGAAAATCATACTCTACAAGTTACTTATCGTACCCGTCCTGTTATATGGGGCGGAAGCGTGCACAAGCGTGCTTTGGGAGTGTTCGAGAGAAAAGTTCTTCGAAAGATTTATGGACCTCTACTCGTTGGCGATGACGAGTACCAAAGAAGATTTAATGATGAGCTATACGCAGACATCAACATAGTCCATCTAATTAAAACGCAGCGGCTGCGCTGCGAATGAAAGATGATGATCCGGTCAAGAAAGTGTTTCTACCGGAACCCGCCTATGGAAGCAGAGGTAGAGGGCGGCCCCCACTCCGTTGGAAGTACCAGGTGGAAAACGATTTAAACTCCCTTGGTGTGACCAATTGGCGCCGGTTGGCGGAGCGAAGGAGCGAAGGAGCGACTGCGCGCCTTGTTGGACGCCCATAACCGTTTAGACGGTTAAGCGCCAATTAAGTAAGTAAGTAAGATGTTGGCATATCTAATTTTTTTTAATAACTTTCATATTCATAAAGGTATTAACTAAAAATTTTACATACTCCTTCCCCTGACCACGAGTGAGTCATTAAATTTTGAAATTTAATGCATGGGTTTTTTACATTAGCATTAAAATGCTTATTCTTTGAAAAATGTATGTATTTTTCCCAGCTCGGATATTTATATTTCACTACCCGTAAACAAAAATGTATGAGTGTGAATAAATATCTGTATGATTGTAGGCATATTGGGCCGTATGCACTATCTAAAGTAGGTAAGTTAATATTTGATAGTAAAAAATTAAAAATTATATTGAAATTTCAAGTAAAACGTAATCAAATATGTGCCCAAATGGATTAAAACTTCATACTTAAGTAAAATCAGAGATTTTTAAAGAGTAAAGATGTTGCAGGCGCGAAAAATAGTGTGAAGCAACCTTCACAAAACAGGTCACATTCACCACTCACCACAGCAGAATGTGTTAAACTACCACTGTCTATATTTGTTATTTAACAATTATTTGTATACTTATTATTCAGCTAATCTGTTCAGAATTTTAATTTTTACTCTCTAAAACTTCAATCAGTATATTTTATGTGCTTAAATTATGTTAAAACTTGTGTTAAAGTTTGTGATGTGGTGGAAGTGACCTACTAGAATTTTGTGAAGCTCCGCTGCTTTCCACAGAAGTTCGCGCCTGCAACATCTTTATTCTTCAAAAATCTTTTGTAATATGTGCACCAATTTCAGAGCTTCATCACTTACTCTATTCTAGTTTTCTTTTCGGTATTTAAAAAAATTTCGTGAATTGTACCACGTAATCAGTTTTAAAAACCATTTCGAAAACATTTGAAAATTTTAAAACTTTTCGAAAATCTTTAAGAAAGTTTTATTTTAACTTTTAGAAAACCTTTTGCGTATGCATGGAAACCAATTTCAAAAAAGCCTTTGAAAATAAATATTTAAAAATTCGATAGTTAAAAAACCTTCATCATAATTTCAAAACTTGTATTTAGAATTTTTCGGAAACCGTTTGAGTATCTATGTATGTAAACCAAATTCGAAACAGATTTTGAAAATATTTGAAAATTCCTGGTTTTGAAAATCTTCTTGCAAGGAAATTAATAAAATCTTATTTTTAATTTCATTTATTTGTTGAAAGTCCAAATATTTATTATTATTGGTTATGTATATTTTGTTTACAAACTTTTGTTTGTTGTTGGTGAAATAATTTTTGTACGAAACATTTTGGTTTTGATGGTTAGTTTGGTAAGATCGCTGGTAAATATGCAAAAAAAAAAAAATTAATAGATAAGAAACTTTTAGGTGGGCGATTTGAAATTTCAAAGCTCCAGTCAGGGCCGGCTCAAGAGAATTTGGGGCCTTAGGCGAGTTATTATTTGCGGCCCCTTTCTCCCGTATTTATAGAAAGAAATTGGAGATCAGAAATATGAAATTCAAACTTAGTGTAAAACAAAAAAATATTTCTTTTGCATATTAAATATATATATTTTTTTCAACAAAAGAACGAAAATAGAACACACAAAAGTATTTTTAATTATCTTAGAGTTTACTAAAACTCCATTTTCCGCGCCTTCAACTCAGAGAAAGTTGATATAATTTTACTTAAATCTAATTTTTGCGCAATTTCCTGCTCAATTGATAGCAGCGCTAAACCTACAAGCCTTTCTTGATTCATGGCCGAATGCAAGTACGTTTTTTTTAAATGAAACTAAATATAGGGCCCCTATAAAATTTCTTTTTTTTTTTTTTTGCAAAAAGGATTTTTAGTACAAAAGTGTTTATCGAATTTGGTGCCCCCTAGAACTTGGTGCCCTAGGCGGTCGCGTATATGGTAGAGCCGGCCCTGGCTCCAGTTAATGTTGACCACAGTTTAACCTTGCCACTTTGTTCGATAACAACAAATTTTGCTGCTCATCTCAGCTTAAGCGGCCGAAGTGGCAGCGTTAAACACTTGTCAACTTTGAATGGGCATTGAAAAACCGAAGGTAAATGTAAGAGAATAAGTTTTATTCAAAGGCATCATTCTCTATTGCGAACCAAATTTTGGACGAACGATTCGTCTCTTGACGATTTAGTCTAGAAATCGTATTCTCTATCATTTCGGCCCTTAAGTTTCTAACGTTATGTCAGGGGGGAAAGGCGAAGAATCAGTTAAGTTTTTCAAAGTTTATTAATTTTTTTGCTATATTTCAAAACTCTGGAAACACATTTCCATTTAAAGAAATAAAAAAATGACTTCGAAAAATACTGTAATGATTTTGGGGGATTCCTGATAATAGCCGTGTTCTTTTACACGTATATACGTCTACGTTTGCGCGCAAAAAAACGCTTATCCTCACTTCGATTATGCTTATGAGACCCATCTAGCGGCAACTAGCTACAAAACATTCCTACAAGACGGTGGTAACTACCCTACAAGAAACGCTGATAGTTTTACTAATACACTCACACTTGTAATTGACAATGCTGATCCTGCGATGACGTAAACATTGATACTTAAAGCTGGAGACATTGGTGCTTTATCGGTAACCGTATCGGTAACCTTATAACAGCTGATTCGACCAATCTTATGAGAATCAATGCAATCGATTATTGGTGCTGCTAAAGTCGTAACCGTATCGTAGCCAACCAATTGGGTTTTGGTTTACCATCGTAACGATAAACAGCTGATTACGTTAGGGATACGGATACAGCGATACGACATACGGCACCAATGACTCCGGCTTAAATTCATGTAAGTTCCTTTGATCGCTCACGCATGTCCGCATGTTCCCAACAACAGCCTATAATCATGAAAAAGGACTCAAACTGGGAAAGCTTCGGACACCTGGTACAGTACAAAAGAACATACAGCAGATACCATTATGCATGTGAGACAGATACATAATTCTCAACGGAATTTTATGTATGCGAGAACAGTTTATCCGATTTAATCATGTTGTCACTACTGACTGTCATATGACAATCAAATGATTATCACGGTTGTTTTGTTATTTTTTAAATTCCGCCATTTTCAACCGACGAAAACCATATAAAAAATAAGTTTAAAAAATGAAAAAGAGAGCATTTCAAAGCTCCATGCTAAAAACAAAAAAAATCGAAAATAATATTAGAAAATACCAAAAGCTGTCGGAATGTATGGGGCTCACTCAAACAATTGATACGCGAAAAATAATAGTGGTTAGTGGTGATTCATTTTTAAATGTGTTTCCGCTTGAGGAAAGCGCTATTCTCTTGTTTTGTTATTTTCTGATTTTAAATTGAACATTCTGAAGTCGAATTCTTATAAAACTATTTATTTTAAACAAATAAGAAACGCGTATGCCTTTATCACGTACAAAATTAAAAACGTAATGAAATAAAGTAAATAAAAAGCAAAAAGCATTGTTTCATTTTTGGCGGAATATAACAATTGTCATTTATGATAGTATAACAGTCAAACCTGATATCTACAGTAAACTATCATTTATGGCACTTTTTGATAGTTAGAGTGTCAGCACTGATCGAGGAAAAGCAATGAGAGTGAGCAGTACGGCTATATACTTAATCAGTAGGCGATGTTGGTGTATAAGAAGGAGACAAAAACTCACACGTACACAGTTGTTTACATCACATTTGCGCAAGTCCCCTTAAGTTTGTAATAGAAAGTTTGTATGAGGCGCTGATCGTTAGGTTGACATTGCTGACAATCAGATGATAGTCAGTATTCTTGTAGGGTAGTTCACCCACACATTCAAAGCTTTTTTCGCCCTCCACTAACCATCGACGTTTCTGCTGTCATCGAAATGACAGCGTCATCTTAATACGACAATTTATTAATTATTCCGGGAAACATTTTAAAACGATGAAAAATTATAATTGTGGTAATTAAACTAAAAAAGTGCTTGTGCTACGGGCTTTTATGTGTGACGTGTGTTAGCTGTTTAGGCATTTCTAAATTAACTCGGCGCATTAACTAGAGGCAGCCAAGTCCTCTTGCCACCAATTGGAATTGGAAGATTCGATTTCCAAAACCAAAAAAGGTTACGTTTTCAAGACAGTGCACAACCTAAACAAAGGTGGTATCAAAAGACGCGTGTCGAGATCCCATTTTAGAATCTGAAAGTTGTATAGAATCCACGGGATGGCCTAGAAGGTTTCAGGTGGTCATACTAAATCGCTCCCGGGGAGTGTCCTTATCGCTACAACCAAAGCAACATTATTTACTCTCTGCTTTTCATTCATACGTATGTGTATTTTTAAATAATAAAAAAATTTTATATTATTCTAATATATATCATCTTTGCCGGGGTGCGATTCAGCTCAGGATATGCCAAAACAACAAGAAAGCTACAATTAAATGCAGATTCACGTGTCATTTGCCAAGGATTTACCGGTAAACAAGGTACTTTCCACAACCAACATGCTTTGGAATACGGTACAAAATTGGTTGGATGTATTTTCCCAAAAAAGGGTGGAACTACGCATCTTGGTTTGCCAGTATTTGCTTCGGTAATTTATATTGATTTGTATTGATTAAAAATTGCAATAGTAGATAATGTAATGTGAATTAAAATTGAATAGGTAGCCGAAGCAAAAAATGCAACTGATCCGCATGCAACTGTTGTTTATGTGCCGCCACCGGGAGCTGCTTCTGCTATCATAGCAGTATTACAAGCACGACATTTCTTTGATTGGTTGCATAATCGAAATTGTGCCCTAACATGATATGGTTCGCGTTAAGCACGCTATGTTAAAGCAAAATAAATCTCGTCTAGTCAGACCCGATTGTCCAGGATCATCGCACCAGCAAGGGTAAGAAAATTGCCTACCATATTAAATATATAAACAACATGTATGCATTTGTTAGTGATAATAGCCGTGTTTTTTAACACGCGCGTATACGTTTCGTTTGCGCGTGTTAAAAAACGCCTATCTTCGCTTAGATAATGCTTAGGAGACCCATCTAGCGGCTGTGGTTAAACAACTAGCTACAGCAACAGGGTGTACCGAAAAGTGGAGACGCAACGCTCTGATGGCCATAGGGTATAACATATAGCTGAATCAGTTGCGATGAATTGTGGACACACATAGAATACATAGAATTAGTGTAGAGGGTGAAACAGAGACACATATTTCAGTTACATCTGAGTATAATGCGTATTGAAATTTAGTAGGACAAAATTTATGCGCAGCAATTTCAGAGGTGTATTTATAGTTTGTCGACTAACAGTCAATATAAAGTTTAAGCGTAAACGGATATACGCGTGTTAAAAAACACGGCTAATGTGTCATGCTTTTGTTGATAATCAACTGAAGAAGGCAAATACCAAAGAGTTCGAAGTTCATGAAAATACCAATTGATTTCTTTAAATAGCGTTTGGAGAACAGAACCCATATGTATGTATGCATACAACTGCATAGAAAGGGAGGGATTAATTAATTATGATCAGTAGATTTATAGGATTTTTATTATTTTCCCTGCGTCGCCGTTGCCATTACATTGCGTTAAGAGAGGACATCAACACCTTACCCACAACCAGTTAAAATTTTAGTAAAGCGTAAGAACTAAATATTAGCCGTGTTTTTTAACACGCGTATATCCGTTTACGCTTAAACTTTTTATGGACTGCTAAGCGACAAACTTTAAAAATACCTCTGAAATTGCTGCGCATAAATTTTGTCCTACTAAATTTCAATACGTATTATACTCAGGTGTAAATGAAATATGTGTCTTTGTTTCACCCTCTACACTAATTCTATGTATTCTATGTATGTCCACAATTCATCGCAACTGATTCAGCTATATGTTATACCCTATGGCCATCTCCGATTTTCGGTACACCCTGTTGCTGTAGCTAGTTGTTTAACCACAGCCGCTAGATGGGTCTCCTATCCATTATCTAAGCGAGGATAGGCGTCTTTTTACACACGCAAACGAAACGTATACGCGTGTAAAAAAACACGGCTATAGTTCATTATTTTTTGTAACAAATATTTTAAAATCATGGTTTTTCCAAGGAAATCTAAAGTGAAACGTGCTAGGCATGACCAATTGGAGCGATATGTCTCATTTTATGCTGCTAACCCCGAAATGGGAATAGGAAAAAATAATCCGCGGCATTTTTTCGGGGTCATCTCGGCATGGCTTTGGAGACTCCTTCGGGGTCATTTGTGGGTCATTCCTGGATGGTTTTGGGGACTCCATCGGGTCTTCCCGGGGTCATTTGGGGGATATGGGATATTCTGGGATGGTTTTGGGGACTCCCTCGGTATAATTTGGGGGACATTCTGGGATGGTTTTGGGGACTCCATCGGGTCCTCCCGGGGTCATTTGGGGGACATTCTGGGATGGTTTTGGTGACTCCTTCTGGGTTATTTGGGGGTGATTCTGAGATGGTTTTGGGGACTCCATCGGGTCCTCCCGCGGTAATTTTGGGGACATTCTGGGATGGTTTTGGGGACTCCCTCGGGGTCATTTGTGGGACATTCTGGGATAGTTTTGGGGACTCCATCGGGTCCTCCCGCGGTAATTTTGGGGACATTCTGGGATGGTTTTGGGGATTCCTTCGGGTCATCCCGGCGTCATTTAGTGGGCGTTCCCGGATGTTTTTGGGGACTCCCTCGGGGTCATTTGGGGAACATTCCGGGACGGTTTTTGGGGACTCCCTCGGGGTCATTTGGGGTACATTCTGCGATAGTTTTGGGGGCTCTCTCGGGGCCATTTGGCTTAATTCCGGGCTCTCTTTGGGGACTCTCTCGGGGTCATTTGAGGGACATTCCGGAATGATTTTGGGGACTCCCTCGGGGTCATTTGCGGGACATTCCGGGACGGTTTTGGGGACTCCCTCGGAGTCACTTGGGGGACTTTCTGGGATGGTTTTGGGAACACTCTCGGGGCCATTTGGGATAATTCTCGGCTCTCTTTGGGGACTCTCTCGGGGTCATTTAAGGGACATTCCGGAATGGTTTTGGGGACTCCCTCGGTGTCATTTTGGGGGTCATTGGGGGATGATTGGGATAACCACTATATGACGGCTGGACAACCCGATGGAGTCCCCAAAACCATCCCGGAGTGTCCCCCAAATTACCCCGAGGGAGTCCCCAAAACCATCCCGGAATATCCCCAAATTAGCCCGATGGAGTCCCCAAAACCATTCCGGAATGTCCCTTAAATGACCCCGAGAGAGTCCCCAAAGGGAATGGTTTTGGGGACTCCCTCGGTGTCATTTTGGGGGTCATTGGGGGATGTTTGGGATAACCACTATATGACGGCTGGACAACCCGATGGAGTCCCCAAAACCATCCCGGAATGTCCCCCAAATGACCCCGAAAGAGTCCCAAAAAAGATCCCAGAACGTCCCCTAAATGACCCCGGGAGGACCCCGAGGGAGTCTCAAACACCATCCCGAAATTACCCCCAAAAACCCCAGAAGAATCTTCCCACAATAATAGGAAAAGTAATAAATGTTCTTCCATTTTTTCTCACAGTAACAAAATTCTAATTTAAATTTATCCGTATAAATTAAATTATCAAGAGCGTTTGAGTTATTGACAATTTTTCAGCGTTTTATTTTTTACATAGAATAGCAATTCCTTGATAAATTGTCAAACTTGACAAATAAGCAAGATGGTGAATTTGTCAAGTGCACATAATAGGGCTGTTATTTTCTTAAATGATGCATCTCGACCACGTATTCTGCATCCATCGGTACCTGTTGCGTGGTTAGCTGCAGCCTAAAAAAGTAGGTACAGTACGAAGACAAAAGTTTATAAAATAATACGTAGGGCTGCAATCGTTGAATGTAAATAAAAGTTGTGATATATTTGTTGTTATGACGTAGAATAGAAAATTAGTAAAGTTTTGGACAATGGGCGTGGCACAGCCCACTTTTGAAAAAAGGTAATTTGAAAGTTTTGCAAGCCGTAATTTGGCAGTCGTTGAAGATATCATGATGAAATTTGGCAGGAACGTTGCTCCTATCACTATATGTATGCTTAATAAAAATTAGCAAATCGGAGAACGACAACGCTCACTTTTAAAAAAAAATTTTTTTAAAGTCAAATTTTAACAAAAAATTTAATATCTTTACAGTATATAAGTAAATTATGTCAACATTCAACTCCAGTAATTATGTGGTGCAACAAAATACAAAAATAAAAGAAAAATTCAAAATGGGCGTGGCTCCGCACTTTTTCATTTAATTTGAAAAAAGGAAGGAAACATTGTAATTCGATTGGTTTATTGACGCAAAATATAACTTTAGAAAAAACTTTGTAAAATGGGTGTGACACCTCCCATATTAAGTAGAATAAAATGAAAAAGTTCTGCAGGGCGAAATCAAAAGCCCTTGGAATCTGGACAGGAATACTGTTCGTGGTATTACATATATAAATAAATTAGCGGTATCCAACAGATAATGTTCTGGTCACCCCGGTCCACATTTTGGTCGATATCTCGAAAACGCCTTCACATATAAAACTAAGGGTCACTCAATTTTAAAACCCTCATTAATACCTTTAATTTATACCCACAAGCACATTCTAGTTTCACCCCTGGTCCACCTTTATGGCGATATCTCGAAAAGGCGTCCACCTATAGAACTAAGGCGCACTCCCATTTAAAATACTCATTAATACCTTTCGTTTGATACCCATATCGTACAAACACATTCTAGAGTCACCCCTGTAAAACATTCCAGGGTTACCCTAGGTTCATTTTCCTACATGATGATTTTCCCTTATTTCGTCTCCAAAGGTCTCAGCTGAGTATGTAATGTTCGGTTACACCCGAACTTAGCCATCCTTACTTGTTTTTGTTTGATTTAATTAAATTTTAAATCATTGATGGTGGTTCCTTTCAAGTTTCATGTGTATTGTGCGAAAGATTGAAGCCCACCGTGAACCAGCTGATTGGAACTTATCAGTGCGGCTTCAGACCTGGTAAATCTACCATCGACCAGATTTTCACAATGCGCCAAATCTTGGAAAAAACCCGTGAAAAGAGAATCGACACACATCACCTCTTCGTCGACTTTAAAGCCGCCTTCGACAGCATGAAAAGGAGCTGCCTATATGCCGAATTTGGTTTCCCCGCAAAAATTATATGGCTGTGCAAAATGACGTTAAGCAACACTCATCAGCTCAGTGAGAATTGGGAAGGACCTCTCCGAGCCGTTCGAAACTAAACGAGGTTTCAGACAGGGTTTGGGAACCAGCATCAACACTAGCAACAACATCAGCACTGAAATCCAGCGAAGAATCAATCTTGCCAATAAATGCTACTTTGGACTAGGTAGGCAATTGAAAAGTAAAGTCCTCTCGGCGAACGAAAATCATACTCTACAAGTTACTTATCGTACCCGTCCTGTTATATGGGGCGGAAGCGTGCACCATGACAACAGCAGATGAAGCGGCTTTGGGAGTGTTCGAGAGAAAAGTTCTTCGAAAGATTTATGGACCTCTACTCGTTGGCGATGACGAGTACCAAAGAAGATTTAATGATGAGCTATACGCAGACATCAACATAGTCCATCTAATTAAAACGCAGCGGCTGCGCTGCGAATGAAAGATGATGATCCGGTCAAGAAAGTGTTTCTACCGGAACCCGCCTATGGAAGCAGAGGTAGAGGGCGGCCCCCACTCCGTTGGAAGTACCAGGTGGAAAACGATTTAAACTCCCTTGGTGTGACCAATTGGCGCCGGTTGGTGGAGCGAAGGAGCGACTGCGCGCCTTGTTGGACGCCCATAACCGTTTAGACGGTTAAGCGCCAATTAAGTAAGTAAGTAAGATGTTGGCATATCTAATTTTTTTTAATAACTTTCATATTCATAAAGGTATTAACTAAAAATTTTACATACTCCTTCCCCTGACCACGAGTGAGTCATTAAATTTTGAAATTTAATGCATGGGTTTTTTACATTAGCATTAAAATGCTTATTCTTTGAAAAATGTATGTATTTTTCCCAGCTCGGATATTTATATTTCACTACCCGTAAACAAAAATGTATGAGTGTGAATAAATATCTGTATGATTGTAGGCATATTGGGCCGTATGCACTATCTAAAGTAGGTAAGTTAATATTTGATAGTAAAAAATTAAAAATTATATTGAAATTTCAAGTAAAACGTAATCAAATATGTGCCCAAATGGAATAAAACTTCATACTTAAGTAAAATCAGAGATTTTTAAAGAGTAAAGATGTTGCAGGCGCGAAAAATAGTGTGAAGCAACCTTCACAAAACAGGTCACATTCACCACTCACCACAGCAGAATGTGTTAAACTACCACTGTCTATATTTGTTATTTAACAATTATTTGTATACTTATTATTCAGCTAATCTGTTCAGAATTTTAATTTTTACTCTCTAAAACTCCAATCAGTATATTTTATGTGCTTAAATTATGTTAAAACTTGTGTTAAAGTTTGTGATGTGGTGGAAGTGACCTACTAGAATTTTGTGAAGCTCCGCTGCTTTCCACAGAAGTTCGCGCCTGCAACATCTTTATTCTTCAAAAATCTTTTGTAATATGTGCACCAATTTCAGAGCTTCATCACTTACTCTATTCTAGTTTTCTTTTCGGTATTTAAAAAAATTTCGTGAATTGTACCACGTAATCAGTTTTAAAAACCATTTCGAAAACATTTGAAAATTTTAAAACCTTTCGAAAATCTTTAAGAAAGTTTTATTTTAACTTTTAGAAAACCTTTTGCGTATGCATGGAAACCAATTTCAAAAAAGCCTTTGAAAATAAATATTTAAAAATTCGATAGTTAAAAAACCTTCATCATAATTTCAAAACTTGTATTTAGAATTTTTCGGAAACCGTTTGAGTATCTATGTATGTAAACCAAATTCGAAACAGATTTTGAAAATATTTGAAAATTCCTGGTTTTGAAAATCTTCTTGCAAGGAAATTAATAAAATCTTATTTTTAATTTCATTTATTTGTTGAAAGTCCAAATATTTATTATTATTGGTTATGTATATTTTGTTTACAAACTTTTGTTTGTTGTTGGTGAAATAATTTTTGTACGAAACATTTTGGTTTTGATGGTTAGTTTGGTAAGATCGCTGGTAAATATGCAAAAAAAAAAAATTAATAGATAAGAAACTTTTAGGTGGGCGATTTGAAATTTCAAAGCTCCAGTCAGGGCCGGCTCAAGAGAATTTGGGGCCTTAGGCGAGTTATTATTTGCGGCCCCTTTCTCCCGTATTTATAGAAAGAAATTGGAGATCAGAAATATGAAATTCAAACTTAGTGTAAAACAAAAAAATATTTCTTTTGCATATTAAATATATATATTTTTTTCAACAAAAGAACGAAAATAGAACACACAAAAGTATTTTTAATTATCTTAGAGTTTACTAAAACTCCATTTTCCGCGCCTTCAACTCAGAGAAAGTTGATATAATTTTACTTAAATCTAATTTTTGCGCAATTTCCTGCTCAATTGATAGCAGCGCTAAACCTACAAGCCTTTCTTGATTCATGGCCGAATGCAAGTACGTTTTTTTTAAATGAAACTAAATATAGGGCCCCTATAAAATTTCTTTTTTTTTTTTTTGCAAAAAGGATTTTTAGTACAAAAGTGTTTATCGAATTTGGTGCCCCCTAGAACTTGGTGCCCTAGGCGGTCGCGTATATGGTAGAGCCGGCCCTGGCTCCAGTTAATGTTGACCACAGTTTAACCTTGCCACTTTGTTCGATAACAACAAATTTTGCTGCTCATCTCAGCTTAAGCGGCCGAAGTGGCAGCGTTAAACACTTGTCAACTTTGAATGGGCATTGAAAAACCGAAGCTAAATGTAAGAGAATAAGTTTTATTCAAAGGCATCATTCTCTATTGCGAACCAAATTTTGGACGAACGATTCGTCTCTTGACGATTTAGTCTAGAAATCGTATTCTCTATCATTTCGGCCCTTAAGTTTCTAACGTTATGTCAGGGGGGAAAGGCGAAGAATCAGTTAAGTTTTTCAAAGTTTATTAATTTTTTTGCTATATTTCAAAACTCTGGAAACACATTTCCATTTAAAGAAATAAAAAAATGACTTCGAAAAATACTGTAATGATTTTGGGGGATTCCTGATAATAGCCGTGTTCTTTTACACGTATATACGTCTACGTTTGCGCGCAAAAAAACGCTTATCCTCACTTCGATTATGCTTATGAGACCCATCTAGCGGCAACTAGCTACAAAACATTCCTACAAGACGGTGGTAACTACCCTACAAGAAACGCTGATAGTTTTACTAATACACTCACACTTGTAATTGACAATGCTGATCCTGCGATGACGTAAACATTGATACTTAAAGCTGGAGACATTGGTGCTTTATCGGTAACCGTATCGGTAACCTTATAACAGCTGATTCGACCAATCTTATGAGAATCAATGCAATCGATTATTGGTGCTGCTAAAGTCGTAACCGTATCGTAGCCAACCAATTGGGTTTTGGTTTACCATCGTAACGATAAACAGCTGATTACGTTAGGGATACGGATACAGCGATACGACATACGGCACCAATGACTCCGGCTTAAATTCATGTATGTTCCTTTGATCGCTCACGCATGTCCGCATGTTCCCAACAACAGCCTATAATCATGAAAAAGGACTCAAACTGGGAAAGCTTCGGACACCTGGTACAGTACAAAAGAACATACAGCAGATACCATTATGCATGTGAGACAGATACATAATTCTCAACGGAATTTTATGTATGCGAGAACAGTTTATCCGATTTAATCATGTTGTCACTACTGACTGTCATATGACAATCAAATGATTATCACGGTTGTTTTGTTATTTTTTAAATTCCGCCATTTTCAACCGACGAAAACCATATAAAAAATAAGTTTAAAAAATGAAAAAGAGAGCATTTCAAAGCTCCATGCTAAAAGAAAAAAAAATCGAAAATAATATTAGAAAATACCAAAAGCTGTCGGAATGTATGGGGCTCACTCAAACAATTGATACGCGAAAAATAATAGTGGTTAGTGGTGATTCATTTTTAAATGTGTTTCCGCTTGAGGAAAGCGCTATTCTCTTGTTTTGTTATTTTCTGATTTTAAATTGAACATTCTGAAGTCGAATTCTTATAAAACTATTTATTTTAAACAAATAAGAAACGCGTATGCCTTTATCACGTACAAAATTAAAAACGTAATGAAATAAAGTAAATAAAAAGCAAAAAGCATTGTTTCATTTTTGGCGGAATATAACAATTGTCATTTATGATAGTATAACAGTCAAACCTGATATCTACAGTAAACTATCATTTATGGCACTTTTTGATAGTTAGAGTGTCAGCACTGATCGAGGAAAAGCAATGAGAGTGAGCAGTACGGCTATATACTTAATCAGTAGGCGATGTTGGTGTATAAGAAGGAGACAAAAACTCACACGTACACAGTTGTTTACATCACATTTGCGCAAGTCCCCTTAAGTTTGTAATAGAAAGTTTGTATGAGGCGCTGATCGTTAGGTTGACATTGCTGACAATCAGATGATAGTCAGTATTCTTGTAGGGTAGTTCACCCACACATTCAAAGCTTTTTTCGCCCTCCACTAACCATCGACGTTTCTGCTGTCATCGAAATGACAGCGTCATCTTAATACGACAATTTATTAATTATTCCGGGAAACATTTTAAAACGATGAAAAATTATAATTGTGGTAATTAAACTAAAAAAGTGCTTGTGCTACGGGCTTTTATGTGTGACGTGTGTTAGCTGTTTAGGCATTTCTAAATTAACTTGGCGCATTAACTAGAGGCAGCCAAGTCCTCTTGCCACCAATTGGAATTGGAAGATTCGATTTCCAAAACCAAAAAAGGTTACGTTTTCAAGACAGTGCACAACCTAAACAAAGGTGGTATCAAAAGACGCGTGTCGAGATCCCATTTTAGAATCTGAAAGTTGTATAGAATCCACGGGATGGCCTAGAAGGTTTCAGGTGGTCATACTAAATCGCTCCCGGGGAGTGTCCTTATCGCTACAACCAAAGCAACATTATTTACTCTCTGCTTTTCATTCATACGTATGTGTATTTTTAAATAATAAAAAAATTTTATATTATTCTAATATATATCATCTTTGCCGGGGTGCGATTCAGCTCAGGATATGCCAAAACAACAAGAAAGCTACAATTAAATGCAGATTCACGTGTCATTTGCCAAGGATTTACCGGTAAACAAGGTACTTTCCACAACCAACATGCTTTGGAATACGGTACAAAATTGGTTGGATGTATTTTCCCAAAAAAGGGTGGAACTACGCATCTTGGTTTGCCAGTATTTGCTTCGGTAATTTATATTGATTTGTATTGATTAAAAATTGCAATAGTAGATAATGTAATGTGAATTAAAATTGAATAGGTAGCCGAAGCAAAAAATGCAACTGATCCGCATGCAACTGTTGTTTATGTGCCGCCACCGGGAGCTGCTTCTGCTATCATAGCAGTATTACAAGCACGACATTTCTTTGATTGGTTGCATAATCGAAATTGTGCCCCAACATGATATGGTTCGCGTTAAGCACGCTATGTTAAAGCAAAATAAATCTCGTCTAGTCAGACCCGATTGTCCAGGATCATCGCACCAGCAAGGGTAAGAAAATTGCCTACCATATTAAATATATAAACAACATGTATGCATTTGTTAGTGATAATGTGTCATGCTTTTGTTGATAATCAACTGAAGAAGGCAAATACCAAAGAGTTCGAAGTTCATGAAAATACCAATTGATTTCTTTAAATAGCGTTTGGAGAACAGAACCCATATGTATGTATGCATACAACTGCATAGAAAGGGAGGGATTAATTAATTATGATCAGTAGATTTATAGGATTTTTATTATTTTCCCTGCGTCGCCGTTGCCATTACATTGCGTTAAGAGAGGACATCAACACCTTACCCACAACCAGTTAAAATTTTAGTAAATTTTGCTCTTTTCATTACTGATTCAAAACGTGGGAAGTTATATATGTAGCATTCCATGGAGAATGGTAAATTTTAGCAAACTTTCGCATTGCGGTCATTATTAATATTCAATCCCTAGAAGGTTCAATGTAGTCATATCAATAGGTCCGGAGATGGTCGGGTTAGTACCTCAATGGTGCTTGTTACCGGAACATAGATAGATAATTTATTGAGGATTGCACAGTGACTTGTACATCTCCTTCACAGCACCTCATCGTAGCCGACTTCTTTGATGAACCCTAGCAGAGTTCTTGGCTTGAGGGATTAAATGTGGGAATGCACTGGCCATGGTGAGCCCATAAACTTAGCCCTACGTTTTGAGATTGCTTCGTATTCTTGGAGGATATCGTCCGCCGTCTGCTGATCGATCACAAAATCGGCATGTGTTATTCGATAGTATGCCCACTTTCTGCATACGGCTGCTCAGTCTATAATGCCCTGTAAGAAAGCTCTTGAGATTCTTCGGTTATCTTTCGATAGGTCTATTATTGCCCTGTAGCGACTTGTGCTATAACTTCCTAACATTAACTTAGATTGTCTCAAACCTGGCGTATTGCTCCAGTGTTCTTCTCTCCCCCCCCCCCCCCCCCCCCCCCCCCCCCCCCCTTCTCCTAATAAATGCCCCTGTGAGCCAACTGACAGGAACGGCTCGGGCTCGATGGGTCATGCAGTTCCTGTCTCTCTTTCCGGGTTGTCCGCCTGCTCTTGTTGTAGGTGTGCTTCGCCCCATCCAATAGGAGCGACAGATCACAAATTGTCTTCAATGTCCTCTAACGGGAGTCCAAGGAAACAGAAAGTTTCAACAGGGGTGGACCATAATGAGAGGAGTGTTAGAGGCGTTGATTCCACAATACAGCTTAAGAGATAGTTGGTGTCATGTGGGGACACATTATAAGCAGGACATATGTTTTGTATGTCGGGGTTGATTCTGGATAGGTAAAAGAGTTTAACCTGTTACAGTATCCTGATCGAAGTTGGGCTAGAGTGACTCCCGTTTCCTTAGGGAGAGTGCGTTCCTACTCTGCTAGTTTTTTTCTTTGAGTACAGGATTCACCGGGCAATTCCTGGCATAGAGGTCCGACGCCTGTTTGTGGAGTTCACTCAGGACCTGCTTATGTTTTTCAGCTTCATACGGCTGTGTTCTCAGGTGCGGTATTTTCTCATAATGTAATGAGGGCGTGAACAACAAGAAGCCACAAAAGATTTGTAAAAGTTACGAGGACGTCGGGTTTTGGGATCAAGCCCAGAGCAACCTCTCCGATGCCACCATCCCTTGCACATGACACACTGACAATGGTATGACCGTCCTAAAAAGATTCTTTTCCGGCAAACGCAGCAAAACCATTTCTCATGACCGGGGTCAGGAGGACACGGATTGGGTTCGATACCTTCCCGGAGGAGGAGAGTATGGCGCGGACCCGCTGCATGGATCTGCTGGGAATATGATAATTTGTGGGAGGGACGCAACAAACTAAACACTAGAGTCCGCCTGGTCATTACCCTGTACTCCCCTGTGACCTGGGACCCAGTGCAACAGTACTACGTTGTGCACCCAAGGACCAGTGCTGACTTTATTTCGAACGCCACAATTGCCTTTAGTGGGGCCTGACTGTCTGACTGAGTATGGCAATTGTTTCATTGGAGTATCAGCGCTGAAGGTTCAGCTTAGCGCACCAACATATGGGGAATACTTCCGCTTGAAAGCTGCTCGTATGTGCTTTTAGAGGTATTGATATTTTGGCTCTGGGTCCGGAGACTCTGGCTTCAATCACCTCTGGCGTTTTCGAACCAGGGCCGTAGAGAGAAAATCCGGGCCCGGGACTAAAAAAATTTACTGGCCCGCTATAAAAAATCCACTAATACACTTGATTAACGTGAATTAATGACGTTTCATTCATAAATCATTATTGATGGATTACATCAAAAAAAATTTTTGCCACATCAACTAAATGATTTTTGGCTAAGAGCTGACAATAAAATTAACACAGAATATTTACTATTTGTTTTATTTTATTGTAACGTAGAAATAAAATTCTCTTTTAACAGCCACATATTATTTCAAATAATCTTTTGTAGTTATTTGGTAACATTTTCTTACATTTCTGATAAATTTAATGATGATTATAAATTTTAATTATTCAATATAGAATGTTCGGATATCAAAGAGCTTTACTTGCTTTTTTCGCTGCAAAATTTTTTATAATAATATCAAAATTTAACTGTCTTGCCAAAACGGATGCAACACAAAGCGTGGCAAGTCCTCAAACTATCTCTTTAGATGAACACGATCTATGAAAGTCTTTCATTCTTGAAAGGACGCTGAAGGAACGTTCTTGAGGTAAATATGTACAACTTTCACTAACCCGCATATAATTTTCAATTTACTTGGAATGGAATTCTTACCACAAAAACTGCTCAATCAATAAAATGTAGCAGAACAATACTATTTCACCTAGGAGACAGTTTAGGAGAGGCCTTAAAAGTGTTGCGTCGTAGGGCAAGGCAAACACAATGTCGTTTATTGTTTGGGAAACAACGGGCTTACCAGAAAAAATATGGTTTTGGTCGCTATATACATATGTATTTCAATTGGTTTACAAACACTTTTCGTGATAGATTTTTGTTTCCAGTAGAGCTTAAAGAATTTTTTTCAACGGCACTTGTGACTCTAAGAAATTTTAAGGGGCTTGCCACTGCTGGAGCCATTACGATGGCCGGCGAGTTAAATAAATTGAAAACCAGTTTGTTTTATATTAAGTGTACTTACCACAAATTTATTTATGTAAATATGTTCAGTAGACTGGGTCGATTTATTAACCTATATATATCGCGCCATCGATTTGTCGATAGGATTTGGGCTTAGGAAAAAAAGTTCCACTACGCATACCCAAAAAAATAATTTTTGAGCCTGAATATTGTAATGTAATTCTATTTTGATTTAATTTTAATTTTATTTAGTTCAATTTTAATGATATTTAGTTAAATATTACTTCCATTTTTACCTATTTTCCTTATTTCCCTAGTTAGAAAATTTTCCTTTCCTATGTTTTATTTTTTTTCTCTTATAATAAATTTGAAAATTCTTCCCATTACGTATTCCAATTCTTTTTTGGTTTTAATCTATTCTTATCTCTACAGGGTGAACGTTTTCGTGAAATCCGGGCATGCAAGTATGGGTGCTTCAGTGAGTTTCCGTTTGATGATGTCGAAGGCTTCTTGCTGCTCGGTTCCCCATCTCCAATGCTTGCCTTTCTTTAACAGGGCGGTGAGCGGCTGGCTTATAGTGGCGAAATCGGGCACGAAACGGCGGTACCACGAGGCTATTCCTAGATATTGGCGTACTTTCGCGCTGGTCGGTGGCTTCAGTTCCTGAATAGCGGCAACCTTTTCTGGGTCCGTGTGGATCCCTTTATCGCTGACCACGTGGCCCAGGTACTTGAGTTCTTTCCTAAAGAAATCACACTTCTCTGGATTGATCCTGAGGTTGGCGCGCTGTAGTCGTAACATCACCTCTCTTAAATTTCGGATGTGTTCCTCTAAAGTTGTGCCTATGACGATAATATCATCCATGTACGCAAAAGCATGGGGCTCCATTTCTGGCCCAATGACCTGGTCGAGCGCCCTCTGGAACGTTGCGGGTGCCGAGTGCAAACCAAAGGGCATGACACGCCACTGGAACAGGCCGCGTCCGGGTACCGTGAAAGCCGTGTAGGGGCGACTGTTTGATTCCAGCGGTATTTGCCAGTAGCCGTTCTTCAGGTCGAGGCTACTTATATATTTCGCTTGTCGTAGTTTGTCCAAGATGTGCTGTATCCTTGGCAGCGGGTATACGTCGGGAACTGACTTGGCATTGAGCTGCCGGTAGTCCACGCAAAGCCTCCACTTACCGTTCTTTTTCTTAGCTAACACGATCGGGGCGCTATGTGGGCTGCAGGATGGCTCGATGCATCCCTTCGCGAGGAGCTCGTCTATCTCGTTGTTAATTATGCTCTGCATCGCTGGATTGCGCGGGAAATACCGTTGCTTGATGGGACGGTCGTCAGTCAGGATGATCTTGTGTTCGGCTAACGTCGTCACTCCGCTCATGGCCTCGAACTTTTTGAGTTCTACTGCCAGAAATTCTCGTATGCGATCCGCCTCGCCTTCTATACCACTATGTTCATTGCTGGGTGTGTCGCCGTTAATTCCGTTCCTGACGTCGTACTTGCCGTTCCTCGCACTCGGTGGTGTTATACTCTGAATGGTCTCCGCCGTGGCTCCAGGGGGCGGTGTGTGCTGAGCAAGGGGTCTGGTTAGCACGAGGTGTCCTCCTCCACATGATATGGCGGCTCCTAGGCTCCCCAACGTATCTAGGCCAAGTATAATGTCGTCGATTGCCCCGGGCATCACATGTAGGACTGTGTGCAATGACGAATCTCCGAGGCGTACCTCTGTCCTTACGGCATCGAAAATCGTAGTGTTGACTCCGTTGGCCATTGTTATTTCGATGGCCACTCTTACCCTCTCTCCGCTTCCAGAACTCACCACGTGATTCGCGAGGGTGGCTGAAACGAAGCTCCTTGAGGCCCCTGTATCGATAACTGTCTCCGACGATACTGCTCCAATCTGAGCTGGGGCATATAGGCGACCGTGTTCCTGGTACATGACTACCGCTGATTCGGCGCTGGGTTCAGTGGGCTCACCGCGCCTTGTCCTTGGTGAAGCCCTCCGTCGTTTCCCTGACGTCGACGGCAGCATTCAATCGTGCGTATATCGTTTCGACCGCACTCCCAACAAAAAATTTTCCGTGGGTTACGGCATCTCCTTGCATAGTGTCCTTCTTGGCCACACCTTCTACATACCCTGCTCGGATCGAAAACCCGAGTTTCTGGTGGTGAGTGGCGCTGTACCCTCGGTGGCTGCTGGTGGGATGATCGTTCCGACTGCGGTGATGAAGCTGTAGTTTTGTCACCAATGACGTGTCTCGCTATTTCGCGACGTGATCCATCTGATGTCCGTCGGTAACCTTCGTGGATACCTTCATATTCCTCGGCGAGAAAGATGAGTTCTCCTAGGGTGTTGAAATCTCTTCGGCGAATGTAGAGTAAATAATCGGGGTGGCTATTGCGGAAAATTCTTTCCAGGCGTTGCTCGTTGCTGTATCCGGCGTGTCTCATCAAGCTTTGTATCCCTAGGACATAATCTTTATATCTTTCGCGGGCGTGCTGCCTTCGTTGCCGTATTTCGTCCTCGAGACGCTCGAAGTACCTGGCTGGTAGAAAGAAGCTTAAAAAGTCGCGCTTGAAGGTCGTTCAGTGCTCCAGTGAACGTTGTTATTGCGGTACCATTGAAGAGCGGTGCCACCTAGCAATTCGGGCATCGTTTTTGGGAGCAAGTCTACGTTTAGCGTATAGACATCGGCTAGTTATTCCAGCCGTTCGACGAAAGCTAGAGGGTCCCGTCCACCTTCAGATTTCACTGACCACTTTCTTACCTGGTCGATGATGGGTGCGAATATAGCGGTCGGTGCCTGAGATGCACCGTTGGGTGGTACCGCTACTCCGGATGATACGCACTGTTGTGGGGGTACTGTTTTCCTGGGAGGGAACGCAAACTGGTTGTGCTCAGCTGGTCTATCGGCGATATTCATGGCTCCGCCTCCGTTCGGCGGGATCGGTGTCTTAGACTCATTTTCCTCACTCGTGTTTGCTGTATTCTCCTTCCTATACGCGGCTTCTAAGGATAACAATTTTGTGTGTATTTCCGAGTCAACATTTGCTTTTGAAGCCATGGCTGCTATGCGCTTTCTGATTTCTCGGGTGGTGCCTGTCTGCTCAATGCCCAGCTCCTGTGTAATAGATATCAGCTGCTCCTTTGAAATATTGTCTAGCCACGTGGTGTCAATCTGGTCGGCCATTTTTCTGTTAGGTTTCTAGTCAGGAATGTTCCTTCTGACGTTGTACGATTTGCAGGGTCCCTACTCGGGCGTCAATTGTAACGAAGCTTTTCCTTGCCCCGGTGCTTCTTCAGTAACTGCTGGGGTATACTCGCCGTGTCCAAGGTTCGTTTACAATGAATTTGTATTTCGGGGCGCCTTGCAAATCGTTTTCATATAAATTCACTTTATTGGTAAATTCCCTAAACTATAATATAAAATGTATAAAATGTGTATCTATAATTCACTTAATTTCATTGCTTGCTTTATTATTCGTGATGGGCTAGCGGTCCCTCGTGTCCCGTTAGGAACGTTCTGTTAGTGCGCCGTACTGGTCGCCGTCTAGGTATGTGTCTCGGTGACGCCTTGCGCCAGCGTGTTCCTATTATGGTTAATGGCAGTGCTAAGCCTGCTGCGGCCAACGTCGCGTAGTTCTGCTGCTGCCAACGTCGTGCGTATTCGTGGCTCTGCCAGCGTCGTATTTATGGGTGGCTCTGCTGCCAACGTCGTGTGTATGCGTGACTCTGCTGTGGCCAACGTCGTATATTTGCGTAGCTCTGCTGCGGCCAACGTCGTATGTAAGCGTGACTCTGCTGTGGCCAACGTCGTATATTTGCGTAACTCTGCTGACGTCGTGTGTATGCGTGACTCTGCCGCCGAGGCTTATGGCGATGGCGCGCGGGCTCGTGACGTCGTGGGCCTTCGCTTAGCGGGGATCGAGCGTAGTTTAAGGCGTTGTAGAGCGGTCAAAACCAGCTTACCCACAATCCTCAACCCACGGTTCTCTCCTATGACGGGAACTGTCTTGCGATGGTCAAAACCGATACGCCTTTCAGATGCCCTTCAATAGCTGCTCAGGTGACAGTCGCAACTTTGCGCCCCGTTAGGTGAGATCCGTTAGCCTCGGTACAGTCACGTTGTGGCGTTTCACCTCGACTCACTCCTACTGCGGTTGCCGACGTACTTCTGCCGCGGATGACGTTTGGCTGAGCGCGGGATCACGATGCTGTGGAGGGCGTTTGCTTGCGAGGGAGCAAGCGTGATCTAAAGCGTTGTAGAGCGGTCAAAACCTGCTTACCCACAATCTTCAGTCCACGACTTTCTCCTATGAAACGCACTGGCTTGCAATGGTCAAAACCGATATGCCTTCCAGAGCGCTCCAATAGTAGCTCCGGTCGCAACCAGAACCGCGTGCCGACTGACTCCTGTCTTCTCGTGTTGCCCCTTTTATAGCCAATGCTCTTGATGTTGCTAGCATAGTTCGTTGCGTTGCCATGGGTACGGTGTTGCGGCAACTTGTTGCGATAGTGATGTTTCTGACACTTGTTTGTGTCCCGTGTTGTGTTGGCAATGTTGCTAATCGTGTTTTTATGATGTTTCAGAGACTTGTTTGTGTCTCGTGTTGTCTGTAGTACTGCTCCTGTGTTATGGGGCGGTGGTTTTGTGTGGGCCAAATTAATGGATTATATTTGGTCCTCACAGTATTTGTACGGAGCCTCTCTGACAGCGCGCCGCTCCGAGAGTAGAAATGGTCTTACCGCGGTAAGGGGCTCAGCCGCGGCGGACGACACTTTTCCCCCTTTCAATAAGTTGACCCTAAGCTGGTCTCGTCTAGCAAGGGGTCGTACGAACAAGATGAATAAAAAAAACAAATTAAAAAAGAAACTTCGTCCTCCTCCACAGGGAGAAGGACAACACCAAAGGTATCCATACGCCCTAGTGAACTAGGGAGGGCTACCAATGCTACAGGGAATATAGCGACTTGGTGGCGGTCGGCACTGTATGGCGGTGAAGGGAGTTGCGCTGGCAACGGCGAACCCTGACGCGCCTGCTGTTGCCGGACACCGACCAAGCGCCGGAACGGCAACCATTTTTCCCACGGCTGTGGCAGGGGCCTCTGGACCTGGCCACTACGAGCCAAGGGAAAACAGGGCCGCAACAGCTACTTCAACCGGGGGAGGGACTGCGGTGGAAACGACGGGTCGGTTCCCCATGGACGACAAGAGGGCAACTTCAGTCAATACGGTTTTAGGTGATCTGACGGGGGCAAGCACCAGTATGGCGGCGAAGGTAGTTGCGCTGGCAACGACGAACACTGACGCGCCTGCTGATTCTGGGCGCCCGTCTGACGCCGGTACGGCGACGGTTCTCCCTACGGCTGTGACAGGGGTCTCACGATCTGGTCACACTGAGCCAAAGGAGAAAGGAGCATAAAGAAGACATCATCCGAGGGTACGACCGCTAGGGAAACTACGGGTCGGACCCCTTATCAAGAAGAGTCCCACAAGGGATCGTTCCACAGGAATAAGAGAAGGGCTGCAAAAGTCCTGTCAAGGTATGAGGGCGTTCCGCTGGAAATGCTGTCAAAGAACGCCAGGAATTCGGTGGAAAGGGCGCGAGATCTACTGCCGAATTTTCGGGGTTCTCTGCCAACAAATTTAGAAAGCGCAACCCCATACAAGTGTGAAAAGTCCGACGAGGATATTAAACCACCGCCGAAAAGGCACCAGAATCAACCCGCGGTAGCCAAACCCTTAAAGGAATCCTGGACCTAAGGAATGACCGTGGTGCAATCCCTAACGACCAGTGGCCGTACGTCCGGAATGAAATCGGTAACGCCGTTCTCGACGTGCTAATGGAGTCTCCGGGTAGTCCGCCGCGAGGTTCTGATGCAGGATGATACCAGGGCCAAATCAAGGTACTCGCTTGCGAGGACGCAAGGTCTGTTGCGCTGTACAAGGCAGTAGCCGCAAAGCTGGACAAGTCTATCCCGGGCGATTATTGAGATCGTCGACTGGAAGGACATTCCGGCTCGGCCAAGGGCCAGGGAATGGGTTCCAGCAGAACCTGAGAGAATTCTCAGGATGCTGCAACTGATGAACCCGGCTCTCCCAACGCAGGACTGGAGTATCATCAAAGTCCACAATGCTGTAGGACCTAGGAGAAGGGTCGTGTTAGCCCAGAATAAGGAAGCTCTCGAGCCCCTTAGACAGAGCAAAGGAAGAGTGTTTTACGGTCTCGGCGAGGTCGTAATTCACGTATACCGTGGGGACGCACAGCGCGCATCCCTTTCGAGTGCCTCTTTGGACACGGATCTTGAGGCACCCGAAGTGGAAGCGGAAATCTCCGACGTCGAAAGCCTGGTTTCCACCACGTCAAATTGCGCAGGGGCTCTGGGCAATTTGTAGATGGACGATGTTCTGCTGGATAGCGGCGGAGAGGATCCCAACATCACGGTGATAGAGGCAGGGGAGTCTGAGCAAGCTCATGCTGAGGTTGCTCCGGATAAACCTGCACAAAAGTAAGGCAGTATCGGCTTCTCTCATCAGTCGCCTTTCTAAAGGCGACGTTGACGTGGTCCTTATCCAAGAACCCTGGGTGAACAACTCAAGGATTTGCGGATTGGGGGCCATGGGGTTTAAGCTCATCCGAGCTGCAGGTGAAGGTAAAGTTAAAACCTGCATTTTAGTAAAACTGAGCTAAATATCTTTCTCTTAGCTAATTATAGCAACGGTGACGTTACAGCGGCCAGCTTGGCAAGCGGAGGCACCCATTTAACGCTAGTCTCCGTTTATATGCCGTACGACACAGAGGAACCTCCTCCGCAAAAGACGGTAAAGGATCTGGTGGCCGACTCAAGCAACGGCCATCTGCTAATCGGGACAGACGCAAACGCCCACCACGTGCAGTGGGGTACTTCCGACATAAACACTCGTGGTGAGTCACTTTTTGATTACCTTTTAACAACTAACCTGGTAGTTTGCAATGTAGGTAATGAACCAACTTTTATTACTAAAACCCATAAAGCGGTTATTGACCTCACTATTTGTATAGACCACCGGTATATTGAAGTAATGTTAGAATTCTTCGTCGATCAGCCCATTGCGAGACGTAACCCACGTTATACAAACTGGGAACTACATAATGAGCTGTTAGGAAGACAATTACCAGCACTACCCCCACAAAGCCCCTCATCAACGGAGGAGCTAGAGGGTCTGGTAGAAACCTTCACATCGGCATCCTCAAATGCCTTAGAACAGGCTTGTCCAATGCCAAAACCACGCGGTAAGCGTAAACCTCACTGGTGGTCCCATGATCTGGGTCTACTTCGTAAATCCTGTAGAGAACAGTTTAACAAAGCCAAATTCCTTGATAACGGTCACAATGGCTAGAATACAAGGACAAACTAAGGACCTACAAAAAAGTCCTGAGACAAGCGAAGAGAACTTCATGCATAAATTTCTGCACTGGAGTCGAAAGTGTCGTTTACACATCAAGGCTACGGTGCGTGCTTTCTAAGACGCGAACAGCTATTAGCTTTCTGCGGAGACCGAATGGTACCTGGACCAGCACAGAAGGGGAAACCCTAGAGCTGCTCCTGGACACACATTTCCCGGGAAATATGACCAACGCACCGGAAGTACCTGCAGCAAACCAAGCTTTGAATATACCCATCACTGAGGAGAGGGTGAGGTGGGCAGTTAAAAGTTTTAAACCTTTTAAGGCTGCTGGACCAGACGGGATTGTCCCCGCTCAACTTATCTACTCTTTGGAGTTATCAGCCAACTGGCTGCGGCACATATATACCGCTTGTTTGGCTCTGAACTATATTCCGTGTACATGGAGGAGCGCCACGGTCATATTCATTCCTAAGGCAGGCAAAGCCTCTCACTACGAGCCGAAGGTCTACAGACCTATCAGTCTTTCTTCCTTCGTACTCAAGACCCTAGAGAGATTTACTCACTACAAACATTGATAGGAACCTCATTTCGGGCTATCAACACGCGTACACCAAAGGTAAATCTGCGGAGACTGCGCTACACAGCCTAGTCTCTACTATGGAAACGTCCTTGTTCGAAAAGGATTATTGTCTTGTGGCCTTCCTCGACATTGAAGGAGCATTCAACAATATAAGTCCAGACGCCGTTAACAATGCTTTAACTGGTCTGTACGTAAATAGACCCCTAGTGGGACTTATTGATCAATTGCTCAGGGGAAGGAAAGTGCTTTCCTCATTGGGGAAGCTTGATATAACACGATTTGCCGCGAGCGGCACGCCCCAGGGTGGTGTCCTTTCCCCTCTACTATGGAACCTAACGGTAAACTCGCTATTAAGAGATACTTGTTGGGGAGCGGGAAGGTTGTGGCATATCCTGATGACCTAGCGATTGTCTACAGAGGCAAGTTCCCTCAAACTTTATGCGACTTGATGCAGGTAGCATTGCGAGAGGTTTCCCTGTGGGCTTCCCGGTGTGGACTCAGCGTCAATTCCAATAAAGTTGAGCTTGTCTTATATACGAAACGATACAAAATACCATCGTTAAACCTACCAAAACTAAATGGGGTGCGCCTAATCTTGACAGATAAAGCCACATTTCTAGGCTTTGTTTTAGACAAAAAGCTGAACTGGAAGGACAACGTTATTCAGCGACAAAAGAAAGCCTACATTGCATTATATACGTGTAAAAGAGCCATTGGCAAAAAATGGGGACTCACCCCCAACATATGCAGATAGATTTATACCGCGATTATCAGACCCATACTGCTGTACGGGGTAGTCGTATGGTGGCCAGCCTTGAGCAAGGCGTCAAACATAAACTGGTTGGGTAAAGTCCATAGATCCAGCATGATAAGTATAAGCGGGGCTCTAAGAACAACGCCTAGCGAAGCTCTTCAGGTCATTCTTGACGTCCTTCCATTGGATCTAGCTGGTCAGCGAGCAGCGGCAACGTCAGCCCTTCGTCTAAGGGAGTTGCCGTGTTGGAACAACAAGACCACAGGACATTCAAGTATACTAAACAAATACAATTTTTTTTACCTCCTAGCACGGATCGCTGTGCGACCACAACAGTTGCGGAAACCAACTTTAAGATAAACATACCCAGCAGGGATGCCTGGACGGAGTCGGATAAGTGCCTTGCTATGGGCAGTAGCATTTCCATATACATGGACGGCTCCAAGCTGAACGGTTGGAGGTGGAGTATACTCAAGGGACCTTGACCTCCAGCTCTCATTCAGACTACCCGACCACTGCAGTATATTCCAGGCAGAAGTTGCAGCCATAATGGAAGCCGCAGCTAGGATAGGGACATACAATGTCGGCAAAGAAATTTTTATCTTCAGCGACAGCCAAGCTGCCATAAAATCTCTTGGCTCCCACTCGTTCAGTTCTTCCTGGACAAGAACGCTTAGGTATACTCCTGTCCACATGCAAGCTAATGCTAAAAGAGCACATCTGCCGTCAAGCCGACGAAAGATGGCTACAAACACCGGGGTGTCGAACATCGAAAGAAACCTGGCCTAAATGGGATCCTAAAAGATCCCGTTACGTGTACAACCTAAGAAGGGATACAATTTCCACACTTGTGGGGGCACTAACGGGTCATTGCCTAATAGGTAGGCATGCAGAAAGGTTAGGAGCGCCTTATCGTCGTTGCTGTAGGAGTTGTAAAGAGGATGAGGAGGAGAAACGGTGGTTTACCTCATTTGCAACTGCCCAGCACTAAGCGGAGCACGGCAGCGCTTTCTGGGAGATCTATTTCTTGATAATCTGAGCCAGGTTGTGGAGCATGACGTCAAGGACCTGGTAGCTTTCATTAGGTCCTCAAAATGGTTCGAAGAGGAAATTTAACGGTGTTTTTCGTGGTATCACAACGGGCCTAATACTACTGGCCTAAGTGTGCCCTCGGGCAGCCACCCTAATCTAACCTATTATTATTTGCAAAAACCCTTAACTTATTTCAAGTTGGACTAATTTTCGTTTTAATAAATCTCGCTAAATAGTAAGTGCAGGTAAATGTAGTATCTATATTTTGTCATACCATCGCCCTCTCTTCAGACGCATACATGAATGTTAATTAAGTACTGCCGACTTTGCATCGTGAACGCGTTCAATTGTTTCGAAATTTTACGAAATCAAAAAAAAATTATATTTAGTGACTGAATGGAGTTGGGAGAAAATTCATTGGATCGTTACGTCACTACTAACAAAAATTAGGAATCAAATCTAGATCTGATAAATTGCTATTAACTGCTTACACATTCATGTTCTGTAATAAAGGGCGCTGATACCTTAATACGCGTATCATATATATGGGCACATATTTATTGCCTCATTAATTCAATATTACTATAATTGTGGTTTCTTCTCCATATAGTTTAAATGGAGTTATGTTGGCTTTCTTTTTGTTTACAATTCATTTTGTAACTGAACAGCAAAATTGTAAAATTTTTATTCATTCAAATTTAGTTAGCAATGCGCATGTGTATTAAAGTATTACGTAATGTAACATACTATTCACATACACGTACGTCGTTTCACTTGGGACACTAAGGCTCGTTTTTATTTTCGATGCTCAGTTAGACATATCCAATTTGATTACAAAAAAAAATCCAATTTTATATATCACTAATAGGTAGGAAAATGCAAAATAAATGCATCTAAATAATTGAATCAACTGGAACTGAGCTCCAGTAGAGCTAGACTGTAGTGCCCTAAATGAATCAACGCGTGCCTATGTGCGTCAACTTCACATGTATGTACTATTTTTATATACAGGTAAACAAATTCCTACCAAAGAAAACCAACTCCTTAATTACAAAAATTCTTCTTTAAAGTTTAGGTACAACTTAAACAATTTTTGTTTTCTAATCCTCACTTCTCTTTTTGGGTTATTTTAATTTAAAAAAAAGGTATATTTGATTTATAAGGAACATAAGCCTTACACCAAAATATAATAAGGTATGCTATGTGGTTGGCCCTTAAGTTGTATTTCACAGACGCGTACAGGTGGCAACGCGCATGTCAAATGCAACTGCGGCCCACATCACTGACATAAAAAATGTTATACACACAATTATAAATGTTGAACTAAACCGAACAAGTGTGTGCGGACAAAAATATTAAATAAAATCAACTAAAACTACAAACGCAAGATTACTAAATAAATTAATATATTAATTATACTACAAGAACTAAAACTAAATAAATAAAGTTAACTTAAGACTAAAAGTTCGTGTTTTTTGGTTTTGGTGTGGAGTGTGCAGTAGGGTGTGCACATAAGTACAACTTTTCTGGAGGTTCCGAAATGGAACCTTATATGGCGACCGTGAGGCGGAGCCTCGTGGTGGTGGTACAGGTGAGTTGAGTGCGTGTGATCCGAACATAATAAAATTAACTTAACAAATGTAATAAAATTAAAACAAAATGCGAAATAACAAAAATCTACAAAATACTATTTCCTAATTCAACAAATTATCTAAAAACTAAACACTACGGAAATAACATAAAGAACTAAATTCTACGAACTACAAATTTTTAAAGTAAAAAGATCAGAGATAACATAAATCATTTAATTATAATATACATAATAACGGCATGCGAAAACCCACGCCACTCAGATAACGGATCCATAAACTGTACCACCGCCAGCGGCAGCGAATGTCAGCAGCAACGAACACCATCAACAGCAAAGCCCAGCAGCAGCAACCAGAGTCGGCAGCGAAGGCCAGCATTAACATCAGCGGCAGCCATCATCATAGCAGGAGTGAAGCAGAAAAATAAGTATATGATATATGTATGTATGTATGTATTAATAAAATTTTTCCTAAGGGGTTTTTTACTTATATGTATACAAAAATTTACAAATTTTATTAAGTGCGGTGTGTTCACATTAAATATGATAAATCTTTTTTTGATTACAACGGTGCGTCCGTTTATATAAAACACTTGGATTTTTTTTTACTAAAACGGTGCGTGCGCCTAAATTTAACTACCTCAGTTTTCAATAATTTTAAAATTTTTTCGAACCATTTTATACATCTTAACATTTGCAAATCTACATTTAATTTTTTTCTCAAGTTTGAATTCATTTTACAAATTTACATTTTCTTCAAATTTTTCATACTTTCAACTCATTTTACAAATCTTCTATTTAAAGTTTCACATGCCTGAATTTCCATTTTTCAAATTTTCATTCTACTTCAGTTTTTTAATACCTACATTTTCCAACAAAATATCACCATATAAGACTGAGTGAACTAGATAAGCAGTCCCAGGTACGCTATAAATTTGATGAATTGTTTGCGAAAAACCAATAAAATTTTTTTTTTAAATATGCGGTGGTTCCGTTAAAAACCAATTAATTTTTTTTGTTGATACATGCGTTGGTTCCGTAAAAACCAATTAAAATTTCTTTTGATATAAACCGTGGTCCCGTGAAAAGCCAAGTTAGATTTTTTTTATAAAGCGTTGCGGCCGTGAAAATATACAACTTTTTTAACAAAGCGTGAATATAAATAGATCTCTTAAACAAGTTACAACAATTTTGAGATTTTTACCAACTAATACTTATATACTTTTGTGCAAAGTTTAAATTCAATTACTTCTTAAAGATTTTTCTATACAAGTATAATGCAGTTTGCATTAATTCTTCAAATAAATTGTTAAATATTTCTGTAGCAACTATTAACCCTTAAATCAGTTCAATTTTACAAATTTTTTTTTTCTTTTTCCTCAATATTTCAGCTTAAATATAAATTCAGACATTCAAATAAGTACTTCATTAATTTCATTGTTTGAACTGAATTATCTGTGCTATTCTGATAATTTCATATGTACAACCTTAGAAGTGGTAAGCAAGTGCAAAAAACTTCAGATTCAGAATCCGATTCCGATAAAGTCACCAAACAGGAAAATATATTTTCTTTGTCAACAGATTTTCCAGGCTTCGAAAATTCTTCCATTAAAAATTTAACTCCTAATTTACATTCAAATCTTAACGATTCAAATAGTGAAAAATTAACTTCAACTTCTTCTAATTTAGAATCAGATCTTAACGATCCAATTAGTACAAACGTTGCCTCACCTTCTAATCCAGCTTGAGATCTTAACGATCAAATCATGGCAACACTTGAGGAAAAGAGAATTTTTATTAGCACATGTGCTAATTCTATTAGAGAAAACTACAGTGGTGATCCTCTAGCACTTGATTCTTTTATAGACAAAATTGCATTATTGGAACAATTCGCTACTGCAGATTTAAATAATACTTTTATAGCGTTCTTAAAATCAAAATTAGAGGGTAAAGCCCGTGAAGCAATTCCAAGACAAGTAAATTCAGTTAATGAAATTAAAACAGCTCTACGAAATAGGATCAAACCGGGCAACTCGAAAGTTGTGGCAGGAAAAATTGCAGCGTTGCACGTTAATAACAATAATTATACAGATTTTGCGAAAAAAGTTGAAGATTTAGCTGACTCACTTGAGCGGTCTCTTATTATTGAAGGGATCACTCAAACGAAAGCTCATGAAATGGCAGTCGAACAAACTGTTAACGTGTGTAGATTAAATGCAAAATCCAATTTAGTAAAAACCATTTTAGCCTCAACGGCATTTACAGATCCGAAAGACGTGGTAGCAAAATTAATTGTAGAACAAAACAACGAAGTAAGTGAACGTCAGGTTCTAGCTTTTCGATCACGTGGTAACAACACATTCAGAAATTCCGCTTTAAACGCCAGTGCCCCTCAGGAGCGAACACTGAGGGAGGACGAATTAAGCGAATAAGCGAACTTCCCTCACCTATAGCCGTCTATTGTTTAAATTTAAATTACTCAGATTTCATTGAATTACAACTTAACGAGTCACAAAAATTTTGTTCTTTCCTAGTAGACACTCAAGCGGACATTTCTTTAATAAAGATATCATGTTTAGACAGAAATATTTCCTTAAATACGAACGACATTATTAACATTACCGGTGTCACTTCAAATTCAGTTTCGACTTTAGGTAAAATTACCGTAAATTTAAATTTTTCTAACTTTTCTATTAAACATACTTTACATGTAGTAAATGAGGACTTTAATATTCCATCCGATGGCATACTGGGTAAAGATTTTCTGAAAATTAACAAATGCATTATTAATTATGAAAGAAATAGTATTTCCTTTTGGCTAGGTAATAAAAAAGTTGCGATACCAATCCTACATGGAACAGAAAGCGACAGTTGTATCATTCCGCCAAGATGTGAAATATTCAGACTTTTTGATTTAAGAGATTAACCCGAACCACTTTTCGTGGACTCGCTGGGAATTGAAAGAGGTGTTTTCACAGCTAGGTGCATTGTTAATTCTAGTAACCCAATAATAAAAGTTATAAATACCACGGATGATATAAAGTATGTGAAAAGAAAAAGTATTCGGACAGAAAGACTTTCAAATTATAATGTTTATACAATTAACAAGACAGAAACAGAAGACAAACGAACGAAAAAACTGACTTCAATTTTAAAAAATCAAATACCTCAACATGCTCATAGTAAACTAATTGACCTTTGCATAGATTATGCCGACATTTTCGCTCTTGACACGGACAAAATGACTTTAAACAACTTTTACGAGCAAAAATTAAGATTGACAGACAAGGAACCGGTATATGTTAAAAACTATAGATTGCCATACTCTCAACGCGAAGAAATAAATCGCCAAGTAAATAAATTGTTAGACAATGATTTGATTGAACCCAGTTATTCGAATTACAATAGTCCTTTGATTGTAGTCCCAAAGAAAGATACAAATGGTCAAAAAGCATATCGTATGTGCGTAGATTTTTGCGCAGTAAACAAAAAACTCATTGCTGATAAATTCCCACTAGCCAGAGTTGACGATATTTTAGACAATCTCGGTAGAGCAAAGTATTTTTCCACATTATATCTTTTTTCAGGATTTCATCAAATCCCCTTGCATCCTGACTCTCGTGACATTACGTCTTTCAGCACTGACCGTGGCGCATTTAGATGGAAAGTGCTTCCATTTGGCTTAAATATAGCACCAAATTCATTCTCACGAATGATGACAATAGCTTTTTCGGGTATAACACCCAATGTCGCATTTTTATACGTCGACGATATTATCGTCATAGGTTGTAGCGAAGCACACCATATTAAAAATCTTTCAAAAGTTTTCGATACTTGTAGGTCTTTTAATCTCAAACTTAACCCAAATAAATGCAACTTTTTACGACCAGAAGTTACATTTTTAGGTCACAAATGTTCAGCCAAAGGTTTATTGCCAGACGACTCTAAAATAAACGCAATTAAAAAGTATACAAAACCGACTGACAAAGACGCGGTACGACGATTCGTCGCGTTTGCAAACTATTACAGACGGTTTAAACCCAATTTTGCATTTCTGGCAGCGCCTCTAAACCGATTAAGCAGAAAAAGAGTTGAATTTGTATGGGATGTAGAGTGCGAAAGAGCATTTTTATCTTTGAAAGCAGCGTTACTTTCACCAAAATTACTTCAATATCCAGAGTTTACTAAACAATTCATTATTACAGTTGATGCTTCCACAACTGGATGTGTCGCTTTTTTGAGTCAAGAACAACAAGGTAGTGATTTACCAATTTATTTCGCTTCTAAAGCATTTACTAAAGCCGAACAGAAAAAACCTATTATAGAATTAGAGCTTTTAGCTATTTACTTTGCAATCAAGAAATTTCGATCATACGTTTATGGCACCCATTTCATTGTAAAATCAGACCATAGACCTCTAGTATACTTATTCAATATGAAAGACCCATCTTCAAAACTTTCAAGAATAAGACTGGAACTGTCTGAATATAACTTTACTATTGTATATATAAAAGGTAAATCAAACGTTTGTGCTGATGCACTATCGCGTATAACAATCGATGAGATTAAAGAAACTAACAAACAAATTTTGGCCGTACAGACAAGAGCCATGACAAAAAAGGCAAACGACAAAAATTTACATAGGAAAACAGACAAAAACGACGAAATACAAATTACTTTACATGTCTGCGACAAATTTTAATTAAATTTTTCGAAAAAAGTCCCACGAATAAGATCGGAAATTACGTACGATAAAAATAATAAAACAACAAATTTAAGAATTTTTGCGCATATTAAACATAAGAAACTCGAGTTACTTAGTTTTGAGCTTGTTAACGAAATAATGACTTTAGAGAAATTACTTTCGAGGCTTGAATCAGAAGCCGGCAAACGCAAAATTAAGCAGATTAAATGGCCTAAAAACGATATTATGTTCGAACATTACACTATTACAAATTTCAAAACTATTGGAAATAAAATTTTAAAATCATTAGAAATTATTTAACAGATCCAGTGGAGACAGTAACAGATGAAGATACAAAATTAAAACTTATGAAAATTTACCATAATGATCCCGATGATTCTGGTGGACATTGCGGAATGAAAAGACTTTACGCAAAATTGCGAACAAAATTTTATTGGAAGAACATGACTCGTGATATATCGAAATATATCAAAAATTATAAAGATTGTCTTTTAAGCAAGGTTAAACCTAAAACAAAAGAAAAACTTGTTTTAACACCAACTCCTTGTAAACCATTCGATATATTAGTAATTGTCACGATAAAACCCCTACCTGAGTCCAAATATGGTAACAAGTTCGCACTTACCATGATTTGCGGCATGACTAAATACCTGGTAACAGTCGCTGTGTCAGACAAATCGGCAAAAACAATCGCTTCAGCAATTTTTGAAGGATTCATTTTAACTTACGGTACAATGAATGCCATAAAGTCAGATTTAGGTACTGAATTTAAAAATGAATTATTCGAAGAATTAACAAAGCTTTTAAATATTCAACATAATTTTTCAACTGCATACCATCATGAAACTGTTGGCACGATTGAACGTAATCATAGAGTTTTTAATGAATACTTACGTGCATATCTAAAAGACACTTTTTCTGATAGGGATGTTTATTTAAAATACTTTACTTTCCTACACAATACTACGAGTAGCACAGTTTTCGACAACCAATTTTCGCCTTACGAGTTGGTCTTTGGGAAAAAGGCAACTTTGCCTAATGAATTAACAAAAGAAAAAATTGACCCGATCTATAATGTCGAAAACTATGCCAAAGAAGTTAAGTTTAGGATGCAGAAAACGCACAAAATGGCACAAAATCTAATTAATAAAAATAAATTACAAACTAAAAACCTGTATGATAAAACGGCACGTCCTTTAGTTGTAAAAATCGGAGATAAAGTACTTTTACAGAAAGAACCACATCATAAACACGAAAATATTTATCAAGGTCCGTTTACAATAACCAAAATTAACGAACCCAATGTAACTATTTTCGATGAAGTTAAAAGCAAAGAAAAAGTGGTACATAAAAACCGCCTTAGTAAAGTAAATTAACATTACCGTAATACCTCAATTGAACAAAATCCATAATTTTTAGAAGTAATTTCATACTCGACATTTTTAAATAGCCACGAAGGCAACAAAAAAATATATATAAAAACAAAACAAGAATATATATATAGAACACAAAATTTTGTATATCAAAACGAAAAATGTAATTCGAAATTATTCATAGTATAGCACAAGCGAGAAAAAAAACGAATTAATATTTTATAAACAACAAAACACCTTAAGTTGAATATATAAAATGTAAATATTGTACAAACAAAGATTCAAAATACCACAATTTTAATTAACATATTTTAAATAGTCATAAAATTGATCCGGATGAATGAATTTCAAAAAGGAAGGTACACCCTAATATTTTCGTTCATCCGAACCAATTAATAGAATACAAAAGAAGAATATGGCACACGTGTTTAATTTGCAAAATTCTTCTTTTGAAAAGGAAGGGTGATATAAGGAACATAAGCCTTACACCAAAATATAATAAGGTATGCTATGTGGTTGGCCCTTAAGTTGTATTTGACAGGCACGTACAGGTGGCAACGTGCATGTCAAATGCAACTGCGGCCCACATCACTGACATAAAAAATGTTATACACACAATTATAAATGTTGAACTAAACCGAACAAGTGTGTGCGGACAAAAATATTAAATAAAATCATCTAAAACTACAAACGCAGGATTACTAAATAAATTAATATATTAACTATACTACAAGAACTAAAACTAAATAAATAAAGTTAACTTAAGACTAAAAGTTCGTGTTTTTTGGTTTTGGTGTGCAGTGTGCAGTAGGGTGTGCACATAAGTACAACTTTTCCGGAGGTTCCGAAATGGAACCTTATAAGTTGTGTCAAATTTGAATTGGTTATGCAACTAACTACTTTGGCACGACTCACCCGGTAGGCTAGCCGGCAAGAGGCCGTACTGTGGGCCTCTGCCGCCATAGTTCCTGGTGATGTTGTTGTTGGTAGTTGTTGTAGCCGGTGGGTTGTTGTACGTACGTACGTGTTGTTGCCGGTAATTGTTGTTGCCGGTAATTGTTGTAGCCGGTAGGTTGTTGTTGCCGGTAGATTGTTGTTGCCGGTAATGTGGTTGGTCTGGTTGTTATGGCTGGTGATGTGGTTGATCCGGTAATGCTGCTGCTGGTGACCGGTGTTACGATGGAAACGCCGTGTCCAAAATTGTGACATCTTCTGTGTTATTTGGGTGATCCTGTGGAAAGAAAAGAGCAAAAAAAAAATGGCGTTTATGGTCACTGCGTGTGGCATATATTTCGTCCGACAAAACGACTTCGGGTGTAAGTTATTACAGCTTAATTTAGGGGGACGGTGAGCGTTTACTTGGTTTAGGAGTTTGGTTACCCGTACCGCGCACTGTTCTACTTACTTGATTTTCATCTTATGTAAGTTATGATGGTTGTAGTGCGTTGTTTTCGTGCTGTTGATGGTATTAGCGCGCGGTGTTGCACGCTATGATGGTAGCGCGTGGTCTTACGCTATCAATGATGGTGACGCGCGGTATTGCGCGCGATGGTGGTAGCCCGCGGTCTTGCGCTATCAATCATGGTGCGCGCGGTGTTGGGCGCGATGGTGGTAGCGCGCGGTGTTCCGCGCGATGGTGGTAGCCCAAGGTCTTGCGCTATCAATGATGGTGCCGCGCGGTGTTGGGCGCGATGATGGTAGCGCGTGGTCTTACGCTATCAATGATGGTGCCGCGCGGTATTGGGCGCGATGGAGGTAGGGCGTGGTCTTGCGCTATCAATGATGGTGCCGCGCGGTGTTGCGCGCGATGGTGGTAGCGCACGGTCTTGCGCTATCAATGATGGTGACGCGCGGTATTAAGACAGGCAGGGCGCGTTAATTGCTTACGATTGCTATATTTAACGCTGCAATATTGCTGATTTATTTGTAGTCGTAGAGGAAAATAGAGAAATATAAAATGTATGTTTATAGATATAAGTATACCTAAGATTTATGACAAATTCTACTTTCACCAAATATATGCGTATGTAACGCTTGCGGTTTTAATTTTTAGCTGATCACTAACTTTTGTAACTATTAATTGGTATAGCTGAATTTTTTAACTTTTCAATAACAATTGCATTAACTTATAGTAGCAATTCTATGGAATAGTTTCCGCCTTAATTCTGCATCAGCCTTCGTAGCATGTATTTTGTGTATATTTTCTTTTGTCTTTCCAATTTTCCTTGCACTTTGGAAAATATAATTCTTTGAATACTCTGTTTTCATACACTTATCGGGTTATTCGTTACCCAGTAAATGATTATTTCACTTTGGAAAATGTTCAAATTCTACCCATTGAGCAGAGCTGTAAAAGTGTGCAATCATTTCAAATTTTAAATCATTGATTTAAGAATGATTGATCTTCATTCATTCATTCCTTGTTAAGGAATGTGGCTTAAAAGTCAACCCATTCTTCGTTAGTAGTGGAAGAAAAGACTGCATTTCTGAACTCAATCGAAGAAAGAGTGAAGTAATTGAATGAAACACAAACATTTTATTTATTTTTCATAAGCATTTAAATGAATGCTGTCTGTACACACACTTTTCTAGTACCAATCAATTATGAAAAATGTCGTACATGCACAAAATCCTCTCAAATATCACATTGTTGCATTTAATTAAAGCCACTTCAAAATATCAACACAAAAACTTAATTATTGTCCGCGATGCCCAGTTTATTCGTTAATTAAATGGTAAGCACAAAGAAGTTAACTGGGAAAGTATTTTTATTGAACTTTTCCTAAAAATTTAATAAAAAAAGCAAACGACAAATATTTCAACATCCCTGTTCCGGAAATTGTCATCTTTTCAAATAAGTTTTGCCAATGTGCCACATAAAAGGTACTTGCATGAAAAAGTACTAACCTACATTTGAACGTCCTCAATTGGTGATTAAACCATTGAAGAAAAGGTAATTCAATGAAAAAAAAATGCTCTTAAGTTCCTTCATATATTCTTCTTAGCGGTATATGGTCAAATACTGTATCTATTCTGGTTTGTGGGTTTGCAAATTGTAATAGCATTGCCGCTGTAACATCCAGCGAACCGACATGGTACATTACAAATTACAATCAACTATCTAGGCTCTATTGGTAGTTGTAGCTTTTTTGATAGCAAAGAAAATTGACTTTGAATACAAATCTGCTCAAATAAGATAGAATTCAACCATTCAAACCAATTTCAATGTTTTACCAATGCCGTGTAAATAGGCATATAGACTAATGGTCCTTCTCAATCACTCGGGTCCTATATTTATAACCCGTAAAACACTGTCAAAACCTCATCTTTAAAAAAAACTGTAGTCCGAGGGAGCCAATCTCTTTGTACAGCTTCTACCGAGTTTTGTGGCGCAGATGAAAGAAAACGGGGAAGGTGACTAAGGTGAATAGAAAAAGCCTAGCAAAATAAGTAGGACATATAGTAATATTTTGACACATAGCAAGAAAGCAATAGATTGTATTTGCGAAGTTTCAGCAAAATTCGACTATATCTTCATGTTTTTGGAATACTTTACATAATCAAGAGCCCTATGCTTTTATATAAGCAAGTTATCCGCGAGTTATACCTAAAAAGGAAACCATTCAACCCACAAGAGCCTAAACATTTTTTTATACACACACACTTTGTCCTTGAGTTGAAAGTATTTTAAGCCGTTCAGGAATTTATAATATGCAACCAAAAAAATCACAATTTTTAAAGGAATGCTGAGAAAATGCACACAATTGATTCAATCTTTTTACAGCTCTGCCGTTGAGTTAAAATTATTATTGACACTCTTTAACATTATCAATTCCATATAAAATCTTTCATTTCAATTTACGCATATTTATTTAATAGCATTTACAATGTACGCTCAAGGGCCCATTACTGATACTTAGGATAGACTTGACTTGGCTTGAGAACTGTCACTTACAGTTCTGTTAAATGAACATTGCACGTTACTGGGGGTCAATTCCGTAACTGTGAAAAACTGAAAAATGTACACTCATTGAAAACTCATTTGCACACACAATTTACACTTTAAATTTTCATGCGATTCTGTAAATTATTGTGTACATTGTTTTGCTGAATGAGCGCTGAATGTAAAAGTCTTATGTCAGTGGGAAAATATTCATCAAACGCCATGAAAACAAAAAAGTCATTCTGCAACAGTGCGTATGAGTTTTGAATGTCAGAATAGTGTACACTGGCTGCCAAGAAAACTCACAGAGTTTTTATCAGTGAGTTTTTTTGTTCACAGTTTTGCTTTACAGAATCAGAATTTTAAAGTTTACACAATTTCTTGTGTACATTTGAAAATTCACAGTTAGCGAATAGGGCCCCTGATTACTAAAAACTTAGCAACACTTAACTTGACTTAGAAGTCTGTTGAATTTTGATTTTCTATGTAAGTTCTAAGTGACGTTTACATTTTGAGATGCCATTTGTTTGTTTCCATTTCATTTTGACATTTTGTCATACAAATTGACATTTATTTAAAAATAAATTTCAACGCTGATTATGATGCCAGGTTGTATGCGCCAAGTGGAGTATAATCGTGGCCAAGTGGCCAAGTTTACGCCAAGTCAAGTCAAGTCTATGCTAAGTATCAGCAATGGGGGCTTCACTTGGTGTAAGTTTTTTTTAAACATTGAAGTTGGCTATGGCGCTTATTGCATTTTTTCAATTATGCATATTTACATGCACATTTGAATATAATGGTAAGTAGCTTCATCCACCATAAAGTTTTAATTGTTTAACATGCATATATTGCAATTTTTCTTTTTTTTATTGGCTTTGTTCACTAGTTGTCGAATTGGCGTGAAAACACGAAACTTAGCGATCTTCACTTCACAATTGCTGTAGCTATTAATGTTCACTTCGCCGGAGGTAACTTGCTTTGCAATTTGTACTCAGTGCGCATAACTCAGCATTTCCGCATTTTATTAAGTAAATCCATTTGTTTTTTAAAGGGATTTTTTTCTTTTTCAATAGAATATATATAGATTTTACACTTCAACACCTCCAACATCAATCAAACTGTGCAACAAGGTAGGAAATGCGAACGACTAACTCATAGTGTACACTTAAATCTCAGATGTAATACATGAAATAAACAACATAAGCAGTCATCAATTTTAAAGTAATATTTAAACTGTATTGAACCAAACGCTTGACAATTTCAATTAAAGACTTAGAAGTAAGCAAAAGATAAAATGTTGTAAATGGGATAAAATGTACTCATGAAGGAGCTAGTAAATAATAATTTATGACATTGACAATAAAGCAAATTAATAGTAGATAAAATATATACAGAATAGAATTTATACAGAATTTCATTACATACATATAAAAATAATGATCACAACGCAATTTTGCAAACAAGTTTCAAGTAACTGGTACTTCAAATTTGAAACAGAGGGTTGAACAGTATATCACGGTTTAACGTTCTTTGCTTCATTTCGAATTACAAATTTAATGTAGTTAAAAGGTATTTTGTAATACCAAGAAACGAGTCGCAGACGTCTAAATTTTTACAGTGTTTATTAAAATCACGACATAAACAGTTAAGTGGTTCGTGCATTTCATAATTCGACCTGCATGTAGCTACAAAAATTGATTGGAAATGTCTAGATGGCCTAATAGGAACGTTAAACTTAATTTCGCTAAGCAAAATATCATGTAACTTCTGGTGCCGATGTTGCAACGTTAGCTTCCGACCTATCTATGGATTTCTAAACACAAGGTACACCATTTGTGATAGGTGGTGGTGTGTTGGCACATACTATTATCGGAATTGATTATTGCTCACAAACAGGAAAAGTAAAATTTGTGATATTGGATCCTCATTACACGGGTGGCGATTATTTAAGAGCGATACAGGCAAAAGGTTGGTGTCGTTGGAAGGGTGGAGACTTTTGGGATAAAAAGAGCTATTATAATCGATGCATGCCTCAGAGGCCAATAATGTTTTAAGAGCGCTGAATTGGATGTTGTCTTTGTCTGCGAAATTTTTTTAAAGTAGCTTAAATCGACTTACGTAAAAAATACTTAAGATTTATTCCACATTTAAGGGGGCTTATCACTAATATATGAATTTTAGACAAGTAATAAAATATGAAGAACTTTTCATAAGGCGACTTAACTACTTTAGAAAACTTTGCAGTTATGTACAAATGTATACATATGTTAAGTACAATTCAATCCCTTCTTTTCGAAGTTATGTTTGGAAAATACCCTTGACCCAACTAGCAAGAGCAGCTAGAGGTACACCTGTTGATCGTTCTAAGATTTTTAAAATCCTCAACTATGTGAACTTTCATTATATTTAAGTTCGTATGTAACTTTTAACGTATAAGGAAGGAATACCTACACAACTCGTCTGCAAAAACTAATGGTCGATTCAAACAAAACTTCGCTCTCCTAATTTCCTCTCCTTTTTCCGTTTTCGATTGAGATACCTATAACAGCAAAACTTCAAAATCAATCTGTTTGCTTAATGAGACGCTACGTTTAAAATGTGCGAAAAATGCATTTTTTTTCAAGAGAACTTTTGGAATGGCGAATTGGTAGCATGAAATACTGTTTTCATATTATTAAATAAATAAAAAAAAAAAAATAAATGTAAGGCGCGATAACCTCCGAAGAGATCTAAGGCCGAGCTTCTCTTCCAATTTGCGTCGTGCTCCTCTTGAAGGCAGATGAGTTTTCACTGAGAGCTTTTCATGGCAGAAATACAATCGGAGCGCTTGCCAGACACTACCGAGGGGCGACCCCGCTTAGAAAAATTTTCTTGTAATTGAAAAATCTTATTTCTAAAATTTTGATGTTGCTTTGCCCGGGAGTTGAACCCAGGGCATACGGTGTGATAGGCGGAGCACGCTACCATCACACCACGGTGGCCGCCATATTATTTATTCATATTATTATTCACTTTTTAATTCCACATTACTTGCTACATGGTTAAAGGGAAAAATCGTAAAAAACTGGGATTATCCCAATTTTTTGTAGTTTTAATATAACTACATGGTACTAAATATTCGAATCTATTGAAACAAGGGGCTTGAATTGATACGAAATACTTCAATTGAATATATTTATGAATACATTTTTACTATGAAAGATTCTCCGTCTCAAAGTTAGTTCAATACTACAATGTTTAGTTTTATATGTACATTGTCGGTAATACATTTTTGTTGTGAGGTGTTAATAATTTATAATGAATTTGAAATTAGAAAACTGTATGCTTTGTCAAAAATTGCTGTTTATTTTACGATTTTATGTTTTTGTAACTTTATTAAAAATAGCTAGTACGAAGAGCATTTGTAATATTAAGCACACATGTAGGTACTTTTATTAAAAATTATACATATACATACAAACTGCTTTAATGAGCCACAGATTTTTATTTAATCGCGGTTTCAGTTAATTTCATGTTCCGATGAGAATACTGCTCAAGATAGCTAACAATTTGATCTGCCGTGATACCACCACGCAAAGCTTGACGTACGGATCCAACTACTAAGTTGGGGAAACGATAGAGCAGATTATTTCAGTTTTCATTTCTTTGCCGCCATCACCTTGCGCTGCTTTTCCATTGCCTCCAGTTTCATATCTTCAAAATCTTCTTGTATGCCAATTTTCTTGCTAATATATTCCTCACGGTGAACCTGAGCAAAATTTGACTCCATTGCCGCATTGTCTTCATCATTTAAGTCGCGATACCTATTTAAATTAAGGAAGAGAAAACAGATTTTATGAATATAATTATTAAAAATTTGCTGCAGCTCTGGAAGGCCATAAAACGGACTTCGTTTTTTCAGACAGTCAAGAAATCGAGATAAGACAATTTTTAAATACATGAAACAAATCGAATGTTAGCGAACAGAAATCGAATCTGGACGTAAGTTTTTGAACAACAAAGGCACTAATGGATTTTATAGGGATTTATGCCAGAGTGGCAATCCCGGTCCGAATATAAATCCAGATAGTATTATTGGAGCCAACAGCCGTGTTTGTGATTGCATATTGTTTTTATACCGTCATCTATGAAGTCGTTCATTTCCGAATCATATTCAGAGTCATCATCCTCGATGCGCAGTCCTGTTGCGAGACAAATAAAATATCTACTGCTTTTATTTAAAAAAAAGTGTACTTACTTTTATTTGGTGGTGGATTTTTAATATCTTTACTACACTGCATATCCAGAGGTGCAAACTGTCGGGGCTTTTGCATATCTTGTGGAAGTTGACGTGTTTTTTGAACATCAGTTGATGGAAATTGTCGTGGTTTAACCCATGTTGTATAACGAGGTGGAAATTCCCGACTTGCACCATTATATGAATTTTTATTCGACAAAATTAGATTTTTACTGCCACCATTACTGCTATTAATATTACTACTTCCGGTTAATGACGACGCCTTTGATGTATTAGTTCCTGATGATGGCATTAACTTGCAACGGAATTGATTTGCTTTGCACTCGATGGCTTTTGAGACGATTGTGATGCTGAAGTTGAAGTTGAGGGAGGCGCAGTCAAGGTTGGCGTCTTGATGCTAGTAGTAGAAGTAATTGCACTTTTAATGGAAGCTCCAGCAGGTTTGGTGCTAGATGATGGTATTGTTGTAGATGAGCTTGATTTAATTTTGGTATTCGTCCATTTGGTTCCATTCGTGTTGTAGGCACACTACCCCCCTTTGGGCCGTTCTCGCGCGGTTCCTTTGATTTGCTCGCGCCAGTAATACGTTCTTTTTTTTGTTCGCGTTCGTGACGTTAACGTGCTTCATTTGCGCGGTGACGCTCTTCTAATTCCATTTTTTTCCTCTAGCGTCAGCAACCGCTCGGGCTCCGGAGGACGTGATGCTCCTTGTACGCTGCGCTCAATTTCGCGTGTCAATGCTGCCTTAGCAAGGTCGTTCGTGCCTGAGAGGTCTTTAAGAGATTGTGGCTGAATTTGTGCAAATCCTTTATCCTCGACATCTTTTACCTACAACAAAGACAATGGTTTATTAAATTTTATTTATTCAAAGGTATTCATATAATTTTTACCTTTTCAATATATTTTGCATAGAAAGCATTGGCTTCTAATGAAACATATCCATAATCATCCTGACCAGTCATGATACCCGCAGTATTATCCCCATCAACTGCATCTTCTAATACAGACTTGTTAGCAGATTTTGTGACTTTAAACATCTTTATCTTATTTTTGGATTTCTCGCCTCGCATTGATAGCAAATTTGCTAATTTTTCTGGCTTCTCCCTTTCACGCACCCATTCCTCTTGTTCACGTTTTTGAAGAAATTTTTGTATATTTTCCGATAACTTTTTCTCTTTTCATTCTTTTTTTGGTGGAGCAAACTTTGTGCTGTAATATTTACTCTGAAAGTAGAATCGAAGAAAAGTTACATTAACATGAATATATGCCAACACATAGGCGCTTGAGATCACCAGGATCTTGCGGAAAGGAGGTGGGATTGGAAATTTCTTCGACGGTTTTGGAGGGTGTTATTGATGTTGATTGTCCTTTGCCGCTAAAGTGGATGATCCGGTCTGTTCGTGACCGATTTGATGGCACGTATGTGTGACGAATAATCTTCCTTCCGTCGACGAATAAGAGAAGTGAATATGGCAGAAAAATGTGCCGGTTAGCTTCGCTTCTGAAATTGACATCCTGTCCTCTGCGTAAATAATGAAAATAAAGGAAAAAAAAAGATTAATAGTAAAAATTTAACTTTATTTTATTTTATTGCTTTTCCGCACCACCTTTGTGTAGAGTTGCAAAACTATCAATGTGATTATTGATTTATTTTAGTTAATTTTACAGCTCTACCCGTGAGGTAGCAATATAGGCGTGTTACCGATTTTTTTCGGGTGTTCGGTTCCCCAGGAGGCCTATTTTCACCCATATACATACAAACTTAAAAAAATATTATGAGTACTAAACAATACTACTCAAAAATAAAATATTGCACGTTAAAACTTCAGGCACATATTTGAAAATACTATATACATATACAATATACAAAATATCAAAAATAATACATTGCTCGTTCACAATTCAGGCTAATTGATAAAAATATTTACATACATATTTACAAATTTGCCCGCAGTTATAGTCCAGGAGAAAAAGCTTAGGTCGCAAGTTGACATGGTGGAGAGAAAGTGCCTCTATTTAAATGTACAAGCTGCTTGAAAAGTACGATATGCACATATTTTAAAATACAATAATTTACTTATATAAAGAAAAAACATGTATGCCCTTAGAAAGGATAAGAAATGCGAAAGTCAAGAACAAGGAATGAGCGTACAACCTATGTGAAAGTCTCTTTTAAAGACACCCAAATCGACAGAATACTTCTAATTGGACGTGTTTGAACTATGCAGATAGACACCCGGACTAAAACATAACTATTTATAAGTTAAATGCCTAAATGGTATATATTTAATTTTAATGTGGGCCGATTTTTTATTAAAACTATTTAGTAGAAAATACGTCCGAATTCTTATAAAAATACATTTTACAGTGTCGGGGTTGCAATTGCTGCAACAATAGTATGGCTCTACCTCTGCCATTTTTCAAATAAAATTTGAGAAAACCCAACCCTATGGCATATTGCGTCAAACTTCCGAGAACTTTTTTTTCTAATTTGGACATAAAAACGACAAATTCGGACGGAGGACACACGAGGTTACAATTAGCAAATTGCTTCTCCTGAGTGAACAAGAATTCTTTTTCTGTTATATCAGATCCAAATCTTGGAAGAGGCACTAAACATTTATGAAGTTTGGAATATTTGAAATACATATATCCACAAAAATAAACAAATGCACTACGATGTAAAAAATTGGACATCTTTAAAATTAACTGGTTTTGGCCTAGGTAGGCCTTGAAATTCCTGCCAAGAAGTGTCCCTTACTAAAGCGTCATTACAAGCTGATATATTGGTGTTATTGGAAAAATCTTCCCACTTATCCTCAGGCAAGAGTTCGCAGTTCCCTCTATCGACGCATTTAATATAAGATGTGCTCCAGGCTTGCCTAGAGAGATACGAAAAACGCTGCGGAGTTATTTTCGAATCAAATGACCCTCCTCTACGTATATGGCCAAAAAAATTCTCAATTTTATCTTGGCAAAGTCTACGTGTATATAAAAAAGTGAATCCCTTATGTGACAAGAATTGCCACAAACGGCGTAAACTACTGATATTGAGGAGCCAACCTTTGATGAACCTATCTATGTTGGTGATATCAGTGTCGCCCTCGTAGACTCTAATAGACTTTAAAACCCGTTCTGCCTCTTTAAGAAAATTTAATTGGTCCGTAGTACCTTGAAATGGTTGTTTTAAATTGCCTAAATCTCCAAAGTAGATACTATTAAATATGTTGAACAGTTTGTCGAAGAAAAGGACGAACTCGGCAGTGTTAAAAAATGATGGAGATTTAGAACTATTCAATTGCCCGGAGCTGTAGATTGCGAACATTGCACTTGCCACAGAATTACTAAAAACTTGTGTAGCTAAATGTACACTCATTTTATCGCTATTTTTTGGTCTTATGTGTTTGGAGGTAAGTTTGTTGGTGCAGGAAATGTCATAGAAAGAGCCTTGTTCATAGAGATGCACAATATCCTTCCAGTCTACGGGGCGGTCTTGGAAATATACGAAATTTTTCGCATTTTCCAAACAATTTCTAGTACTTTTTATAAGGTGTGGAGAATCAAAGAAGTACATAATTTCCTGACCGTTAACCTCTAAGAAGGGACTTTCAATAGAAACTCCTACCAGATTTGCAAAACCTACAAAATTTGCCCCTTGATCGGTTACCATGGCAGGGGTGAAGTCCAATACTCTGGAGCTGACCTATTATTTCGAAAATATATTTTCTTAAAACATCTCGTGGGCATGATTTGTTCACAAAAAAATAAGCTAAAGGATGAGTCCAAGACTCTCCACCGATGCCTTGGACAAGAACAGCGAGAACGCTTGAAGCTACTCTAGAGGTGCGATTTTCGTCGCCATAATCCTCCAGCCCTATAATTAAGTCTCTATTTCTTTCGTATTGGACAAACACTTTTAAGGACATTTCATCACAACAGATGGAAACATACCTTTGTGCATCTGTGAAGCCACGACTTCTTAGCTCCAAAGCTTTTATACTGCTGTAGTTGCAGCCAGGGTTAGTTGGCCAACTTTGAACAAAGTGTTCAAGTGTTGTTTTGGATGGCCACGTTAATAAGGGCTTCAAATACCTATAGGCTATAGGGGCAATAAACTTAACTGCAAGAGCTAGCGTTTTCAGATCCCTATCAAATCGATGCTCTTGTGCATTGCGCTGGGTATTTTTTAGGCAATTCCTCACACATAGTGCTACATGTGGAGGTAACATGCTGCATAGCTCTTTGACTTGACTGCCCTGCCTTGCTTCAGTCAAATCTGGAATGACCTGATCTGATCTGGAGACCTTCTCTTCTAAAACTAATACTTTTTTCCTTAGCTACCCCAGCTCCTCATCTTTTTCACTCAACACTTCCTGGTATTTTCTTTTCCTTGGAGTTCCATCAGTGAGGTAATTATCTGTTTGAGTTTGTCTACTATTAGCCCATGTTGCAATGAGAGAACTATCTAAAGAAGAGTTTAACTCTTGTGCACTGATTATGTTGGACATCAAGAATGCTTTTAACACTGCGAACTGGATGCAGATAATGGCAGCGCTGCAAAGCTTCGGCACTCCAGCTTACTTACGCAGAATTATAGGTAGCTATCTTAAAGACAGAGTACTTCTTTTTGACACGGATCAAGGAGCTAAAGAGTACAAAATCACAGGAGGCGTCCCACAGGGATCTGTTCTCGGTCCAACGCTTTGGAATGTAATGTATGACGGGGTGCTAAAGATTGATCTACCAGAAAACACGCAAATTGTGGGATATGCTGATGATATTGCAGTGGTAGTAGTGGCCAAGAAACTGGACCTGCTGCAAGCATTATGTAATGACGCCGTAGCAAGAATAAAGGAATGGCTGACCAATACAGGACTGGAGTTGGCTAGCCAAAAGACGGAAGTGGTATTAGTAAGCTCCAAACGGTCGGCGAACGAGTTAGTCTTAACTGTCGGGGATCATCAAATCACCTCAAAGGATTCCTTAAAATACTTAGGAGTGCACATTGACTCTAAGTTAACTTTCAAAGAGCACTTCAGAGCGGTGGGGGAGAAAATTACCAAAGTTAATGGATCACTTATGCGAATAATGCCTAACATTGGTGGTCCGCGCGAAGCTATACGTCAGCTATTGTCCACAGTAACCAGCTCAATAATACTATACGCAGCACCAGTGTGGAATGGATCTAAACAGACCCATCAAAAATATATATTAGCAGCGTACCGACTTGCTTCTTTAAGAATAGCAAGTGCTTATCGGACGGTGTCCGACGACGCGATCCTGGTTCTAACCCGGAAAATCCCAGTGGACTTACTGGCAAGCGAAATGGCCGATCTGTATAACACTAATATCGAGCGACCATCTGAAGAAGACAAGAAAAGAGCAAGGACACAAACAATAGCTAAGTGGCAAGAACGGTGGGAGGCCTCGAGTAAAGGGCGTTGGACTTTCACACTAGTTTGGAACGTAGCTCAATGGAATGAGCGGAAGCACGGCGAACTGAACTACCATCTCACGCAAATAATGAGTGGACATGGCGGTTTCAAAGAGTATTTATGGAAGCGTAGGATAGAGGAAGATCCTCATTGCCCAATGTGTACCACAGAGTTAGAAAACGCAGAACACGTCATGTTCTACTGCCCCCGTTTCCACGAAGAAAGACTCAACTTGCATGGAGTCTTTGGGGAGGAACCTACCACGAGAAATTTAGTTTCACATATGTGCAGCAGGAAAGAATGCTGGACTGCAGTGAGCAAAATGGCATTTATAGTAATGACACGCCTGATGGATGCTGAGAGGGAGCGCAGAGAAATGCGCATGCGAAGAAGTGGTGATTAAATGGACACTCAGAGCAAATAGCGGGAACCTGGACGCAGGGACAACAGTAGGCTCTTAAAAAATGAGAAATATGGAACGCCACCCTGAAGTAATGCGAAAGTGGTGCCGGGGTGGGCGACGGTTCCAGAACGGGGCTGTTTTTTAGTCTACGGACACACGGTTGCTGCGACGGCAGCAATTATGGTGCATTAGGCATTTTTCAGCCTCCCCGCAAAAAAAAAAAAAAAAAAAAAAAAAACAGAAGAGTTTAACTCAACAGGGGGTTGATTGGTCTCCTCCTCCCTTTCTGCCTCAATGGGCGAAATGCCTATCGGTTGAAAATATTCTACACCTAAAACTATCATACTCTCAGCTGTACTCTCTAAATCCTTTTTCCCTTCAACTACCACTTTAGGCTCTACAATTTTTAAATTATTATCAGGTAAAGCTGATTTAATAAGAAGACGCCCCTTTCTCATTCCTGGAGAAAAGTGCCTTTGGCAAGCAAAAATGCATTTGGGGGTCGGGCCAGAAACCCCCAACAGCCGCAGCCATTCACTCCGCCTAGTTAAAGCAAAACAAAATAATAGGTAAACAAACAAAAAATACAAAGCATAAAAGTGATTTTAAAAATTAGTTGGGAGCAACAAAAGAAATAATTGAACGTAGCAAGAAGCAAGGTTATTAAAATAATATAAAATATGCAAACAAAAAAGCGGAATTATTTTATATTAAGTGTGGGTAACCTTTCACTATTAAAAATAAAAATAAATGTTCAATTCAAACAAAAAAGCGGAATTATTTTATATTAAGTATCACTATTAAAAATAAAAATAAATGTTCAATTCAAACAAAAAAGCGGAATTATTTTATATAAATTATGGGCAACATTTCACCATTAATCTATAGCTTAATTAGTGGGAACTCACGTTGGGTATATAATGTTAGGTCTCGCCCGAAGTTAGACATCCTTACTTGTTCGACGAAAATGCTTAGCTGGAACTGGTTTTTCGCTCCGGTTCTGGGCCAATGAAATAGCACCAATAATGAACTAGATATCAGCTGTAAAATTTTACACTACATCGTAACTATCGAAAAAGTGCGAATAAAGAACAAGCTCTAAAGTGGAAATTTGGATATAGTTAGGAACTATTGAAAAGGTAATGCAGCGGGGACAATTTCCACCGCCTAGGACATCGTCATGTTAAATTCGCCAGTTGAAATCACGAAAAAAAAAAAAATAGATAGATGGCAAACTATTAGTGGCTCAGAATGTTGTAGAAATGAACCAGTTTTGAACTAGAGATTCTCCTTATACCTATATGACACTACTTTATTTTCTCTGTATTTTTCTCTTATATTTTTTGTCGCCTTCCCTCCTAATACGATTTCACGACCGGTGTGTGTAAACTATATTCCCAAAAACGAACGAAATTCGAGGAAATTACAATCTAGTTAAAAAAAAAACGATCCAGTTTGCATTCCGTTCTTTTGATATTCGGTTGTTTTTTTTTATATTTTTACATTTCGAAAAAGTTTCGTCAGTATCTCAAGCTTAATATAATAAGATTAATAATAAAATTGAGCTTTGTTTTATTACTATTTACTTATTATTATTTATTATTATTTACTATTATGTATTTTCTGGAAAGCCGAAGGTGGAGAAATGGTTGGGGAAATCTTCGGTCACGAGCAGCATTTGCATTATATTGTCTTTTCACAGTAATTTTCTGATCATATTCGTGAACATATTTCAATCGTTTTGGTTGAGATTTTTGAATCTCATTCAAAATAGGATACTACATAATAATCTTATTTCATCAGGGGAAGAAAGCATGCGAAAGTGAGCTATTCGAACCACAGCTAACTCGCAAACAAACTTGACCGATATACACCTGCGACTACAACATCCAACATCAGCATTTTCGTCTGCATCTTTAAATACGGATAATATACGGGATGTTGAAGCCGTATCCAGGTATGACAAGATAGTTTCACTTACCTGGGGTTCAAATTAGCTCACAACCTATGAATTCTCCAATCATTATGTATTTTCTGGGAAGCTGAAGGGGAAAAATGGTTGGGGAAATCTTTGTCCACGAGCAGCATTACATTATTTTTGTCTTGAAGAATATCTTTTGCATAAATAATAAAATTGTTATATATTTTGTCTTAGCTTCATGATTGAAAAAATATGTGTATGTGAAAAAAATAAAATTTTTAATGAAAAGTAAAATTTTAACAAGTTTAAAATTCATTATTCAGTCAACAAATATATTCATAAAAGATTCAGAAAGCTGAATGAAAAATGATTATAAATTTTTGATCACCTAAAGTAAACACATTTGATTCAAATATGATTCCAAAATGTGATTGAAAAACTATTTAATTTTTGACCATCAAAGGTAAGCATATTTGATTATTCTTTTTGTTGGTTTTAATGAAATATTAAAATTTAGTCATTAAAGGACTTCAAAACTGTACCAAAAAATGATCGAAAAATGCTTTTAAGTTTTTCATCATCAAAAGTATTCATATTTGATTATTTCTTTTGTTCAATTGTATGATAACTCATTATTTAGTCAGAAAGAGTAATCAAATTATATTGATATGTAGGGAAATTCAAAATTGAATCACCTAAATACTGAGTGGGTATTTATTTCATTGCATGATTCAAGGGGTTATCAAAAGGAGGTGGCAAACTCAAAATGAAACCAACACATTGGAAATATTTTCTATCAACATACAAAAACTGCTAAGTTTTATGTTTCCATTCCATACCATTCGCACCAACACCAACACGCAGATTTTGAAAATATCAACTAACATATTTTGTTTTTGTACTGATGAGCCAACCATATAGTTGAACCATGCAACAAATATAGTCAGAAAAGATTCAGGAAGCTGAATTAAAAATGATTATAAATTTTTGATCAGCTAAAGTAAACACATTTGATTCAAATATGATTCCAAAATGTGATTGAAAAACTATATTCACTTTTTGATCATCAAAGGTAAGTATATTTGGTCATTCTTTTTGTTGGTTTTTATGAAATATTAAAATTTAATCATCAAATGACTTCAAAAATTATTCCAAAAAGTGATCGAAAAATGCTTTTCAGTTTTTGATCATCAAAAGTATTCATATTTGATTATTTCTTTTGTTCAATTGTATGATAACTCCTTATTTAGTCAGAAAGAGTAATCAAATTGTATTTATATGTTGGGAAATTCAAAATTTAATCATTTAAACGCTGAGTGGGTGAGTCAAAATAAAGTAGTGTCGTACAGGTATTATGGTATGGTATGGTATGGAATTTAATTGACAATTTATAAAATATATTTGGTAAAAAGGTAAAAGTCTAGTTGAGGGGTCGACTGTTAATACGCGTCGAATCAAAAAGCAGAGAGGTGTCAGAACACATGTCTTGACCGCGACAACAATAATCCGCAGGCGGAAAATAAAAATTTTAACTCGTTCAAAAGATATTAAAAAAAACCCGAAAAATGACCCGAGAGTCCTTCCGAAACCGGGGGTGGGATCCATAGTCCACCATAGATCCTTTCTGCGTTGGAGGCCTGCGACCGTGATTATAAAAAATTACCCTGACCGGTCCACCAATGGGGTGGGATCAATATTAAATGCGTGCAAAATCTTTGTACACAAAATTTTTTTCAGTGCACAACAACATTACAACAACCACATGAAAATTGCCAACTTCAACTGCAAATATCTCCGGACAGAGATAAAATTTTTCTTTTTCACCTTCGGATTATTGCTGTCGAGGTCAATACGCGTCTTCTGACAACTCTCTCGCGCGCGTATTAGCAGTCAACCCCTCAACTAGACTTTTACCGGTAAAAATTTGTATAATAAATATAACAAATTTAAACATTAATAGTCTACTCACATTTCTGCCTCCAATGGAAAGGCATGTAGTGGAACTCCTAATCCACATCCAACGATGCACATCCTATTAACCATTTTAGTCTGGAATAAGAAAAATAAATAAATAAACTTCAAAATCCAGACCATTTCATCATATAAAGTTATTTCACAAATTTACAATACATATCGCCGACCTCTTGCCAAAAAAATTGTCCTTTTTTATTTTGAGTTCTGACACCTTTGCTTTTTGATTCGAGGTCCGGGCCAGAACCCGTCTTCTGACAACACTCCCGACATTTTTGGACGAGTTTTAGCAGTAAAGCATTAACCATGTTGGCGACGATATTTGTCTTTAAAACTTACGGTAGTAGTCTATTTGAGGGGTCGACTGCTAATACGCGTCCAGAAATATCGAGAGGTGTCAAACGACGCGTCTTGACATCAGTATTAATAATCCGAAGGCGGAAAATAAAAATTTTAACTCGTTCAAAAGATATTAACGAAAAACCGAAAAATTACCCGCGGTTCCCTCCGAAACCGGGGGTGGTATCCACAGTATTTTTGCTCAGATTGCCTTTCTGCGTTGGCAGGATTCGGCCGCGCTTATAAAAAATTACCCTGGGTGGGTCCAACACCAGTTTGGAGACCAAAACTAAATCGGCGCAAAACACTTATGTTCACAATTTTTTTTGTGGGTACAACAACATTACAGCAACCACATGAGAATCACCAACTTCAACTGCAAATATCTCCGGACAGAGATAAAATATTTCTTTTTCGCCTTCGGATTATTGTTGTAGAGGACAATACGCGTCTTTTGACACCTCTCTCGATAGCGCATTAGCAATCGACCCCTCAACTAGACTTTTACCAAAACTTACCAAATTGTTGCACTATTATACCCGATAATGTTGATATCTGAAATGAAATATTATTAGAATTACACACATAAATGTACATTTTAAAAATTGACAATAAATACATAATATAACACTTCATACGAATACCTACCCAATAAGTTTGCTTTCTAGCCTCTAAAGATCTGGAAGAGAAAAGAAATAAAAGAATATATTAGTATTGAATTGTATTGAAATCCAAGTAATTGTAGGTAAAATTATATTAAATATCACTTTTACACAATGTACCAATGTACAAACGTTGAAATAAATGTTTGAAATTTCGTGTATGTATGTGTGCATATTCACATAAGAGGGTTGCTTGAAAAAGGTTGTACGCTAAAAATTTAGAAACTTTGTAAACTCAAAGATTTGTATTCCGTCTAAAAAGTTTTGACAAAATAACTTTTTTAATTCTAAATATCGGCATATCTGAGACAAAAAGTAATATTTGTAGAAATGTAGAGCGGTTTGATGTATTTTATGTTAATTTTTATATATATGTCAAGAAGCTTTTCATGAAATTATCTTTTATGTGTCTGTGTTATGCCAATTTCACACATAGGCTTAATGAAGTAACTAATGAATTTTTCTACATTAAAGGCCTAATTGAACTCAAGCTTTCATACAAAATAAAAATTCTCAATAATGTTATTATTGCTTTATTGAATGCCTAATCGAGTGAAAAATCCAGTTGGTTTTGCTAAGAGCTTCGAATTTTATTGTCAATGTAACAAATGACAATCAAAAAAATTATTTTCAATAATTTACAAAAAAATAGAAAAACACGAAAAAATTCAAAATTTAATTTTCGCTGCATTTGCTGCAAAATATAATATGGCTTTTTCGAAATTAGTCACATATTTGGTTAGGAGCAACATCTATGGGTAGTTCCGCATGCATTTTATTTTGATTGTATTTATAGTCAAAAAGGAAACGGCTGCTTTCAATTTTAACCATTTTTTGTAAAAACGAATTATTTTTTTGGGGCTGTTGACAGATGTTCGCTTAATGAAACAAAAGGCCAGAACAGAATTGTGATTCGATTAAGGTTCTGTGGGAAAACGGTATTAGGCGAATGAAATGGAGCGAAATCATAATACTGTTTTCACACAGAACCTTAATGATCTCATTTCACCTTCTAATGAAATCGTAAATTATTTGCTTTCACACAGAAGTAACTGCTCGATTAGTATGAAGGATGAAATGTCAAGCGAATAAAATGACAATGCTATATGACAGACAATCATGGCGGAACGATACAAGGTGGCAGCATGGTGACATACCTACATACATAAATAAGAATTCCATGTACTTTGTTTTTGTAAATTCGATGAATTTGTCGATGTCAAAATCGTACTGCGCCGGAAGTTGATGTATCAAATCAAATAAAAAAAGGTTATAATCAGCTGTTCGATGCGGCCACCTTGTATCGTTCCGCCATGCAGACAATGACATTTACATTGACAAATGACATTTTTAAGCACTGAACACACCAAAAACTAAGAAATTGAACGCCCCCAGACAGAGTTGCATTGTGCTTTTGACTTCATTAGGCATTCGATTAGCTACTAATGAAATAATTATAGATTCGAATTTTGTAGGGAAGATTGAGCTCAATAAGCGTCTTAATGTAGAAAACTGCCTTTATTATTCAATAAGCCGTCTGTGTGAAAACAGTATAAAACTTTGAAATTCTTGGTTGTTGTGGCGAAATAATGCGCTAAACTAGATTCATTTACTGAACATATAACTGAAAGTGATGTGAAATTATTATTTAACAAATAATTTTTTTTTACCACCACGGAAAAGTAAAAAAAAAACCCTCAGGAACAAGAGTGAATAATTCCATGTGAAATTTTTCCGCCACGAAATAAAGTGAAAAAATTGTGCACCACAGCAACACTTTTGCGCCTACATAAACCCTGTTTCAGTGTTTTGCGTTTTTGCACAAAACACTTTTTTACCGTTTTCAACCAAACCAACGACGACAACCCAGAATTTCCCGTTATGTTTTTCCTAAGTCCACCAATCGTCTCGACTTTTTCAATCATTCGGCGCATTCGGTAATGGTATCCATTTTGAATTCGCTGTCATTTTCGGTCTGCCGAATCCAGAGAGTGCCTGTCAGAATGCTTGACAGATAAGTCAACACACTTGTACTTGTACACTGTGGCGTGCACTTTACTTTTTGACTCTTCAAAATGGCTAACCACACTAGTGATGGAACGATATTTCACTATTGGTGATTGCATCGCCGCTATTGACAAATCGCTAATAGCTATTGCTATTGCAATCCAAATATATCAGCGATTGGCGATTTTCCTCAATTCGATTCTTTTGAATGGCAATCACCTCTGGCAGAATATCGCCAATAGCGATTGGCGATTTTCTTTCAGCATGGAATTGTAATACTAATAGTGATAGCGGCGATGCAATCATCGATAGTGAAATATCGTCCATCACTACTCATCTGTGTGCTTTACTTTCCGACTGAGTAAAAAAGTTTATTGGATACAAAAAGGAATAATTTTCTAGAAAATTGGAAAAAATAGTTATTATCGAAAAATCGGAATAGTTGTCTTAAAGCGGAGTCATTGGTGCCGTTTGTCATATCGCTGTAGTCGTAACCCTAACGTAATCAGCTGTTTATCGTTACGGCGGAAAACCAAAAACCAATTGGTTGGCTACAATACGGTTACGACCTTAAAGCGGAGTCTTTGGTGCCATTTGTCGTATCGCTGTAGTCGTATCCCTAACGTAATCAGCTGTTTATCGTTACGACGGTAAACCAAAACCCAATTGGTTGGCTATGATACGGTTACGACATTAGCGGCACCAATAATCGATTGCATTGATTCCCATAAGGTTGGTCGAATCAGCTGTTATAAGGTTACCGATAAAGCACCAATGTCTGCAGCTTTAGCGGCACCATTAATCGATTACATTGATTCCCATAAGCTTGGTCGAATCAGCTGTTGTAAGGTTACCGATACGGTTACCGACAACGCACCAATGTTTGCAGCTTTAAGAACTGCACAACGAAAAAAATTTCTCGTCAACAGATAGTGGTAAATAAGGGCTATTTTTTTTTTATTAAGTTACTTCATTGCGCGTATATAATAATACCGGATGAAGGTCGAATAAAATTTGAATTATTTGGACAGCTCGAAAGCTACAACGCCAACGCCAATTCCTTAATGTCCTTTTATAATTGAAGTTTCAATTTTGTTTAAGGAAAATTCGAGAATTTCCTTCTATATAAATTTGTATTGTTCTCCTTATGTGGCCAACCGCCATCTTTTTTCACTTCGTGTATTGTTCTCCATATGTGGCTAGACGCCATGTTTTTTCATTTTCCCGTTATGTTAAATTTCGAGAATTTTCTTTGTATAAATTTATATTGTTTTCCATATGTGGCTAGACGCCATGTTTTTTCGATTTTTTGATTCCTGTTAGGCATGCAAGAATGCCACCCTAACTCCGGTCAGGGAGGTATCGCATCTCCCAACTCCGCCAAAACGCCCGAAGCCACCTTGAGGCCTATTTTAATTTTCCACTCAACGCAAAAAAGCCCGAAAATTGACGCTGAGCCGAGGATGACACCGTACAACCGCTCGCAAGAAAAGACAAGATCGGAATACCAGGGCTGTTTTTGTGCAGAGAAATTATGGAAACGGCGAACGTAACAAAGCAAACTTGTACAACAACAATTTCGACGACAAAGTGATGTACAATAATTGCAAAAAATGCTTTTGCAATGGGCGTGGAAGCACATCTGGATCCCAAATTGTTAATCATTCGGTGAGGGCTAAACATAGGGAAGTCACCCTACATTCTGAAGGCCCACTTGGAGAAACAGTACTAAAATGTTACTCGTGTGGCGTACGTAATGTATTTGTATTATGATTCATTCCAGCACAGGCTGATTCTGTTGTAGTGTTGTTATGCCGGTAAGCTGAAAATGGAGTAAATATTAAAATGTGTATCTATTTAAACGAATAAATTTAAATTTTAGTGAACCATGTGCAGCGCAAAACTCTTTTAAAGATATGAATTGGGATCAAGAGCAATGGAAGCCACTTATAACTGGGGCCCTATTCAGTAACTATGAGTTCTGAAATGTACATTTTTCTTTCATACAAATTATATGAAGAAAAAGTGTACATTTTAAAACTCACAGTTACTGAATAGGGCCCCTGATCGTTCGTTTTTGCCGTGGTTGGTTAAGGTGCCTACCGAGCAAGAGCAGTTGCGTGCACGACAAATATCAGCAGCACAAATAAACAAATTGGAGGAATTATGGAAGAAAATATTGATGCAAAATTTCAGGATTTAGAGAAGCCAGGTATAGATACTGAACCTTCACAAGTGCTATTGCGTTATGAAGATGGTCATCAATACGAGAAAGTTTTTTGGCCCACTTGTGCGCCTAGAAACAGAATACGATAAAAATTTAAAAGAATCGCAAACACAGGAGGGTATAGAAATAAGATGGGGTGTTGGCTTAAACAAAAAAACAATAGCACAGCTTGCTAAAACTGATTCGGACCTGGGGGCCTACTCTGTATTGCGATGCGAAAGGCAGTGCGATGCGAAAATAAATTGCGATGCGAAAGGTAATTGGAACTCTGTAGCGCTATCGCATCGCTAACAATGTCGCTTTTTTATTTTTCGCTAATTTTTTGCTTGAGTATGCATCACTGACCAAACTCAAAGAAAGAGAACAAAAGAAACAAGGCGATTACAATTTCGGCAAACGATTAATTTTTGTTGAACAAATTAAAAAAAGGATTCTCTAGCATTATGAAACGATTTAAATGAAGAAAGGATTGATTTAAATGAAGAAATCCTCCCAGTTCAGAAATTGAACTGGAAGAAGTGAACGTGATAAATACAGAAAACGTCGAAAATCATAGAATGGGAAATATTGCTAGTTGTATCAGAGAACAAATAAAAAATGACATGATTTCAAATAGAAATGCTTTATAAAAAAGTGTTTTCGATTTAATTGTTATTTATTTATGTATTTTAAGTCCACTAGGATTACAAATTGTAGCTTTTGTGTTTGTTTTGTTTTTTGAGTTGTCCTATATATTTTTAAATGAATATAAAGATATCAATTTATAAAATCATCAATTAATACTTACATATTTGAACAATGCGAATGCCTATTACTTGTAGCAAGAAAAATGCGAAAATTAATGCTGTTTGACATTCGCTTTCGCTTTACAGAGTGCCGGCAATGCGAAAAGGGAGAAAAATTGCGAATGGGCAAAATGTGAATGCGAAAGTCAAAATATACATGCGAATGTCAAGATACAGAGTACCGATTTTGCGATTTCGCGTATTTTTTCTTTCGCATCGCAATACAGAGTAGGCCCCATGAAACTAAGGTAACGTTTTACAAGACCTAATTTTTATCGAAGTTTCTAAAAGGTGGTATCAAAAGCCCAGTCTAGACTTCCGTTTTAAGAATCCGAAAGCGAAAATCAAAAATTGTATTTCGGTCAAAAGTTATTTACAAAAACGAAAACGTAAAACGACCCCGGGAGGGTCCGAAATATGGGGCCCGATCCACAATTTTGTTGCATAGAACACCTTTCTGGGTTGGCGGCCTTCGGCCGCGCTTATAAAAAATTACCCTGGGTGGATCCGATACCGGTTTGGGGATCAAAACTAAATGGGAGCAGAACACCTTTCTGCATTAGGGTGTGTGTGTGTACATCAAATGTGGCAAAAAGCAACAACCACATGGAAATTTGAACCGATTTTTTGCTTATATCTTTTGACAGAAATAAAAATTTAATTTTCGCTTCGGATTCTTAAAACGCAGGTCGAGACACGTCTGTCTTTTGATACGACCTTTGATAAATTTCTATAAAACTTAGGTGGTGCACCGTTAGGGCCGTAGAGAGAAATCCGGGCCCGGGACTAAACAATTTACAGGCCCCCTATAAAAAATCCACTAATACATTTGATTAACTTGTGATCGGTCGCAGCTGTTACGTGGGGCGAAGCACTTCTACAACAACAACAACATTAACTTGAATTAATGACGTCTCATTCATGAATCATTATTGATGGATTACATCAAAAAAAAATTTTACCACATCAACTAAATGATTTTTGGACTAAAGCTGACAATAAAATTAACACAGAATATTTACTATTTATACTATTTTATTGTAACGTAGAAATAAAACTCTTTTTTAACAGCCAAATATTGTTTCAAATAATCTTTTCTAGTTATTTGGTAAAATTTTAATACATTTCTGATAAATTTAATGATGATTATAAATTTTAATTATCCTATATAGAAAGTTCGGATATCAAACAGTGGCTCTACTTGCTTTTTTCGCTGCAAAATTTTTATAATAATATCAAAATTTAAATGTCTTGCCAAACCGGATTCAACACAAAGCGTGGCAAGTCCGGAAACTAGCTCTTGAGATGAACAAGATCTAGGAAAGTTTTGATTCTTGAAAGGACGCTGAAGGAACGTTCTGCACTAGCTACAGTGACAGGTATAGTGCAAAAGATACGTAAAGCTACACAAATGTTGGGGGAAATCGTATAGAGATTTTGAACATATGTAGATGGCATTTCGTAATTCCAGTGGTGACAGACCTTTATCAAAATTAGCTTCTTAAATGTGTTTCAAGTGAATTATTTCGCATTCTAAGCTTTGAGAAATGTCCGACTTGTATTTTTCGACAAATTTTGCTACGCTCGCCCGAACCGTAGTTTCATCCATGTCTTAAAATTGCCACAAAAAGGAAAACGTCTCGTGCTGATAGCTGCAAATCATTCAGTAATGCCAGTGATTACCGAATCAACGATCACCAGGAATGTATTGGTTTTAAAATCAGACTCTGAATCAGCCGTAATCATCTGATTTAAATTATCTTCAGAACATTTTGGGTTTTCTCTTTCGAATACCCGGAAACTTTGGCGAGATGTTCAATTGAATAGCAACTGTTTGGCATTCGTTTAAAATTGTTTCCCATTGGTTCCTGATCAACTTCAAACCAGCTAATAAGGCATCTAGATATCGGACCTCAACATCTATGGTGGCGTCTCTAGCTTGGAGGACCACGTTTCTTTCATTAATGGTAGTCAGTATTTTGTTGATGTACTTGAAAATGCCGGTAATATCGCCGTATGCTTGCGCAGTCAAATTTGGCTTTTGGCTGAAAGACTATGAAGAGAGCTGGGTACATTTTTTTTGAGGATGTCCCATCGTTGTGGAGTGCTGCTGAAAATAGTAAAACATTTTTGTACAACTCCGAAGAAAGTAATTGCAGCCGTACAAAATTCTGCAGCATCAACACCACATACATTGAGGCTGTGGGTTGCACAAGGCGAGTAATCAGCATTCGAGTTTTTGTCGAGAATGTGACGTAGTGCTCCGTTGTAAGCTCCTTTCATATTGGCACCGTTATCGTAACCCTTATGCACGACAATCTTCAATCAAGTATGGCAAATTAGATCAGCGATTTTCTAACAATTCACGAAAGCCAAAAACCGTTCTTGAATTGTAAAATTTGTTGCTTTCAAATTGAAATAGAGTTAGCGCAAAATGAACGTAGTCAACGTGACTAGCATCAGGCATAGCATGAACGATAATAGCAAGATATTTGGCTTTCTTGCCTTGATCTATATAGTTTCCCTCACGTGCTTTGCACAAATTTCTATAAACTCGTTCTGAATGTCTGTGGAAAGATAGTGAACTTGTAAACGTGTATGCTGCTGTTGTGAAATCCTAACTTTCTCGAAATGATCTCTAAGTATCGGATCATATTGGCTTATGAGATCTTAGATGCCCAAAAAATGTCCATCGTTTCGTTCACCAATATATATACCTTCACCTTGAAAGCTAGATCTCTTTTAATCAGAAATTAAATTATGTCCAAAATTTTATATAAAATTTCTTTCCACTTTTGAGTTTCAGTGATTAGCTGTTTATTGATAAGTGTATCAATTGTAGCCTCCTTTTGAATTAGATTTTGTAAAAATCGCCATTGAATATAACATTTAATGTGATCTTGAGTATTTTCGTGTGATGGCAGTTTATCGTATAGCTTCTTCCATACCTGGAATTTCGAATATCAGCACACAAAATTTTTGGTCGATTTAAAGTTTTGGTGCTTAACAGACAATAAAAAGCATTACTACTTGCACTCCACACTAACCAGTCACGCTCCACTTTCTCTCCATTTGGCCAGAGTCTGTTTAACAACGAGGTAGGAAATGCCTCGTCATGACAATCACGTGGAACAATAACAGGGCACTTTTGATGACCTCGACGAATTATTTCGTTGACTTCTTCAGATCGCAAAAACTCATTATTCACGGTACCGATATCGAAGTCGTTTAAATAATCTGGATTTTGATACAGAAAACTTGACGATTTCGGATTCATGTAAACATACATTTTTGTTTGATATTTTTATTGTCTCCTCAGGGCCAGGCAAAAAATTATTATCAATATTCGTTGATTTTAAAATTCGTCTTAAAATTTCCACACGGAACAACTAAAGACTCGCCTGAATTAAAAAAATGTCTTAGTACCTCTAAATCGGGGGCCCCCTGAGAAACACATTTTTGTTTGATGTTTTTATTGTCTCCTCAGGCCCCGGCAAAAAATCATTATCAATATTCGTTGCTTTTGAAATTTGGCTTAAAATTTGCACACGGAACAACTACAGACTGTCCTGATAACCTGTAATAACCAAACTGATTGATGGCTCAAATGAAACTGACTTCTCGCCTCCACTGTTGTCGCCTTTTTAAACTGTCCGACCTCCTTGTTGCATTATTCTAGGCTTTTCAAATTCCAGAACTTACTAGTTAGTTATAAATTTCTCAGCTACAACTACAGATGTATAATTTTTATAGCTTCTCTCATACCCCATGCGCTTGTATGTGTGAGCGACACTTCCACAATGACAATTGCATACATTTAGGAGCATTTCAGATAAGATATCTGCATGTTCTTGTGCGTTGTTTCTCCGCCGCATGCACGCGTATGTGTAGACATAATGATTGAATTATTGATGTGAATTCACGTCACTGCTTAGCATCGGCCTATAGATGGCAGTACCGCTTAGTGCCGCCAAAATTCGTAGCACTGCCCTCCACCAAAGTCTGATCGTCCCGATCAGACAAATCTCTCGATCTAAACGTTGCCAGCCTTTCCAAATGGACCACTTTAATTTTGGTTCGTGGTTTACCGATATATATAATTTTTATAGCTTCTCTCATACCCCATGCGCTTGTATGTGTGAGCGACACTTCCGCAATCACAATTGCATACATTTAGGAGCATTTCAGATAAGATATCTGCATGTGCTTGTGCGTTGTTTCTCCGCCGCATGCACGCGTATGTGTAGACATAATGATTGAATTATTGATGTGAATTCACGTCACTGCTTAGCATCGGCCTATAGATGGCAGTACCCCTTAGTGCCGCCAAAATTCGTAACACTGCCCTCCACCAAAGTCTGATCGTCCCGATCAGACAAATCTCTCGATCTAAACGTTGCCAGCCTTTCCAAATGGACCACTTTCATTTTGGTTCGTGGTTTACCGATGGTTTGTATGCGGTACACTACATCGTTGATCCGTTTTACAAATTTTTATGGGCCTTCCCAATTACACTGCAATTTCGGGGACAAACCTTTTTTACGTTGTGGGTTGTATAACAGCACCAAATCTCCTTCCTGAAAACCTTCCGAATTAATTGCTTTATCGTATCTGGCTTTCATCTTGTCACTCATAATCTTTGTTCGTTGCCTTATCAGATCATGTATTTCTCTTAACTCTTCTTCCAAATCACCAGTGGATTTCTTGACATTTCTCTCCTGGCAGTCTAAGGCCATTGCCAAAAATTACTTTTGCAGGGGTTTGACCCGTTGTCTCATGCACTGCTGATCGGTAAGCCATCAAGAATAATGGTATGCGGGTATCCCACTCTTTATGGTACTTGTCTACTACTTTCCTTAAGTGCTCCTCCAATGTTCTATTGAATCGTTCTACCATACCATCGGATTGAGGATGCAACGCAGTTGTCCGTGTTTTTCGAATGCCCAATGATTTACACATTTCCTGGAACACAGCTGATTCGAAATTCCTGCCTTGGCCAGAATGTAACTCTATTGGTACACCATACCTTGCAACCCAATTGTTTATAAACACTTCTGCTGCTGTTTCCGCTTCTTGATTTTGGATTGGGTATACCTCTGGCCATTTGCTGAAATAATCCATAACTACCAGTACATATTTCTTTCCGCCGTTGCTAGTAGGAAATGGACCGGCGATATCCATAGCGATCCTTTCAAATGGCGCACCTAAGTTATATTGCTTCATCTGGCCATGACTTCGGGTTTTGGGCCCTTTCGCTCTGCTGCAAACCTCGCAGTTCGCAATCCACTCAGTGACCGACTGACGGCAACCAACCCAATAGGATCTCTGTTTAATCTTTTCGAGCGTCTTAGTGATTCCAAGATGACCTCCGCTTGGACCAATATGCTCCTCGCTGAGCACGTCAGGAATCCTCTTCTGGGAACAATTAACAGTTTCTTTTTTCTTTGACCATCCTCACTCTCCCATACCCGATGCAAGCAACCGGATATCAATTCTAAACTGTTCCACTGTGCCCAATATGACTTCGCAATGGGACTCTCTGCTGACATCTCCTCTCTGCTTGGTCTTTCGTTTCGTACGAGCCCTTGTATAACATGTGACAGATCTGTATCTTCTAGCTGACACTTTCTTAGTTGTTCCTTGTCCCATTCATCCGTAAACGTTATAGTCATTAGCCGGACATCTATAATGTCTTCTTTAGCCTCGGCCTTTGAACAGTGCTTGCATTCCAAACTACATGGTCTTCGTGACATTGCATCGGCATTTCCATGGGTACTACCTTTTCGATGCTCAATGGAAAAGTCATAGCTTTGTAGTCGCTCGATCCACCGTGCCAATTGTCCTTCCGGATTACGGAACTGCAGAAGCCATTTGAACGCTGCGTGATCTGTCCTGACACGGAATCGCTGGCCGTAGAGGTATTTGTGAAAATGCACTCTACCAATGCCAACAGCTCTCTCCGCGTAACACAGTAGTTCCTCTCTGGTTTTCCAATCGAACGGCTGTAATATGCAACTACCGTCTCCTGTCCATCGACCAGTTGTGATAAAACGCCTCCTATAGCATATTCACTCGCATCTGTATCTAGAATAAATGTTGCTCCTGGAATCGGATATGCTAACATTGGGGCAGTGCACAAACGCTCCTTCAATGTTTGGAAAGCCACTTCTTGCTCCTTCTTCCATTCAAAAGCTTTGCTTTTTCTTGTAAGCTCATGGAGGCTATGGGCTACGCTGGAAAAATTTGGTACAAATCGGCGGTAATATGTGCACAGCCCAAGGAAACTTCTCAATTCATTGTCTTGGCCAATCCTTTACAGCCTCTATTTTTTCGTTCGCAGTGCAGATGCCCTCTGTCGTTACCTTGTGACCCAAATAATTGACTTCCTTTTTAAACAGCGCATACTTTTTGGGCCTTAACTTCAGACCAGCGCCAGCTATTCTCTGGAAAACTTCCTCCAAGTTCTTAAAATGTTCATCAAAGTTCTTGCCCAATACGATGATGTCGTCCAGGTAAACCAAGCATGTTCTCCAATGTAGTCCTTTCAGTACCTGGTCCATGAGTCTCTCAAAAGTAGCTGGTGCATTACAAAGTCCAAAAGGCATCACTGTAAATTGCCACAGACCATCATCGACACTGAAGGCTGTTTTCTCCTTATCTTCCTCCTTCACCTCAACTTGCCAATAGCCCCTTTTCAAGTCCAGTGTGGAAAACCATTTCGTACCAGATAGCGAGTCCAGAGTGTCGTCAATTCTTGGCAATGGGTAGCTATCCTTTTTCGTAACGTCATTCAACTTCCGGTAGTCCACGCAAAACCTAATTTTCCATCCTTCTTCTTTACAAGTACTACCGGTGAGCTCCATGGACTAGCTGATGGTTCGATGACGCCGCTGTCGCTCATTTCTTGTATGATTTGACTCACAACTTCCCGCTTCGCCAGTGGGACACTACGTGGAGCTTGACGGATCGGTCTCGCATCTCCAGTTTCAATTTGATGTTTCACAACATTGGTTCGGCCTGGTTTGGAACCATCCTGGTCAAATATGTTCGCGTACTTTAGGAGCAGTTGTTCTTGTTGTTGTTGTAGCAATGCTCGCCCCACCTAATAGCCGCGACCGATCACAAATTGTCATCAATATCCTCTAACGGGAGTCCAAGGAAACTTGCCGTTTCAAAAGGGGTGGACCATAAGGAAAGGGGTGTTAGAGGCGTTGGTTCCACATTACAATTAAAGATATGGTTGGTGTCATGTGGGGACACATTGCAAGCGGGGCATACATTTTGTATGTCGGGGTTGATTCTGGATAGGTAAGAGTTTAACCTGTTACAGTATCCAGAACGAAGTTGAGCAAGAGTGACACGCGTTTCCCTGGGGAGTATGCGTTCCTCCTCCGCGAGTTCTGGATATTTTTCTTCAAGTACTGGATTCACCGGGCAATTCCCGACATAAAGGTCCGACGCCTGTCTATGGAGTTCACCTAGGAACTGCTTGTGTTTTTTCGCTTCATACGGCTGGGTTCTCAGGTGCCGTATTTCCTCAAAATGCTTACGGAGATGACTCCTTACGCCCCTAGGCGGTGCTGGTTCGTCAATCAGATGTCTGTTGGGATGCCCAGGTTTCTGGGTATTCAACAGAAACTGTTTGGTCAGCATCTCATTTCTCTCCCTGATGGGGAGTATTCTCGCCTCATTATGCAGATGGTGTTCTAGGGACATAAGAAGACAGCCCGTGGCGATTCTGAGAGCAGTATTTTGGCAGGCCTGTAGTTTCTTCCAGTGGGTAGTTTTTAGGCTTGGCGACCATATGGGTGACGCGTAGCACGTAATCGGCTGGCTAATTGCTTTGTATGTGGTCATGAGCGTTTCTTTATCTTTTCCCCAGGTACTGCCAGCAAGGGATTTGAGGATTTTATTACGGCTCTGAATTCTCGGAACAATTGCGGTTGCGTGCGCACCAAAATGTAGATCCTGATCAAACGTCACACCCAAGATTTTGGGGTGTAGGACTGTCGGTAGCGTAGTGCCATCGACGTGGATGTTCAATATGGTCGACATTTGGGGCGTCCATGTTGTAAATAAGGTCGCGGAAGATTTAGTCGGTGACAATGCCAGGTTTCGCGAGGCGAAAGAACTGGAGAGATCAGGGAGATAGCCGTTTATTTTATTGCATAGCTCATCGATCTCTGGGCCTGGGCCTGTGGCCATTATTGTTCAGTCATCGGCGTAGGAAACGATTGTGACTCCTTCCGGTGGTGAAGGTAGCTTAGATATGTAGAAATTAAACAAAAGTGGGGATAGGACACCACCCTGTGGCACCCCTTGTTTAATTCTCCTTGGTTTTGATGTTTCGTTTCTGAATTGCACCGATGCCTGCCGACCACCCAGATAATTTGCGGTCCACCTTTTAAGACATGGGGGAAGGGTAGACCCTTCCAGGTCTTGCAGTAATGAGCCATGGTTGACTGTATCAAAGGCTTTTGATATGTCTAGCGCTACGAGTACTGTTCTATGGTGGGGGTATTGATTCAAACCGCAATTTATCTGGGTGCTAATGACATTTAGCGCGGAGGTAGTGCTATAGAGTTTTCTGAAGCCATGCTGATGAGGGGCTAGCTGCAAATGTGCTTGGAAATAAGGGAGCAAAATGGCTTCAAGCGTCTTTGCCACTGGCGATAGGAGAGATATCGGACGATATGACTCACCTACGTTAGCTGGTTTCTCAGGCTTTAGTAGCGGGACCACCTTGGCCATTTTCCATTTCTTGGGTATGGCAACGGTGGGGAGAGACAGGTTGAAGACATGCGCTAAATATTTGAAACCCTCTTTCCCTAGGTTTTTAAGCATCTGCATGGCTATGCCGTCTGGGCCCACTGCTTTGGATGGTTTAGCGCGACCAATGGCGTCCTCAACCTCTCTAGCGGTGATGGTGATTGGTGACGCGCTGAATTTGTGTTTATGTGCGTGTCTATTGGCTCTCCGTCTATCTTTGTCGACCGTAGGATGCATTATATATTGTCGGCAGACAGCGCTCGCGCATTTTTCCGCATCCGACAGCACCTTATCGCCAAAGGCGATGGAAACTTTGTCTTTGTGCTTAGTCGGATTCGATAGGGACTTTACGGTGGACCAAAGTTTACCTACACCGGTAGAGAGGTTACAACCTCTTAGGTGCTCTTCCCATTTCGCCCGCTTGTGTTCGTCCACAAGCAATCTGATGCGTTGGTTTATATCCCTTATTTGGGGGTCGCCTGGATCAAGCGCTCTTATAAGGTCGCGTTCCCTCGCTAAGCTCGCGGCCTCCGCCGGGAAGTGGGGCCGGATTTCGGGAATTCTCCCGACGGGAATGAAATGTGCCGAGGCGGATTCAATGACCTTACGGAAGGCACGCTCCCCTTGGCGGGCATCAGTCGGGATAGGAGGGCAGCAAAGCTGCTGTCTGTTGCAGATTTATATTCTTCCCACTTTCCTTTTTTGAAGTTTATGAAAGTGCGTTTTTCGGTGACGATGAAGTCGGCGGTACGCTCGAACGAAATAAGTATGGGCGGTGGTGGATGGTGGTCGGATGCCAATGTTACCATCGGCTGCCAGTTGACGCAGTTTACGAGTTTAGGAGCAGTTGTTTTGCCTTACTCTGATAGGCTTCCTCTAGTCCCTGCGTCCATGCCGTGGTGTCATTTGAAAGATCAGTATTACTAGATGAAACGTGTTCCTGGAGCTGTTCACAGTTAATAACTACTTCGGCCTCTTGGCATCTTCCCAAAATAGCTCCTTTGGTCAAATTGAATGGTGACTTGAACTCATTGAGTACTCTTACCGGAATACGTCCATCTTGTTTTTTCATAGCCAGTGTTTTTCCTACAAGTATGTTCAGTGCTGATTTATTTGCTGCTTCGACAACCCACAATTTGTTTGTCCCACAATTTCCATCAACCTTTGCCCAGATGACTGCTTCTGATTTTGGTGGTATTTGCTGACTCTCTTCCACCAGCACTCGTTTACTGCTGTAGCCTCTCTCGTAGCCGAAATTAAGTGGCACATCCATGTTCTTATATCGCATCGTCTTGCTTTGCATATCGATCCTGATGCCTTGGTTGATTAAGAAGTCCACTCCAATTATGATTTCATCAACAATATCTGCCACTATAAAATTGTGTAGTACCGTGACGTTCCCAATTGCTACTTCACATTCTACTTCTCCAATTACCTGGGTGTCCTCTCCCGTGGCTGTACGTAATCTTGCTCCAAGCAATGATCTTATCTTCTTGTTGACTAAATCTGATCGAATGATGGAATGGGATGCACCCGTATCTACAGTCAGTAAACGTTCCTTTCCATCCACATGTCCTCCGACAGTAAGATTGCTTGACCTTCTTCCAATTTGCGAGATAGAGAGTATGGGGCATTCAATTGCGGGAGCCAGCTGTCGCCGCTTGCTGGTGACTCGCTTTAGTTTAACAATTGATTGGTCTTGGAGATCTGATCATCAACTGTTAGGGTTGGTGTTGCAATAACACGCAATGTGCCCTGGCTTTCCACACTTAAAGCATTTGACTGCATCATTATTCTTCTGCTGCGTACCCTTCAATGCTTCCAAAATTGTGTCTACCCACTCTGGCCTTTCTACTTCCACACGATGAGCCTTATATGCTGGTTTACTTAATAGGGAGGCAGTTTCCTGAGTTAATACATGTGATACCGTTTCAGCAAATGTCAGCTTTGGGTTTGCGTATGTAGCTCGCTTCGTTTCCACGTCCCGTATGCCATTTATAAAACTCTGGATTTTTACCCTCTCGGTGTATTCCACGGGTGCGTCCGCATTTGCGAGATGAGCCAATCTTTCAACATCCGAGGCAAACTCCTGCAAAGTATCATTCGCTCTTTGGTGACGGTTTTGCAACTAAATTTGGAATATCTGTTTTCTATGCTCGCTTCCGTACCGTCGTTCTACAGCAGCCATCAATGCGTCATAGCTGTTCCCTTCGTACACTGGAATAGTATGTAAGATTTCGGCAGCTGGTCCTTTCAATGCTACGAAGAGTGCAGCAACTTTATCTTCAGCATTCCAGTTGTTCACTGCTGCGGTCTTCTCAAACTATAGCTTAAAGACCTGGAAAGGAACAGAACCGTCAAAGGATGGTGTTTTTACCTTTGGATTGCTTGCTGAAACAGCTGGGTGATTTAATTGCAACTCCTGTATACGACCTCTCAAAGCATCCACCTCTGCCTCGAATTTTTCTCCAAACTGCATTATTTTTTTTGTCCATGCGCGCTTCGAGTTTTGATGATATACGCGCCTCTTGTGCTTCTAGTTGTACTGTTATGCGTGTCTCTTGTTCTTTCAGTTGGGTTGACATATATGTCTTTTGTTCTTCCAGCTGTGATGACATATTTTTGGATATTTGTGATGACATTTCTGTTATACGTGCCTCTTGTGCTTCAATCTTCGCTGTTATACGGTTCTCCTGCGATTCCAGCTGAGTTTCCATCTTGGATGTAATCTGTGTCGACATTTCTGAAATGCGTGCCTCCAGTATTTCCAATTGTGATGCCATATATGTCTTCTGTTCTTCCAGTTGAGATGACATTTGCGACGACATTGGTGTTACTGTCCATGTTTGTGCAGATATTGCAGGCAAAATTATGTTCAAGTCTGTGCTGGTAACTGTGATGTTTCGTTTTTCTCTTCAATTTTTGTTGTCTCCTCGCCATCAAGATGAAAGACATACTCTTCCACGTTAATTGCCTCTAATTCCATTGCCTCTCGTAGTCGTGCCTGAAGGTCGAGTTTATTGCCCATTGTATTCAATCCACGGCTGTCCAACTCCTTCTTCAGTTGCTGGATCTTCAATTCACTGAACTTTGCCATGCCCTTGTTTTTCTCTGGAATTTATTCAACAATTCCTCTTCTGACACCAATTGTAACGAATTTACTGCAATTCCCCTTATTTGCAATCTTCTGCCAACGTTCGTATCGCTACACTGTTGAATAAATAACTCCAATATTGAATAATGGAAAAATGGCCTTTATTAAAGTACTTCGCAATAACACTTATACTTTGCAACGAATAGCATGCTTAATAACCAAACTGATTGATAGCTCAAATGAAACTGACTTCTCGCCTCCACTGTTGTCACCCTTTTATACTGTCCGACCTCCTTGTTGCATATTTCTAGGCTTTTCTAATTCCAGAACTTACTAGTTAGTTATAAATCTCTCAGCTACAACTACAGATGTATAATTTTGATAGCTTCTCTCATACCCCATGCGCTTGTATGTGTGAGCGACACTTCAACAATCACAATTGCATACCTTTAGGAGCATTTCAGATAAGATATCTGCATGTGCTTGTGCGTTGTTTCTCCTCGCTATAGCTATAAAAAATAGCCATATCTATTTTCACTGATAGCTCAAAATCGCCCTATAGTCCATCACTATACCATACCGTCAGGCCGTTAAAGAAAAAATTCCATTCCATTATTGCGACTGCGCAGTGGAACGGAGTCGTTAAATCGCATGATTTAACTGTGGTTGCCCGTGGTGGAACCACACAAGGTGGAAGCCACGGTGGCATTCCTGCAGCCATATTTAAACGTTCCATGTAGTTTGTTTTTGTAATTTGACGAACCAATGTCAAAATTGTACTGCGCCGGAAGTTGGTGTGTCAAATCCCATAAAAAGCTACAAGTCAACTGTCACCTTGTATAGTTACGCCATGGTGGTTGCCGTTATTGTGAATTTTCCCACACCATTGGATTCTTTGGCAATGCCAGCCGCGCGAAATTAACAAAAATTTGTTTTAACCACCCCAGGCAGACATGACTGAGAGTGAATCCTAACATTTTCCCTATTAGCTAACCTCCTACCACCAGTCAGTAGAACGTTCAGAGTGTGAATCTCCGAAGCGGACCATAACAATCGCCGCGAATGAAAAATATATATAGTGATAGATATTCAAATATCCAAATATCAGTGATTGGCGATTTTCCTTCAGCATGAAATACTAATAGTGATAGCGGCGATGCAATCACCGATAGTGAAATATCGTGCATCACTACCCTGCAAAAACGCTCCACGTCATTTTACTAGTCATTTTACGGTCATTGTGACTTTCTGCAGCGGTTATATTCATAGTCATGTTTGCATGGGCGTGATGAACTTTTGTGACCAAATTTTCCGTTTCGTTCCTATTAATGTGATCGTGCATTCCGCTCCGACTTATAGGATGTGAGCATAGCACTGTGCTGCTCACACACGTCACAATGCTCGTGAATTGGCGGTCATTTTTCCGTCATTTCACTCTACATTTTCGAGCCATTTGACAATCAATTTTACTGCGGTTTTACCATTTATATAACCGCCATATAACGTGATTTTTACCTGCAGATTTACTTTACCTAGGGCAGCCATATGAATAAAATATGAACCAAAAAAATTGAATTTTCAATATTTATTATTTTCAATATTATTATATATGTACATGAAATTGAAACTTATATTAATCCAGTTCATATAAAACTGAAGAACTTTAATAATAAATAAACTCGCTTAATTAGTTTTTGTTTTCCAATCTCTTCTGAGCGAGCAAAAAAATAATATTAAGCTTTAGACAAAACTCTAATTATTTGAATAATCTACAACTTAAAGCTTAGTAGAAATTCAGATCAAGAATATTCAAAGGTGTCGACTAGTAATTGAGTCAGACTTATTATTGTTCTAAATATAATCATTCAAGCAATAATTCTGCAACCCATAGCAGGAGTATTGATTGGTTTCAAATCTAATTCCAACAGCAATCGTACCACGACATACTTTATTATATATGCACATGAAATTGTAACTTAAATGAATACAGTTCATATAAAGAAAAGTAAGTACTTTAATAATAACATAAACTCTCTTAATTGGTTTTTGTTTTCCAATTGAAATCTTTTCTAAGCGAGCAGAAAATAATTTTAAGCTTTAGAAAAAACTCCAATTATTTGAATAATCTACAACTGAAAGCTTAGTAGAAATTCAGATTAGGTTTACTCTTTTTTCAGATCAAGAATATTCAAAGGTGTCGTAGAATCCGATTGCTGTCGTAATTGATGAATTTAAAAATGTACGGCTTGTAATTAAGTCAGACTTATTATTGTTCTAAATCTAATTATTCAAGCAATAATTCTACAACCCTTAGCAGGAGTATTGATTGGTTTCAAATCTAATTCCGACAGCAATCGTATCACATCCCTTATTATATATGTACGTGATATTGCAACTTAAATTAATACTGTTGATATAAAGAAAAGTAAATACTTTAATAATAAATAAACTCTCTTAATTGGTTTTTGTTTTCCAATTGAAATCTTTTCCTGTGCAAGCACATCGCTAACCTGTGTTGGCAAAAGATATGATTATACTGTCTTCGATAGATAGTCGGACGAGCCGTTACTCGGCGAAGTAGATATGACCGTTGTGTCGGTGGCAGCTGTTACAACAGCAGTTTCTAACTTTACACCATCCGTACAGTGTGATGAATGCTTCACTGCCTTTTCCAATTGCTTGGCGCCAGCAATTTTTGCTGTTTGTAAAGCTTTAGCTGTAATGCAAATATATAGATGGGTTAAAGTGGTTTTCGTATGTTATTCAACAACTCACCCTATACCATCATCACAGCCTCCTCATCGATTTTGAATATGTGTACTGTTTCAGTATTCAGACCCAGTTCGTTTGGTGCAATATTTTCGATTTGATGAATATGTATACTATCCGTTAGGCAGACAATTAGGTGCGTTCGATTCATTCATATACTGTGGGTATTTGAGCCGTAGACGCAATTGATATATTGTAACATTTGTAAACAGTTGGGTTTCTCTGCTGTCACCATCACCACTAGAGAGCTATTGAAGAAACGCTCGACCAAGATATGTTGCGATTTACGCGCATAGATTTTTTCCACCTTGTCACAGTTATTGATGGAGAAAATGCGAAAGCCATATTTACCATCCAATACGGAAATGGAACTGTGGAGGAAGAAACATTTTATAAAATTTAATAAAATCAATAAATGATAGTTGTGTTAAAATGGGGTAAAGTATCGTATGTTAAAGTATAGCGAAGTTTGAATATGTCTCATTATTCATTCTTAGAAACATGTACGAAGGTACCTCGTAAGATATTAAAAATCCTCAACGCTTTTTTGCAATAACTTAAAAAAACTCATATTCATCAAATTTCTGTTTAACTTCTACATATCAATACTACCAGAAGGAGTCACTATTGCTTCTACACCTATGCTATTGTTTCCTACACCATGAGCTTTGTAATAAAATAAACAGCTATCTCCCCAATCTCTCCAGTTTTGTCGCCTCGCGAAACCTGATATTGTAACCAACCATCTCATCGGTGATCTTATTTAAAACATGGCCGCGCCAAATGTCGACCATATGACATTACCTTACCGACTGTCTCACACCTTAAAATTTTGGGTGTGACTTTCATCAGGATCTACATTTTGGTGAGCACGCAGCCGCAATTGTTCCGAGAATTCAGAGCCGTACCAAATTCCTCAAATCCCTCGCTGGCAGTACCTGGGGAAAGGATAAAGAAACTCTCATGACTACACTCAAAAAAAAATTTCCTAAAACTGAGGAAAATAGCTATCAAAGTGAGAAAAAACCGGTATGATTTTGCGCCATTGAAAAGTTCTCCTCAATCAAGGTAAGTAATTTTCTTAAAAATGAAGATATTTTTTTTCCACGGTTTTAGGAAAATTATCTAAAAAAAGCAAAAATGTGTTAATAAAATAAAGAAATAACTGTATAGAATTTATGAAAGTATTTTCCTTCAAATTAATAATAAATTGGTTGAAAATAGGAAAAAAGTATTTGTTTTATTGAAAAGCATTTCTTCAAAAGGAATAGGGATTATCGTAAGAAAGAGAAGAAGCTTTCTTATAATATGAAAATATTTGTATTGAATTTTTAGAAGATTTTTCTTTAAAATGACTAATATTTTACTCAAGAATACTAAAAATTGCTCAGTTTCGAGAAAAAAAATCCTAAGGATGAGTTCTATTTCTCCGGTATTTGGAGAAAATATTTTTCAAAATGAGTAATTCTCTACTTGAAAGTAGTAAAAATTTCTTACTTTCGAGAAAAAAAAATCTTAAAAATTGGTTAAATTTTTCCAGCCTTTGGAGAAAATATATTTTTAAATCTGGGGTACATTAAAAAACAAAATATTTCCTCGGGTTTTCTTTAATTAGTTTTATTATTTTTATTTCAGGAATTAAACAAGACAGTAAAAAATTATATAACTACACTCAGAGAAAAAATCGTTCTAAAACGAACGAAACAAGTTCAAAATTAAGAACATTCGTTGACAAAAGTCTGTTAAGTACGTTTTTTCTTAACTCGTGACCGATGGGATTGTTTTAAGAACAGTTTTTCCAAGCAGACCGTTCGTATTTTATGACCAGTTTGGTATTGATGTGTGAAACTTCTGTGCTCATTTCAAGCACTACTTGGGCTTGATTTAGGATTTTTCGTTCTCACGCTTCGAGAACGATTTGGGTTCAATTTAACATTTTTCGGTCTCAATTTAAGAACGGTTCGTGCTTGATTTTTGGTGGGAGGGGAAAGTATTTTTTAAATATATTTATTTATTTTTTATTAATAATAATTTTTTTGTCATAAATAAAAAATATTTATAACAAAAAAATTGTTATTTAAATTCAAAAGTTTAAGAAAAAATGCATAATAAGCATTTTCTCATACATTTCTCTTATTGAGAAATTATTCTTATTGGAAGACCTAATCTGCATATATACTTAAAACATTTCATAACAGGTTTGAGAATTACCTGTGCATATGTGAATGGAACTGAACGAAAAATAAGAGTTAAAAAAATAGAACATAAAAAAATTGTTTTAAAAAAATTCAGAGTTTGACGGGGATCGAACTCGCGCCACACGATCGCAAGATGAACTTCATAGCCGCTGGGCCATTACAACTGCGTGATAGCTGGTGCCAAATGTTGTATTTAACATTGTAGTGCACACGAATTGTAACGTTTTTTTTTTTTTCTTGGGCTTAATTTAAGAACAACGTTCTCATTAATAGAACATTTGTTCATATTTTAAGATCAGCCGTTCTGTTTTAAAGAAAATGGTGTCAGTTCAAGAACAAAGTTGTTGTTTTAAGAACAGGTCGTTCGTTTTTCAAGAACAAAAAAGTAAGAACATGAAAAGCTTGAATTGAGTCCGGTGGTGCTGGATTTTAGAACGGCGTTTTTCTCTGAGTGTATGACACATATGGTATATTTCAATTTTATTCATGTACTAATCATATGTGTGTATATAAGCATGTCCGTTATATAAATACCAAGTTCATTTTTTCTTTAACGCCGTTTTACATTTAAACCGGAACTGTTTAATATCTTTTGCCCTTAATGCTTTTTTAATATAATACTAGGGTGCAATTTACAAAAAACGGGTTTCCAGGTGAAATCATTATTTAAATTGCCTTGGATAAAACGGACAGCCCAAACAATCCATTTACATCCATAATTAATATTACACATAATAATATACATAGTAATAATAACAGAAGTAAAAATTAATTTGTCAATATATGTATATCGATATTAAAAGAACTGCTTTGGCCTCAAAAACAATCGATTTTGAACTGTATAAAGATGAATTGGTGGATTTTTTAAGTTATCTGCGTTAAAAAGCTTAAATTCTGACGATTTCCCACCAACCTCGTACGATAAAAAATGTGCATTATATGTTAGAATACTATTTTTTTCACAAAACATGAAAGTTTTATTATCCTTTGTGAAAATCTCAAGTATTTGATAAGCGGAAAAATTGGGATCATAAAAAAATATAATAAAATTCCGTTTATACAATGTATTATACCTTTTGAAACTTAAATAACATACACACCCTTCCAGTGTTTCATTATTAAACATACTCTGTAAATGCGTCCAATACAAAGAATATTGTAACAAACCTATTTTTTTACCAAGTAAAATTTCAATATTTTCGAAATTAGTTACATTTTCCGAAAATACTATTGCAAACTTAATGGCTAAAGACAATGTTAAATTTTTTCTTGATGTAATATTTTTAGCATATTCTTTCAACTGTCTATGCTTTGATTCAAAAGGTAGTGTCCAAAGCAATTTCAAGGGACCCGAATGTTCAAGCACTCTACAGTAGTGGATGAGAAGATGATGCTTTGGTTTCAAAGTATCATAAAAAATGATTGGGTAATCCCTGTTATGAGTTTGTATATGAGATTTTAAATTTATCATATCTAAGCTCGTGTACTCAGACAATAACAACAAGTCCAATAGCTCTATAAGATTCAAAACAAATTTCCATACGATATCATCTCTTTCTACTACGTCTCCAATAATCAAAGTAAAAAAATGAGCAAATGTTAGCATTTCTCGACCAGAAAGCTTCAAGTTAAATGATTTTATATGATGCAACTGCAGAGAAGGTGATTTGTTCCCATTTTCAGTTTCGCCATAGTCAAAATTTTGTTTCCGTAGATTAAGAAATTCCAAATCAAAAGTTTTCTGATTGATATAATGTAGGATAATATTACAAAAACCATATTTCAATACGCCCTCTAGGATATCATGTAATATATCAACATAATAGTTTTCAGTAACATGAAAGTTACGTATTTTATTAAAAATAGAATTTTTTGTAATCCCTGTGTTTCCAAAATCATTTTGTACAATATCCTGCTCGTAATTAAGTTTATTTCGCAACTTGTCAAATTCTTCTATAAATGCTCACTTAGTTTCTATTTTATTAGCTTTACAAAATCTGCAAAAATAGTTTGAGGAGAATGATCTAGAAAAACCGAGAATATTATTTAATGCTAAGTTGTCTCCTGCTACTAAACCCAAGCAAGGAAAAATTGTCTTAGTCCCATTTGAAGTTTTTATATCTATACCATTTTCTTTCAAGTCATTAAGGACTTCTATTAATTTAAAAAATGTTTTGGCATTACCAAAACTTTTAACATCTTGCGATTTGAATAGAGCTGCAATAAATATAGAGGCAAGTTTATGCCTAATATTTATTGGGGCTGTGGGGAATGAGTAATAAGTTGCCAAAAGTGATGAGCTATGAGAGTCCAACGGGTTGTTAACTTCAAAATCGTCGAAATAGAGCAAATAGGGAATAAGACATTTTTCTGGATACCTATTTATCTTATTTCGCCATGTTTTTCCGTTAATAAAGTTGTTTAAAGAAGTGTTATCTATTGCTAGGCTTTTCATATTTTCCTCAAAACTTTCATATACACCTGGTATTTCAAAGAATTTCTTAATATGGAATTTTATTTGGAACAATACACCTTTTGCTACAGTAGCATCAAGCTTGGCGACATGCTTAATTTGCAAAGATCTTACTGAATTATCAATCTGAATAATTTTGGGAGCAGCATAAAGATCCAGCTCTTTTAGAGTTTTAATAAGTTTATACTCAGAATTTATGTCTTTGAAAGGATCATTACAACAGGAAGCTAAATCCTGTAGACTTGCTTTTAAATCTGGTAGATTTTTTGAGTCAAAATGATTTAAAATATTTATTATTTTAGCTCTTATTGGATTTATAATTAAGCTTGTGACTTCTCTTTGCAATTGTATTGTTTCTCTTCTTGGAATTTTCTTTTTGCAAAAATGGTGTAATGAAAACTTTAAATAACCTTCCTCAATACTGATATCTGGCACAGAAAAAGTATTATTGGAATCACTTCTGAAGATTTCACAATTTTGTTGAGGAGGAACAATAGCTGTACAAGTATTCGACGATGTTTCATTTGAGTTGCTTATACTAACTGAGTTGTTTGTGGTACAATATCTCTTACTCTCATTTTGCATGTGTTTTTTAAAAGCTTTGAAAATTGGGAAAGTTTGATTACAATTTGAAAATCCGCATTGAAATAAGTCATTTGTTGCTAAAGTATGCACATTTTTTATGTGATAAAACAAGATTTTACATTGTGTAAATATTCTTGAACAAACATAACATTTTAAATTCATTTTGTCTTTTTTTACAAACAGTACTTATTTTTATAAAAAAAAGTATACAGACTTGTATTGAAATTAGTAATAAAAATGAGGGTTTCTTCATATATGTAATACTTCTAAATTGCTTCTTACCTATATTTTCAATGTAAAAAATTCCGAAAACATATCCAAGCAATTTCGATACTAGAGTATGCATGTATTGTATACGTGTAAAATTGATTCAAAATTTTCATGTAAAAAAATATATATGTATATGTGATTACTGTGTGTACTGTTTTCGTACGGTACTAGGCTTTACTGCCTATATAGAAGTATTACATATATGGTTTTCTTATTTGAACAGGAGTTTCCACTGAAATATTTTCTAAGTCGTTTAAAATTCCGCAAAGTGAAGCACACTTATCATTACATTTTAAGTTAATACTATAAAAATATTTCTGTATAAGCAGCCACACTAAATTACACTCAAATGGATACTTTAAATTTAAGACATGAAATATTTTGAAACAACCATCAACACATTTTACAAAGTTCTGGAACTTGTAATATATATCTGCGAAATAAATATAATATACTCTAAGTTCAAAAACGTCGAGTCCCACAGCACATATAATCGGCTGTACAGTATTTTTGTCTTTGAATTTCTCATCCACCATTAATTTTACTTTTGCTTGCAACTCACTTTGTGTACACGCAAAAATTAAGAAGCTGTTTCGGGAATCGCTGATTGTTGGTTTTATTATAACATTTTTCCGGCTTTGCGGGCAAATTTTATACTGTCTGCCAGTTGGCACCAAAACGGAATGAAGGAGATATAATACCACGCAATCTTTTACATCTGGGGATTGCAAATTTGTTAACATTTACGCTTTTACATTATAAAATCCATGAATTCAAGACTACTGCGTCAGATGCAAAGGAAGTGTATGTACTGGGGAAGAGTAAGACTGCGTTCGTACAGTCAAGATGTTTTAATTTTATCTTGACAGTTTTTATTTTCTTTTGGTTTTGTTAATTTTCCGACAGGGTGGATAATTGATGTATATTGGAAAGATTTTCCGTCATCCCTTGTCAAATTTCGTTTGGAGACAAACCGGTTTTGACGTTGTGCCATCATCAGTGTCGAACGAAAATCGATACCGATGATGGCACAACGCCGGAACCGTTTGTCTCCAAACCAAATTTGACAAAGGATGACGGAAAATTGTTCCAATATACATCAGTTTTTGATTTACATTTGTTGTAACAAATATTTACAAAAGTAAACACTTACAGAAAAGCCAAAAGGCAACATACGCAGAATTTAACTCAAGAATTATATGATGTAAAAGTGGACTAAATCACACCAACCGGTTGTGAAAATTCCTTCTTTGAGTCGCTTCCATATATGTAAACTGTTTGCATCCTTGATATGAGTGTCAAACAAAAATGGTATTGATTGATGAAACCGGCTCCATTTATCAAACAACAAATTAGTCCGTTCTGGATAGAGCTTTTGAAAATCAAGTTCAGTCTTTACATAAAAACGTTGTGAGTGTTAATACGTGGTGATATAAATAGATACAGTAATAATATACCAGTGAATATCCAAAGCTTTGTTTATAGAGTGGCCACTCTTCTAGAATTGAATTTAAGTTTTCAGCGTTCTTCATAAAGCTGTGTCTGACTGCGAATGTTGTCTCCCATTTTTGTACCACTTCGTCGTAAGGTTCAATATTATATTTCAGCCAAACTTGATCGTTACTTTCCTTTTCATCTAAAGAATTCAATACATTTTCATTAGAAAAACAGAGTCGGGGTAGTGAATTAATGCGCAGCTTGTACTAATAGTTGAGTGGTGAGTAAAAAAATAGCAGCTTCATTCAGTAATAGCTGTAGTGAAGTTAAACAATTTGTCACCCAAATTTAAAAGCTGGCGTGTAAATATTTGCAGCTTCAGCTTGGTGCACACACATTTTTCTTCACCAAAAATAAAAATCTCTTTCCTTTCTCTATCATTCTCCATTTTCTTTCTTTTCCCAATTTCTTCTCTACGCAATCCTTCCCATTCTCTCTATTTCTTTATTTTCCTTTCTCTATATCTCTCTCATTTTCCCTCCTTATTGACCCTGACCACCCCCTCCTTTCATTTGCCCTTCCTTTTCTCGGTACCATTTCCTTTCTCTGCATATTTCACTACATTTTTTCCTTGCTTTTCCCATTTATTTACACTCCTCTTTCTCTTTGTATCCTCTTTCTTTGTCTTTTACCTTCCCCTTTATTTTTAATTTGTCCATAACTTACCCGGCAAAGCATAATTTGGTTCATTCGTTTCAAGGGATTCCTCTAATGCTCTCTTCTTTAAGATGATCCCGGCTGCTCTCAATTTTGATAAGCTACTGTGATATTTTGCATACAAACAGCCACCTGGTTTCTTTCCTTTAACAGCAAGATAATAAGTTTCCTGTACCAAATCGTAATCCATTATAAGAGTAAAGACATTTAGAGGAGGTAGTAGCACTATTATACCTGAGTTTCCTTTGTAAAATATTTAACGATTTTACATGATAATAGATCAAAGGTATATGGACGAGCACAGATTTTAGCATCAATCAGATAACTGGTCACAGTTGCAGATAATAATTTACGGTATTTCGGTGTAAGATTTTGTTTGTTTTCGTAAAACTTTAGGATTTGTTTTCCACTAGCTGTTTCATTGAGAATATCTTCTATAGATTTCTGTAACAAGTTATGAAAATGCTATACAAAACAGTTGTAAATACTGTATAAAAATTAAGTGCACTGTTTAGGTGATCACCACTGGTGCAGTGAAATAACGTCCGGAGGTCTTATTTTTTTTATACAATAAAATTAATAAACAGAAAATGCATTTTGTGATTTCATTTAATTAAAATAATAAATTTATTTTTATCATTTTAAGTAAACTGTATATACGTACATATGTTTGTATGTATATATAAAATTACTGCAAATAAAAGGGATCCACATTAATTTCGTGTGAATTCCAGGATCCCGGAAGGGTTCTGAACTGATCCCGAAATTATCAAAAATGACCCCGAGGGAGTCCCCAAAAAGATCCCGGAATGACCCTCAAATGACCCCGAGGGAGTCTCCAAAAAGATGCCGGAATGACCCCAAATGACCCCGAGGGAGTCCCCTAAACCATCCCGATATGACCCCCAAATGATCCCGAAATGACCCCGAGGGAGTCCCCAAAATCATCCCGGAATGACCCCCAAATGACACCTAGGGAGTCCCAAAAAGGTCACGGAATGACCCCGAGGTACTCCCCTAAACCATGCCAAAGTGTCCCAGAAATTACCCCCAAACGGCCTCCAAAAAACCCCGCGAATACTCCCCAAAATTATCTCAATATTACCCTAAGAAGCTTCAGAACTACACGTGAACTGGTTACGCATATGGGTGTATTTTCAGGGCATCTCGATGGTTTATTTCTTTATTTTTGAATAACTGAATAAAAACTAAAATTTTATTGTTATTCCATATTTTGTAAATAATGAATAATAACTCAACTCTTTATTCAAAATTTGCAAAAATAAGAATGGGTGTTTATCATCAATTAGAATATTCTGAATAACTAGAAAATGTCATTCATTATTCAAGAAATGCTTGAATAAAAAATAACTTTTCATTCATCAATCAAAAAATTTAAAATGATGAATAATTTTTTATTTTTAATTTTGATTAGTTTCATTTCAAAATGACTCAACCCTGATACTGATACTCCCAGCCCTACCACCCACTTCTATTCCTAGTCCTACTCCCAATCCTAATCCTACTCCAATTCCATTCCCATTCATACTAATACTCCCATCTTGTTCTTACTCTCACTTCCACTTCCATTCCTGCGCCTGCACCTGCTCCCATCCCTTTCTTACTACTACTACTCCAATCCCATTCCTACTCCCACTTCCACTACCATTCCTCCCCACACTTCCACTCCCATTCCGCCTCACACTCCCCCTCCCGCAAAGTCAAGACGAACTTGGCACCGATTTTCATTTCTTAGCAGCCAGTACACTTACATCGTAAAAACTTCTGACACCACTGTTGAAACTTGAGGCTGGTGGCGTGGGTTCCGATAAGCAATGTGTCTCTGTAGTACCTCCTTCATCCTGTGAACAAAAATTATTTTAAATATGTTATGATTAAAAATGTTATGTTTTATTACTACTTCCGCTTGCCATTTTAAAAGATTTCTCTCAAATATTACGCGCTGTCCAAACAGAGATTTGTCAATTAGGGTATCCAAATGATTTGGTTTCAAATAACGTAAGCTTTCAATGGTAAATCCATTATCTTTATTTTTAAAGTCTTAAAGAAGCATAACAACTATAAAATATAAAGCAATAATTTACCTTTAAGAAGTTCAAAAAATACTCCTCCTTGCAGTTTCTCCATTAAATTTTTTAAGTCTTCTGCCATTGCGCACACAATCGGATAAATGTTTTGTAAACACCCTAATGAAGAAATTAAACGATGCATAAATATGTTAAAATTTAGCAAAGGACTTCTTTATTATGCTTTATTTACTTACAAATGCTTTATTTGCGACGATTTGTACGTGGATTTCAATTTTCACGCTATTTTATCGGCAAAGAAACAGAACATACATTCATACATACGTATGTGTGCACATACAAAGAAGTTAGAAAGTCCGACTAAAAAATTTAGATGAACGAATACGTAAAAATGTAGCAATAATTAATATATGCATTTATACTTACAAACGATTTATTTATGACAAATTTTACGAGAATTGCAATCTTGAAGGCTTATATATTTTGCCAAAAAAGTGAGAAATATTACAATTTCATTTCATTTCGACACGCCAGGAAATAATGATGGAGAACTAGTGATGGAAATATCGATAGTACGGGCAGTTTTTTATTACTGTAACAATCGGGTTTCATTCAAAAGCTATCGATGCTATGATTAGAATGAAAATATTTTTGGTTTTGTTACCTATAATGACCTATCTGAATCAAACATTTTGGAAAAAATAGCCAAATTGGAAAACGCTTCAAAAATGCATTTGGATCTTATTGCTTGTTGCATCAGATGTACTGCTAAAGGGCTTGTTAATGGTGACTTAACCTTAATCATATAAAACAGCTGATTGAACCAACTTTATGAAACACAAGTCACATACCCAGATTGAGCATTCACGAGTTCAAAATTGCTTTGTTCTGCGCATCTACGTCACAGTTGACTGTTTGAGCGAATAAAAGAAAGAGAGAAAAAATCAAGAGCTAAGGGAAAATGACGTAAGAATTGCCCATAAAAATTAGCTGATCCAATGTGTACGTGCGCAATGCGCTATCTTCTTGTGTGATTTGTGTTTATGAAAATCAATGAAATCGATTAATGGTGACATACCATAACGCTAACGCCTAAACCATACTCTAGCCAACGAATTGATTTTTGGTTTTCTGCCATATCCATAAACACCTGATTGCCATTTTTGTGTTATTGAAAATTTTTGTGCTATTGAAAAATTTTGTGTTTGCTTGTATTTAGTTTTTCGAAATTAAAATTATATTTTTCGTGAAAAAGCGGAAAATAAAATATTTATGTCTCTCAAGAGATATTTGCAAAAAACGCGAAATGAGGCGTCGTTTAAGGCGATGTCTAATAAAACTTTTGTGGCGCGTTGCGTGACATTTAATGTTGGCAGCTAAGATAAATGCTGGTAATTAAACGCAACATAAGTGGGCGAAATGCGGTCGTGCTTTTATTACGCGCATATGCGTTTGCGCCTAAATTTTGTATGAAGAGATAAGCGCTCAAATCTCTCCATGCGAAATTTAAGCGCAAACGCATATGCGTAAAAAACACGACCAAAGCAGGGATGCACCTTAACGTGACGCTAATCGTTTATCAAAAAATTTCCACCGTTTCCGTTGAAACACTTTGAAATATTATCGATAAAGAAATTATCAAGATAAATTGTATCTCGAAACGTTAACAAAAACGTGATACTTTATGTTTGAATTGTGCTGACAATGCTATAGCCATGGTGAAGCCGTAAGGTGGTAACAGCGAGCGGACATACAAACAAACTCCATGTAATTTGTTTGTGCAATTCGTTGGTGGTAATGTCAAAAATACTCTGATAAATATTCGTACTGTCAAAATTCATGGGAAAAGTTGCAATCAGCTTGGCTAATGCTTTCACCTTTAATGACTCCGCCATCAATCAGCTTTGCCATCATAGTTTGAAATTAATAATCAACATAAACGATTTGATTTCGTTTTGATATGGCAGAAAACGAAACAAAATCATTTCGTTAATTATCGTAACGAAATGATATCGGTTCGTTGATTAAGCATGCCTGGACCAAAGTTCATTAACATATTTAGAAAGGGTGGCAGCATTATATTCCGGTTTTCAGAAACAAAGATAAATCTCTCCTCAAATTAATGGCACTTTTTATACAGAAATAGAAAAATTTTACTCAATTCATAGAATATTTCTTCAATCTATGGAAATTTTTTTTAGGAAGTGATTTCCTCATTTTTACGCATATTGTCACTTGCGAAGCGAATATATTTGGCGAGTCGAACAGATTGGCGAATTCACATCAAATTTGCATTGTGAGTGGCGAATGAACTTATTCGACTGCAATGTGTCATTGCCATTCAAACAAATTTAATTAGTTCATCCGAATTTGACGTTTCTGTCATCTGTTTTTATTATTTATTTGTGCACAAGCAGAAATGTAAAAAACAAGTTTATTAAATAGTAATGAATAAAGTTAAAAATGTTTTATAACGTTGATCTTTTTTCCGTTATTACCCGGAATATTGGTTCCACGCCCGTTATCACCCGGATTATTGGTTCCAAAGGACTGTCCTGTCGGGTTGGCGGCTTCTTGGAGGTTCAGTAGCTCATTCACGGCTCTCTCTAGCGCAGATAAACTTCGCTGGGCGTACGGTCCTCCTCCAGTGGCTACGTTCTCGCTGCGGTTTGTAGAAACCTTTTTTTTTAAGCTTCAACTTATAATCTAACCAAACCTAGGACAAATATATTGGTAAGTATGAACTGACACGCAGAATACAATTCAGTTACTACTAGAGGCCTGCACGGATACGATGGTTCGGGTATATAACTAAGTAAAGCTTCTGACAATTATCACATTGTCAGTTATTTTGGAACTTGCATCGTGATATCGTACGGTTACTTTTGAAACTAACTGGTCAAGTATCTTATCGGGTATTATCAGAAAAATAGTAGGCGGTGGCTCGGAGCTAGGATCTAACTGAACCTAGGGCCCATCTCTGCACCCTTCACAATGCCAGTAACATACCCGAGTAGATACATTAGTAGGTAAAGCTGCTTTACTCGAGTCGATTTCCTGGTAAATTTTCTCAAACAAAGTGCCTACTTGTATATGATGGTTGAATTGAGTTGGGAGTCAAAAAAACCATCAGTAAGTCGACTCGTGTAAAACAGCCTTAAGTATCAAAAGTAACTCCAGTCAGTAACCGTACGAAGCTACGATGCCACGATTCTGCGATGTATACTTTTGTATTATTCGTGCAGGTCTATTCTTCTTACCTTGTTCCACTCGCGCCCGTTACGTATTGGAGAACCTATGGAGTTAAGATCCGTGGCGAAATAGTCCCACAATTCTGCCATGCTCCTCCTGGTCTCTGCAAAATTCCCCATGCCTCTGGCGACGTCTGGATTATTTTCCATCAGCTCGACCAGCTTTTGGAATTGCTGCCGCGTTGTTTCTCTCATTCTGAAAACTTCATTTATTCAAACCAATAAATAACTCAATTTAATTTAATGAATTACTCACTTTTATTTATTTATTCAATTTATTTACTTTTTTCAATTGAAAACATTCAAATAAATGCCAATGCGTCCTTTTCTATTTTCAAGCGCGAACAAAATAAGCATTCGACAAATTTTGACAGATTTGGCGAAGCGAATATGATTTTTTCGCTTGTGGCAATTCGACAAATTCATCTTCGTCACTCATTCGACTTTTTTTTGCGAATTCGCTAGCGATTCGCATCTCGCAATTCGAGACCGCGAAATTCGACAAAATTTTCATTCGCTTCGCAAGTGACAATATGCGTATTTAGGTAAGTGCTTTTTTCTGAGTGTACACACAAAGCAATTAGCCAGCCGATTAAGTGCTATGCGTCACCCATATGGTCGCCAAGCCTAAAAATTACCCACTGGAAGAAGCTACAGGCCTGCCAAAATACTGCTCTCAGAATTGCCACGGGCTGTCTTCTTATGTCCCCAGAACACCATCTGCATAATGAGGCGAGAATACTCCCCATCAGGGAGAGAAACGAGATGCTGACCAAACAGTTCCTGTTGAATACCCAGAAACCTGAGCATCCCAGCAGACATCTGATTGGTCAACCAGCACCGCCTAGGGGCCTAAGGAGTCATTTCCGAAAGCATTTTGAGGAAATACGGCCCCTGAGAACTCAGCCGTATGAAGCGAAAAAACACAAGCAGGTCCTTGGTGAACTCCATAAACAAGCGTCGGACCTTTATGCTAATAATTGCCCGGTGAATCCAGTATTCAAAGAAAAGGATCCAAACCTCGCGGAAGAGGAACGCATACTCCCAGAGAAAAGCGAGTCACTCTAGCTCAACTTCGTTCTGGATACTGTAAGAGGTTAAACTCTTACCTATCCAGAATCAACCCCGACATACAAAATGTATGCCCCGCTTGCAATGTGTCCCCACATGACACCAACTTTTGAAAGCTTATGTGTGATGATGCATCATCACCACCCAAAGAACTATTAGACTGATCTTCGCAATTTTCCTCTAGTATAGTAGATGGTCTGAGAAGTCTCACCATTTTCAAAGGTGAAGTTTGTAAAGTGGTATCGCCCACTATTGTGGAGTCCCACATTTTAGATGGCGCTTCAATATCTTCTAGGAGTGTTACATTAATACTTTTTAAAGAAGTTTCATTATCCAATTGATGCTGCTCCTGTACGCATAAGTCATGCAATAGACGTTGCAGTGATTGTGCTTCTTCATATATTTCTTGTAGTTCTAAGATTATATTATTAAATTTATACCACGCAATCTTATCAACTTTCAATATGTTGTATATTCACTTACCTTGTTTACAAGGGATTTTAAAATAGTTTCCATCGGCGCTGCGCTTTTTAGCATCTTCTTTAACCATATCCTTGTTCTCGCTATGTATGTACTTAAATAGTGTGCTGTCAGGGTCGGATGCTGTTTTATCACACATTTTTTCCAAACCCATAAAACTTTCATCAGATGTACGTTGCTGTTGGCATTCAAATATAGTTTCGTCACAAGATGCCTTAGTTGAAAAATTATAAGGAATCCTCTTTATAGTGTTTGCATTGTTGGATTTATTTTCATCCTCCATTTCAAATATTTTGTTCATTGCATTTCCGCTAACAGCAACGTTACTTTCGTGTTGATCCCATTCGCTACACGAGGAGCTGCGCGTGCTTCTAGCAAAGTTTGTAGATCCTCCTCTAAATCCAAGCTAAAGCTTTGGCTTTTGGCTCTTTAGCAGGCGTTGTAGCATTTCTAAATGTGTTCGTGAATCGAGAAAAAAATGTTGAAGATATTGTTTGTATTAATTTTTAATAACAGGTATATATTACCATGCTAAAGTGATTTATCTTTTTAAAAGTAAAGTAATAAAGTTCTACAAGCTAGTAGCTACTTTTTAGTCAAAGATTTGGAAAAATTTCAAATTGTTATATAGTAAGCCAATTTACTCTACAGTATTTAAAACATCCATCTCCATGGTCACTCGAATGGCTCATCATAAACAAGCATACAATTTTAATGATATATTTATAAGCATTTACCGTTGCATGACAAGTAATTTCTTGACTTTTGCACGCCAAGCTTTATTTTTTTGTTTGAAATTTTTCCAATCCAGACATTTGTATTCAGGAAAATTGAAAAAGAGCAACAAACATCCAAGTTATATTTTGTTGAACCACAGCAGACAAGGCGCGGTAATCTTCCAGGGTTTTCGTTACGAAATATCTTTTCCAGATAAGCTTATACCACTTGAGCACGCTACGTTGTGTTGTTATTTTATCCAATAGTTTCTTAATGGTTGCCCCATCATTTGAAATTGTGGCCTTACCACTGGAATCAACAATATGCTTGTCCATATTACGTGAACCCAATGTAGTGCGTACAGCGTCCACAATTGAATGCGAGGTATTGATGTTGGATATGATGAATATTTTTTACATAAAAACTCATGTACCCAATACAAGTTCAGGCATACCGCCGATAACACACCTTTTAAACGACGTTGTGTGTCCAAATCACTTAGCGGTTTTTCTTCTATGATTTGTAGCAATTCTTCAACAAACGTTGGATCATGTATGGGATGCGACCAAAGTGGACCGCCCATCTATATTTGGGAATATAAGAAACAATTTGGTGTGAACAATTGGTGCCAGTTAACCTTCTGAAAAAGCGACTGACGCGCCTTTTTGAACGGACATAACCGTTTAAACGGTTAAGCACCAATTAAGTAAGAAGGAAAAAATTTGATTTATTCGAGTTTAAATACTTAAGTGGGATAGTTGACACTTACATGATGTTTATCACCGCAATGCGCACAATTTGTATTAACATTTGGTCCAGTTGGTATACCGAATTTTACTTCCGCATTGCCTTTATCTGAGATTTTGCTTTTTACAATACCCATAGGCTGTAGCGTATAGGTATCACAACCAGTGCATTGAAATACCATTCATTGTTTGCTGTGTTCATAATATAAAGATATGGTAAGTAATTGGATTGTGGTAAAAGGCCAAAATGCTGTATACCAACCTCATGCTATATTTACACTTCGCTTGACTACTATGCATACGCACAAATACGCGTATATAAAAATTGGCAGAAATGCTCAAAAGTGGCTCAATATATTTTCCATAACGATTAGAGTGCGTTTCAATGCAATGCAATAGTATACGCAATCCCATCTCATGACAGCATTTCATACGCAAAGGCACAGAACTATATTTGGCATTGCAGGCTTCAGGCGTATTGCCTGCCAGCACAGCCATATCATTCGCAGTTACAAGTAATGAACCCCCACTCGTCAGTGATTGTATAGCGCCATCCAGAAAGCGATTCGGACAACCATAAGGATCTAGGTCTATAACATCGAAACGCTTCTCATATGAAGTTGAAAGGTACATGAGAGTCCTATTGCGAATTTTATTATTGATTATTACAGTTAAATCACTAGCTATTGATTCGTATATCAAACCTACATTGCATCCCCTTCGCTTGGCACAATTAAATGTTCCACTCCATTGTGTCGCATATTTACGCTAATGGAATCTACTGCCACCTTTTGCATAACTTGCTACGTAAACCTGTTGCAGCAAGCGCTTCCAATATTCGCAGTCCATCGTCGTATTTTACACCACCAGCCGTGTATGGTTTCTTGTCATTAGCATTGCTTGCTTTCCTTTGTATTTTGTGGATTTTTATGCGCCGCCGCTTCCCGCTCTCTTATCAACCGCTTTGAGTATACATTAAGTACTGAAATACTTAAATCACGATTAAATTCTTGTACTGGATTGTAGAATACGGCCCCGCCGCAATAATTTCTGTAGTGCGTTCTTTGATCACACGTTCGGGTGCTTTGTCGTTCGTAGCGATCTGTCAATTCATAAAATTTAGGGCGATTTTGTTAATAACGCGAAACATATATTTAGCTTATTTTCAAATATTTCCTCAACTTCCATTTTGGCTTTAAACTGCTGTGCATCCAAGTTTTTGTTATCAGCTGTTCGGTGGTGGCATACGCTGGCTGCTGAACAGTGAATCGTGGAAACTGTTTCAACAGAGGAAATATTTAAGCATTACACACAACACTGTTTTTTTATAAATCAACGATGATAGCCAGCCTTGGGAGGTTGTTGCTGCTGCTATCGTGGCCTTGCATTACCCGGTTGCTGTTGTGGTATATACCTTGGTATAACTGGATGTGGCGTCATTGCCCCACCTGGTCCAGTTGATGCGGACCACGAACAACAACCACCACGACCTACACTGTTTGGGTTCTCTTTGCTGCTGCAAACACAATTCCGTCACAATAATTAATGGAGACCATGGAGGGGTATCTCAACAAAAGAGGCTATTTTATTGCACACATAGCCGTTTTTTTACACCGAATTTTCTAATCTTTTTTTTTCAATTTTGGATAATAAATCTTAATGGTAACAAGATTTCTTTTCTTGTATGTATTTGGAAATCAAAATTTACTATTCTGCATTAGAATTGCTCACGATTGTTTATACTATGCAATTACATATTTCACTTTCTTTCTTTATAAACATGCACACATTGATATGAGTTTTTTTTTGCTAAAACACACTTTAGTAGACCAAAAAATATTAAAGAATGCGTATATTAATTTCTGCAAAATGTAAATCACAGAAATTGAAAAAATTTTCCACTTTTCTGCAGAATTAGAAATGACGGATTTTTTGCACGCAAAAATGACGTATTTTGCTATCCCTATGAAAATAATAGGTGCGAGAGAGCACGATACATTGTGGGAAAGCAAAATTTGTCAGCATGCTATTTCATTTGCACAATTTTTCATTCCAAATCGTCACCCCTGTCAAAAATTCGTATGGCTGTGTGCGTTTTTGGTCACACGATTTTTGCAGGGCGCAATTGATATATTGTAACATTTGTAAACAGTTGGGTTTCTCTGCTGTCACCATCACCACTAGAGAGCTATTGAAGAAACGCTCGACCAAGATATGTTGCGATTTACACGCATAGATTTTTTCCACCTTGTCAGTTATTGATGGAGAAAATGCGAAAGCCATATTTACCATCCAATACGGAAATGGAACTGTGGAGGAAGAAACATTTTATAAAATTTAATAAAATCAATAAATGATAGTTGTGTTAAAATGGGGTAAAGTATCGTATGTTAAAGTATAGCGAAGTTTGAATAGGTTTCATTCTTCATTTTTAGAAACATGTACGAAGGTACCTCGTAAGATATTAAAAATCCTCAACGCTTTTTTGCAATAACTTAAAAAAAACTCATATTCATCAAATTTCTGTTTTACTTCTACATATCAATAGCTACCTTTACCACCAGAAGGAGTCACTATTGCTTCTACACCTATGCTATTGTTTCCTACACCGATGAGCTTTGTAATAAAATAAACAGCTATCTCCCCAATCTCTCCAGTTTTGTTGCCTTGCGAAACCTGATATTGTAACCAACCAAATCATCGGTGATCTTATTTAAAACATGGCCGCGCCAAATGTCGACCATATGACATTACCCTACCGACTGTCTTACACCTTAAAATTTTGGGTGTGACTTTCATCAGGATCTATATTTTGGTGAGCACACAGCCGCAATTGTTCCGAGAATTCAGAGCCGTACCAAAATCCTCAAATCCCTCGCTGGCAGTACCTGGGGAAAGGATAAAGGAACGCTCATGACTACACACAAAGCAATTAGCCAGCCGATTAAGTGCTATGCGTCACCCATATGGTCGCCAGCCTAAAAATTACCCACTGGAAGAAGCTACAGGCCTGCCAAAATACTGCTCTCAGAATTGCCACGGGCTGTCTTCTTATTTCCCCAGAACACCATCTGCATAGTGAGGCGAGAATACTCCCCATCAGGGAGAGAAATGAGATGCTGACCAAACAGTTCCTGTTGAATACCCAGAAACCTGAGCATCCCAACAGACATCTGATTGGTCAACCAGCACCGCCTAGGGGCCTAAGGAGTTATCTCCGTAAGCATTTTGAGGAAATACGGCTCCTGAGAACCCAGCCGTATGAAGCGAAAAAACACAAGCAGGTCCTTGGGGAACTCCATAAACAAGCGTCGGACCTTTATGCTAGGAATTGCCCGGTGAATCCAGTACTCAAAGAAAAGTATCCAAACCTCGCGGAAGAGGAACGCATACTCCCCAGAGAAAAGCGAGTCACTCTAGCTCAACTTCGTTCTGGATACTGTAACAGGTTAAACTCTTACCTATCCAGAATCAACCCCGACATACAAAATGTATGCCCCGCTTGCAATGTGTCCCCACATGGCACCAACCATCTCTTTAATTGTAATGTGGAACCAACGCCTCTAACACCCCTTTCATTATGGTCCCCCCTGTCGAAACAGCAAGTTTCCTTGGACTCCCGTTAGAGGATATTGATGATAATTTCTGATCGGTCGCACCTATTGGATGGGGCGAAGCACTGCTACAATAACAACGTGTGAAAGATGGTTGCATCATTCGTTTGTTGCTCCCTGTTGCTTTGCTTATATTTTTTTTCTCAATTTTAAACAAATTCGCAACAATAACTAAACTTTTAATTTGTTAACAAAAATAGAAATGCGCAACAAAATTTCAATTGGCAAATCAGCTGACTTCGAAGATTCGAAATTCCTATTCCCCAATTATTGTTCTCTCTAGGAGAAAAGAATTGGAGGAATTTTTCTGCGGTGCTATTAAGGCAATGACCTTTGACCTCGAGTAATTTTTTTTTAGCTCGAATAGGATAGATGGGGACTTTTAATTTTAATATTTTTATGGTAAACTAGAGGTCCTAACTAAAATTTGGCTTTGTAGTAATTTTTGTTATTTTAATTGTCTAAATTAGCCGTTCTAATATTAAAATCGCCACTCTCAATACAAATCAAAAAACAAGTATGACAAAGTTGTTAACGTTACAGTGCTTATGGAATTTTAAGAGTGCATTAAAAGAAAAAAGTTTTGTTAAGTACATTTTTAAAAAGGAAAGGAAAGGTCGGTAAAAATGAGACTTACCATATATTCATATCGGCTGCTGAGTGGAATATCACCAAATCTCGGCTGCCGTTCCAAAAACTTCCTTTCTCAGAATTCGTTTGAAGAACGCCCTATCTTAGAATTTGTTTCATAAACACTCCAGCTATTGTCAAAATGTGTTGTATTTGAGCTCAGATCGGTCATTTTTGAAGCCAAATCTGAGTTAGGGCATTCTTCAACCGAATTCTGTGATAGGGCTTTTCTAATATACGGGGTTATTCAAATATTTTCTGAGAAAGGTGCTTTTCGAAACGGCACCCGAGACCGGGTGATATTGTTGAGCAGTGCTTCGCCCCACCTAACTGCTACAACAACAACCGGGTGATATTCCAATCAGCAGGCGATATGGATATAAGGTTTCATTTAGTTGTCCCATTTTTACTGAGCTTTTGTTTTTGTGCCTTTCGTTTTACGGATATGTTTAGATATAGGTTTTTTTATTAACTTTTAAAATAAATCCATTTTTAACTGCCGGCCGTTCAAACTCTGAACCCTATTGTATATTCTTACGATTTCAATGAGAATGATTTCCCACACTCTGAGCACGAGTATGGTCGCTCGCCGGTATGCATACGTATATGGCGCTTTAGCTTAGATCAGGGATGGGCCTATTTTCGGCTCCTAAATCAGTTTCAGTGCCAGCGAGTGCTAGGTGAGACGTTTGTGTGTTTGGGATGTTAGGGGAGTAACAAAATACCTTGGAAATATCACACGCTTCGCCTCAAACGATATTCATAGCAAGAATGTTGCGGAAACACTAAAAAACTGAAATGAAAATATTCTCTCTCAACCTCGAAAACCAACTCCCAAACTGTGTTGCAATAGTACGAAAACAAAAACATACATTTTTTGGCAAGAAATATGAAAAACGGAATAACCATAGACTGAAGTCGACTTTATGTTAAGCAGCGCATTATTGACATTCATTTTGCATTCACAAATATTTAATTATATGCAAGCCGATTCATTTTGCAATGTATCCATAAAAGTATTTAAAAAAGTATTTTTAAAGTATTAGCATTAGAGGAAGTAGTAGTAGAAAAACGTACTAATGCACGTTTCTTATACAATCGTGGGAAAACGAAACCCTTTTCAGATTTGTTGGGAGTGTTGCCGTGAGCCTAGGAAGAAATATATCAGTTTACAAATAAAAAAGGTACCAATCGCATAAACAATGACTAATTTTACCAGTTTTATTGTAAACATAACTGCTTTCATTTATAAATTTCAAATTATGGAGGAATTTTCAAATTTCTTCAGCTCACATACATATATCGTTAAATCCACACTGCAAAAATTGTTGGAGCATGTGTTGCATGTGCATTTAATTTACGGCGACCATTTTTCCAATTTTAAAACTTGCTTTGTTTATGATTTGAATCATAAAGGAACTTTTAAAATTACAACTGAAAATTCAGTTCGAGTTGTGAATCACAAAAGCGACATTACATATTTGTGGCCTTTGGTGCGAGCGAAGCCGCCGGTAAAGGCTAGTTTATCCTAAAACGCTTAATATTTGAACATAATAAAAGCGGTGGCAGCTCTATTTTCCGCATAGCTTGGTAAATGTTAAATATTTATTAAGCAAGATGAGCCGTGGTGTTGATGATGCTTATATATATTATAACGGTGTTCAAAAACTGTAATTCGTGCATCAAATTTTTATTAAATACATGTTTCGTAGTTTATTCGCTTTATTGTATTTTGAAAATGTCTTTGGAATGTGAAATAAGTGTAAGTTCTTTAAAAAGAAAGTCAGGCAGTTTTAATAAGGATTGGACTATAAAATATATGTGTCAACATAGTGGTGATGAATCTCAATGTCTACTTTGCAAGAAGCATGTAGTTTGCAAAGTTTTTAATATTAGAAGGCACTATCAAAAATTTCATAGTGAATGTGATAAGTCTTCAGACGAAGCACGATTATATATTTCTAATGTTGCGATATTTCTGATGTTGCGCAGTTAGCAATATTTATTCGGGGAGTAGATATTGATTTCAATATTACCGAAGAATTACTTGATTTGATACCTTTGAAAGGAACTACGACAGGTCAAGACATTTATGATGCGGTTTTAGATTGTGCTGTCAGAAGAGGGTTGAACTGGAGTAAATTCTTTAGTGTGGCAACTGATGGCGCGCCAGCGATGATGGGATGCAAGCAAGGATTCGTTGGGCGGCTTAAGGCAAAATTTGCTTCCGAATTGAACCGAGATTGTATTGCAGTGCATTGTCTTATTCACCAGGAAGCTATATGCGCCAAATCTTTAAGTTTCCAAAATGTTATGGGTACTGTAGTAAAATGTACCAACATAATTCGTTCAAAGGGATTAAACCACCGCCAGTTTAAGGGACTTCTTGAGTCCGCGGGAAGTGAGGAATTGGATATCCCATATTTCACAGAAATCCGTTGGGTGAGTCGGGGAGAAGCACTGAAAAGATTTTTTGAGTTAATCACTTATCTCAGATTTTATGGTATATTCTACCAGCTTATATTCTTAGGTTTGAAACTAATTTTATTTTTTTATAACCTGCAGATTTCTAAAAAATATTCATTTAGTGAACTTAATGACCCCGAGTGGATAGCTGACTTAGATTTCTTAACAGATATTACAGAGCATCTTAATATTTTGAATTTGACTTTGCAAGGTAAAGATAAGCTTATATATGATTTAGGTGACGCAATAAGAGGCTTCAAAACAAAGCTTGAATTATGGAGTGAGCAGCTCGCAGTAAAAAATTGTTCCTTCTTTCCACGTCTAAAGGCTGTTTCTCTGAAAAATGCTATCGATGTTAAAAAATACTGCGAAGAATTTCAAAAATTACTGATGCAGTTTAAAGACCGGTTTGCAGTGCTGGATACTCTTCAAGGAATGTTTGATATGTTTGTATCTCCTTTCAGTCAGAATATTCAAACAGCCCCGGCAGAACTACAAATGGAATTGATAGAATTGCAGTGCTCCACTCCTTTAAAAAACAAGTTTTTAGAATGCGGAGATGTGATACGGTTCTACAAAATATTGGATACGCAGAAATATCCAAAGTTGCGAACTTTTGCTGCGAATATAGTTTCAATGTTTGGGAGCACTTACACATGTGAACAATTCTTTTCGAAAATGAATTTGACAAAAACTAAGCTACGAAATAGGCTTTCCGAAGTAAATTTCGTATCTGTGATGCGCATTGCAGCAGCAAATGCTATCAACCCAAATATTGACTTAATTGTTGGTCAAAAACGAGGTGAATAAAAAAAATGTTAAATAAAATAAATAAATAAAATTTATGACTTTTTACCCACTGTGCAGTAACAGATGTATAAGGCCAAATACTCTCTCTTTATCAATCTTATGTGTGTTTGTATATTATTCTCTTCCTGTGTTCTTCGCCCCACATACCTGCACTTGATCGTCCCTCACCTAGCACTTAAATGTGCAAAGCGTGCCCGTATGAGCAAAAGGATTAACGAGATTAACGATCAGTAAAATGAATATCATTTACAATCACAGTCTTATAAAACTTTACCCTTGTTGTTGGTTTTCCACCGGTATGAGTACGTATATGACGGCGTAGATTTAGAGCGTAGGTACAGCTTTTTTTTTTTTAAAGCTTGTTGTCGCTGAAGTTTCACTGCCTTTTTGAGCGCTTTGAAAGCTTATGTGTGATGATGCATCATCACCACCCAAAGAACTATTAGACTGATCTTCGCAATTTTCCTCTAGTATAGTAGATGGTCTGAGAAGTCTCACCATTTTCAAAGGTGAAGTTTGTAAAGTGGTATCGCCCACTATTGTGGAGTCCCACATTTTAGATGGCGCTTCAATATCTTCTAGTAGTGTTACATCAATACTTTTTAAAGGAGTTTCATTATCCAATTGATGCTGCTCCTGTACGCATAAGTTATGCAATAGACGTTGCAGTGATTGTGCTTCTTCATCTATTTCTTGTAGTTCTAAGATTATATTATTAAATTTATACCCCGCAATCTTATCAACTTTCAATATGTTGTATATTCACTTACCTTGTTTACAAGGGATTTTAAAATAGTTTCCATCGGCGCTGCGCTTTTTAGCATCTTCTTTAACCATATCCTTGTTCTCGCTATGTATGTACTTAAATAGTGTGCTGTTACGATCGGATGCTGTTTTATCACACATTTTTTCCAAAGCCATAAAACTTTCATCAGACGTACGTTGCTGTTGGCATTCAAATATAGTTTCGTCACAAGATGCCTTTGTTGAAAAATTATAAGGAATCCTCTTTATAGTGTTTGCATTGTTGGATTTATTTTCATCCTCCATTTCAAATAGTTTGTTCATTGCATTTCCGCTAACAGCAACGTTACTTTCGTGTTGATCCACATTCGCTACATGAGGAGCTGCGCGTGCTTCTAGCAAAGTTTGTAGATCCTCCTCTAAATCCAAGCTAAAGCGTTGGCAAGATACCGGCTCTTTAGCAGGCGTTGTAGCATTTCTAAATGTGTTCGTGAATCGAGAAAAAAATGTTGAAGATATTGTTTGTATTAATTTTTAATAATAGGTATATATTACCATGCTAAAGTGATTTAACTTTTTAAAAGTAAAGTAATAAAGTTCTACAAGCTAGTAGCTACTTTTTAGTCAAAGATTTGGAAAATTTTCAAATTCTTATATAGTAAGCCAATTTACTCTACAGTATTTAAAACATCCATCTCCATGCTCACTCGAATGGCTCATCATAAACAAGCATGCAATTTTAATGATATATTTATAAGCATTTACCGTTGCATGACAAGTAATTTCTTGACTTTTGCACGCCAAGCTTTATTTGTTTGAAATTTTTCCAATCCAGACATTTGCATTCAGGAAAATTGAATTTGTTGATTGATTTTGTTGAACCACAGCAGACAAGGTGCGGTAATCTTCCAGGGTTTTCGTTACGAAATATCTTTTCCAGATAAACTTATACCACTTGAGCACGCTACGTTGTGTTATTATTTTATCCAATAGTTGCTTAATGGTTGCCCCATCATTTGAAATTGTGGCCTTACCACTGGAATCAACAATATGCTTGTCCATATTACGTGAACCCAATGTAGTGCGTACAGCGTCCACAATTGAATGCGAGGTATTGATGTTGGATATGATGAATATTTTTTACATAAAAACTCATGTACCCAATACAAGTTCAGGCATACCGCCGATAACACACCTTTTAAACGACGTTGTGTGTCCAAATCACTTAGCGGTTTTTCTTCTATGATTTGTAGCAATTCTTCAACAAACGTTGGATCATGTATGGGATGCGACCAAAGTGGACCGCCCATCTATATTTGGGAATATAAGAAACAATTTGGTGTGAACAATTGGTGCCAGTTCAGAGGGTTAGAAAAAGCGACTGACGCGGCTTTTTGAACGGACATAACCGTTTAAAGGGTTAAGCACCAATTAAGTAAGAAGGAAAAAATTTGATTTATTCGAGTTTAAATACTTAAGTGGGATAGCTGAAACTTACATGATGTTTATCACCGCAATGCGCACAATTTGTATTAACATTTGGTCCAGTTGGTATACCGAATTTTTCTTCCGCATTGCCTTTATCTGAGATCTTGCTTTTTACAATACCCATAGGCTGTAGCGTATAGGTATCACAACCAGTGCATTGAAATACCATTCATTGTTTGCTGTGTTCATAATATAAAGATATGGTAAGTAATTGGATTGTGGTAAAAGGCCAAAATGCTGTATACCAACCTCATGCTATATTTACACTTCGCTTGACTACTATGCATACGCACAAATACGCGTATATAAAAATTGGCAGAAATGCTCAAAAGTGGCTCAATATATTTTCCATAACGATTAGAGTGCGTTTCAATGCAATGCAATAGTATACGCAATCCCATCTCATGGCAGCATTTCATACGCAAAGGCACAGAACTATATTTGGCATTGCAGGCTTCAGGCGTATTGCCTGCCAGCACAGCCATATCATTCGCAGTTACAAGTAATGAACCCCCACTCGTCAGTGATTGTATAGCGCCATCCAGAAAGCGATTCGGACAACCATAAGGATCTAGGTCTATAACATCGAAACGCTTCTCATATGAAGTTGAAAGGTACATGAGAGTCCTATTGCGAATTTTATTATTGATTATTACAGCTAAATCACTAGCTATTGATTCGTATATCAAACCTACATTGCATCCCCTTCGCTTGGCACAATTAAATGTTCCACTCCATTGTGTCGCATATTTACGCTAATGGAATCTACTGCCACCTTAGATAGATCATTTGCAACAATTTCACGCACGCCTGCTACTTCGTTTGCATAACTTATGCTACGTAAACTTGTTGCAGCAAGCGCTTCCAATATTCGCAGTCCATCGTCGTATTTTACACCACCAGCCGTGTATGGTTTCTTGTCATTAGCATTGCTTGCTTTCCTTTGTATCTTGTGGATTTTTATGCGCCGCCGCTTCCCGCTCTCTTATCAACCGCTTTGAGTATACATTAAGTACTGATTGTAGAATACGGCCCCGCCGGCAATAATTTCTGTAGTGCTTTCTTTGATCACACGTTCGGGTGCTTTGTCGTTCGTAGCGATCTGTTAATTCATAAAATTTAGGGCGATTTTGTTAATAACGCGAAACATATATTTACCTTATTTTCAGATATTTCCTCAACTTCCATTTTGGCTTTAAACTGCTGTGCATCCAAGTTTTTGTTATCAGCTGTTCGGTGGTGGCATACGCTGGCTGCTGCTTTCGTTGAACAGTGAATCGTGGAAACTGTTTCAACAGAGGAAATATTTAAGCATTAAAGATGCACAACACTGTTTTTTTATAAATCAACAATGATAGCCAGCCTTGGGAGGTTGTTGCTGCTGCTATCGTGGCCTTGCATTACCCGGTTGCTGTTGTGGTATATACCTTGGTATAACTGGATGTGGCGTCATTGCCCCACCTGGTCCAGTTGATGCGGACCACGAACAACAACCACCACGACCTACACTGTTTGGGTTCACTTTGCTGCTGCAAACACACCTCCGTCACAATAATTAATGGAGACCATGGAGGGGTATCTCAACAAGAGAGGCTATTTTATTGCACACATAGCCGTTTTTTTACACCGAATTTTCTAATCTTTTTTTTTTCAATTTTGGATAATAAATCTTAATGGTAACAAGAATTTTTTTCTTGTATGTATGTGGAAATCAAAATTTACTATTCTGCATTAGAATTGCTCACGATTATTTATACTATGCTATTACATATTTCACTTTCTTTCTTTATAAACATGCACACATTGATATGAGTTTTTTTTTGTTAAAACACACTTTAGTAGACCAAAAAGAATGACAATAAAGAATGCGTATATTAATTTCAAAATGTAAATCACACAAATTAAAAAAATGTTCCACTTTTCTGCACGCAAAAATGACGTATTTTGCTATCCCTATGAAAATAATAGGTGCGAGAGAGCACGATACATTGTGGGAAAGCAAAATTTGTCAGCATGCTATTTCATTTGCACAATTTTTCATTCCAAATCGTGACCCCTGTCAAAAATTCGTGTGGCTGTGTGCGTTTTTGGTCACACGATTTTTGCAGGGTACTATCTATCCAAATCATTGTAAATTTTACCAAGTAGCGCAACTAACAGCTGATCGGTGAAATTCGCACATTCACACGCACAGTTCTCGACTCAATTTCAAAAAAAATTTAGATTATTTAGCTTAAATTTTAAAGTGAAATAAACCTTACCAATTGATGTATAAATAGAATATATAGGGTGTATTTTTTGTTATTAAAAGAAGCTTTCTATTTATATTAAAGTTTTTAACATATTTTTTTCAACTTTAATTTAACAATTTCATGCGTTTTTAAAGCATTTTCGTGCATGGAAATACAACCATGTGCATATACGTTTTGACATTACATTTCATACACGTTCGTATTTGCCAATCTCATTGTATCTAAATTCGTAAACAATGACTGCAATTATTCGGTGCGATTCTCGAAAAATTTTATTATTTTTGTGAAATTTTATACTTAATCTGTGGTATTGTGGCGGTCAAAAAGGTTTTATGCAACAATATTTTGCCTCACAACGCGACAATGTATTTCGTAATGTCGAAGTACTTATATGTATATGTATTTGATGTGGAAGCTTGCATTTGAGAACACGGTTGCCACTTATTCCATTTGGAACAAAAATGGTCCCTTTCAACCCCATATGGTCCGCTGGGCCCTTTTTCTCAATTTTGGGTTTTCCGGCAAAGTTTTGGTACGTTTAATTCTTTTTCACTTAAACTGAAACAAAAATTCAAAATACTGTTAATAAAATTTTCCGCAAATCTATTATCCACATATAATTTTCAATTTACTTCAATGGAATTCTTACCAAGAATATTGCTCTATCTATAAAATGTAGCAGAACAATGACATTTCACCCGGTAGATAATTTAGGCAAGGCATTAAAAACGGAAGTGGTGAATGTTCGGGCAAACAAATTGTCATTAATTTTTGATGAAACAACGGACTTATCAGAAAAAAGACTTGTTTTAGTGGTTAGATATTTCGATCGGTATTCAATTATTACACAGTTGAAACTTTTAAGACGCTTGATTTTTAGTCTGAGTGCAAAACACATACTGAATCTAGGCTCTGGTATGAAGTTTAAACTGTTAGAGCAAAAGTAAACATCTATAAAAATAGCATTAACATCACTGCTTTGTTTTATCTACGATTTACTGAGTTTGCCACAAAGCCAAATTTTTAACCGTTCTTTAATAAAACCTAACTGCTCTATGGACCTTATTCCATTGCAATCAAGCAAAACTAGGATCACAACGTTTGGTTAGTGAAAGACATAGACTAATCCTAGCAATGTGAACATATAATATCTAAAGGTGCACTTTATTTTTGTTTATGCAGTTTGAATTAAACCAAGTTTCTACTTTATTAAAATTGTATATATTAAACCATTGAAACATCCCAATTGTTTTTATACCAACAAAAAACCTAAAATTTGGTCCTTTTTTTGAGATCTGGTCTTTTTTTCGATGCATTTTGGTCTTAAATGAAAAAATGGTGTGGCAACCGTGTTTGAGAACGCATGTGACAAGGTTGCATTCTTCAGAACTAATTTTCTTTTTAAATAATGAAATAGTAGTATGGAAGCGACAGCCATAGTAGTACACATGTATGTGAATATTAGCAAAGTTTAAAAAACAAAGCATTTTTTCTTTGAAAATAATCTAATGGAAGATGCATACGAGGCGTATCTTCATAGACGCGTATTAGGTACAGCATAAGAAATCTTGAGGCGTAGAAAATCGTAGCTGCATTCCATATTTTGTACGCGTCTACGAAGCTATGTCTCGTGTGTATCTTACCTAAGTTTAGCTTCTTACGAGATCCAACGTTTTTAATTAATAATGATAAATAACACGTGAAGCAACTAAGCTTAAGGTGACTTTTGAGTCGTTTTGACACTTGAGCTGCATCTACATCTGACTTTGAAAACACGCGCTTTAATTGCTTCAATCTATAAGCAACGCACCGCCAACGTCAGAGCAAAACACAAATAATTAAAAACTTAGGGTTCTTCTTGAAGTTTCCTGGTTTTCTTGAAAAATATAAGAATTTCTATCGCCGTTCAACTAAATAAAAAACTTAATTTTGTATTCATGCCGATTTCGTGATCGATCAGGAGAGACGGTGGAACATATCCTTCTGGAACGCGACGCAATTTGATGAGGGCACAATAGATCAACAGTCGCAATGCAATACCCAATAAATTTTCTACCTATCTTCATGTTATGAAAATAGTTGTATTTCCTTTTTCCTCATGTTAGAGGGGAACTCTTAACGTCCGTTATTTTAAAGTAACCCTTATTTGACGAATCACTGAACGATTTCTTTCAAATAAAGTGTTTGTTAGCGTTCACCGAAGATGGTGAAAACGGCCCCTGGAATTGTTATCTTATATAACCAAAGAAAGTTATGCAGAAGCAAAATTTAGTCAGCACAAAACGGTTAGAGAAAATTTAAAATATAATGCATATGTATAAAATGCATGCAATTTATGAAATCATTTTTTTATATAAAATTAGTTTGACATATCAGATTTGTCAATATTATTTTAGTCCTGCTACTTTTAACACATTTATAATATTTAAGAAGAACATTTAAGAAGTAAGAAACATGATTAATGCTTACATTAATACGTGTTTCATTTATTTTCATTGAGGAATAAGTTCGTAAAATAAAAAGCACGTTTTTATAAAGTGCGTGTGAAGCTCCATATATAAAATGAGTAATAGAAGGAACATTGGTTTATATATTACATTTTTAAAATGAAAATCTTCTGCTAAAAAAGTAATAGAATGAATATTAGTTTGTATATTAAATTTTTAAAGTGAAAATCTCCTGCTAAAAAAGGAGCAAAGCCTAACTACATTTTTTCATTTTCGTACTTAACTACACGCCCTTTTGTGATTCAGGATTTCGGCAAATTTTGAAAAAACTCCGAACATCAATTCCTTCATTATATGACATTCGACTGCCTAGTCCACTGCCTTCCACTCTATTCGCAACATAAGCTCTATTTAGGCTGCCAAACTATATAGTAAACAATGATCCAAATATATCAGTGATTGGCGATATTTCTTCATGAAGCAATAGGGGGACTCATGAAAGCATATAAACTTATAACGTGTAAAATTATATCCATTTACACACACTGTTATATGAACGCACCTAGTAATATTCTTGATAAACTTGATTGTTTATCAGCTGTATTATTGCCAAACAAAGTTTTTTTGATTGTTATACAAATTAAAAATTCCAAGATTAAGTGAAAATCAAAACTAAAACGTCTTTACTTGCTGATGTTGGAGATTTCTGATGAAAATGCCTGCTGTAATGTCTGCAAGGTTGCATTCCTTTGAGTTTACCGAGTTTACACAATGAAATGTGCGCGTAAATTTATACAAATTGTGCAAATGATTTTTCATACAAAATTTGACAGCTCGTTTACGCACTAGATAAATTTATACGTTTACACACTATAAGGCATTTATAAGGTTACATGAGTCCCCCTAATATTTCTTCACTCGGTTGTGTTTACTTTTAGCTAGTTTGCTCTTTCACTTTGAATTGATATTTTTATAAACGATGTTTTGATATGGTTGGCTGCGAAAATGTGGTTGTATTAATTTATTAAAAATCCGTTTTAATACCGAGTGAAAGATGAAAGCAAATTATAGTAAAACAACCCTTCAAAAAACGCGAGTACTCCATAAATAGTGTAAGGAATACTCCTTTGGAGTGTTCCAAAACTAATCTATTCATAGAAAAAATGTGCTCCAATTAACATTGCGATGTCCTAGGAGAGGAGTAGGTGATCCCACTCTCGCTTTGTTTGTGAGTATTCCATAGAGTACATACGTGAGAGTACTTTCCAAAGTACTTTCACTGTAGTATTCCATGGAGCACCCACAGAAGATCATATGCCAAAGTACTAAAGAGGAATTGTGTCGGAAAGAATTATCGGAGTGAATTTAATTTAAAATGAAAGTAAATGAAGAGGGGCAATACAACTTTTATATTTTATACTACGAATATTCTTATGTTATTTAGCATTTGCGTGAATAAAGAAACTAATATTTCTCTATACTATAGTATGTATACATAAAACCAGTGCGCGGTTGCATTTTATCAGAGTTGCCATTGTAAAATTTTATTATCAGTTATTTGTGTGCAATATTTTCCTTTTGGCAACTCTGTTCGATCGTCATCGTGTCGTGTTCACGGTCGTTAAAAAACGAGCAATGATCGGCTGATGGTGGTCCGCAAACGCATTGCAAAGGAGTATTGTTAGAGTACTCCAACATGAAGAAAATGGAACACGTAATCCAACAATTTTTGCAGGGAAGCAAGGAAGGCTAAGTTCGGGTGTAACCGAACATTACATACTCAGCTGAGAGCTATGGAGACAAAATAAGGAAAATCACCATGTAGAAAAATGAACCTAGGGTAACCCTGGAATGTCTTTGTATGACATGTGTATCAAATGGAAGGTATTAAAGAGTATTTTAAGAGGGAGTGGGCAATTTTTGGATATCGCCATAAAGGTGGACCAGGGCTGACTCTAGAATTTGTTTGTACGATATGGGTATCAAATGAAAGGTGTTAATGAGTATTTTAAAAGGGAGTGGGCTTAGTTCTATAGGTGGACGCCTTTTCGAGATATCGCCGTAAAGGTGGACCAGGGGTGACTCTAGGGTTTGTTTGTATGATATGGGTATCAAATGAAAGGCGTTAATGAGTATTTTAAAAGGGAGTGGGCCTTAGTTCATAGATGGACGCCTTTTCAAGATATCGCCATAAAGGTGGACCAGGGGTGACTCTAGAATGCGTTTGTACAATATGGGTATCAAACGAAAAGTGTTAATGAGTACTTTAAAACAAAGTAGGCCTTAGTTCTATGGGTGGACGCCTTTTCGAGATATCGCCATGAAGGTGGACAAGGGGTGACTCTAGAATTTGTTTGTACGACATGGGTATGAAATGAAAGTGTTAATGAGTATTTTAAAAGGGAGTGGGCCTTAGTTCTATAGGTGGACGCCTTTTCGAGATATCTCCATAAAGGTGGACCAGGGGTGACTCTATAATGTGTTTGTACGATATGGGTATCAAATTCAAGGTACTAATGAGGCATGAACCAATAAACAGATCCCGCATTAAAAAATGAGAGAGCAATAAAATCATAGTTAGCTGGGAAATAAATTTTATCGGCGTGAGGTCACTCTTTTGTCAACATGTTTCGTTGCTGACGCAGTGTTCAGACTTTATTCCAATCGGAGTATTTTGCTCCGCTCTTACCTCCTACTACATTTTTTATCTCAAAGGTTTATTTGGGTCGAGTTGAAAACTAAATAGTATCACTACCTAAATAGTATACTACTAACACGTAGGAAAAGCTGATTGTTTATAAGTGACGATTGGATGAAATGACGTGAATTCATTGTTCGTGACTTAAGACATGTTTGTTCACATTTTACTCACAGTTTTTGTACTTTTTCGTATGGAATGATAATAGAAGGAGTAAAATGTAAGCAAAAAATGTGTCCGGAAGTGATCTGTAAATCCTGCCAAAATTCAACATACAGCACTTCTTGAAGTTTTATGTAAAAATGATGTACGTTTAGTCAGTAATGTCAGATAACCCTGTTCTGCGATAACCATTGAGAGCACCAAGCGAGGTCAAATCTTCCTCCAACTGTCTCTCCTAACTAAGTGAAGATCTTCTCTTTCCTCTATTTACAAACTGCCGGAACGTATTAGTTCCTCCGCATAACATGCTAGCGAAGCTTTCTCTCATATAGCTCATCATTATGCCTCCTTCGATACCCGCCGTCGACATCAGGGATAGGATTATAAATCTTCCGGAGGACCTTTCTCTTCAATACTCCAAGAGCCATCTCATTTTCTCTCGACACCTTCCATGAATCCGAGCCATACATCAGGACAGGTATGATGGATGACTTGTAGAGCACGAATTTTGTTCTTCGAGAAAGGACTTTACTTTTCAATTGCCTAAAGAAGCACTTGTTGGCAGCAGTTATTCTCCATTCGATTTCTAGGCCGAAATTGTTTTTGATTTGCATGCTGCTTCCCAAATTGAAATTGACGAAATCCTTCACGGTCTTGAATTTATATCCGTCAACAGTGTCGTGACTACAAAGGCCACGATGACAGCAAGTACTTCGCCTTGTCCATATTTACTGCAAGACCCACTTTTTTGCTTCTTTATTTTATACCAACTCTTCGCCTCCATGTTTGAACAGCTCGGCGGGTATCCCGTCATTACTTGGCACCTTCTGATTTTTTAGCAGTGATATTGCTATTCTCACGTCACCATAGTCGGATGTCGGAGCGTATTTTTCATCATCGGCGATCGGGGTATCGGGTTCGTCTTCCCCCACACTCTGTACGTCAGTTATCATGTCGCCATTATCTTTCCTACAGGAATCTGGCCCGGTCTTGAAACCGACTCCATGTGCACCTGATAAGGCAGATAATTTTTTGCTGAGAAACATTTCATGGTAAAACACAATCGACGGGTTTTGCCAAGCCACCTAATCAATTTGATGCTAGTTGTTCGCCCGCTTTCAAAATGGAAGAAAAATATACTCTGAAAATAAAATTTTTTACTCCGGCGTAGTCGTTTACTGAGATAACAGTTTTAAATACTCCGAACACTGGTAGCGAAATATGAGAGAAATGTAATAAAACGAAAAACTTCAAAAACGCTACGTCACCAAACTTTTTTTGCAAATTCGATTACAATTACAACAATTCCGGAATGCGGGATCTTGGCTCATTTGTTTATGATTAGCCAGGTCCTTGGGTAACGATTTAATTCAATTTTTTTATGCACACTCATTTTGCAGGATATATGCATGAACCAATAAACAGATCCCGCATTAAAAAATGAGAGCTAAAAATCATAGTTAGCTGTGAAATAAATTTTCTCGGTGTGACGTCACGCTTTTGACGATATGTTTCATTGCTGACGCAGTGTTCAGACTTCATTCCAATCGGAGTATTTTGCTCTTCTCTTACCTCCTACTGCATTTGTTATCTCAAAGGTTTATTTGGTTCGAGTTGAAAACTAAATAGTATTACTACGTCATATCTTTTGGTTGAAGTTTTTATTGTATACGTATGAAAATCTGATAGGTTACAAGTGACGATTGGATGAAATGACGTGAATTCATTGTTTGTGTCTTAAGACATGTTTGTCCACATTTTACTCAAAGTTTTTGTACTTTTTTCGTACGGAATGAGAAAGGAAAGAGTAAAATGTAAGCAAAAAATGTGTCCGGGCGCGATCTGTAAATCCTGCCAAAATTCAACATACAGCACTTCTTGAAGTTTTATATAAAATGAAGTACGTTGAGTCAGTGAGGTCAGCTAAGCCTGTTTTGCGATAACAGCCGCTAATTGGGGGCACCAAGCGAGGACAAATCTTCCTCCAACTGTCTCTCCCAACTCAGTGAAGGTTTTCTCTTTCCTCTGTTTACAAACTGCTGGAGCGTATTCGTTCATCCACATAACATGCCCTAGCTAGCGGAGCCTTTGGATTTTCAATCGCTGCACTATCGTCATGTCATATAGCTCATCATTATAGCTAGTTTGATACTCGCCGTCGACATCACGGATAGGAATATAAACCTTCCGGAGAACTTTTCATGGAATATCCCAAGAGCCATCTCATATTCTCTCGACACCTTCCATTATTCCGAGCCATACATCAGGACAGGTATGATGAGTGACTTGTAGAGCGAGAATTTTGTTCGTCGAGAGAGGACTTTACTTTTCGATTGCCTAAAGAAGCACTTGTTGGCAAGAGTTATTCTCCGTTTGATTTCTAGGCCGACATTGTTTTTTCTTTTAATGCTGCTTCCCAAATGAATGAAATCTTCCACAGTCTTGAATTTATATCCGTCAACAGTGACGTGGCTACAAAGGCCACGATGACAGCAAGTACTTCGTCTTGTCCAAATTTACTGCAATACCCACTTTTTTTGCTTCTTTATCTTATACCAACTCTTCGCCTCCATGTTTGAACAGCCCGGCGGTTATCCCATCATTACTTGGCACCTTGTGATTTTTTAGCCGAGATATTGGATAGCGGGGAGTGTTTTTCATCATCGGCGATCGGGGTATCGGGTTCGTCTTCAATCACACTCTGTACGTCAGTTACCAGGTCGCCATTATCGTTCCTACAGGAATCTTCCCCGGTCTTGAAACCTTCTGTCATTAAAAGAGCATGAAATATGTATGGCAAACCGAAAATAATAATAATATTTTTTCGCCATAAATATCCGGGGAGATAGAATGTGATGTGTTAATGGGACCATTATTTGGTCATTCTACACGTTTTAGGCCGACTCCTTATGCATCTGATAATGCAGATACCTTTTTTGCTGAGAAACATTTCATGGCAAAAACACAATCGAAAGGTTTTCCAAACCACCAAATCAATTTGATATTAGTTGTTCGCCCGCTTTCAAAAAGGAAGAAAAAATATATCCCGAAATTTTAATTTTTACTGCGGCGTAGTCTTTTACTCAGGTAACAGTTTTAAATACATGAGAGAAACGAGAGAAATTTAATAAATTGAAAAATTTCAAAAGCGCTACGTCTTCAAACGTTTTTTTTTCAAATTCGATTACAAATACAACAATTCCGGAATGCGGGATCTTGGCTCATTCGATTATGATACTGAGGGTTTTAAAAGAGAGTGGTGGTAGTTGTATCTGTGAAGGCGTTTTCGAGATATCGACCAAGGTGACCCAGAACATCATCTGTCGGGTACCGCTAATTTATTTATATATGTAATACCACGAACAGTATTCCTGCCAAGATTCCAAGGGCTTTTGATTTCGCCCTGCAGAACTTTTTCATTTTCTTCTACTTAATATGGTAGGTGTCACACCCATTTTACAAAGTTTTTTTCTAAAGTTATATTTTGTGTCAAAAAACCAATCCAGTTACCATGTTTCATCCCTTTTTTCGTATTTGGTTTTGAATTATGGCATTTTTTTCATTTTTCGTAATTTTCGATATTGAAAAAGTGGGCGTGGTCATAGTCGGATTTCCGGATTTTTTGTACCAAGATAAAGTGAGTTCAGATAAGTACGTGAACTAAGTTTAGTAAAGATATCTCGATTTTTGCTAAAGTTATCGTGTTAACGGCCGAGAGGAAGGACGGGCGGTCGACTGTGTATAAAAACTGGACGTGGCTTCAACCGATTTCGCCCATTTTCACAGAAAACAGTGATCGTCACAGAATCTATGCCACTACCAAATTTCACAAGGATTGGTATATTTTTGTTCGACTTATGGCATTAAAAGTATTCTAGACTAATTGAATGAAAAAGGGCGAAGCCACGCCCATTTTGAAAGTGGGCGTGGTCGTTCTCCGATTTTGCTAATTTTTATTAAGCACATATAGTAATAGGAGTAACGTTCCTGCCAAATTTCATCATGATATCTTCAACGACTGCCAAATTACAGCTTGCAAAACTTTTAAATTACCTTCTTTTAAAAGTGGGCGGTGCCACGCCCATTGTCCAAAATTTTACTAATTTTCTATTCTGCGTTATAAGTTCAACTCACCTACCAAGTTTCATCGCTTTATCCGTCTTTGGTAATGAATTATCGCACTTTTTCGATTTTTCGAAATTTTCGATATCGGAAAAGTGGGCGTGGTTATAGTCCGATATCGTTCATTTTAAACAGGGATCTGAGATGAGTGCCCCGGAACCTACATAGCAAATTTCATCAATATACCTCAAAATTTACTCAAGTTATCGTGTTAACGGACGGACGGATGGACGGACGGACACGGCTCAATCAAATTTTTTTTTGATACTGATGATTTTGATATATAGAAGTCTATATCTATCTCCATTCCTTTATACCTGTACAATAGGCCGGGTCGATTTGTGGGGAGGCAAAAAAATCGCCCATTGCTCTGTGAAAATCATATTCTAGGGATCAAAATAAGAAACTTTGCCGAAGGAAGCATACCTCTAAAACGAATTCTGATGTCCCCCCCCCCCCCCCCCCTTTGGGTCGTACGGGCAAATTTTGAAAAATCCCACTTTGAAATGCCTATGTTTGTTCTTTTTGGAGTTTATTTTTCTCTTTAGAAATTTATTTAGTCAGAACATATGTAAATGAAAAAATGAATTTAACTTAGTAATAGAAAAGAAATTTAAAAAAATTATTAGAAATTAGCGTTTTTACAACCCCCTTTTAAAACCAAGGCATCACTGTGATGCATTTGCATGTCGTAAACATAGTTGTTTGGGTTTTTTATTCAACCGTTTTAAAAAATGAAGGTGTCACTGTGACACAATTGCAGATCGTAAAATTGCTTGTGTCGTTTTTTTTAAGCCACCACAAGACACAGCAGGTAGAATTGAAATTGCCCCTACCCAAAAGTTCGACCCAAAGGGGGGGAGGGGGGGGGCGGGCATCAGAATTCGTTTTAGAGGTATGGTTCCTTCGGCAAAGTTTCTTATTTTGATCCCTAGAATACGATTTTCATAGAGCAATGAGCGATTTTTAAATCGACCCGCCGTACTGTACAACCAACCGTTATCCAATCAAAGTTATTATACTCTGTGAGGTCTGCTCAACTAAGTATAAAAAGAAGTGAAATGTGTAAATTTTATGAGACCATAAATGAATCTCATGCAAAGCACGGTGATAATTGTAAAGGTCCCCGTTCATATAAATATTTCATGACGTGTATAAAAAAGATTAAATGACTGAAATTTTTTGTTTTTAATTACAAATAACGCCAAATAGACCTGGGTCTTTAGACTTGGTCTAAGATTGGTTGTCTGTGTAATTCCTAAGTTAATACGTCTAGGCAGTATCCGTTATAAAATTTGTGTTTTTGATGGAGAAATAAAAGAGTTATAGAAATATATATCACTCGTCTTATTGTAAACAGATGTAACTAAAAATATAAGTTTTTTGGGAGAATGCAATTCAAGTTTTGTCATATTATATGGTTGAATTCTCTGGATAATTTCTAGGGCACTGAAGTGGGTGGCTAATTTTCTATTAAAAAATATTTTTATAATAATTTGAAGAATTTGCTATATTTTTTTCTCTGCATTTTTCATTTAAAATTAACTCACTTTACTATAAAAACATTATGCAGCCAAATACAACTTTCAGAATAAATTCATACGGAGTATTTCTGAATACATCGGTGTAATATAAAAATAATAGTAAATAAATCAGGTTTTTATGGTCTCAAATATACAGATTTATTTCGGATTGATTCATCTTACATTTAAAAATCAAAGCATTTTCAATTAGCAAAATTTATAAAACAAAGATGCATAGATATATATTTCCGCTAGTTTCATCTCATTGCGTGTAATGCGAGACTGAACATAATGTTGTCAGCCAGTTAAAAACATTGTATCAAAATATCTCAGAAATTTTGAATTGGGGAATATTTTGAATACGGTGCACGATTTTCCAACTTTTTTTTCGAGGCGTGGCGGGGGTCCTAAAAATGACAAAATTATCATCCGCAACTCTAGGAAACTCTTAGTTTATGAAATATAAGCTTTTTAATTTCCAAATTTAGTAAAATTTCAACTTAAGTCCTGCACTTAAAATTCGGGTCGCACATGTCTATAGCGGTATCAAAAGACGCGTATTTGCGTCCATATTAAGAATCCGAAAGCAGAAACTATATTTTTCATCTCGTTTAAAAGTTATTCGCGGAAAACCCGTCGGTACTGTCGTCGCTTTTTTCGTTGTTGCGGCTAAACAAAGGAAAACATATGAAGGTGGTGAATAATTTTGCCAGCTCCGCAACAATATCTTTTTATCATGGTAGAACATTATAAGGTGGTAGCACTTCGACATAAATGCAAACAAACATACACTATCAATGTATTTTGTTTTTGTAATTCTCTGAATAATTTGAAATTGATGTATTTAATTTAGCGAAACGCGAGATTTTTAAGTAAATATTAAATTTTTTTAGGCTTAAGTGCAGAATACATAAATTTGTCAAAAAAATAAAAATAAAAAATCGGGTTTTATAGAGATTTTTATGCTGACTCCAACGGTATATTTGTTTTTTGGTGCAAATGAAATGTTTGGGGGTAATTCGATGTCAAAAGGCGAAATTATGAATTTTTCAAATAAATAAAAAATATCTCCGAAACTAGTGGATGGATTTCAAAAATTTTAAAATACAAAAATAACTTATATAAAATACCTTTCATCTGATGTATATATATCTTTAACTTTTTTAGTCTTTATTTACCAAAAATTTGAAAAAGCTCTTTTTTGGTGGAAATTTTTTTTTAATTTTAATTCTGCGTAGAACACCTTTCTGCATAGGCGGCCTTAGGCCTCGTTTATAAAAAATAACCCTGGGCTACGCCATGCCAAGTCCGGGTGTGTGGTATAACCGTGTCCTTCTGCTTAGTACGCCCTTCTGCGTACCTTTTGACGTGGAATTACCCCTATAGTTATTATTTGCACCAACAAATAATTATACGGCTGAACTCACCATAAACACCACTACTGATACTCATATACATTTTTTTAATTTGACAAATGTATGTATTCTGCACTTAAGGGTGTACTACGCAGAAGGACATCACGTGCCCCACCTTATAATGTTCTACCAAGATAAAAAGACATTGTTTCAGAGCTAGCAACACTATTCACCACCTTCATATGATTTCGTTTGTTTAATTGCAACAACGAAAAAATCGACAATAGTACCGACGGGTTTTCCGCGAATAACTTTTAACCGAGTTAAAAAATATAGCTTCTGCTTTTGGATTCTGAATCTTGACGCAAATACGCGTCTTTTGATACCGCTATCAACATGTGCGACCCGAATTTTAAGTGCAGGACTTAAGTTGAAATTTTACTAAATTTGGAAATTAAAAAGCTTGTAGTTCATAAACTAAGTTTCCTAGAGTTGCGGATGATAATTTTGTGATTTTTAGGACCCCCGCTACCCCTACAAATCAACAAAAGTTTGAAAATCGTGGCAACTTATATAAAATCCAACCCTTAGAATTTCACATTACATCAGTTTACAATAAAAGGTACATATTTTTTTCTTTTTATTCCAATTTTTGTTCATATATTCTGTATACTAAACTATATTAATGTGTAACATTCAATCTACTGCGGTACACAAACTTAAATATTCTTTTTTTATATCTCAGTATACAAATTGCACATTCGCTTATAAAAATAAATTGAGGCGATCGCTATAGCTATAAAAAATAGCCGCGATTCAAAAATATCCATCGCTATTCTCAATGATACTTTAAAATCGCTGTATCGGCCATCACTAGCTGTTAGTAAATAATCGCAACAACAAAACACAGCAAGCGCAACTCATATGTACAAAGGCAACAAGGTGCATAATTGTCAGAAATCCCCAGAAGTGGCATAAACATACTTGCTCTGGAGTCAAAGATTGTTACGCTACGCAGACGCATGCCAAGCCTAGGAGTTTGGCGAGAAGTTACTGCGCCAAAATCAGAACTACTTGATATGCCCAACCAACCCCAACATATCTTATAGTTGGTCTGATATCCATTCATGCATAATAGCGCACATTCATCATCGTATCTCGGACCTACATATATAAACACCAGCATGCTCTACATTTGAAAGCATTATTCATTACTGTCGCCAGGTAATACAGGACGGTATCTATGGGCGTCCTGAACACAGATGACATGATATGAAACTTCTCGCTCTCTGAGAGCGCGTGAAAGTGTGCATTTTTTATAATATTGGCCATAGATACCATCATGCTCAAAATCAAATTTGTGCATTTCAGAATAACTTTGGGGTATTTTACATGGTAAAGGTTTAATTTATAATTTTCACTGAAAACTTACTCAAGATTGTCAAATGGGATATCAAAAAACTCGAATTTTTGTCAGGATTACAAATCCCAAGACAAAATAACTATTTTTCACCCGTGGAAAATTTATCAGTGACAACACCTTTCATCGAAGGGCTGCACACGAAACGAGTTTTGATAGCAGCTTTCGATTGGAGAAAAAGTCAGCTTCTTAGTCTTCGCATTGATGTAAATGGATGCATAAAGGCCAGGTTTTTGTGGAGCGTTGCAACATTCCACTTTTGACAGCTGAGATAAATTGTAGGTATACGTATATGTTAACGCAACATGTATAATTAACAGCTGTTGCGGACGACGACGCAGATACTTCACCAAGTGATATAATTTCGTAATTTCTTATAAATTGTTTGCGTTTTTTATTGTATGTGGATATACATATGTATGTAAATAAACATTTTGGTCGCATCAAAGTGAAAAAGGGGCTAGCCGTTCATTGTTATCTTATGGCGGTGCCAGCGCAACAAAGCAAAGCAACGCAATCGAAATATATTATTTCATATTTTTTCACTTATCTACCATAAAATATTTCTACAAAACTTTGCCTTTTTTATAAATTTTAATAAGTGTTTATCACCTTACTTGCTCATTTTTTGAAAATAATGAAACCGAACGGATTTCTTGGAGTTTTTTTTTTTTGGTAGTTTAGGCAACTCTATAGCCATTTGATGTTCAAGACCCTTCTTGGAAACGAACGAACTTTTGTTTACAATCGAATGAACTTCAAGACCCATTCCTGGAAACGAATTGAGAGAGAATAAAAGTTTCATATCATGTCATCAGTGGTGACGTGGAGTTTGTTACTGGTCGTTTGTTTGTTAGCAATGATGACATGATATGAAACTTCTCGCTCTCTGAGAGCGCGTGAAAATGTGCATTTTTTATAACATTGACCATAGATGCCATCATCCTCAAAATCAAATTTGGGCATTTCGGAATAACTTTGGGGTATTTTACATGGTAAAGGTTTAATTTATGATTTTCACCGAAAACTTACTCAAGATTGTCAAATGGGATATCAAAAAACTCGAATTTTTTCAGGATCACAAATACAAAAAAAAGCTTATTTTACCCGTTAAAAATTTTTCCGTGACAACACGTGAAATTAAATTTTTTGATAGATAAGATAAAATGTACTTATCTCTTTTCGTGCGTTAATATAACAGCTCATTTAATTTTGTTATTTCTTGTACCTTTTTTACAAATTTTTGATCCGCTTATGTAGTTGAATACACTTGAAATGAAAAATAATGAAAACGCACCGATTTTCTTGGAATTTTTTTTGCGCGGTTTACGCAACTCTGATCTTCAAGACCCATTCTTGGAAACGAATGAAGTTTGTTTACAATCGAATGAACCAATGTTTACAATTGATTGAACTTTAAGACCCATTCCTGGAAACGAATTGAGAGAGAATGAATGTTTCGTATCATGTCATCATTGGTCCTGAATGGAATCGTTCAATCTGATTGCATAATCTATAATTTTCTCTGTTGGTCTTCTTATGATAACAGTGTTCCGCCCCATTCAATGAGCACGACAACTCATAAATAGTCTTCAAAGTGTTATGGTCCACTTGGGAGAGTCACCCTTGGACGAACCACTTGGCTAGTCATAGGAAAAAGGTAGGATTCACCCTCACTCATGTCTGCCTGGGGTGGTTTAAACAAAATTTTGTTAGTTTCATGCGGATGGCGTCGCCAAAAATTCCCGTGACATTGACGAATTTTCAATAACACCTGGCGCAATGGTGTAGGTGGCTCATCTCATCAGCTGATTTTATTCGTTTCGTTGTACTGGCATAGAGATTGTCAAAAGGAGATGGCAAACGCAAAATGCATCCGATGCGTAGGCAATTATGCACTGTCGTGGTAGTAAAGTTTTACCCAATTTAGCGCACAACGTTCCCACAGGACACCGGAACGCGACATGTATAATGCTGTAGGGATGAGTTAACCATAACAACGAACCAATCGATAATCGCCGCGACAGTTAGATAACTGCGTTCTTCCATCGCTGAATGGAAGAGGAAACAAATTTTTGCTAGAAGACGGTCACTTGCGCGGCCATTTTCTGGGGAAGAGACAGAAGGAAAAAAACCGAGGTTTGCGGTCATTTTTGCGGTGTCAGAAATTTTGCAAAGTTGAAAATCTTTTCGAAAGTGTTTGTAAATTTGTGAATAGGTGCTAACTGCAATTTATTTTCTGGCAAGTGATTGCACAATTTCGTTAGATGCAAAAGCTAGGGCAGCGTGCCGTATGCAATTGTGATTTACCTTGTATGTGATACATACAACTTACGCATAATTAACTACTTCAGTTGAAAAGGGAGCAGCTGCAGCTCGTAGGTATCGGCAAGCGTAAATCTCTTGTCTGTTTTGCGCTGGTTCCTTATTTGCCGCTGAAGGAAGGGAAGCAGCGACATCGTGTACGTCGAAAACAACAACAACCAAAAGCACACTTTTCATTGACTTCAGTTGCAAAGTCGTCTCGTTGACAGAAACTCGTACATTGAGTAAATATACACACATCCATATATATAAAGTTGCAGCTGTAAACGCCGGGCTCTCCGTGAGATCTACAAAATTTACTTGTTCGGTTGGTTTTGTGCATATGAACGTCAAGGTTTTCGTAATTGTGATGCGCGTTTCAGTTTAGTCTCAGAGCGCACATCCAACAGTCATCATCAAAAACGCATCGTCATATCGAGCACGACGGAAATTGAATATATAAAAGTCTTTAAGATATATATAGTGCTGCACTCACCACCCTCGAGCGCAACCGCCGCCCTCCGCGCCAACACCACGTGCTAATACTACCAGGCGCAACCACAACCATTTCGACGCACCACTCTCGAGCGCAACCGCCGCCATCTGCGCCAACCACCAACGCCAGTGGCTCCGAAAACCGCTTCGACGCAACGAAACCGCGCGCTGGAACCATTACTGCGTGCAACACCTCGCGCAACCACCGGCAGCGTCTACCCAACTGCACGACCACCACCGGACGTACCACCACCACCAGCTTTGGTAACAACAACCAGCAGGGCCGCCGCATATAGGCCTGCTGCAACACCAACTTTGGTAACAACATCCAGCAGGGCCGCCGCATATAGGCCTGCTGCAACACCAACTTTAGTAACAACAACCAGCATGGCCGCCGAACATAGGCCTGCTGCAACGAACCCAGCGTGATACCAAGACCAGCAACTAAACCTGGTGAGTTCGTTCCGTATTCGGAAACCAAAAATTTTTTTTCATACCTTTAAATCTAATCAATTAATGAAATAATGTACTTTAAATATATACTTACAATAGTGCATATACATAAGCTGTAAAGGGGGCTTTTAAATTTAACCAGTTTATGTTAGATTCATGAAATAATACACTTTAAATATATACTTACAATAGTGCATATACATAAGTTGTAAAGGGGCTTTTAAATTTAACCAGTGTCGCACCAAGACAGATTTTAATTAATATGAAATATAAATCTTTATTCTTCAAGTTCTCGAATTCAATTAAATTATATACGTTTACAGAAAATGATTCAAACCTTGTCTTTTTTAAAATGAATTATGGATACATACATTTTTAGAGAGAGTCAAATGAGAGAGATGAACAGATAGAAATAAAGTTAACAAAGAAAAATAGAAAATAAAGTAGCTAGCAATAATGATGGCAGCTATGTAGTGATGACAGCTCGGCCTCTCCTGACAGAAACTCAACATGAGTTCATTCGGTTTCGCCATCTTCTTCAGAATCACCTGTAACATCGATTTCAGGAAACAAGGCACACCACGGTTTCATTTTGTCTGAAGAGGCAACAGTACTATATCTCCGCTGAGTACATTGTCTTCCGTCCACATCTTCGACCACATATCTGTCATATCTCAAGACTTTCTTCACGCAGTATGGCCCCTTAAACTTTGGCTGAAGTTTTCTTGACTCACCCGTACTTGGTGGTGGTGCTTCAAGTAGGACCAGATCTCCTTCCTTATATGGGACGGGTTTACTATGCTTCGCGTCGAATCTAATCTTCCATGCCTGTCGGGCTACTTCGATGATTTTAATAGCTTCACTTCATCTACCATTCATGCGCAATTCCTCATTATCATTGTGCAAAGCGGCCAATAGCTTATTCCCACTTAAATCGCGAAGAGGAAAATCATAAATAAGATCCATTGGAGCGAACTTGGTTGTCGCATTTATTTTTGTGTTCAAAGTACAATGGAGCCTTCGAATATGCGTATCCCAGTCACGGGGATCATCCGCTGATGGCTTTAGAAATGATAAAACAGCTTGATTGATACGCTCCGCCAACCCATTTGAAGGGGAGTCCGTACCGCCACCTTGATATGTTGTATACAATGAGATTCACAGAACGAAGTGAATGCAGATGACGTGAATGCAGTTCCCCGATCTGTGACGATCCGTTGTGGTAACCCGAAGTACAGAGTTAATTGATTTAAGGCATCAACTACAGGCTTGGTTTTAGTTGATCTTGTTGGTATAATGACGGAATATCTCGTGAGGGCATCAACGACCACGAGAACGTACTCATACCCATGTCGACTCTTGACGAAAGGACCGAGATGATCCATGTGCAGGGTATGGAACGGTAGTGGAGGAATCTCCATCCCATATAACTCGAATTGCTTTCTTGATGGTTCTTTGTGGAAGCAGCACTCAATGCACGAACTTATGAAACCCTTAACGAAATTCCGCAACCGTGGGAACCAGAAATGTTGTAACTGTTGAAATGTCATGACACAACTTTATAATACGCCAACGCATGCCTTTGGGTATAACCAAGAGTAGCTGTCCACCATCAGTTTTTTGAAACAGCCGATGATCTTTTAAAACATATTCGGCGTTGATTTTATTACGTTGATCTGAAAACTCTGTTCCTTGCAAGATCTTGACTATTTGGTAAAGCTTATCATCTTTCCTCTGCATCGTTGACACCCAGTCGGCTATTGACAATGACAAAACCTTGCCTGTAACTTCGTCTATCTTCGACTGGTGCCCGACTCATAGCGTCGACATGACCCATAGATACCCCTGCGCGATGCATGAGAACATGGTCATATTCCTGAAGCTTTAACAGCCACCGTGCAATTCTCGGTGCCATCGGGTTGCCCATTTTCGCGGTCGTCATTGAGTGGCAGTCAGTGACAATGATGAATGACTGACCCAGAAGGAACATTTTGAATCGCTCAACTACAGCTAAAACCTCTAATTCATACGCATGATAATTCTTTTCCTGCGTACTGCATGCACGACTAAAATATGCAATTGGTTTTAACCCATTATGATCCTCTTGCAGAAGTATAGCGGCTAGGCCAACACTCGATGCGTCAGTGTGTAATTCATGTCTTTTGTTGACGTCATAAATGGCGAGCACTGGCTCCTTCGTAATTGCTTTTATAAGGTTACTAAAAGCCAGTTCATACTCGGGTCCCCACAGAAATTCTGCGCCCTTCTTCGTAAGCTGTGTAAGGGGTTTAGCGATAAATGCGTAACCAGGAACAAATTTCCGAAAAAAATCCGGTTAAACCTAAGAAATGTCTTATTTCCAACTGACTACTCAGCTTTGGATACTTGTTTATTGCCAATAACTTCCGACTCCCCGGCTTAATCCCATCTGCATTGACCTTATGACCCAAAAACGTTACCCCTCTTCTCATGAAAGCACACTTTGAAAGTCTCAACGTTAATCCCTCACCTCGAATAATTTTCAAAAACTCCTCCAAATAATACAAATTCTCTTCTTCAGTATTCGTTGCTATTATTACCACGTCTACATAGCTCACCACGCTCTTGCCTAACAGAGCAACAAGTTGGCTCATCATCCTCTGGAAAGTACATGGCACATTCCGTAACCCGAATGGCATCCTATTAAATTCAAAGTGACCATTATGGGTGACAAATGCCGTGAATGGTTTGGCTTTCTCTTCTAACCCTATTTGATAGAACCCTGACATAAGGTCAAGGGTTGTGAAAAACTTCTTTCCCGAGCGTGTAGCCAGCACCCCATCCACAGTGGGCATCAACCACGGTTGCTTCTCTGTGACCGCATTTAACTCACGGTAGTCTACACACAACCGCTCTTCTCCATTTTGCTTGCGCTCGAAAACGATTGGCGATGCGTAAAGTGAGTTTGACCTACGAATTATACCTAATTCCAATAATTCCCTAACTATTGCCTCTACAATATTTTTCTTCGGGATAGGGATGTTATACGGCTTCTTGAAAATTGGCTTTGTCAAGGTAACTTTCATTTATTTTAAAACACTTAGACTTGCCCAACTCCGGAAGCCTTTCCCCAAAACAATCCGCATACGCGTTTACCAATTTGACAAGATTTCCCTTCCTACCTGCCTGTAACTTATCGCCGATGTCTAAAACATTTTTCCCGATCGTCATAATACTGCAACAACCACCCTCTATAATTACTTTACCCTTTGACAATACATCGATTCCCTCTAGTAGTGGGATTATTTTCGAATTATATCCGAATAAAAGTTATTCGAATAAACGAATAAATTTATTCGTTTCAAATAATCCGAATAATATATATTCGGATTTTTTGTTCGTTTATTCGGATAGTACTATCCGGATAGTGCGCACTATCCGGATACTTCGAATAGTAAAATAAAAGACACTACGTTTATGTTACGCTCATCGCTTGTGCAGATGAGCATGCACATATATTTATACGTACATACATATATATATGTGTGTATAGATGCATATATGCAAATATTTTTGTTTGTTTGGGGTTGCTTTGTTAATATTCATTTATTTAGTTACATATATTTACGTAACCAAAGTTGTGCTTGAGGCTTAAGCTAGAAATAGTTATCGGGGTCGTTTACAACTGTACTGATCATAGAACTTTGTTTATTAGTAAACAAGTGTGGAAATGGTAATAATGTAGGGATTTTTGTTTCCCATATACATACATACATATATACATATGTATGTATGTAAGTTGTATGGAACATTTTTGCCTTGATATCTTTTGGTTTGTATAAACATCTAATTGGTCACCATTAAAAAAATAAGTTTACATGTCATTGTCGACATTTTTTGCGAAGTCTGATGGATCAAAAGTTATTTAAATTAGATTCAAAGGAATCTGCAAGAATACAACATGTACATATGTTAGAATATGCTTATATGCGCATTTGGGTATTTATATTACAGCGTTTAACGCGTTCAAAGACAATCAAAATTTTAAGGAGCGGCAAAAACAGACACTAATTCCACTAGAATTTTGTTACGTTTAAAATTGATTGCTTCAAACTTTATTTTAGGACATTTTTTTCCAAAGTTTTCATTAAGTTAACATTGACCTTAAATAACTTTTGATTCATCAGACTTCGCAAACAATTTTGACAATGACATGTAAACTTATTTTTTTAATGGTGACCAATTAGATGTTTATACAAACCAAAAGATATCAAAACAAAAATTTTCCATACAACTTACATACATACATATGTATATATGTATATGGGAAACAAAAATCCCTACCATATTACCATTTCCATACCTGTTTACTAATAAACAAAGTTCTATGATCAGTACAGTTGTAAACGACCCGATAACTATTTCTAGCTTAAGCCTCAAGCACAACTTTGGTTACGTAAATATATGTAACTAAATAAATGAATATTAACAAAGCAATCCCAAACAAAAATATTTGCATACATATATGCATCTATACACACATAAATATATGTACGTATGTATAAATATATGTGCATGCTCATCTGCACAAGCGATGAGCGTAACATAAACGCAATGTCTTTTATTTTACTATTCGAAGTATCCGGATAGTGCGCACTATCCGGATAGTACTATCCGAATAAACGAATAAAAAATTCGAATAAATATTATTCGGATTACGAATACCTGGCGGATAAAAGAGTTTATTATTCGGATAATTTTTATTCGAATAATTTTTATTCGGATAATCCCACACCTAATTCCCACAATGGCATCATATGCCATTAGTGAATCATTCACAACTAGCATTTCAACCGATCTCGTGACATCATCCATTTTAATGTTTATTATTAAGTTCTCACAACACGAAGTTTCGCCACCTGCAAACCCGATCAATTTTTCTTTACATTCACCAAAATCCACCCCGCACTGTATTGCAATAGATCGTTCTAGTAATGATTTGCAACTGTCTGAATCAATAAGTGCCTTGCATTTTAATTCGTTATTTCCTACTAAGACGATATCTTTGCACAACTCCTTGCATAACCTACCTGACGTCACCTTATTTACTGGCGCACTTGATTCATCACCCTGATATTCTTCTAATACCTGATTAATGCGCTCACTTTTTTTCCATCACGCTTATTTTGCGGCTTACCACAATTTCTCGAAATATGCCCCCTTTCTCTGCAATTAAAGCAAATGGGGCCGGCTGCCCTTTTCTTAATTTCTTCCGAATTATTTAATGAGAACGGTTTATCTGCCCTTTTCATTAATTCACTATATTTGTTTTGATTTGTATTCGTTGATATGTTGGAAATCGATTGCAGTAAATCGGCACATTTCGATAATTGCATTGCGCTCAGTGTTTTGCGCAAGCCTTCATCATATAATCCATTTATTATGTATCGTATTATCGCAGAGTCATCGATACCTTCTTTTCTTCCAATCGCTAACATTTTATAGTAAAACTCCACAACACTCTCCCTTTTTCCAATTTTTGTACTCATTAGCCGAATATGAGCGTCAGCTGAATTTCGAATATAAGGAAAATCTGTTAAAAATTACTTACGAATTCGCTGCAATTGCAAAATACTGGCTGCGCATCTGCCCATCGCTTTGCAACCCCCTTAAGTTTACTGAGAGCTGCAAAAGTTAACAGAGTGTCTTCCCAACGATACAAACTTCTTAATTGCTGAATTCTTTCAACAAACTGCGTTGATGAGTATACATTGTCACATGGATCGAAATCTGGCAATATCGCTGCTACTTCGCTCGGCGTATATCGCGGTCTTATCTATGTGCCCTGTTGCAATAAAGTTGGATAATGAATATCTGCTGTTAATTCGTTTGGCTGCTGTACGAAGGTTTCTCTTTGTAGTAGCTCTGCATTTCCCTGTCCTGATGGCATGGTGTTCATTTGAGTTGCGTATTGGTGTGTGTTAATCGGCATCCTCGGTATTGATACACATGATGCTAGCTGCGGCTGCGTCGACGGTGGCACATATATCTTCATTGTATACGGCTGTGACGTAATGCCCATATTATTAAAAGCAGGCATCGCTGCGAACGTTGACGTTGCTGGTGTGTATGTTATCGGCAGCGTAGCAGCGTATGTAACACATTTGATTGTACAGTAAATGCTACGTTTGACTGGCATGCTTGCGAAATTTCTGGAAGCGTTTTTTGTACCATCGGTGTGTATATCTGCTTATATGCCGAGACTGTTGACTGCGGAATAAATAGTGTGCTGCTATCATTGCTATACGTACATGCCGTGGTTCCTATAGTGTTCGGCATCGATGAACGAAGTGTTTGCACTTGTGTGGTCAACATTTCCACAGCACTGCATAAGCCACTTATCTGTGCCTCCAACTGCTTTCTTACCTCTAAATCGTTCGTCGTTGATGCATCACTCCTCTCTTGACATTGGCTGAACTTTATTGATGCAGCTCGCTCTGCTATCACCATCTCGAGAGCCCCGTTTACCAGCTCCTGGTCCAACTCCTGCAGCCTGCCAATTAATTTTGATTTACTTCCGCTTGTTTTCTGCTCTAGCTTTTGCAGCACTTATTTAAGCTGCAAAACTGTTAAATCGTTTAGGTTCATGACCACTTCTGATAATCTGTCGCACCAAGACAGATTTTAATTAATATGAAATATAAATCTTTATTCTTCAAGTTCTCGAATTCAATTAAATTATATACGTTTACAGAAAATGATTCAAACCTTGTCTTTTTTAAAATGAATTATGGATACATACATTTTTAGAGAGAGTCAAATGAGAGAGATGAACACAGAAATAAAGTTAACAAAGAAGAATAGAAAATAAAGTAGCTAGCAATAATGATGGCAGCTATGTAGTGATGACACCAGTTTATGTTAGATTCAAGAAATATTACACTTTGAATATATACTTATAATCATGTACATACATAAGCTGTAAGGGAGCTTTTAAAGTTAATCAGTTTATGTTAGATTCATGAAGTAAGATAATTTAAAATATGCTTAAAAATATGAATACCCTTCAAAAAACGCGAGTACTCCATAAATAATGTAAGGAATACTCCTTTGGGAGTATAGGAGTATTCCAAAACTAATCTGTATTCATACAAAAAATGTGCTCCAATTAACATTGCGATGTCCTAGGAGAGGAGTAGGTGATCCCACTCTCGCTTTGTTTGTGAGTATTCCATAGAGTACATACGTGAGAGTACTTTCCAAAGTACTTTCACTGTAGTACTCCATGGAGCACCCACAGAGGATCATATGCCAAAGTAATAAAGAGGAATTGTGTCGGAAAGAATTATCGGAGTGAATTTAATTTAAAATGAAAGTAAATTAAGAGAGGCAATACAACTTTTATATTTTTTACTACGAATATTCTTATGTTATTTAGCATTTGCGTGAATAAAGAAACTAATATTTCTCTATACTATAGTATCTATACATAAAACCAGTGCGTGGTTGCATTTTATCAGAGTTGCCATAGTGAAATTTTATTATCAGCTACCCTTCAAAAAACGCGAGTACTCCATAAATAATGTAAGGAATACTCCTTTGGGAGTATAGGAGTATTCCAAAACTAATCTGTATTAATACAAAAAATGTGCTCCAATTAACATTGCGATGTCCTAGGAGAGGAGTAGGTGATCCCACTCTCGCTTTGTGAGTATGCCATAGAGTACGTACGTGAGAGTAATTTCGAAAGTACTTTCAGTGTAGTACTCCATGGAGCACCCACAGAGGATCATATGCCAAAGTACTAAAGAGGAATTGTGTCGGAAAGAATTATCGGAGCGATTTAATTTAAAATGAAGGTAAATGAAGAGGGGCAATACAACTTTTATATTTTTTACTACAAATATTCTTATGTTATTTAGCATTTGCGTGAATAAAGAAACTAATATTTCTCTATACTATAGTATGTATACATAAAACCATTGCGCGGTTGCATTTTATCAGAGTTGCCATTGTAAAATTTTATTATCAGTTATTTGTATGCAATATTTTACTTTTGGCAACTCTGTTCGATCGTCATCGTCTCCTGATCACGGCCATTAAAAAACGACCAATGACCGGCTGATGGTAGTCCGCAAACGCATTGCAAAGGAGTATTGTTAGAGTACTCCAACATGAAGAAAATGGAACACGTAATCCAACAATTTTTGCTGGGTATACATACCTTGTAAAGAGGGGGAGGGGAATACTTGCCAGTTATACCCAGCCAGCATTTTCGGAAGTGTATCAGAAAGTTGATTGAAAGCGCTCAAATTTAAAAGTAAACCCTTTTATTCGAAAATCAATGTATCGTCGGGAGAAAGGTGTACCCTGGAGGGGATTATTCTTGTTTAATCATTTGTAAGCCATATTTTCTTTTCCCCTTTATTCGTTTTATGATCGCGACATTTGATTAGCTTTCACAATTTTTTTCCTTTATTGAGAAGTGTGAGCATAGGAAGGCAATCGGATTTTCAATGAATAGTTGGTTCAATTGCTTAACCAAATCGATATTTAGTCGCAAGGAATAATCAAAGCGTAGTGATACCGAAGTAAATCCGCCATCCAGATGCTGGGTGGGTATGAACTCCATTTAATATTTCTTCATGCATAAAATGTATTCTTTTAATACTATGCACATAGATGACGCCTAGAGCGTATTCGTTCAAATAGAATTAGATTGTAAGGAATAACACTTTGAAAGGTGTGAATTATTGCCGCTGACGGCAAATAAGCGTTGCACTTTTTACACTAGGGTGCATGATTGTCGAACGCTAAAAGGTACGGCATACCAAATTTGAAAATTTCGAATCATTAAATTTAACACGAATACGATTAAAGATTTAATATCACCTAGATAGGAATGAAAAATGTATTAACTCTATGTGCGTAGTTAGCTTTAAAGACCAGACAGGCAAATTTGTAAGTTACATAGCCGTAATTGTAAGGTAAAAGCGGAATGTATTATTGAACCCGTGTCTGACTATTCACCAGGCATGCTTAACCAACGAGCCGATATCATTTCGTTACGATAATTAACGTTAATAAACGAAACAAAGTCATTTCGTTTCATTTATTAACGTTAAGAACGTCAAATTAACGAAATGATTTTGTTTCGTTTTCTGCCATATCAAAACGAAGTCAAATCGTTTATGTTGATTATTAATTTCAAACTATGCTGGCAAAGCTGATTAATGGCGGAGTCATTAAAGGTGAAAGCATTAGCCAAGCTGATTGCAACTTTTCTCAAGAATTTTGACAGTACGAACATTTCTCAGATTATTTTTGACATTACCATCAACGAATTACACAAACAAATTACATGGAGTTTGTGTGTGTATGCCCGCTCGCTGTTACCACCTTACGGCTTCACCATGCTATAGCATTGCCAGCACAATTCAAACATAAAGTATCACGTTTTCGTTTCGGTTAAAAACGAGATACAATTTATCTTGATAATTTCTTTATCGATAATATTTCGAAGTGTTTCAACGGAAACGGTGGAAATTTTTGAATAAACGATTAGCTTAACATTAAGGTGCATCCCTGCTATTCCCATTTGCCGTATTCAGAATTAGTACGTTCCTCGTACATAGGTGCATTGGAGTTTCCTTAATCTTTCAACTTAGCAAGTACACCTATTATATGCTTTAGATAACCAATTTAGAAAAGTTCGGTTAATCAGTAAAAAAAAAACTATAGGAACCACGTCAACGTGAAAGTTATTGGTCAATCCTAATATGCATATAAAGCAGGGTATTATGAAGAAAGTCCATGTTTTAAAACAGAGCCGGCCAAAAGTTGCACATTGTGCAATTTGAGTTCGTATTTTCACACAAACACTAACGATGTGCGATCACGATCGTTTCCTTTCGCTTGTCACTCACTAAAATCAACAGTGAATGCAAAAGGAAAAGTCCATGCTACTTTTTGTGCACATAATAAAAACAATATGCTGCAATGTTAAAGTGACTTTTAATACGTTTTAGTTAGTATTATTAAGTTCCTTTGAACATAAATATTAATATTGACAATTTAAATATTAATAATAATTAATTAATTATTAAATAAAAATTGACAATTTAATATAAGTAACTTTTTATACGTTCTACTCAGTTTTATTAATTTTTATAAATTTTTTTTTTTTTGAATAACTTTATGTTTTGAAAATATATATTTCTATCTTTACATTTACTTTGTTTTATAGTTCTTTCTTAATGAAAAAGTGATTTTTTTAAGTCAATTTTGCATTAAAAAACACCATACCTTCTTTTATAAAAAAGTTTTATCTGACTAGCTCGACCTCCGCGTTCTTAGTTATGTGAATATAAGTAAATATTGTTAGGATTAGCTTGAAATCAAATAACCAGAGTCCTTTTTAATTTCGAACTTTATAGTCCACATTTTCTTTTAGCACACTGTGAAGAGTTGTCACTCAATTTTTACGCACACTTATGCAATTGTTTTAGTATTTGTGTGGCCGGCTCTGTTTTAAAACATGGAAGATTTGTGAGTTTACAGTGGTCTATATTCACGTACAAGTGGGTACATTAACTTGAGATAATTGATATCGGGGAGCTATAAAATAAAATAAAGTAAAGAGCAATAAAATATACTAAATTCAACTAAATTAAAATAAAATAAAATAAAATAAAACTAAATAAATCAAAAAAAAAAAAAAAAACAGAAATTTAAGTAAAATAAACCAGAATAGTATAGAGTGAAATAAAATAACGTCAAATAAAGTAGACTAAACCAAAATAAAATAAGATAGTGTTCAACCAATTTTTTTTTGTAAATATATATATCACTATTGTGTTAAATGAATTATGTAATGCAGCAGAGTCTCGTATATTCCGTAATACATACTACCTGCGATTTTTTTATGCCTTAGGGCTTCCTTAGGATATTTATACTAAGCCTTAGTCTAGTAATATAGTTAATTACAACTAAGTTATAATGAATTTTGAATAAAATTATTATTAGAATAGGAATGCTGATGTGTCCATTTATTTAGAAGGCACTAGGTAGGGCAGGTAAGGGGCCACCGAAAATTTAGGTGCGTCGGTGGCCATGGTTTTGACGGTGGGACAAAGCACCGGGCGTCACAACAACACCTGCGGCGCCCCTATGTATATTCGGCCTTTTTTCCTTTTTCTCCCCTTTTTAGCATTTTTTTTTTGATTTTCAGCGTTTGGTAACCGGTCATGTCCGGTTCGGTAAATTTTTTTGCATTAGATTTTTTTGAATTTCTTTTTTTTTTTTTTGAATTTAAAATTTTGAGTGTTTTAACGGTTTGTCCGTGACATCCGGTTCGGCCGGATGTTGTTTTAGTCCATTTGAGCGTTTTGAATTAGTTCTGCGTTTCTGTTAGTTTTGAATAGGCATGATAAGATTTTTTTTTTGTTATGGCGCAGGACAGCAAGGTTGGCAAAAACCCAACCCAGCCGACATGACTAGCCACTGTGCACCACTACATCATGCCGACTGCCTTCCTTGCTGATCCACTGAAGATGCGTAACCATAACAGATGGCGCCCAACGTGGCACCTGAGGCGCTGGTCTCAGTGGTCAGTTCGGGCAACATGTGAAGTTGACCATTCCACCAGTCCGAGGTGAGCAGCCGCAGGAGCCGCCACCTGCGTTGCGGTGGAATGGTTGACGAATCAGGTTGTCCGGACTGGTCATCGGGGGCAGTAGTCGAAGGCGCCATGTGACTACACGTCAGTCCTCCGGATTTTGTATTCACCCGATGAGGCAGTGCTGCACGCACTTACATTTTTTTTTGTAATTGTGGGTTTATTTTTCCCGGAAGTTGTCCGTAGTCGGCTTGGTACATATAGGTCCGCTAATTGGGATTGTTATAATTTTTTTTTTGTACTGTTTAAATTTTTTTCCTTTTCCTTTGCCGAATTTGTGCTGTCTGGTGTAAGTGTGTGTGAGAATAGTAGGACCCCAGCTCAGCCCACGTCTCAGGTGGTACCACAGAATACCATCTGGATTGCGACGGGTTGAGCTGGGATTGAAAGCGGCACCAATTCCTGTCCCACCAGTCTGGGAAGCGGCCCTTGAAGCGCTCCACCCATAGCGGTGGAGGCAGGAGGGGTTTCCCGGGTGAATGGACGGGAGGCCTCAACACCCCCAGCCAGTCCCACTAGCGCGTCCCTGGAGACCGCCTCTGCGTTGCGGCTGGGTGTGTTGGGACCAACCTGAGTGTGTAGGAAATTGACCCTGGGGGCCCCAACCAGTCCCAGAGGCAGGTCCTCAAGACCCCATTATGCGTTGCGGTTGGGAGCACTAGGGACAAGCATGAATGGATTTGCGTTGTTTTTGTTGTTTTTTTTTCTGTAGCCCTACTGCCTTCTAATGATGGGATGTCATCATTCCCATCACCAGCCGTATTATATATGTAACTAATCCCTTTTTCTTTACAGCTTTTTTTTAATTTCTTTTTCCTCTTCGATACGATTATCAAAAAAAATATATTTTTAGTATTTATTCTCGCGAATTTTTTTTATTACCTTGCGCAATTTTTTTTTCTACATATATTTATACGTTTTTTTTTTCAAACCATCGTCTAGGATATAGGGTGAAGGGGGGTGAATTCAGATCTTTTTCTTAACCCCTAACTGCTTTACGTTTCGTTTTAAGCAGTAGTTTTTTTTTCCAATACTACGATTTAACAAAGTACATTTTTTTTCTGATTATAATGTCGCATGACCAATCGTTCGGGCGAATGCCCACCAGAAACACTCCTTCCGGGAGTGATGGCAACTTTTTTTCCAAATTTATAAATAGATTTTTTTTAAACTTACAAATTTGATTTTTTTTTACCCTGTCTGGGCGTTTTGGCGGTCGGGGACATCTCGCCCAGTATTCTCCCCGAGCAATGATATCATAGGATGTTCACACGCGTACTCACCGAGAACCGTGAACAGCCTGGCAGTCCACGCTTGGGTCGGACTAAACTTACGGAGTTTGGACGAGTTCTCCTTATCAAAATGTCTACACCCATATTTTTTTTTTGCCTTTCTGTTGGGGGGGGGGGGGGGGGGGGGGGCGATAACCACTAGAAAATACCATACGGAGTTTTGACGAGCTCTCCATAACAAATGTCTAATTGCCGCAAAGCCTTTTAAACTAAGAAGCAAAATTAATTCACAAATTGACTTAATTTTTTTTGATGGACCTTGTTGCCCGGCTAGCTTCGCGGTAGAACTTTGAGACTCTTATCTCAGGGGTAAGTCGTGCCCCACGTTGCTGGCATCGAGGTTCCTGGTAGAGGCTTCCCACAGATGAAGCGGTTTCCTGTTGGCTTCATCGTCAGGTCTTCAAAGCGAAGCAGGTTTGTTATGGTCCACTTGGGAGAGTCACCCTTGGAACGCACCAGTTGGCTAGTGATAGGAAAAAGGTGGGATTGACCCTCACTCATGTCTGCCTGGGGTGGTTAAAACAAAATTTTGTTAGTTTCGTGCGGGTGGCATCGCCAAAAATTCCAATGACATTGACGAATTTTCAATAACACCTGGCGCAATGGTGTAGGTGGCTCATCTCATCAGCTGATTTTATTCGTTTCATTGTACTGGCATAGATATTGTCAAAAGGAGATGGCAAACGCAAAATACATCCGATGCATAGGCAATTATGCACTGTCGTGGTGGTAAAGTTTTACCTAATTTAGCGCACAACGTTCCCACAGGACACAAAAGTTGCAAAGTTTTACGCTTTCTCTACGTTCCATTCACCTAACATCAACACAAAGAGTTTACAGCTGGAACGCGACATGTATAATGCTGTAGGGATGAGTTAACCATAACAACGAACCAATCGATAATCGCCGCCACAGTTAGATAACTGCGTTCTTGCATCGCTGAATGGAAGAGGAAAAAATTTTTGCTAGAAGACGATCACTTGCGCGGCCATTTTCCGGGGTAGAGACAGAAGAAAAAAAAGCGAGGTTTGCGGTCATTTGTGCGGTGTCAGGAATTTTGCAAAGTTGAAAATCTTTTCCGAAAGTGTTTGTAAAGTTGTGAATAGGTGCTAACTGCAATTTATTTTCTGGCAAGTTATTGCACAATTTTGTTAGATGCAAAAGCTAGGGCAGCGTGCCGTATGCAATTGTGATTTACCTGCTCCGAAGGTATATGAACATATATACATACAACTTACGCATAATTAACTACTTCAGTTGAAAAGGGAGAAGCTGCAGCTCGTAGGTATCGGCAAGAGTAAATCTCTTGTCTGTTTTGCGCCGGTTCCTTATTTGCCGCTGAAGGAAGGGAAGCAATGACATCGTGTACGTCGAAAACAACAACAACCAAAAGCACACTTTCATTGACTTCAGTTGCAAAGTCGTCTCGTTGACAGAAACTCGTCCATTGAGTAAATATACACACATCCATATATACAAAGTTGCAGCTGTAAACGCCGGGCTCCGTTAGATCTGCAAAATTTGCTTGTTCGGTTGGTTTTGTGCATATGAACGTCAAGGTTTTCGTAATTGTGATGCGCGTTTCAGTTTAGTCTCAGAGCGCACATCCAACAGTCATCATCAAAAACGACTGCACCACCGCCACCGGACATACCACCACCACCAGCTTTGGTAACAACACCCAGCAGGGCCCCCGCATATAGGCCTGCTGCAACACCAACTTTGGTAACAACAACCAGCAGGGCCGCCGCATATAGGCCTGCTGCAACACCAACTTTAGTAACAACAACCAGCAGGGCCACCGAAAATAGGCCTGCTGCAACGAACCCAGCGTTACACCAAGACCAGCAACTAAACCTGGTGAGTTCGTTCCGTATTTGGAAACCAAACTTTTTTTTCCTACCTTTAAATCTAATCAATTCATGCAATAATATACTTTAAATATATACTTACAATAGTGCATATACATAAGCTGTAAAGGGGGCTTTTAAATTTAACCAGTTTATGTTAGATTCATGAAAAAATACACTGTAAATGTATACTTACAATCATGTATATACATATGCTGTGAAGGGGGCTTTTAAATTTAACCAGTTTATGTTAGATTCATGAAATAATTACACTTTAAATATATACTTACAATAGTGCATATACATAAGCTGTAAAGGGGGCTTTTAAATTTAACCAGTTTATGTAACTGATGCCCAGAGAGTGCTTAGATTATGGAGGGAATACTTCTCTGCTCTCCTAAATGGAGGCAGCAATTTACCGCGCAGAGATGAAGAATCCGATCCCGCAATCGATGATGATAAAATATATGTCCCCCCAACCCGATTGTGACGAAGTTAGAATAGCAGTAACCAGATTGAAAAACAACAAGGCCGTGGGCGCTGATGGATTGCCTGCGGAGCTATTCAAGTACGGCGGCGAGGAGTTGGTAAGGCGCATGCAGTAGCTTCTTAGCAAAATATGGGCGGACGAGTGCATGCCCGACGGTTGGAATCTAAGTGTTCTTTGCCCAGTCCACAAAAAGGGGGATACTGCAAAATGCACCAACTATCGTGGAATCAGCCTTCTTAATATCGCATATAAGGTTCTTTCAAGTGTATTGTGCGAAAGATTGAAGCCCACCGTGAACCGGCTGATTGGACCTTATCAGTGCGGCTTCAGACCTGGTAAATCTGCCATCGACCAAAAACCCGTGAAAAGGGAATCGACACACATCACCTCTTCGTCGACTTTAAAGCCGCCTTCGACAGCATGAAAAAGAGCTGCCTATATGCCGCTATGTCTGAATTTGGTTTCCCCGCAAAACTTATACGGCTGTGCAAAATGACGTTGAGCAACACCATAAGCTCAGTCAGAATTGGGAAGGACCTCTCCGAGCCGTTCGAAACTAAACGAGGTTTCAGACAGGGTGATCCCCTATCGTGCGATTTCTTTAATTTGATGCTGGAGAAAATTATACTAGCTGCAGAACTTAACCGCACTGGAACAATATAATATAAAAGCGTGCAATTACTGGAATATGCTGATGCCATTGATATCATCGGCCTAAACACCCGCGCAGAAGCAGTAAAGATTGGTTTGATGGTGAATGAGGACAAAGCGAAGTACCTGCTGTCATCCAGCAATGAGTCAGAGCATACGCGCCTTGGCAACCACGCTACTGTTGGCAGCCATAATTTCGAAATAGTAAAAGACTTCGTTTATTTGGGAACCAGCATCAACACTAGCAACAACATCAGCACTGAAATCCAGCGAAGTATCAATCTTGCCAATAAATGCTACTTTGGACTAGGTAGGCAATTGAAAAGTAAAGTCCTCTCTCGGCGAACGAAAATCATACTCTACAAGTCACTTATCGTACCCGTCCTGATAAATGGGGCAGAAGCATGGACCATGACAACAGCAGATGAAGCGGCTTTGGAAGTGTTCGAAAGATTTATGGACCTCTACGCGTTGACGATGGCGAGTACCGAAGAAGATTTAATGATGAGCTGAACGCGATATACGCAGACATCAACATAGTCCAGCGAATTAAAACGCAGTGGCTGCGCTGGGTAGGTCATGTTATTCGAATGAATGATGATGCTCCGGCCAAGAAAGTGTTTCTATCGGAACCCGCCTATGGAAGCAGAGGTAGAGGGCGGCCCCCACTCCGTTGGAAGGACCAGGTGGAAAACGATTTAAACTCCCTTGGTGTGAGCAATTGTCGCCGGTTGGCGGAGCGAAGGAGCGACTGGCGCGCCTTGTTGGACGGCCATAACCGTTTAGACGGTTAAGCGCCAATTAAGTAAGTAAGTAAGTTATGTTAGATTTATGAAATAATACACTTTAAATATATACTTACAATCATGTACATACATAAGCTGTAAGGGAGCTTTTAAATTTAATCAGTTTATGTTGAATTCATGAATTAAGACAATTTAAAATATGCTTAAAAATATACATATACATACTCTGTAAAGGGGGGGAATACTTGCCAGTTATACCCAGCCAGCATTTTCGGAAGTGTATCAGAAAGTTGATTGAAAGCGCTCAAATTTAAAAGTATTCCCTTTTATCCGAAAATCAATGCATCGTCGGGAGAAAGGTGTACCCTGGAGGGGATCATTCTTGTTTAATCATTTGTAAGCCATATTTTCTTTTCCCCTTTATTCGTTTTATCATCGTGGCATTTGATTACCTTTCACAATTTTTTTCCTTTATTGAGAAGTGTGAGCATAGGAAGGCAGTCGGATTTTCAATGAATAGTTGGTTCAATTGCTTAACCAAATCGGTATTTAGTCGCAAGGAATAATCAAAGCGTAGTGATACCGAAGTAAATCCGCCATCCAGATGCTGGGTAGGTATGAACTCCATTTAAGATTTCTTCATGCATAAAATGTATTCTTTTAATACTATGCACATGATGACGCCTAGAGCGTATTCGTTCAAATAGAATTAGATTGTAAGGAATAACACTTTGAAAGGTGTGAATTATTGCCGCTGACGGCAAATAAGCGTTGAACTTTTTACACTAGGGTGCATGATTGTCGAACGCTAAAAGGTACGGCATACCAAATTTGAAAATGTCGAATTATTAAATTTAACACGAATACGATTAAAGATTTAATATCACCTAGATAGTAATGAAAAATGTATTAACTCTATATGCGTAGTTAGCTTTAAAGACCAGACAGGCAAATTTGTATGTTACATAGCCGTAATTGTAAGGTAAAAGCGGAATGTGCTATTGAACCGGTGTCTGACTATTCCCATTTGCCCGTATTCAGAATTAGTACGTTCCACGTACATAGGTATATTGGATTTTCCTTAATCTTTCAACTTAGCAAGTACACCTTTATATGCTTTAGATAACCAATTTAGAAAAGCTCGGTTATTCAGTCTTGTATATTTTTTTTTGATTCGTAAATGAAAGCCTAATCTACCCAGTATACCTAAATAAAAGGAAAATTTGTTTTTTTTTTTAATTTTAAATACGGACGCTAAAGGACGTCAACGTGAAAGTTATTGGTCAATCCTAATATGCACATAAAGCAGGGTATTATGAAGATAGTCCATGTTTTAAAACATGGAAGATTTGTGAGTTTACAGTGGTCTGTATTCACGTACAAGTGGGTACATTAACTTGAGATAATTGATATCGGGGAGCAATAAAATAAAATAAAGTAAAGAACAATAAAATATACTAAATTCAACTAAATTAAAATAAAATAAAATAAAACTAAATAAATGAAAAAAACAGAAATTTAAGTAAAATAAACCAGAATAGTATAGAGTAAAATAAAATAACGTCAAATAAAGTAGACTAAACCAAAATAAAATAAGATAGAGTTCAACCAATTTTTTTTTCTAAATATATATATACTCCCCTGCGTAATTACATCTAGGGCCTTCTGCCAAATTTTACAATTAAACGTATTGTGTTAAATGAATTATGTAATGCAGCAGAGTCTCGTACGTTCGGTAATACATACTACTTGCGATTTTTTTTATGCCTTAGGGCTTCCTTAGGATATATATACTAAGCCTTAGTCTAGTAATATCGTTAATTACAACTAAGTTATAATGAATTTTGAATACAATTTTTATTAGAATGGGAATGCTGATGTGTCCATTTATTTAGAAGACACTAGGTAGGGCAGGTAAGGGGCCACCGAAAATTTAGGTGCGTCGGTGGCCATGGTTTTGAGGGTGGGACAAAGCACCGGGCGTCGCAACAACTCCCGCGGTGCTCCCTATGTATATTCGGCCTTTTTTCCTTTTTCTCCCCTTTTTAGCATTTTTTTTTTTTGATTTTCAGCGTTTGGTAACCGGTCAAGTCCGGTTCGGTACATTTTTTTGCGTTAGATTTTTTTGAATTTCTTTTTTTTTTAATTTTAAATTTTGAATGTTTTAACGGTTTTTCCGTGACATCCGGTTCGGCCGGATGTTGTTTTAGTCCATTTGAGCGCTTTGAATTAGCTCTGCGCTTCTGTTATTTTTGAATAGACATGATAGGAATTTTTTTTGTTATGGCGCAGGACAGCAAGGTTGGCAAGAACCCAACCCAGCCGACATGACTAGCCACTGTGCACCACTACATCATGCCGACTGCCTTCCTTGCTGATCCACTGAAGATGCGTAACCATAGCAAAAGTCCTCTAACGGGAGTTCAATTAAACTGGCAATTTCAATAGGGGTGGACTATAGCGAAATTGGTGTTAAAGGAATTACAATTGAAAATATGGTTGGTGTCATGTGGGAACACATCGCAAGCAGGACATATAAATCATTTGTAAAATTATGTGAGTTCAATTCTATCGTCAAATCAAATTGTACATGGATTTTTAAACGTTTACACAATAATAATTTGATAGCTGGTGGGCTCATCTCTACAGCAACAACATACCTTTGTTCAGACTGTTAAAATGTGCGTGTTGGTATTAGGCGAATGGAATGGAATGAAAACGTAAACTTTTGAAATTTTTGTGTGTTTTAAGAAAATGTGTTAAATGTTTTGGTTTCATTTTAAATATGCCATCTTCTTTTGTCCATCCCTACTCCAGCGAAATGAAAAAAATAAAATCAGCTGATGAAATCCGGCAGTGTGATATTGTATATTGATAACAGGGTTCACCGGGCGAGTCCTGGTAAAGGCGTTTACCGATTATGTGTGAATTTGCTTAAGGAGACATCCCGTGGCAGTTCTGAGTGCAGCATTTCCCAGTATGTGTTTTTAGACCAGGCGACCAAACTGGTGACGCGTGGCATAAAATTTTCTCTGTTGTTGTCAAACATAAGGTATGAATGTGGTTTCTCTCTCTGCTACAGAGATGCTGGATAGATGTTATTTGTTCCTGAATATACCCTGAAGGGAAGTCAGTAACTATTGATAACAATTGCTGGTTCAGAAATTGACCTAAAGTGTCAAATAAGTACTAGTGGTAGTAACCATTCTTTCTCTAGTTTCTCTAGTCGACAATTATTTCATAAATAGGTGATTTACAAAAAAATTACAAAAGCCTTAAGGATCTTCGACTATGAGTACTCTTTATTTCCCTACATTTTGAAGCCTTCCCCACATTTTTCTCACAGGATTGGAACTATCGAAAAACGGGACAAAATCGTACTAGGAGTAACAGGTAGAACTTCCGTCCGGCTCGGGATTAATAAAGTAGTACCAACAAAAGAGCTAGATACAAATTCAAATTTTTACACTAGTTGGGAACTATCGAAAAGTGCCAATAAACCAACTAGTTCTAAAGTGGAAATATTGATCTAGTTCTGAATTAGAGAAAAGATAATGATATGGGGAGGATTTTCACCGCCATGTTAAATTCGCCAGTTAAAAGCGATGGCGGGCGCACCAGTAGTGCTTCCGTATGCACTATAGCGCACCAGTTTTGATCTACAGATTTTGCCTACACTGTATGTGTCGCGCAAATCTTTCAATTAGCACCTGTCGGTTTGACAGTCCTGACTCGAGAGGCGTTATGTTCAAGGACGCATCTGGGCAAGGATCTACTAGCAGAATGTTTGCTCTTTCTTTATTACCATGGTCAAATATTTGGTTGGCTCATCTCTACAGCAACAATATACCTGGGTTCAGGTTGGCAAAATCTGTGTGTTGGTTTTAGGCGAAAAAAAATGGCGAGAAAACATAAAAGTTGGATGTTGTGGGAAAATAAGGCTCTAAATAGGATGCATTTGCTAATGCAATAACTGGGAAATAACTTAGTAATTAAAAATTGACTCCCACGCACTAAATAACATTTAGCATTCTCCATCTCCTGTTGACAGTCCCTATGCCAGTGCAAGGCGAATTCAGTACCAGGTGTTGTTATCCCAACAGCTGATTGCTTCTTCTTGATTATTTTCCATACAACGCCTTTTACTACAATATGCAAGGCGAATCTATATCAGGTGGTGGCAAAGCGAATTCAATCAATTCGCCGTGCAGATGAATGTCAAGTTAAAAGAAAATTTTCATAGATTTCGATTAACTGACATTTTGTTGTACAAGGCTTTGTATGGAAAATTATCAAGAAGAAGCAATCAGCTGACGGGATCACACCACCTGTAATGAATTCGCTTTGACAATATGTCAGTTAATCTGAATCAATGAAAATTTTCTTTTGACTTGACATTCTTCTGCAGGGCGAATTAGTTGAATTCGCTTTGCCATCACTTGGTATGGATCAAGGCGAATCTATACCAGGTGGTGGCAAAGCGAATTCAACAAATTCGCCGTGCAGATGAATGTCAAGTCAAAAGAAAATTTTCATAGATTTCGATTAACTGACATTTTGTTGTACAAGGCTTTGTATGGAAAATTATCAAGAAGAAGCAATCAGCTGATGGGATAACACCACCTGTAATGAATTCGCCTTGGTATGGATTCGCCCTGATGCCAGTGTAACGAAAAAAATGAAATCGGATGATGAAATGACCCAACCATATAATTCAGGCATGTTTATTACTATTTCCTCATTGGCTATTGCTTTAGAAAGAAGTGTATGATACACTCTCGCAGAAGGTTCAACATTTTCTTTTGATATTTTAATATACATAATCAGAGCTGCTCAACCCCTATACACTTGAAGCACTTTTGTTTCTGTTTTGCTCTGAATCATAGGCACGGATTCAAATTCACACTTCGAATATAAAAAAAAATTTTAATAGCACTCCCATATGCCCTCACATCATGATTCAATCATTGTGAATGATAACAAAGTGTGATATCTTCTGCATAGACGCCAAAATTCCAAAGTGCTTGGATCACCTGATTTGTAGTTGACCATCGCTGTCTCATTCTGTATCTCTTTCTGTCAACCGCTGAAGATAGGCGCCACCATATTGAACACCCTGTCAAAACGCTAAAAAGTAGCCATATTGAACATCCTGTCAGGCAGTTGACAGATAAGATATCACACTTAGTTATCATTCACAATGGATTCAATTACTAGATTGTAATGACGAGGCATTTTCTATCTAGTTATTAAACAGAATCTTGCCAAATGGAGAGAAAGTAGAGCGTGACTGGTTGTGTGGAGTGCCAGTAGCAATGATTTTTATTGCCTACCATGTCGTCTGTTAAGCACCAATACTTTAAATCGACCTAAAATTTGTTGTCCTGGCGGATATTCGAAATTCCAGGTATGGAAGAAGCTATACGATAAACTGCCATCACACGAAAATACTCAAGATCACATTAAATGTTATATTCACAATTAATACACTTATCAATGAACATCTAATCACTGAAACTCAAAAGTGAAAGAAATTTTATATAGAATTTTAGACACTATTTTATTTTTGGGTGAAAGAGGCCAAGTATATATTGTGACGAATATTAGCAATAAGGGATACTATCATTTCTAAGCCGATACTAAGCAATGACTTGGATGCAAATCAACAAATCAATCATTATGGCTACACATATGTACGTTCACGCAGCGGAGAGAAGCGCACAAACACATGCATATATCTTATCTGAGATGCTCACAAAAGTAGGAAATCATTTGTGCAAGTATTACTCACATATATACGCGCATATGAGAAACGTGCATCTGTAGCTATAGCTGGTAATTTTATAGCTGGTAAACAAAGAGTAACTTCTAGAAACGCCTAGAAATATGCAAACGAGGAAATCGAAGAGTATAAAAGAGCGCCAGCTGAGGCATGGCAATCAGTTTGATTTAAGCACGCTATCTGTTGAGAAGTAGAAGTGTTATTGTGAACGTTAGTAGAAGGTTGCAAATAAGCGGAATTGCAATAAATTCGTTACAATATCTTGGTTAACGAAACAATGGAAATTTTTTGGGCATCTTAGAACTCATAAGCAATTGCCCTGCAAAAATCGCGAGTGCTCCATGCATGCATGTATGGAGTACTCGCTATGGACCAAGCGAGTGCTCCAAAATTAATCACAATTCATACAAAAAATATGTTCCAATTAACATTGCGATGTCCTAGGATTGGACCATATACTCCAGCTCCGCTTTACATGAAAGTAATCCATGGAGTACCAACAGTCCAATAAACATTGTGTAATGATTACTATCGTTAAAAACCAGCAACGATCGGCTTACAATATGTTCGTGTAGACACACGAGCTGGTCCATTGCTGCATTACAGTGGAGTATAATGGTAAGTACTCTAGTATGACACAAGTGGACCACATGATCCAACGATTTTTGATCGGTATGATCCGATACTTAGAGATCATTTGGAGAAAGTTATGATTTTCACAACGAGAGCACAAACGTTTACAAGTTCACTATCTTTCCCCAGAGATTCAGAACGAGTTTATAGAAATTTGTGCACGTGAAGGAAACTATATTTGATCAAGGCAAGAAAGCCAAGTATTTTGCCATTATCGTTGATGATATGCCACATTGACTACGTTCATTTTGCGCTTACTCCATTTCAATTCGAAAGCAACAAATTTTACAATTCAAGAACGGTTTTTGGCTTTCGTGAATTGTAACCAAAAAACTGGTCAGAAAATCGATGATCTAATTTGCCATACTTGATTGAAGATTGTCGTGCACGATAACGGCGCCAATATGAAAGGAGCTTACAACGGAGCATTATGTCACATTCTCTACAAAAACTGAAATGCTGATTACTCGCTTTGTGCAACCGACAGTCTCAATTTATGTGGTGTTGATGCTGCAGAATGTTGTACGGCTGCAATTACTTTCTTCGGAGTTGTACAAAAATGTTTTACTATTTTCAGCAGCAGTTCACAACGATGGGACGTCCTCAAAAAAAATGTACCGAGCTCTCTTCATAGTCTTTCAGACAAAACCCAAATTTGACTGCGCAAGCATACGGCGATGTTACCGCCATTCTCAAGTACATCAACAAGTTCGAATATATCTGTGATCGTTGATTCGGTAATCACTGGCATTACTGAACGATTTGCAGCTATGAGAAATTTGAGCGAAACGTTTTCCTTTTTGTGGGAATTTGAAGACATGGATGAAACTGCGGTTCGGGCGAGCGCAGCAAAATTTGTCGAAAAATACCAGTCGGACATTTCTCAAAAGCTTGGAATGCGAAATAATTCACTTGAAACACATTTACGAAGCAAATTTTGATAAAGATCTGTCACCACTGGAATTGCTAAATGCCATTTATGTTCAAAACCTGTATACAATTTTCCGCAACATTTGTGTTGCTTTACGTATCTTTTGCACTATACTTGTTACTGTAGCTAGTGCAGAACATTCTTTCAGCGTCCTTGCTAGAATCAAAAACTTTCATAGATCGCGTTCATCTCAAGAGCGAGTTTCAGGACTTGCCACGCTTTGCGTTGAATCCGTTTTGGCAGTTAAATTTTGATATTATTATAAAAAATTTTGTGGCGAAGAAAGCAAGAAAAGCCACTCTTTGATATCCGAACCTTCTATACTAAATAACTAAAATTTATAATAAGCATTAAATTTTTCAGAAATGTATTAAAATGTTACCAAATAACTAGAAAAGATTACTTGAAACAATATGTGGCTGTTAAGAGAGAATTTTATTTCTACGTTACAATAAAACAGTATAAATAGTAAACATTCTGTATTAATTTCACTTTCAGCTCTTAGTCCAAAAATCATTTAGTTGATGTGGGAAAATTTTTTTTTGATGTAATCCATCAATAATGATTCATGAATGAGACGTCATTAATTCAAATTAATCAAATGTATTACTGGAGTTTTTATAAGGGGCCCGTAAATTGTTTTCTCTCTACGGCCCTGCCTATCGTAACAAAATTCGGCAGAGAGGTTGCTTTCAATAGAAGGAATGCTTTGAAGAAAAATTAACGAAATCGGTTAAGGACCACGCCCAATTTTATATAAAAGGGTCATGGACGAATAAAATAAGCTATAAGCCAAGTGGATTTATAACAATAAATAGGAAAAACTCCGAATTTTATAAAATGAGCACAGCCTCTTTTATGACTAAGCAATTTTCTATGTTTCGGGAGCCATAACTCGAAGAAAAATTAACATATCGTAATGAAATTGTGTACACATATTTTCCTTATAGCAGAAAATATTTCTAGTAAAAATGGACGGGATCGGTTAAAGACCACGGCAGCTTAGTTATAAAACAAGTTTAAAAGGGTGGTAGACTAGAATAATAAGCTATAACTTAGCAAAAAATAGTTTTGAATCAATGATATTTCACTTATCAAGTTTTATTGTAAGAGGAAATTGGGAGAAATATTTTTTTAAACGAGCAGTGCCACGTGTTATGTAGAAAAGTTATTTATCTGAAATTAAATGTGCAATTGAAGCTCACGCTGAGTATATAATGTCCGGTTGCACCCGAACTTAGACACCTGTACTTGTTTTTATTTATTTTTGTGATAGTTTTCAATTGATCACATACCTATATAGGGAATTTGTGTCTGTTGGAAACCCTCTACATCTTTAACCAGATAAAGATGGTTTTCTAGAATTATGGATATTCTGTAGGGTCCTTTGAACTTTAGTATGAGTTTCTAGAAGCTCCTGTTTGAGAGCTTATATTAGAATCTCCTACATCAAATGTACGTGACATTTGACGTTTGGAATCTGAATATTCTTTATTATACATTTGAGATTTTTGTTGTTCTACTTCCGCTTGGTCACTGAAGGTTTCTATATCCCGAAGCGCTTGGGGTTTCGCCGCTTCTAAAACATTTTTTTCATGCTATCAATGACTTTTCCTCTTTGAGTAAAGCCGAACAGACACTGGGGTGTTCTTTGGTCGCTTTGTGTATCAGTTATTCACTGAATTATCTGCTGACTGTAATAATTTTTCCCAGCTTATATCTTTTCCGAAGTTTGTCATTTAAGGTATCATTGGTCCTAAGGTTTTGTTACACATCTCTGCTTGGCCGTTTGACCGAGTAGAGTTTGTGGCCACTTTTATGTGCTCTATGTTATTATGTTATTATGTAAAACACGACCCTCTATATGAAACTATTGTTTTGGGCCTACTATACGCTCTAAAATATTCTTTTAACGCCAATATTCTTTTGACGCTGTCGTCTTTGAGGGATACAGGCGAACGAACTTCGTAAACTCATCTACAAATACCAGAAGCTGTTTCTTTTTTGTATTTTCACTATGGATTGGCCCACAATGATCTACATGAATAATTTCAAACGATTAAGTAATTTTGGTATCCTATGCAAAATCGTACTTAAGGTACGTACAACAACAGATCGTTGCCGTTCTTTTTATTAACTAGTCCATTTCTCATCTGTTATATGGTACTTTCTTTATATTCTAACTTTTGCCTATTTGCCTTATGTGATTGTCCCTATTTTGGCATATTATTAGGGTATCTTCAAATGTGTTCGTGGAAATAACTAAAATTGTTGTTCCACTTAATGCGTATATTGCCAATACTGGGGCTGCCAACAACTTTGCTTTAAGTGTGTCGAAAGTTTTAAGTTCAGCTCAGCCAAATCGAAATTTTTCTCCCTTCTTTAACAAGTCGTAAAGTGGTTTCGCTATGGTCGAAAAATCGATTATGAATCTACGGAAGTATGAGCATAATCCTAGAAAACTATGTACTTTTTGCAACTAGGTTGGTACTGCATAGCTTTTAATTGCTCCCAACCCTTTTTCATCTTCCTTTATCCCTTTGTCTGTAATAGTGTAGCCTAAATAGGGTATTTTTGTCATCATAAACTTACATTTGTCTAATAGCAGCTCTAACTTATTTTGCAATAACCGTTGAAAAACGTAAAATATGCAAATGTTCTTCTAACGTTCCCGTCATTATGTCGTCAAGACACACAATTACCTCACCTTCGCGTATCATTTCGGCAAAAATGTTGTTAATAAATTTTTGAAAAGTAGCAGAAGCATTCCTTAGCCCAAAAGGCATCTTTAAACATTCAAATTGCCCCAACGGCGTAGTGAACGAGATAGCTTTTATTGACTCTTCATCTACGAAAACGTGGAAAAATCCATTTTTTAGATCTAGCTTCGTAAAAAGTTGTTTATTTACTAACCTATCGAGTAAGTCATCAATAAGCGGTATTGCGTAATTGTCTTTGGCAGTGATTTTATTTAATTTCATATAGGCGAAACACATTTTAAGATCTCCAGTATTCTTTTTAACTAGCACTATCGGGGATACGAACCCTGAATCACTGGGACATACATATATACCCTTTCCTAGCATAGTCCTCTATAATTTTTTGCAATTCTGCCTTTCCATTATAAGATACTCTTCTATATATACAACTGAAGGGATTGTTATCGTTTAACACCAAAGGGATTTTCATTTTTCTTTCACTTTGTATTTCTAAGGCTATTATTTCGTCTATGGCCTCAGCCATTGTTTGGTTATCCTTAGCTAAATTTATTTTGTCGTCACCGCTGACATCAGAGGTTTTGTTTCCAACAAACTTCACCGTATCTTCATTTAAAAACTCAATTTCATCCATTTCGAGTTTTGCCCCACTATATAATTCCTGCCTAAAATAGCCGAATAACTGATCGATTCATCAGGGATAATTATAAACTCGAGAAAATTATTAATAAATGAATGAATGAATGTCGATTATTTGCAACCGCTGCCATTGTTCTTATTTTTCTGCAACCCATTGTCATTTTCGTTGGCTCTTGTGCTAATTATGTTTTCCTGCTGACTGGACATACCCCACGTTCTTCCGACGAGAGCCTGCGAGCGACGCCTTCGCTAGTGTTGACACCTACCGCGGCACACTATACTTTCAACTGCAACAGTGTGTGTCTTTCCGCATTTATTTGCTCCTAGTCCATTTGACCTTTTTTTTAACAACTTATTATTTTTTAGAAACTATTTTATATTTAGGATGGTGGGTTTACAACCACGTGTGTTTACAATATACGAGAAAAGGTATATTGGTGCCCATGATTCAATTACTAGAGGTTTGTTCTCCAATGATGACAAATCTTTGACACTCCCAAATTGAAAATCTGAAAGGGTTGCTTTTACGAAGTAAGGAAAACGGGGAATAATTCAATCCCCTTCAGTGAAAATTGTAGTATAAAAGTATCTTTGGTAGTGTATTAGTAGTGATAATAAATTTGTAAATGCCAAAAGTTTTTGGGGAAATAATTCATTTTCTACTAAATATTTCGTGAATTGATAAAGTTATGTTGGTTTGGTCATTCTTTCGGAAATAGTTTGAAGAATGCCGTACGTTAGAATTTTATTCAAAAATGCACAATCTCAAAATTTGTTTCAAAAACTCCCTATATGAGCATAAGTTCAATGCATTTTGTCATAAGAGGGAGTTAATGAACAGCACTCTGAGATGAAGCGTTCTTCAATCTAACTCTAATATAGGACGGTTTTGTGACAAATCCTGAATTGGAAAAATTTTGAAAAATATTTTGAGATAGCAATATTTTGAACAGGCAACCGACATGGGGTGATACGCTACTCAGCAGCCGCAATGAACTGACAAGAACAAAAATAAAAGAAAATTGCTTATTGTTTTAGAACTTTATATTCCTACCTTGACTTTGACAGAAGAGTTAAGCTTTTGTGCGGTCCTGCTACACAGGGAGTGTTCATTACTTTATTCTGAAATTTCGGAAAGCTCTTTTCCATTAAGTATTCATGGAAGCGTTCCATATAAACCGTTAATTTAGAATATTCGGAATACGTTTATTTGATACTACCTCACGAGGTCCGAATATATCAAATAAGTATATACATAATAATTCAAATATAAAGCGATTCCCCAAATTATTAAATGGAGACGAGTGTTCCGAACATACGGAATTAATAGAACAGAAGGTCAACTTTTAATACGCGCCCAAAATATCCAGGGAAGTGTCAAAAGACGCGTATTGACCTCGATAACAATAAATCGTTCAAAATATATTGACGAAAATTCGAAAAATGACCCTGGGTTACGTTGGCGGCCTTCAGCCGAGCTTATAAAAAATTACTCTGGCCGGTCCACCAATTAGGTGGGATCAAAATTAAATGCAAGCAAAATCCCTTTGTACACAACATCTTTTTCAGTGCACAAAAACACTACAACAACCACATGAAAATTGCCAACTTCAACTGCAAATATCTCCGGACAGAGACAATTTTTCTTTTCCGCCTTCGGATAATTGTTGTCGAGGTCACCTCTCTCGATATTTTTAGACGCGTATTAGCAGTAGACTCCTGTTATAGACTTTTATTTTTACTATTTTTACTGAATCGATATAATAGTCGAGGTTTTGACGTTGAACGATTTAGGTTTCGTTGAATTGGTTTAGGTTTCGTTTATAAAAATGCACGATTTCTTGGTGTCCTCACTTTTCATAAAATTACCTACGTTCAATGTTCAGCCATACTTATAGATCGAGGCATAGTTAATAAATTCGCTATAAAATTAAAAAAAAAAAAATGTTCTAAGGAATTATGCAGATCAGTACTTATCGGATATTTGTAAACGGATTGCTTCCTATTTCTACTACTAATGTTTTTCGAAAATTCGCAAAGAAACAACACAGTTAACGGATGTCAATTCGATTTGCCCTCACATATAGTTTCGAATCATGGTTCAATTATATGGCTGGCTCATCTCATCAGCTGATTTTATTTATTTCATTGCATGACCGAAGGGATTGTCGAAAGGAGATGGCAAACTCAAAATGAAACCAACACATTGGCAACATTTTCTTACACATACAAAAACTGCTAAGTTATGTTTCCATTCCATATAATTCGAACCAACACCAATACACAGATTTTGACAATTTGAACAGATATATTTTGTTGCTTTACAGATGAGCCAACCATATAATTGAACCATGGTTTCGAATCTGAAAATGCTTGAATTTCTTATGAAAGTGCCAAGAAAAAGCACTCTCGTATGAAGCTCAGGCACTTGTATATGATAAAAAATGTACACTTACAATTTGGCAACTTAAAATTATTCAAAAACATTATAAAAATAAAAATAAATGTAAGGCGCGATAACCTCCGAAGAGATCTAAGGCCGAGCTTCTCTTCCAATTTGCGTCGTGCTCCTCTTGATTTTTCCCTACAAATTGGCCGGACGGGACCTACATGTTTTATGCCGACACCGAACGGCATCTGCAAGGCAGATGAGTTTTCACTGAGAGCTTTTCATGGCAGAAATACAATCGGAGCGCTTGCCAGACACTGCCGAGGGGCGACCCCGCTTAGAAAAATTTTCTTCTAATTGAAAAATCTTATTTCTAAAATTTTGATGTTGCTTTGCCCGGGAGTTGAACCCAGGGCATACGGTGTGATAGGCGGAGCACGCTACCATCACACCACGGTGGCCGCCAAAACATTATAACACTGAAAAAAATTCGTAATCAAAATTTATTCATAAATAAAATTAAAATAGATAATTGACCGCGGAGCTGAAATATATGGGGCATATGACCAAAGAATGTAAGCAAAACTGTACCAAAACAAGAGGAGCCTATTCTAACTTCATATGATATTAGTTAATTACTCTCAAGGGAAGTCAGTAACTAGTGTTACAAAATTCTGGTTCAGAACTAGACCTAGAGTGCCAAATAAGTATTAGTTCGTTAATAGCTAGATTTTCAGTTATAAAATCGACAAAGAAACTGCTACCAGCTTTAACGAGCTGCGGCTACATATCATTATGTATCTTTCTCAACACTATTCCACCAGTACGTAACTATCGAAAAAGTACCAAAAAGAAATGTGTACATAGTTAGGAACTAGTGAAAAGTTAAAGCAGCGGGGACAATTTCCACCGCCTAGGACATCGCCATGTTAAATTCGTCAGTTGAAAATATGTAAAAGAGATATATCATTGTTTACTATATAGTTTGGCAGCTTAAATTGAGGTTAGGTGGAAGGCACTCGAATTCAGTGAAAGAGGACACTCGAATGGAGTGGAATGAAGAACAGTAGGAAGAGCAGAGTTGCATTGGATCAATATACCTTCAATCATTGTATCAATATTAAAGATAAATTTAGAAAAACTAATTAAATACTTGAGTATAAGCAAACAGTTTCAATTACTGCAATTAAGGTGTCCTAGATGATATATATTCCAAAATTATAACATTTTATGTCTGTTTAAAAATTTAACTTGAATTTCCCTAAAGATTTCCGTAATATGGCCATTAGTGATGTTTGTGTGTGTGTGCTAATTTTGACCGATCAGCTGTTAGTTGCGCTACTTGGTAAAGCTTACAATGCTCACAACGCGACAATGTATTTCGTAATCTCCATTGTAAATTTTACCAAGTAGCGCAACTAACAGCTGATCGGTGAAATTCGCACATTCACACGCACAGTTCTCGATTCAACTTCAAAAAAAAACTTTAGATTATTTAGCTTAAATTTTAAAGTGAGATAAACCTTACCAATTGATGTATAAATAGAATATATAAGGCGTATTTGTTGTTATTAAAAGAAACTTTTTATTTATATTAAAGTTTTTAACTTTTTTTTCAACTTTTTTTTTTCAACTTTAATTTAACAATTTCATGCGTTTTTAAAGCATTTTTGTGTATTGAAATACAACCATGTTCATATACGTTTTGACATTATATTTCATACTCGTTCATGTTTGCCATTCTCATCATTGTTTACTATATAATTTGGCAGCTTAAATAGAGCTTATGTTGCGAATAGAGTGGAAGGCAGTGGACTAGGCAGTCGAATGTCATATAATGAAGGAATTGATGTACGGACGAACAGCCTTGAACTCCACTTTAGCTCCTTAATCCGAGTGGAGTTCCCTTGCCAGACACTCCTCCGTCTGTTAGAAGGTCGGTCTAATTCCCCAGTCAGTCCGTCATTTCCGTCCAACGACCCCCATTTGGCCAACCCCTTCTCCTGAGGGCAACACCCACACTAACACTAAAGGGATAACTACTCCATATTCATCCTTTTCAATACTTTCACTAGATCATGGAAAATACAAAAATAATAAATTGAGTTGTACTGGCTTAAACTACTTTATTACTATATTTGTAAACTTTCGCCTCGAATCTAACATTTAGTAATCATGATAATTATTTTTTTTGTTTTTTTTTGGATTAATAGGGTACGGAGCGATTATCAGAATTCAACCATAAAATATTCAAACTAAAAATTCAAACGCAAAACTTAATACTCTGTACTTCATGCAATCAGTACAGGTACATTCAATTGATTCAATAGTTAGGTATAATTAATTCAAATAATCAAAAAAGAACGATAATAAAAAAACAAAAAAACAACGCTTTGAATGAGACGCTATTGGGTATATATCTGCGCGCCTACTCCCAGTTCTCTACGCTGGGTATCTAACAAAAAAAACTGTCACACCGCTGATTGTAAATTAATTTACGTATAAGCGCGTGTTAATGGTATTGGTAAAAACTAGTTATTCGACATATCTAGGCACATACATACTTTGGGCATACTGTTGAGACTCACCTCGCTTGTCACCCTCCAATGGTACCATCCGAAAGCTAGGTGCAAAGAAAAGAGAAGTCAAAACAACAACCCTACCTACATATAGTCGCTCCGGCGAAATGAGACTGCAGTAAATTCTTGCAGTGTTAATTTATTAATTATTGTTATTTCCGCTTACGCAAGCAGGTGTGTAGAACTTCATAAGACGCGGATGCCCGGACAAGTATACTAAATAATAGGAAAACCGTGTAATATACCGAGATATAGCGTCCCAGGGAGGCCCGGATGGTCATGTAGACCTAATAAGTGCAGTGAGTGTGTAACTATCTTTAAGGTGTTAGGTGTTTTTTTTTTGTTTTTCTGTTCCCCACGTGGGTGGGGCGGCTGCGTTGTATTTGTGGCTTCACACCAAAACGCAAAAAAATCTAAATAATTAAGATATGAATAAATCTGCTGTTGTTGTAGCAACAAAACTTACAACAAATTTATGAAAATATAAAGGGAAATGACTACTTGTAAAAACATTCAGAATTGGAGCTGAACTACTGCACGGGTCACCCTTTAATACCTCGAAAAATGAAATAACAAAAAAATATATATGTGAACAAAAACCAAAAGATGGAAAGATGCTACCAAAAATATTAATAGTGGAAAACTTAAATCTAACATGAAGCAAGGGCGTTCACTCCCCAATCACCCTGTTTCTGGCTGCACAATCGTGGTGGGTTTGTTTTTTTTTTATGTTTTACCAGCGCCGCTCTGCAGGGCGCTCTCTTCCTCCCTGCTGGATCTGATCAACGTTGGTGGCTGACTTGCTCTTTCAGGTCATTGACTTCTTGTAACCATATCTTCTATGGAACAGCTGATCGCTGACACATCCACCGTAGCAGGCTGGTTTGGGCCAGTACGGATGTGGCACTTATCCCTTACCAAACAAAGAAAGTGTCTATTTTGTGTTACCTTATGTGTGTGAGTGTGTATGTCTATGGATGAATACAGTTTCTGGCGGATGTATTACCAATTATTAGTTATTGCGTGTAATGGGTTCATGATCCCAGTGTATGCTTGCATGTGTGAGTGCAGAAGTATATTACCAATTTTTGAGTGAACTGGGGGTGTATGCTGGTGTATAGGTGTGGTGGATGGATTTCCGGTGTATGTATGTGGACGCTTCAGAGGATCGATGGCTGTGATCGTGTTGTCAATGTGTGTGTGGCTGGAGAAATTCGTGTTGACGGTTTTGTTTGGATTGCCGGTGGATGTTGGTTATTGCTAATGGATATAAATTTGTGTCGTCTTTGTGATGGATGTGAGCGTGAAGTTGCCTAAAATATCGGTTTGCCAACAGTTAGCTCACCTTATATCCAATACGTGCACAGGTGCGTATGGTAGGGGGCCAGGACACTACTCCCTGGTGGTTTTACTTACCGGAGGATTCTTTGGTTGAAAGCCTAACGGATCTGGATTAGCCTCCCCGGTGTATCCTCTTTCACTTAACACTACACCTTTTTTTTTGTACTTCTTTCACACTAGCACAGCATTCGATGAAAACCCGCGATTTGGCTAACTTTATTTATTTTTTTGGCAACTGATGCGAATGCTGGCCCTTTTATAGTAACGAGCAGAGCTTTTTCTCATAACAGTGCTACGGTCCAAACCTGTTGCTTTCCTAAAACGGTTCTATCTACTGGCGATGTCCCTTTCTAACGTCCTACCTATGCATATGCCTATATTGATTATTTTATGATACCCCTATACATTTGCATTACATAATTGGTAATTATCGCTAACATGATAATGTATGTTATTAGAAGTGAGTCGGTCGGCAATCTGCTGTTAACATATGGTGGTACTGTGGGCTGTTTTTTTTTCTTTTTGTTTTTGTTTTATTGCAAGACTGCTTGCAACTGACTGCGGTGCTTGTGTAAGGGCTGTCGTTACAATATAAAAAAATTTGAGCAGCACTGTACAAAATAGTAGTGAGAAATATATTTTTGTCGAACTTTAGTGTTTTTTTCCCCTTTTCTCTTCTCCTTCTAAAAAAAAACCATGCGCCGTTTTTTTAAAAAAGCAACCTCTTGTTATTGAATCATGGGACGTTTTAACGTTTAAGAAAAAAGGAAGCATCTATAAAAATAGCATTAACTAAAAAGAATTGCTTAATTTCATCTATGAAACGTTCCTTACTAAAACTAATTAGCCACAACAACAACATGATGATTGGTGTTATATGGGGACACATTTCAAGCGGTACCAGGCCCGACGAGAGGGGAGGGGGAATGGAGGGATTCCCCCCGGCCCGGGGTTTCTGAGGGGCCCGCGATTTAGAGGTACTAAGACATTTGTTTTTTATTCAGGAGTCTTTAGTTGTTCCATGTGCAATTTTTAAGCAGAATTTCAAAAGCACCGAATATCTGCATTTCGTTTTAATATTATAGTGAAGTGTGAAAAATAATTAGAAAAGTCTTTTTCCTTAAAATTTAAGAATAAATATTAATGATTTTTTTGCCTGGGCCTTCGAACAGTGAGGAGACAATAAAAACATCAAACAAAAATGTATGTTTACATGAACCCGAAATCGTAAATTTTCGTGATGGCACTGATGAAGGTTAATCTTCAAAAAGTCTTCCAACAATACCACCAACTCTGAATCAAAGTCCAGATTATTTAAACGACTTCGACATCGGTACCGCGAATAATGAGTTTTTGCGATCTGAAGAAGTCAACGAAATAGTTCGTCGAGGTAGTCAAAAGTGTACTGTTAATTTTCCACGTGATCGTCATGACGAGGCATTTCGTACCTCGTTGTTAAACAGAATCTTGCCAAATGGAGAGAAAGTGGAGCGTGACTGGTTGGTGTGGAATGCCAATAGCAATGCTTTTTATTGCTTACCATGTCGTCTGCTAAGCACCAATACTTTAAATCGACCTAAAATCCTGGCGGATATTCGAAATTGCAGGTGGGAAGAAGCTACACTATAAACTGCCAGTAAACGAAAATACTCAAGATCACATTGAATGTTATATTCAATAGCGATCTTTACAAAATCTAATTCAAAAGGAGGCTACAATTGATACACTTATCAATGAACAGCTAATCACTGAAACTCAAAAGTGGAAATAAATTTTATATAGAATTTTGGACACTATTTTATTTTTGGATGAAAGAGGCCTAGCTTTCAGAGGCGAAAGTATATATGTACATATCTTGGTGAACGAAACAATGGAAATTTTTTAGGCATCTTAGAACTCATAAGCCATTATGATCCGATACTTAGAGATCATTTGGGGAAAGTTAGGATTTCACAACAGCAGCAAAAACTTTTACAAGTTCGCTATCCTTCCCCAGACATTCAAAACGAGTTTACAGAAATTTGTGCAAAGCACGTGAGGTAAACTATATTAGATCAACGCAAGAAAACCAAGTATTTTGCTGTTATCGTTGATGCTAGGCCTGATGTTAGTCACGTTGAACAGACTAGCTCATTTTGCGCTACCTCCATTTCAATTCGAAAGCAACAAATTTTACAATTCAAGAACGGTTTTTGGCTTTCATGGATTGTAAACAAAAAGCTGGTCGGAAATCGCTGATTTAATTTGCCATACTCCAGGTAAACATGAAATCCCATTAAAATATTACTCGCCTTGTGCAACCCACAGTCTGAACTTATGTGGTGTTTATTCTGCAGAATGTTGTACGGCTGAAATTACTTTCTTCGGAGTTGTACAAAAATGTTTTACTATTTTCAGCAGCAGTGCACAACAATGGGACATCCTAAAAAAAAAAATGTACCGAGCTCCCCTCACAGTCTTTCAGACACTAGGTGGTCGGCTAGAATTGAGGCAATCAAACCATTCGCAAACCATGTTCCAGGATTAACACAAGCACTAAACGCATTACTTAAGCTAAATTTGACTGCACAAGCATACGGAGATATTACCGGCATTCTCAAGTACATCCACAAGTTCGAATGTATCTTGCTGTCCTCAATTTGGTTCAAAATACTGACTACCATTAATGAAAGAAACGTCGTACTCCAAGCTAGAAACGCCACCATAGATATCTGGTCCCTCGCATAAATTCAGAAAACAAAAATTCGGAAACCCATTTTTTCAGGAAACACTAGTCAGAACCGTTTTTCAGAAAGCTAAAACTCAGAAGTCAAAATTCAGAAATCAATATTCAGACGTCAAAATTCAGAAAGTAATCAGACAGCAAAAAAACATTAAATTTTGACTTCTGAAATTTTTTTCAGCCTGGAACACAGCAACGTCGAAAGAAGGCGTTATATCCAATCGAGTTATGGAATATGTATAATATCAGCAAATTGGGTGAAGCCCGTACAAATAATTCTATCGAAAGGTGGCACAACGTCATTCGAAGTGCGTTTAGGACACACGCTAGCATATTTAATTTCATAAATAAAATAAAAAACGAACATGCAATAACAGAAACAAAACTGCAGAAATTTTCATCTGGAGGCGAGCCATATCGGAAACGCAAGATAAAATATAAAGACTTCGTTTTTTAATATTGTAAATTCATCTGAAAAAGATAAACGACAAAAAATTTATATATTTGCTATTGCACACAATTTAAAATTATAGATTTTAATACTTTATCTTTATACATAATTCCTTCCAAATAAATGAACGATTCCGAATTTTGAGAAAAATTTTATGTTTTTTATGTCGTTTGATTACTTTCTGAATTTTGCCTTCTGAAATTTTACTTCTGAATTTCCACTTCTGAAATTTGACTTCTGAGTTTTTACCTCTGAATTTTGTCGTTCTGAAAAAAGGGTTCTGACTAATGTAATGTGCTTCTGAATTTTTGTTTTTTAAATTTATGGGGGCACCCCGACATCTACATACCTTATAAGCTGATTTGAAGTTGATCAGGAACCAATGGAAAACAATTTTAAACGAATGCAAAACAGTTGCTATCCGACTGAGCATCTCGCCAAAGTTTCCGGACATTCGAAAGAGAAAACCCAAAAAACGTTTTGAAGATAATGGAAATGAGATGATTACGGATGATCCAGAGTCTGATTTTAAAAACAATACATTCTTGGTGATCGTCGATTCGGTAATCACTGGCATTACTACGATTTGCAGCTATGCAGCTATGAGAAATTTGAACTAAACGTTTTCCTTTTTGTGGCAATTTTAAGACATGGATGAAACTATGGTTCGGACGAGCGCAGCAAAATTTGTCGAAAATTACAAGTCGGACATTTCTCAAAGCTTATAATGCGAAATAATTCACTTCAAACACATTTACGAAACAAAATTTGATAAAGGTCTGTCACCATTGGAATTGCGAAATACCATCTACATATGTTCAAAATCTGTATACGATTTTCCCCAACATTTGTGTTGCTTTACGTATCTTTTGCACTATACCTATCACTGTAGCTAGTGCAGAACGTTCTTTCAGCGTCCTTGCAAGAAAACACTTTCATAGATCGTGGTAATCTCAAGAGCGAGTTTCAGGACGTGCCACGCTCTGTGTTAAATCCGTTTTGGCAACACAGTTAAATTTTGATAATATTATAAAAAATTTTGCAGCGAAAAAAGCAAGAAAAGCCACTCCTTGATATCCGAACCTTCTATATTAAATAATTAAAATTTATAATCACCATTATATTTATCAGAAATGTGCTAAAATGATACCAAATAACTAGAAAAGATTATTTGAAACAATATGTGGCTGTTAAAAGAGAATTTAATTTCTACGTTACAATAAAATTGTATAAATAGTAAATATTCTGCGTTAATTTTTTTTTCAGCTCTTAGTCCAAAAATCATTTAGTTGATGTGACAAACATTTTTTTTTTATATAATCCATCAATAATGATTCATGAATGAGACGTCATTAATTCAAATTAATGAAATGTATTAGTGCATTTTTTATAGGGGGCCCGTAAGTTGTTTAGTCCCGGGCCCGGATTTTCTCTCTACGGCCCTGAGCGGGACATACGTTGCTCCTTTTTTTCATACGGCAGCAAAGTCTCTTATTCGTCGTATGTGCTATGTTTAATAAAATATGTTATAGCAGACCATAGCAACATCCAACAATTTTATATTTTACAACGAATGCAACACTCATACAAGCGAAAAATCTTTCTATTCCTCCATTGCCATACCTACCTGTCAAATAATAGCTGACAGGGAGAATGGCTGTCGCGAATGGCCAGAGAATAGAAGAATAAAAAAAAGAAAGGCTTAAATTTCTGCTCAAATGCAAGAGCTACGGCATCACACCACCACACTTACAAGGTAAAATTAGATTCTTAGCAAACTCCTTTAAACACCAGTCCACCCGAACCCAACTACAAAAATTGGAAACCGGTTTTCTACTAAAAATATTAAACCTAGAAATTAAAGAAACTAATATAAACATTAAAATAATTGAAGACAAATTAAAATACGTAACAAATACACTAAAATATAAATTAAATGAACACGAATATCATAATATTGTAGAAAAACAAAAACATTTTACAAAATACTTCATCAACGCCACGGAAAGAACACACCTAAAGAAGATCCAAACACAGATAACAAAAAACATCGACAAATTTGGCATACGATGCAACGAGGACTGGTTCATTAATAAAACGAATATCGACGTACCTCAAGAAAGCTGCTTATTACTCTCGCTTGGCACAAAGTTTGCATTACCGGTCACAAAAGATAATTTTTCTCCAATACATCTTATCGCGCAGCTGGAACAGTGTTTACATGAGATCGAAGATGAAAAAAGTAAGGGTGCAATAAGAAGCAGTATAACTGAAAAAATCACTAGCTACCAAAGACGAAGGCACCAGAACCCCAAAGATAAGCTAATTATGAGAACTTTCGAAGACACAAAGAAGTTTTTACGTCAACACAAGGACAAAATAGTACTGACACAGGCGGATAAAGGAAACAAAACGGTATTAATGAATAAAATCGAGTACGAGGAAAAAATGACAGACTTACTAAGCGACAGGAAAGTCTACAAAATAATTAGGAACAACTAATGAGGAAAAACAATACCATCGTTAACGAGCTATACAAAGAAAATAAAATTAATGTAAGAGAAAAATTTCAACTATCATGTACTGCGGCTGTCGCGCCCAGATTAAAGATAACATGCCACTGCGACCGATCTCATCATCTACGAAAGTACCGTGCTATAGGTTAGCTAAACATACCGGTGCCATACTGAATAACTTAATATCTGATGACTACAATGTAAAAAAAGCGTTCCAATTAAAAGAAAGATTGAAAAATATTAATATTGACGATGACGAAATACTTATATCATTTGACGTAATTTCACTTTTTACAAACATTCCCACACACATAGCAATACATACTACAATGAAACAATGGACGCAGTTGGAAAGACATACAAATATTTCAAAGAAACAATTCCAAACCATACTTGAATTTTGCCTGCGAGAAAACAATTATTTCATGTACAATTCAAAACTGTATCAACAAACCTACGGGATGCCAATGGGAAATCCACTATCGCCAACTATAGCGGATATAGTACTAGACAAAATTCTTGACGACAGCATAGCTCAATTGAAGAAAAAGGACATATAAATCAAATACATCAACAAGTATGTAGATGATGTATTCGCAATAATCAAATCTAAGGACGCGGAAGAAATATTAAACACATTAAATTCTCAACTCACTAGTATAAAATTCACGATTGAAACGGAAAAAGACAACAAATTAGCCTTCCTAGATGTAGAAGTGAGTAGACAAAATAAAAATTTACTAATGAATTGGTACGCAAAATCTATTGCTTCGGGACGATTAATAAATTACCACTCAAACAATCCATGGAAACAAAAGTCAACACAACAACAAATTTAACAAGAAAAGTAATATTACTTAGCAATGAAGATTTCTTGACGGATAACATTAAACAGATAAAGAAAATTCTATTTAAAAATAGCTATCCAAGTTCCCTTACGGATAGACTCATCCAAAATACGGTGAACAGAGTTCACCAAAAAGATAACAACACACAACAAGATAATACGAACAAGAAATATATCGGCGTAAATTACATCCCGGGCCTTACAGAAAATGAAATATTACATAAAACTATAAATAACAAAACATTAATTACGCGCATAAACCAAATAACACGCTCAAAAAAATTTTCACTAGAATAAAAGACCCAATTACAAAAGAAGAACAAACAGATGTTGTTTACAAAATAACTTGCAATGGTAACGAAAACGAAAAAGGTAACAAATGTTACATCGGTACAACAAAACGGCAACTAGGTATAAGAATTAATGAACATAATAAAGATGCAGAAAACAAAAAAACGTCGACCGGTCTAGCACAACACCTTACAAAGAGCAAACACGTAGCGGATTTCACAAATGTTAAAATTTTAGACATTGAACGGAGAGAGAAAACGAGAATGACGCCGGAAAGTATACGCATTCAACAACAACTACAAAACGCGATGAACTTCAAAGAAGATTTTCACAACATAAGCATCACCTACTCAGCTGTTATACAGAGATGCAAGAGAATGTAAAAAATAAACAAATGTCATTTTAATGTACCTACATATGTTAATAATGTTGTGCAAAAGTTATATTAGTACCAGAAATAAATAATTATTATTGTTAATATTAATGTAAGTAGTTAAATAAGTGTTAAGTGATGTGCCAGTTTTATATTTATTGTTATATATCCTAAAATAAAGTTTAATATATTTAATTTTATATACTTAACATTAAACAGATATACCCTGTTTTAATTTATGGCCACAAATGCTCATTTTAGAAAACCGAAGAAAGGTTTGTTTTTTGCTCGTCGTGATTAAATTGAAGTGCCATGAATCGCCCATTTGTGTTTCAAATCAGCTTTTCTTTTAATTGTGTATACAGAGAGTCAGACTACATATTGACTTTAATTTCTAAAATCTAGTTATTAGATAAAATATGAGCAGCCAGTTAAGAAAGAATTTTAAAATACGTAAATAATGCAACATACCAGTCGTTTACAAAAATCGAACAGCGATTGAACAGGTGATCGACGTTGTTTACTATTGTGAACGTTTTTTTTTCAAACATTCGCCGCTTGTATGAATTCACAATGATCATGTATATTATTTTTTTGTTCCTTTATCATGGAGCGAATGTCAGAGAGATAAAAATCATTGTAAACTCACCAAGTAACAGACTAATAACTAACAGCTGATCGCTCAAAATTACACACACACACATCACTAATGGCCATATTACGAAAATCTTTAAAGAAATTCCAGTTAAATTTTTAAACAGACAATAACTGTAGATAATTGTTGAAAATATAGCACTTAGGACACCTTATTTGTAGTAACTAAGAGAAAATATTTGCTTATATTCAGGTATTCAGTTATTTCTTCAACATTTATCTTCAATATTGATACGAAGATTGAAAGTATATTGATGCAATGCGACTCTGATCTTCCTGCTGTTCTTCATTTCACCCCATTCAACTAACTGCCTTCTTTTACTGCCTTCCATTCTATTTGCAACATAACCTCAATTTAAGTTGCCAAACTATGTATATAGTAAACAATGTGAAAAATTAGCTTTGAATGGAAGGAATGTCATATCAACTGGCATAAGCATAAGCAAATTATTGTTGATTCTGTTGGTAAAAACATTGAACTAAGCGGACATAGGCTAATGGTAGACGTTCAATCTGACAACCCGAGTTCGATTATCAGCTCGGGAGAGCATAATTTCTAATTTGAAAATTCAAATATATCTGACGAGATGTTGGGCAGGGTCTCAAAATAGCTAATACAATTAGGCAATTCATAAGGTCTCCTGTTCGCCGCATGTGCTATACTTTAATCAAATTTTGTATCGGAAACTATGGAAAAAACTAAATATTAAAATTTTACATGAACGAGCCACTCCTACGAATTTCCCAAATAGGTAGTTTAATAAAGAATACCTATATTGTGCAATACGTATCACATAAACCAAACATGCATCGTAACGTTAAGTTTCACGTTAAGCAAGAAATTTCAATCGTTTCCATTGAGACACTTGCGAATGTTATTATTAAAGCAGCTATGGAATCGTTACATATGTACGATCACGGATCAACAACTATTTTTACTCAAGCGATAAACATTAGGCTATCCAACAATTTAAAAAAAAACAATAATATATTATGGATCTAGTGGGTACGCATTGTCCCAAGTTTACATATTTCATTAATCCGAAAGACCATTTCGGAGTTATAGTGATTTTGAAAACTGCATTCGATCGCGGATCATATGATGCGATTCGGCCCCTATTTTCAAAATAAATTTCTTTTCCTTTTTAACCGAAACAAAAAGATGACGTTAATGTTAAAACGTTAATAATAACGCTAAACTTTATGACGAAGTGTGCTATAAAGCCAGAGCACGCGTTCGGTTGTGTGTGAGTGAAATTAAGTTTCGGGGAATCTTCTCTTACCGTTTATAAGTTTAAACGATGTGAGTACTACAAAGACACAATCTCAAGAAAACGGTTGTGTGAAAAGTTTCTGAATACACCGCAGGCTTACGTGGTTCAAACTGCAAACAATATATTTCATACCATCCAGTTATTAAACATAAACTACGGATCGGGCCTTGCTCATGAAACTTAACAAAGACTTCGCAAGTTTGTAATTCAACTGATCGCCGTCTAATATTGGCTCACGACCACAAAAAATCTTGGATATATTTTCGAAGCCTATAACCAACGAACTCTTTAGGAGTTGGGGTTGGTTATTCAGGCCACCCTTGCTGCGAATAGTGCAAAAAAATGCTCGAATACATCCTTATTTACCCTGTTGGTCAATAAATATTCCACGTCTGAAATTTTAGTTGAATACTGGGCCCGTATTACGTTTTACGATCAGTGACTGGAAACAATTTTAACTCAAACGATAACTATGCGCATGTTCAACTATTTCTAAAAATTATAATAAGGTATGGATCCAAAGAGTACTATTTGTCTCTAGTTCACATATGTATTTCATTAATCCGATCCACCATTTCAGAGCTATTGTGATTTAAAAAATGAGTTTCGATCACGGATCGTAAAACGTAATACGAGCCCTGGTAAAGCATTACGAATGCATTATTGCTCATGAGAATGTCCTTCTGAAAATGCTGCAGTTTCTTTTTTCCCGGAATAATTGGGTAGCGCATGAACTCGTTCATTTTGTCCAATATCTGCAGATGGGTGAAAAGAGCTATTCCGAATGATTCCTCTAATTTTGTTAAAATTTATAAATTGTGTATATTACATACTAAAATAATATACTTTTGCAGATACCCACAGTTGTTTATGGTTGAATTGAAAACGAAAAACCAATCGTTGACAAGTTGGAGGAAGTCAGCTGTTTCAATTGCCTATCAGGTATCGTGGCCTAAGGAGTAGTATCGCGCTTTAGCGTTTGCAAAATTATTTGAAAATAACTGTGCGCAAGTTGTACTTTTGTCGTGCTTTTAATGCGCGCATAGCAAAATTATTATTAAAATACCTATTCCTTTCATCGGCATGTCTGATCCGAACGTATGTTTCGACAAATCGTCGAAGCGCATAGGCCATTGGTTGATAACCAGCGCCCACAACATTGGTGAAAAAAATCCGCCCTGCGGCTTACCTCTGTTTACAGATTTTGTTGTCCCGCATATGCCCTAATGCGACGTGATCATTCTCCAGCTTAACATGTAGCCGATCCAGTTTGTTAAGGCCGGATGAACCCGGTTAAATCGATAATTGTGACTTTACTTGGACTTAACTGAGACGAGAACCTTCAGTTAGCATTGAGAAAAAACTAATTTCGATTACTTATAGATAAGTGACTGACTGAAGGTAGTGAAAACGCTGTTATAAGAAAGCAAAGTCCATATTATTTTCGACCAGATTTTTTTGCGAATCGAATCGAAAAAATCGATTCTCCAAAAAAATCTAATCAAATGTAGCTCTAGTAACCGCGGTACTATTGTTTGTACTGTTATGGCGACGAAATATGTTAATATTGGACGAAGGAGCTGAAATGGAAGCAATTAAATTTTTAGAGCACACAAATTATAAAAATTTAAACTTCAAAATTAAATCTAAGGTATTAGGGAAAAAGTTGTGCTTCAAGTTATACAGAATTACTAATGAACTCATACATCTGTACATACATGCATTAGGTTCAGGAAAATTTACGGCGATTAAACGGAGAATTGGTTGATAGAAGTTTTAAGTAAGGATTGATTTATCCCAAACGTATGCATGCAGATGTACGTTAAACGCAGTTTCATATCTTCTATTTGTTTTTAGATTACGACATATTTTGGAATACGAAAATTTGAAATATGCTGAGGAAATAGCCTTGGTCATGAAGGCACGAACAGAGGAAGCAGCTAGAAAACGCCACGAATATTTTGGCATACAAAGAATGGAACGGGGAATAGAAATTGCTAATTTCTTGGAACTTAAGAAACTGCAAAGAGAAATGTGATTATATTGACCATATTTACCTTTTATATACTTACTATATTTAACAAATGCTGAATATTTGCAGGGAAAACTGTGAAGAAACCAGACACAAACAAAGCAAAGCATTGCTCCTAGAGACCAAACAAGCACAACTCTATCAAGTAAAGGAGAAAGAGTTAATGCGTCAGAAAGAAAGAGATATTGAAGCAATGTGGGAGGAAGTTACTCGCAGATACAATGAAGAAATGGTATAGTACATTTCACTTATAAAATTAGGTTGACTCATTAAACCTTAGGTTGACTCAATGCCTTATAAAGTTTGTAACATGCCAACCTAATAAAACCGCACTGCGTTTTTTTAGCGCACGCAAACAACCGGCGTTTTTTGCCCGAACCCAAATAAGCATGCGTTGCGACAATGTAAAGCATGTGTGCAAACGTCAAATCTAAATGTCACGCAGAACAAAAATTGGAAATCGAGTTAGGTTTTCACGCAGCAAATTCAATTTCGGTTGCTCTCATACAAGGCGAATTCATTACAGGTGGTGTTATGCCATCAGCTGATTGCTTCTTCTTGATAACTTTCCATACAAAGCCTTGTACAACAAAATGTCAGTTAATCGAAATCTATGAAAATTTTCTTTTGACTTGACATTCATCTGTACGGCGAATTGATTGAATTCGCTTTGCCACCACCTGGTATAGATTCGCCTTGCTCTCATACAAGTTGTATGTGCATGAGACATTTTTGACAGAAAATGACTTGCGTGCGTTTATATTAGGTTGGCATGTAAACGTATAAATTTTTCTACTGCGTAAACGAACTGTAAAATTTTGTATGAAAAATCATTCACACAATTTGTATCAATGAGCCGTTTTTTTGAAAGTGGCATAAGTCATTTCCAACTCATGGTCTTAAATGCATTGTTATTTTTGAACGAATGCATATATAGATGGTTCTACAATTATGAAATAATAATAAGAATTGTAGGAGAGATACAAACAAATTACCACTGAACCTAAACGACATGAAATGACTTATGCCACTTTCGAAATAAACGGCTCAAATATACGCGCACATTTCATCGTGTGAACGCGGTAAACTCAAAGGAATGCAAGCTTGCAGACAGAACAGCCGTCATTTTCATCAGAAATCTCCATCATCAGTCAGTCGTATACAAGAATGTTCTTGAAAAGACGCTTTAGTTTTGATTTTTCACTTAAACTTGGCATTTTTTAATTTTTGTAATAATCACAATTTTTTTGACATTAATATAGCCGATAGACAATTAAGTTCATCAAGAATAGATACGTTCCAATGACGCGTGAACCAGATACGGATAGAAATTTAACATCCAAATCAACAACAACGTTGTGATCCTGATATTTATCTCAATTTCTGATCCGTGTAGCAGTTCTGTTCGTTTCGTTTTCTGTAGTAGATTTTTGTCAGCTAACCACTTTTGAGTTGGTAGCACTCATGGCTTAACTTGGCTCATCTCATCTCATGATGAAATGAATATTCAGGTACTCTCATCCCGTTTACGTTTTCCCTTATTCTGACAAGTTCGGCATGCATAATTTAGAGGGTTGTCTACCATACATAACTGCCTTTGAATTCTACTACGATCGGAGTAGATTTTACTATACGTTTAGAAATATAATAACTATGTAAGCCGCTACCAGAATTTTTCAAGGAAAAAAGAAATATAAATTTTTCTAAAAGTTAATTACATCTGTGTGTGAGTTATCTCTTCGTTGCTTTGTATGTATGTGGGTAAATGATGATTAATGTGTTTATGTAGCTTGCCTTAATGTTGTTGTGCCTTTATTTAATAACCTTAGGGATGTGAGTATCAATTAGTGATGCTAATATTATTGTATTATCGCGCAGCCTTGTAAAACTAATAAACACACAAAACAAACAACAACAGCATTTCAAGTGTACAGCTGGGTATGTAACGTTCGGTTTCACCCGAACTTAGACTTCCCTACTTGTTTACACTATCATTGAACTCTCAACCACGTTTTAAATGTCAGGTATCTTGCTTATGGGAAAGTTGCATAAAAAACGATTCCTAAAATTCCATGTTTCGTATGAATTATCTAATTATCTTAATTAACTTAAAAAAAAAAAAAATAAAACTAAAAACCCTGCCCCATCCCGAACAATAGGGTCCGTATCAGTCCGTATTGCGATCAGTGCAAGGCGAATTCATACCAGGTGGTGGCAAAGCGAATTCAACCAATTCGACGTGCAGAAGAATGTCAAGTCAAAAGAAATTTTAATTGATTTCGATCAACTGATATATTAAAGTACAAGGCGCTGTATGGAAAATAATCAAGAAGAAGCAATCAGCTGTGGAGATAACAACACCTGGTAATTCGCCTTGGATCAGTAAAGTAGAGTAGATTAATGACCGGTTTTTGAGTGCGAGTTTAAACTCCAATTAAAGTTTACTTGAGTTTAACCACTTTGTTCGATAACATAAAATTTTGCTGCTCATCTCAGGTTAAGCGGCCAAATTCGCAGAGTTAAACTCTAGTCAAGTTTAACTGTAGTTTAAACTCGCACTGAAAAACCAGGCCTAAAGGTTCCAAACATATTTCGTATCCATCACGTCTAGTTTTCCAGGTACATGCCAATTTTTATTTCTACTACCTTCACTATAAGCGTAAAAGAAACAGTGTCTGTTTTCGATGTAATGTACTTTTTGATAATAATTAGTTATAAATAATTATTTGTGTTATTTTGTTTTATTTAGTAACAGTTTCTGTTCGACATCTTTGTACATACATATTTATTTGAAAATTCAGTGAATACTAGAATAAGTGGTCGTCGGAACTGCTCAAATGCACCAAATAAGTTTCATAAGTCAACGCGATTTGCCGTACCAGCTTTATGGCGTGATCCTATGTAGAAATCATTTTAATGATTTCTACTTTCGCATGACTGACTTACATGGTTTCACAAAGAAAATCAAGCGCAACATCAGGTATCCCGATGTTCCTTCAATGTCGAAACCAGTACTTCACAATGAAGAGTTGCCGCCCCTTTTACCGCACTCCGAAAATAAAATTGAGATTTCTGAAGAGCCAGATTTGCCATGTGAAGTAGAATATAATGACGGAAGCAGCGAAGAGCCTGAGTTTTTACCTTCAATGCATTCATTAACTTTTTATAGCATACATAACTAAGCTTTTGGGGCCGTTCAAGTATTACGTAAGCAGATTTATTACAATTATTTACCCGCCATCCCCCTTGTCGTTGATAATAAGCAAAGCGCGTACCCCTCCCCCACATGCTTACGTAAAAATTTTTCAATTAATGTGTTGTTTTTTTTTTAATATTATAATTATAATTTTAAAATAACAAATTATATTTAGGATATAAATTAGATTTACTGATTCAATATAGAGTAAGGAACAAAAATATTATAATCTTACGAGCATAACAAACTAATTAAATTTTTGGTAAACATATTGAATTCAAATTAACAGTCTTCAGTCTATGAAACCCGAATCCACGATTCTAAGTTTTCGATTACATTGGATTGCTGCTCAGTGTTGTGAATCTGCTCATTTTCATGAGATTTTGGAATGTCTACGTCATTCTAATCAAGCCATTCAACATCATGGTGCTCTAAGTTTTGAATATTGCACATCAGTTCATTAGCACGACGAGCAGCGGCTCTTACAGGTCTAACTTTCCTATCAGTGTGCATGTTTACTTTTTTATGGATATTTTCAATGTGACGACTGACGGAAGCATGATAAAAACCACACGTTTTGCATGCACGACTTGATAGCCTCAATTTTACCGTGGGACAAAAATAAGCGTAGGGCATTTGCAGAAAATCTTTGAGTGAGGCACTTAAGCCTAGAGCTAAATTGACTGGAAGATTAAGAAATTGCCCTCCTTCATCTAAAACGAAGTCATCAACTGTTTGTTTTACTTTTACAGGTGCTGGAAGAAACCTGTTGTCTACTAATTTAAAAAGACCACTTCTTGGACGACAGCATTCAGTATTTCTACATGTTACAGTTTGAAGCAAGGATTGGCTTTCACGTACATGTTCTGAATATCACTTAATGTATGGAAAATCGGAAAGATCTTGATCAACTCCCTCAACATACTTTATAGCCATCAATTACCATTGAACTCCATACTTCAGCTAATACATTTCCTGCAAATTCGAAATTAGATTTCTATAGTGTTCATCAATAGTAACGCCACGTTCATCCAAATGAGACCCAAAATGGTCATAAGACAATATTAAACCAGCCAGTCCCCGACTGAAAGGAGCCATCCTGCGATCTATTCGGTTATATACACTTCTTCCAGGAGCATTGGTAGCTAAAAAAATCCCCATTACTTTTTGATAACGCGGATTTTTATCAGAGCCTTCATTAACCGTCATGAGTACCACTGGTTTTACTAGTCCATGTTCAGGTTTAGCTAATGGTCGAAACTCTTCAAGCTCGAGAAGCGTCTCGAAATCCTGAGCATGAGCATTAGCTGTAGATGAACTATGCTTTCCACTTCGAAAAGCGATGTATGTTGGGCCAGACTATCCAACGGCTTGCTGATGTCCTAGTATACTGGAAGTGATTTTGATACCAGCATAAACAGATGGTACTAATTTACGACGCTCAGCGATTACCCAATCGTGATCAGGCAATTTGATTATATATTCCATGTGCATTAGAAGAGGTGCTTCCTTATTTGCCGCAGTTACGCCAATAGGGACTCCAGCTTTATCATCTTGTGATATGAAAAATACTTGATCTGGTCCAAGAATGGATGCTATGCTCTCTGAATAATGGATTGATGTTTCAGCGAACTTGCTATCTAAGTAGCTCTTGCGGTGATCAGTTTGAGCCCGAATGAGCTTAACAGGGACTGTCGATACATATCTTCGTCCCTCTGCAGAATTAGATTTTCTGGGAATTAAACGAAGATATGTCCCACTGCGACTAATGTCAAATCCCATTTCACGTAATTCTTGTATGAGTTCATCAATAGTTTTTACGCTGCGAATATTTTCCGTTCGTGTTCGATCTCTGCTGCACTCCCAAATAAAGCTATATCTGCTATTTGTTTCAATAGTAATGGTTGATTGCTTTCAAGATTAGGACGCCCCACTGAATTCCTCAGAGATGGTCTTTTTTATTTCTGGATTTTCATTACAAATATCTTCTAACTTTCTTTTCATACCATTCTGGGCAACGGCATTTTGAACCTTCCTGTTTAAAGCCTGTTTTGCTGATTTCATTTCCTCGTGCAACTTAATGATCTGTTTATCAACTTGAGCACGGCGTGGCATAGTATCTCTCGCAGAATACAAAGCATTTAGATTTTTTTCGAGTAGAGCAATCCTATTTTTCAAAGCTTCCTGAGAAGGTTTTTCTCTCTGTTTCTCTGCGTTTTCATTATTTTCGCTTTGCTGTTGTGATTCATTACTGGGTTTTATTTTATCTTTCTGTTTTTTAATATTTGAAGGTGGCTGTATAATTTATCATTTTTCTGCAGGTTTACAGGTAGTCGTTGCCTAAAAATAAAAACTTTCTATGGGGTCTGCTAAAGATTCTCTTTTTAAAATACATAAATACAAAGTATGTAATAAAAAACTGTATTTAAAGATTATATAAAGCGCTATGGCTTGAATAACTATAGGTATTAATCTGTAAAGTCGGGTGTAAAAACCTCTTGGGGCTTCGATAGCTCTTTAATGAGTTCCCAAGGGGTTTTTGCGCTCGTTGAAAAAAGATAAAAAAGGAAAAGAACACACCGCAGATTAAATTCAAGAATTTAACAATTTAATTATTTGCACTTCAAAGCTAACTCACAATATATAATTCAAAAGCTAATTCACAATTTAATTAATTATATGTAGGTTAAGTTATGCAAGCGAAAGGAAAATCTTACCTATAACAGGGCTGATGGCTGCAGTGATCACGGAGGTTTCCAAAAAAAAAAGTGAAAGAGTTTCTTTCTTATAAAACACGTTCAGCCCTCAATTCCGTCGAAAAGCGGTTTTGAGGGATAATTGAACGAAAGTAAGTTAAATTGGAAAGTTAAATTGGAAAGTCGCGCACCAACACATACACATACGTCTGCACGGATATATATAGCCGTTGGTGTTAGTGCGCGAAAGTAGATAGAAGCAAACACAGATAGTTTACATTAGGCTGGGTCACTATTGGCCGTGCTCATTCTTGGGTTTAGCTTGATGGCCTAAACATGCCGGCCCCCCTTGCTAGAAGCAACATCGGTAGACTCCTGCAGCCATCTTCCCTGATCAACTTAATACTAACTAATATATATAAATGAACAAAATTCATGGATGTCCCAATAAGGGCAGCGGCATGGCGGTATTTTGCTTGACACAGTAATTAGTATTTCGGTTCCATCCGTAAATCGTGGAGCTGTAGTAAAGAAAAAATAAGCGTTAGGAAACAGTACGTGGTTGAGTTCAATTTTTTGCACCTCTTCTCACACGAATGGGACGTGAAGCTAGCTCGAATGTTGGGGAAGATTTAGGAGCGGCATGCCCCAGACAAGAGCCAGCCAAATATACTGCTATGCGCTAAAAAGGGCCAAACGTAGATGTCAATGTGCCCGGCAGTATCAGCTCCGGATATATATCGGCTCCCAACACGAGTCGAACCGGACTTGACACAAAACATGTTGGATCGGCGAGCTTCATATGGGTATACGGTGTCGCGACCGAGGGGTCGAAATTCGCGCTTGGACTCACACGGACGTAGTTGGGAACGATCGTAGCGTGAATCGTGAGCCTACGGTTCTGCCCATGTTTACCCCTTATTCGCAAGAGGCACCCTTGTTGTGATCCGTAGTTTTCCTCGTCGAGCCAGGTCGCGTGAAATTATCGCGTATCAGGTGCAATCGCCCTCGCGCCTCGATTTTGATCACGGCAGTTGGCGATATTGATGTAAAGGGCCGAAGTGCTACGATCTCCCGCGTGATTTGCCCCGTTCTGAAGCCCGCTGGTAGTCGTCGAGAGTATCGTTCAAGCTGGGCCTGCGAACCTATTCTCTCCAACTCGTATCCTTGACGGGGGCGGAAAGTCCGGGATTCCGCTCCTCGTGCGTGTTGACGCCGGTTCGGGCTGCGGAAAGTCCGTGATTCCTCTACTCCCTTGTGACGATCTGAGCCCCGCTTCCTCGCTCTTTGATGACGTTGGTATGTAATTGATGGGCGGAAAGTCCGTGATTCCGCTCCATCTTTGCGGTGTTCGTGTGCGAGTGGGGGCCGAAACTTCCTTGGTTCCACCTTCCTACTGGTGGCCGGGCGGAAAGGCCGTGATTCCGCTCCGGCTTCGTCCAACTCTCCTTCTTCTAGCTCGCGTGGCCCGCTGTCAGTTCCTATTTCTGATGCTTCAAGAGACAGAATGTGTTCGTCTTCGCTATCCATCTGAACGCTCCATGGCCTGGTATCAACTTCCTGGGGCTCCGGATTGTCGAAGCTCTGGTGCAACGTGGTGTGATGGTCCCCTTGGCACTGGTGACAACGTCCTTTGCTCGTGCATTCGGCGGTGCGGTGTGCTACTGATAGGCAGTTGCCGTAGTATCGTCCTAATTCGGCTTCCCTTTGCGTTTCCTCGGGCGATTTGGCTCGGTAGGCCGGGCATAACCGGATCGGGTGTCGCTTGTCGCACAGGTGGCATGGTTTCGGGTACCGCTGGGCCATGCGTTCCGCCCTCCTGCGTAGAGTCGTATACCGGGTCATACTGGACCTGAAAAGGGGTAATTGTCATTGGTCAGGGTTTAGAAGTTGAGGAGATTTCATCATGCTGGGAGTTGGGTGTTGAGAAGATATTCACAAGAGGTTGGCAACAAGCTACAATTACTTACGCAGTTAGCTGCACAGGAGCCTTGATTTTGTGTTTTTTTTTTTTTTTTTTTTTTTTTAAACACAAATTCGATATACAACGTGGTTTTTATGTAAATTATCTTTATGTCTACGCGATTTGTTTAAAAAGGCAATTACTTCTCTATGACAGTGCGCTTCGTGTGCGATCTGACTGATTTGGCTTTACGTGTGGCCACGCGGTAAGCTTTTGGCCGGTTGTCAGTATTTTGCCGACAGATGGCGCATGGGGGTAACTTTTGTGGAACGTATTTGGTTGTGTGGCTAATTAATCATTTTAAAGCAGCAATCGAGGATGCCGAACGTGCCAAAGAAAACAGAGGTAAGTTTTATTTATTCCTTAATCTGAGATAACCATTGATTGAAATTCTCTTATTTTTCATTTGTTTTCTATAGATTGTGAAGCCAGTACCACGAGTTGGACGGGGGAAGGGAGCTGCGGAGCCTGCACGACGGGCAGGGACACCTGACGGTCGGAGTCGGCGCACGTGCCCAGGCAAGGTTCTGGTGCCGGCTTTCTCGGATTGGGGGATTTTTCTTCGGGATCCGACTCCACTGGACCTATCGCGTTGTCCCGTGGCCTTTGAGTTCTTTCAGGCGATGACTGATTGCACCCAGGTGGTGCGAAAGATATTGGGGGGCATTCGGGAGGCGCTTGGTCTAGATTTTTTTGGTGACATGGTGATGGAAGAGCGGATCCTGAAGAACTATTTCTTCGAATACTATACTCGCCCGGAGAACCGGCACTGGTTGCCTTTGATTGTAAAGTCGGGTCATATTTGTGTAAAACGGCGGCTACTTGGCCTGCCGCCGTCCTCGGGGGGGGGGGGGGGGGGGGGGGGGGGGTGGGGGGGGGGCATCGGTTGAGGCGATCCGCCCATATACGCCGCTACATCTGACTATACATTTCCGCCCCTAAGTTTATATTTGTATAGTGTAATATTGTAAAGTGTGATAAATACATTGTACATTAACCCCACTATAAGAAATCAGGTGTATTTGATCTGGGTGGTAGTAGGATATTTTGGAGAATATCATTTTTTTCGGGTTATAAATTTCCCTTTTTTCGCCTCAAAAGGGGTTAAGTCATCATCCCCCCGAGTGGGAGCATTTTAATAACCTTTGTTAAAATCCGTAAAACACGGCCCAAAAAAGAAGACGGAAAGGGGGAAAAAAATGTGATTGCGTTTTTCCCGATTTTGCGCCGCCTTAGCATCTGGCAACACCATATTGATTTTGTAGTGTACATTGTGTTATTGTAAGAGTGGATTGTATTACCCTTCAATGAATTTCCTGTCATTGATGAGAAAAAACGAGGTACGCATCAATTGAAATTTTTATACACATTATTAATTTTCTTTTCTTTCTTTTTCCTTTCAGGTGAACTGCACAGTTTGGGAGCAACATGAAAGTTAAGTTAAGTTGGAATTTCGTTCGCATGTCTATGACGAGCATGCCGATATGCAACGTAAGGATACAATGCAAAAACAATGTTGCTATTGTGGTTTGGAACTAGAAGATACAGCTCGCTTGCGCTATAACGTCATATATCAGACGCGTGGATAAAATGAAGAATTTTTGATTTTTATTAAATATACCCTAAATTTGTGTTAATACATACTTACGCGCTGGTATATGTATATTAAATAACTGCATAGGATATAAATTTTCAAGCGGTATAAAAGTATTGATTAAACACAAAAAGTTGAAGTGTGTAAATGCTGATCAGAAAAAATTGCGTCTTATGCACTTTTTATTGGTAAAAATTTTGAAATATTACAAAGTGTGAAAATAGTATATAAAGGAACTGTATTATAAAACAGTATATAACAGTATGTACTCGAACAACAATTCGCTGATGTGCCTATTGCAAAGTGTTGTAGCAGTCACCTCCCCCAATAAACGTAATGCAGCCAGCAAAAAGAGCATTCTAAGACGTCGTGGCAGCTGTGAAGAAGCTGTAATACCGCAAACTGAAAAATCACCAACAAATGCAATGCGTCGTAGGGGAATACTGCTGAGAAGCGTCAGTACATTTGCTGAAACTCCCATCGATCCTACTTCCATGGCACCTTTGCAGAGTTATACTGGAACGCAAAGTGTCACAACGTTAAATTTATACGAAAAAGACGGAACGCCGATTGACAGTAAATCGAACGCAACACACCACCACCCACAAAAGCAACATCATAAACGACATAGCTTCAATCAAGGTGATTACTATACAACAACGAACTACACGACAACAGATAGCTCAGCGCGGACTTCAAACAATTGTGGTGAAAGAAGATCATTGAACGTAAACGTCATTATAACAATATGGATTGTATTGTTTCGTTGCGTTGTATTACATGCGATGCAAAATTCGATAATCATCAAAAATTCTTAGATCATGTTTATGAGAAGCATTTAGCTGGTTTTGGCGAACAAGCAACACATATGGTGGCCCATAATATTAGCGCGATAAGTACAGATAATTCAATGGGCAAAAAGTCTACACCTGGTTTGGGTGGCGCTTCATCCACAGATGAGTCACGCAGCAGTCTACACGCCACCACCTCAAATCAGCCAAAATCGCAATATTTCTCACGTATGCCACAAACTTGCCCCATATGTGATCAACAATATAACAATGTACTACGTCACATGGAATCGAAACATCCCGATCATTGCCGCAAACATATAAATGTGTTAAATGTAGTATTGGCTATCCACGGTTATCAAGTTTACGTGAACATATGGTTAGCGCTCATGCAGCAGATAAGGCACGACCTACTGGTTTTGAATATATTGTGAATGCCGATGCGGTTAAGATTGCCTATGGTAATACACAAATGTTTACCAGTGAGAAGGTAGCAAAGAAAATGCGCACAGATAACGGTGCTGCTGTAACAACTAGCACCGGTGGCAATACCAGCGGTAGTGGCAACGTTTTTACCAGTTTGAAGGAATGTCCCATTTGCAATGCAGTTTTCAGCAACAGTATAGGTCTTTCCAATCATATGCGTTCACATAGTGCAGCTGCACAAAATAGCGCACTTTCACCAGGTGCTTTAAACCCCACAAAATCAGCTCCCAGCGGCCCAACTATAACACCAGCAGCATCACCTTGTAACCACCAACACCACCAGCTATGCCACATCAGACCGCTGTACAAAAAGCGATTTTCAAACGTAGTCTAGAACAAGCTGCTGATCGTCGTTTCCGACGCATGCGTTGTCGTCTCTGTCAGCGTCGCTTCTCTTCAAAGAAATCTTATCGTTTCCATATGCTAAATGATTATCAAATACGTAATGTACAATTTATTAAATGTAAATTATGTGATGCTGAATTTGCATATAAAAAGGGCCTGAAAGTGCATATGTTCAAAATACACAATACATTATTAAAAGATGAAATGATTGTTAAACAACTTGAATGTGATATATGTTCGATGGTATATCGCAGTGAAGATGAGTTAAAGCTTCATAAAGCTAGTGTACATGGCAGTGCGACAGCAGCATCTACAGAGCAACAGGGTGGTGCTGATGAGATCACAGTGACAAAGTTTGAAACTGAGGCTAGTAGTGCCGCAAATCCAGCAGATCGTTCGGGTATATCGACGCCGGCGAGTAGTGTAGGTGGTACTGGTGGTAGTGGTGCAGCTGATCGTAAGTTCAAAACACCGGCGTAGTATTCTGAAGTTGTGTTAATAATTAAATATATAACAACAGTTACCTTAAATTTTACATGTTTTTCAGGTCTTAAGCGTGAAACGCTTCACAGCCTCAACAACAACGACAATTGCATGCAGGATCACAGTCAATCGGAGGAGGACCAAGACAAATTGCCACGACAAGTTTACCAAAGCCAAGTAAGTAACTACAACAATGGTAGTATAAGTTACTTATATAGGAGTAAGAAAATAAATGTATATTTAACATTGCGACCTCAATATATATACCCTTGTTCGATCCTTTGACTATATCTTTTGGAGGCATTGGGTAAGACTAGTAACGGCGGGATTCAAGGGGTTGTGTAGCGCAATATATAGCTTCTCCAACCCAATTGTCAACCTCACCTTCGAGCGGCGAATCCCGTTTCACTAACAGACGAGGCTCTGGCGACCCCAAGCTCCTCATGGAACTTGGGGGTGGGGAGGGAGATATGGCCTGAAGGTTTAATGTGGCCGTATAAATCGTTCCCGAGATGGTCGGGCCAGCACCTTAATGGTGCTGTGTTACCGGAGCGTATCGGATCTGTATCCGACAAAGGACCATCACATCGATAACACTCCCCAAAACCTTCGGGGAGTAACTAATCGCTACAACAACAACAACTAGTAACGGCGATGCCCTATAGCTACAATTTGCCCCTCAATGTTCCTAACAAAAAGATATTTGCGCTATACCATGGCCCAAAAGAAAATTTGTTTCTCCCAAAAAAGTTTGGCGGTACATAAACGAAATGTTGTTTTACTTTGATGAGTGGGTTTCCAAATTATTTTTTGATAACAATGTGGGAGTATAAAGAAATAAATTTGGCTACGTTAATTTTTGCTATTTTTTATTGTTACTGACGATGGTTTTATCTGCGCTTTTTATTTTTGCATTTTTGCTGTTTGAATGAGACGGCGTTTACTAGTGACTGAAGTTATTGATAAATACACGTCATAGTGAAGATAAGAGACTAATAACAAGTCGTTTGAAGATAAAGCAAACCTTAGGGACTCTCAGCGCTGGGGGAGATGATGTGTAACACCTTACCCTCAATATGATAAGTTTTGGATAGCGGTATATTAAGCCTGTATACGCACTGAACACCATTTAACCAAGCGTTGACCGGTTTCAAAGGCATACATGTGGTGAACAATTAAAGTTTCGGTATGTCATATCATTTTTCAAAATTTTGTAAGACAAATTTACAATTTTTTTTTTTTTACAGAGTTGTATGCACCACAATAGGTAGGTATATCTTTGACAAGGAAGGGGGGGATGTTTGATCGTAGGTTGTATGTTTCGGGCCTGGGTCGTGGGTTCGGTTACGGCTCTCTAGATCCCTGATCCTCTTCGCTGGATGGGAGTAGCACTAGTTTAGTGAGGGGTCTTGTGACCTTTCCCTTTGCCGTCATGAGATCCACTACTCGTACTCGTCCATCCGATCCCGGATGGAGGTTGATAACCCTCCCGAGCCTCCACTCATTGGGTTGCAGGTTGTCTTCTTTTATGACAACTAGATCGTCAAGCTTCATGCTCGCTTTAGGTTGGCGCCATTTATTCCTTTTTTGAAGTTCGACGAGGTATTCCGTCTTCCATCGTCAACAAAAGGTGTGGTGTAGGGCCTTTAGTCGCTGCCATCGGTTAATAATTGATGCGGGGTTTTCGTCCCCGTCTGGCTCCGGGGGTGCTAATAGGTGTCCCCCTATTAAAAAGTGCCCCTGGGTTAATGGTTCTAGGTCGGACGGTTGATTTGAAGAGGGCGTTAGGGGGCGGGAGTTGAGGCAGGATTCTATTCTGCAAAGCAGGGTAAAGAATTCCTCAAAGGTGTATTTAAGGTTGGATGCTACCCTTTTGAAGTGAAATTTAAAACTTTTCACTCCCGCTTCCCACAATCCCCCCATGTGAGGAGCAGACGCAGGGATAAAATGCCAGTTCAGATTTTGGTATGTATAGGTTGTTATTACCTCGGCGCGTGAGTCAGCCATGAAGGTTTTGAACTCCGCCCTGAGGGCTCTGGATGCCCCGACAAAATTGGTTCCGTTGTCGGAATACACATTCTTCGGGCAGCCTCGTCGCGCGACGAATCTGGCAAAGGCCGCCAAGAATGACCGGGTGCTCAGATCGGTAGTCGCTTCCAAGTGGATGGCCTTAGTGGAGAAACACACAAAGAGGCAGACATATCCCTTGGACACGCGACAGCCTCGCCCTTGATAATTCGTTATTTCAAAGGGGCCGGCAAAATCTACCCCGGTGTTAGTGAATGCCCGGGTATAGGTGGTGCGCTCGGTCGGTAGAATGCCCATCAATTGTGTTTGCGCCTGTTTCCTATGCACTGCGCATACCTTGCACTTGTGAATTTCTGATCCTATCATATTTTTCACGCGAGGTATCCAGTACTGTGTTCGGATAAGGCGCAGCATAAGCTGATTCCCCCCATGTAACGAGATTTTATGGACAAATCGTGTGATGAGACGAGACAGTCCACTATGATAAGGCAGAATTATGGGGTGGCGTTCGTTATACGAGAGGTCTTTGGACGCCTCGAGCCGCCCCCCGACTCTGATTGTCTCGCCCTCATCGAGAAATGGGTGCAAGGATTGTAAATCGCTCTTTGGCTTGATTGACCCTTTTTCTTTGAGTGTTCTGTACTCCTCCGCATAATGGTTTCGTTGAGCATTGACGATCAATCGACACATCGTTGCTTTGATCTTAATGGGTGAAATCGTCAGCGATGTTTCATTGAAGGAGGTTTTCAGATGAGTCCTTTTGTAGAACCGTAGAACATAGGACACAACTTTTAAAGTCCGGGAAAGGTCGGAAAACCTGTCTACAATATCTTCGTCTTTACGGTTAACCGAGGTTGTGTGGACTTGTAACCTTTTTTCTTCCATGGTTGTGGTGTAGCTTATTTCCTGTTTTGGCCATTCTTTGTCATCTTGCTGCAGCCAAGATGGGCCTTCCCACCACAAGGAATTGTTTACTAGCTCTTGCGCTAATAGCCCTCTACTGGCTAAGTCTGCAGGGTTTGACGCTGAGTCCACGTGACGCCAGTCCGTGTTCCCAACTTGGTCTATTATCTTTGTCACACGGTGGGCCACGAAGGTTGACCATGAGCACGGAAGTTTCCGTAACCAAGCTAAGACAATAGTTGAGTCAGTTCATGATAAGGTTTTATGTTTGCCTAAATTAAGGTTCTTGTTGATAGATTCTAAGGTTTCTGCAAGGAGAACTGATCCATAAAGTTCTAGTCTTAGTAAGGAGATAGTTTTTACGGGCGCGACTCTTGATTTGGCTAATAGCAGGCTTACAAATACTTGCTCATTAATATTGACGCGTAGGTAAACGGTGGCTGCGTATGCTTTTTCTGACGCGTCACAGAATTCGTGGATCTCCACTGTGGCTGTTAGTGAAAAGTGTACCCAGCGTTGGATCTTAATTTTTTCTATGTGCTGGTAACTTTCAATGAAACTTTGCCACCGATCCAGCGAGACTGGCGACACGGTTTCATCCCATCCTGTTCCCTCTAACCAGATGCCTTGCATCAACATTTTGGCGGTAACCACGAATGGTGCCAGCCACCCTAATGGGTCAAATAATTTTGCTATCGCCCACAGAATTTTCCGTTTTGTAAAGCTAGACTGTTCCTCTATGGGTTTCGTTTTGTAGTAAAAGGTATCTGAGTGGGCGTTCCACCTGATGCCGAGTGCTTTAACCATACTGGTAACCTCGAAGTCTAGGAAATATTCGTTTAGGAGGTGAGCCTTTGGTAGGACTTTAAGTAGTTTGTTCGAGTTGGCGGTCCATTTCCTCAGCGAGAATCCTGCTGTCCCCAGGGCTGTAGTTATTTGATCCCTTGCTTTAATGGTGTTGGTAATAGTGTGACCTCCTGCTAGCACGTCGTCAACGTACATTGCATTTCGTAGTATATCTGATGCTATAGGGTGGCTGTGCTCCACGTCGTCCGCTAACTGGAGCAGTGTTCGTATTGCAAGGTACGGTGCACAGTTAACTCCGAAGGTGACCGTTTTCAACTCATATAGTTGTATTGGCTGCGTACTTTCTGTTCGGAATACAATCCGTTGATACTTAGTGTGATCATCGTGCAACAGAATCTGTCTGTACATTTTCTCTATGTCGCTGTTGAAGACATATTTGAAGAAACGCCACCTTAATATGAGAATGGTTAAATCATTCTGTAGAACTGACCCCGGATGGAGGATGTCGTTGAGGCTGACTCCGTTTGCAGTTGATGATGACGCATTGAACACCACTCTCACTTTGGTTGTTGTGCTTTCTTCCTTTTTGACGGCATGATGTGGTAAAAAATAGGTATCACAGTCTTCAGCGGGGATGTGTGTTGGTATCCGGGACATATGCCCCAAGGTTTCATACTCTGCTAAGACCCTGTTGTATTCTGACTGTAATGGTGGGTTTTTAGCTAAACGCGTTTCCATTCGGAAAAATTGTGAACACGCAATTTTTAATGAGGGACCTAATTGTTTATATTTTGGAAATTCCTGTTTAAAAGGCAAGGATACAATATATTTACCCTTATCATTTCGAATCGTTGTGTTCTTATATAATTCTTCACAATACTTGTCATCATGGTTGTACGTTTTGTCCTTGGGGACTTCCTCTGTTTCCCAAAATGATCGTAGCTCTCTGTCTAATTGCACTTCACTGACAAAGGACACATATTTCTCTCTGGGTGAGATTGTTTCGGTTTGGCCGGTCAATATCCAGCCGAATACCGTCTCTTGGGCCAGCAGTGTTCCTAACACGTCTTTCTTTATTCCCCCTAACATCACCTGTGCATAGATGTCGCCTCCTAATATCAGGTCGACTTGCTCACAAGCACGGTGGTGGCAATATTTATTGTCGGATCAATTGGAGATCGCAGTTGTATATGACACGCCTCCTTTACTTGTGCTGACACTTGATTGGTGATGCCTGACACATGCGCAGACATCCGCTGAGATGGCAAGTTTATGCGACGTTTAAGTCTTTCAGTTATGAAAGTACATTCTGACCCCGAATCTCTAAGTGCCCGCGCGGAGAAGTTGCTGTTGTTGTAGAATATATTGATGCGGGCCGTACCTAGTAAAACCCCTTTACTTGTGTTTGTAAAGCAGGCCTTGAAGTGGTTATTTCTATTGCTTTGGTTATTTCCAGTGCTTTGGTTATTGGAATAGGTGCGTCGCTGTTGCGCTTGGGCTGATGGGCCAGGGTGGGTATTGTTGTTGTTTGCGTTTTGGTTGATGTCCGTTGCCTGAATATGTAGGAGCGTATTGTGTCTTTGCTTGCAGGTGGCGCAATTGTAGGAGCTTGAACACCTAGACACAGTATGTCCTGAGGATAGGCAGTTAATACACCCTTTCTTGTTTTTAATGAAGGTGATTCTATCGGAAACCGCCAATGTGCGGAACCGTTGGCAATGTTGTAGTTTGTGCTAAGTGGATTTACACATCTTGCACGCACCTTTGGTTACACTCGTCTTAAAAGCACCTAGCTTTCTGTGAGAGTTTTCAGTGGATTGTCTACCATTATGGGTTTTCGGGTTCTTGGTTTCCAGGCTATCCTCAGTTATGCCAGAGACTGTCAAGTGTCTGGAAACGGTTCTGTAAGAATTTATCCATATGTTCCCACTTGGATATTTCTGTTTTATTTTGAACCGTTTGCTCCCATAAGGCTAGTGTGCGTTTTGGTAATTTCGTTGAGCACAAATAAGTTATAATCGCATCCCAATTTGGCACATCGATTTGATGTGTCTTTAAGGATGCGATACAGTTGTTGATGTCTCGCTGCTACTTTTTAATTGAAGTGCCGCATTCCTTTTCGACCGCCTCTAAGCTGAACAGTGTCTTCAGCTGAGTATTCACTAGTATGCGTTTGTTTTCGTATCTGTCTACCAGATTTTGCCACGCTATACCGAACCCTTCGTTTGTGAGTGGGCACTTTTGCACTATCTCTTTAGTCTCACCCTGGGTCTTTTGTATCAAGTGGTACAATCTCTCTACCGGGGTGAGTCGCTTATTTAAAATATATATGACCGTAAAGAGGTCTCTGAATGTAGGCCCGGATAAGTAGTCTCCCTTGAACACATCAGTGTCACACGGGGGTAGACGCATATTTGTATCCCTTTCGTGCTGTTCTTCGGGCTTAGGGTCAGGTTTTGTTGAATGTGGTCTGTCGCGTTGATATGTTTGACATGCAACGCAAGTAGACTGCATAAGCACTTTTGTGTTTTATCTTAACAGCTGATATATTTTTTCCCTCTAGAGTGTCCCCAGCTAATATCTCATCATGGGCTGTTTTTGCTTTTTTCCACTTTGCCTTTAACTCTTCTTGCTGGATAGCCAGAGTATACTTGGTATGCTCGGAGTCGCGTGTGGAGTTGAAGTCAGCTTCAAACTCTATGACTTCATCAGCCACCCTGATGTAACTTTCCATCGCTTTCGACATGGTATCAGTACTGAGATTAAGGGCAAAATGGATCTAACTTGTTAATAGGGTAGCTCACGAAGGCACGTTCAGCTTAAGATAGGACGCAGTAGCTAGTATATGCCCAATATAATGGATTGCCGCCAAGGGGTAAACACGTTAATTATGCTGTGTATATTGCCGCTAAGGGGTAAACACGCAAATTATTCTATATGTATATTGCCTTTAATTTTTTCAGCTGATTGTGCTTTTATGCGAACACTCTTGTCACCCAACTCACCGCAGTGTTAGTGTTGTGTATATAAGAAAATAAGGTTAAGTGACTTTGATTTAATGGTGGTAACGCTGATTTATGTCAGAGCCTAAAGAATTGGTTCAATGGATACACTTAAGTGTTCAATGGTTCTAAAATATTGGCAGTGACTTTCGATAAAGTGCGTTAAAGTGTTGTTGCAAAGAAATTGCCATACTACAGTGAAAAAGTGGGGTTATGTTGAATTTGTGCAGATGGTTGCGATATTCCTCGAAAATATGCGCTACAGCAAACAAAATACCAAATCAAAAGACTTTATGTAAATCTGTGTGACTTAATTGCCACACATACGTATAATTGTTTGGTTTTTATTAATAAAATCGCGATATTGGTACGCCGGGAAGTTAGTATATGTAAATTCCCTACTTGTGCAAAAAACAAAACAAAAAAATTGAACTCAAACCACGTACCTTTGTGCCTTTGTTTGACCGCTCGTTTTTGTTTGCTGGTGTAATGCTTGTCGCTTTTGAAACGCTTTTGTGTGGTGCTGCTAACGTCTAGCTTTTGAAACGCTTTTTTGTGGTTATATTGATGGTTGCTTTTGAAACGCTTTTGTGTGCTGTGGTTATATTAATGGTTGGCTTTTGAAACGCTTTTGTGTGCTGTGGTTATCCAGTTGGTCGCTGGTAATTCAATGGTTTCTATAATTATTCCGGCGTAGTAGGACCATGTAAAAACCTCTTGGGGCTTCGATAGCTCTATAATGAGTTCCCAAGGGGTTTTTGCGCTCGTTGAAAAAAGAGAAAAAAGGAAAAGAACACACCACAGATTAAATTCAAGAATTTAACAATTTAAATATTTGCACTTCAAAGCTAACTCACAATATATAATTCAAAAGCTAATTCACAATGTAATTAATTATATGTAGGTTAAGTTATGCAAGCGAAAAGAAAATCTTACCTATAACAGGGCTGATGGCTGCAGTGATCACGGAGGTTTCCAAAAAAGAAGTGAAAGAGTTTCTTTCTTATAAAACGCGTTCAGCCCTCAATTCCGTCGAAAAGCGGTTTTGAGGGGTAATTGAACGAAAGTAAGTTAAATTGGAAAGTTAAATTGGAAAGTCGCGCACCAACACATACACATACGTCTGCACGGATATATATAGCCGTTGGGGTTAGTGCGCGAAAGTAGATAGAAGCAAACATAGATAGTTTACATTAGGCTGGGTCACTACTGGCCGTGCTCATTCTTGGGTTTAGCTTGATGGCCTAAACAGCGGGAATCGAACCCATATCATACAGAAAACTAACACCCCAAAATGATTTCGTCACTTACCTTGGAAAAAAAATTGAGAGCATTGGATTTCTTCTTCGTCGCTGTTTGCAATTCTTGTGCAGTTCTCTTAGATACAATAATATCTAGTTCCTTGTCGGACTTTGCTTGTAATTCATAATTTCGCCACACTTCGTTCACTAACTTTTGTACATTTTGTACTTTCGTACTTGTATGCGATTTTTCAAAACTTTCAAACAATTTTTGGTATAACTTGGATTTGTCTATTTGAAATGACATCCTATTTAAACAATTAACTTTGGGTAATGGAATCAGCGGTAACACAAATGTTAACTGGCTTTGCTACGCTTACAATACTCCATCAAAATGAAACAATACACTGACAGAGGAAATTTAGGCAAGTGAATAGCGCGCGGTAATTCTCCCAACGTATGCATTATTTGCGAAAATTCGTTTCGTTTTCAAGCAAAGATAATGTGAGGATTGCCATTCGTGTAAAAAAGTAAATAACTACAGATGACGAAATCATCATCTAGACTCCTCCACCCCCCCCCCCCCCCCCCCGCCATGTCATCGAAAATAAGCAAAACAAGGACCCCCGTATAAGTATATTGGAGCCGAATGAAAGACAACTGATTTTCTTGTTTGCTATCTAATTAATCTTTTCTTTCATGCTTACAAGTTACAAGTATGTTTTAAGCATTGTGGATATGACAAGTGTGATAACTTCTGCATAGATGTCAAAATTACAAATAGAACCGATCACCTGATTTTTAATTGACTATCGTGGTCTCATTCTGTATCTCTTTCTATCACCCACTGAAGATAGCCAGCCCTGTGCGCCGCCATATTGAAGATCGTGTCAAAGCGCTACCAAAACGCTAAAAAGTAGCCATCTTGAACATCCTGTCAGGCAGTTGACGGATAAGATATCACACACACTTGCTTTATCGACAATGGTTTTAAGTATAATCGAACAGTGATGCCAGATAGTCTGAGTTATTTTGTACTATAAATTTATAATAAATCCCCTGAATCTACGCCAAATATATTAGTGCTACTTTACATATTCATACATCTTGTTTTTTTATTATACTCAGCGTATATTAACACAGAGTATATTAACTTTGATTGGATAACGGTTGGTTGTACATGTCCTTCCGTCCGTCCGTCTGTCCGTCCGCCCGTATGTCCGTCCGGCCGCCCGTTAACACGATAACTTGAGTAAATATTGAGATATCTTCACCAAATTTGGTACACGATCTTATCTGGACCCAGTATAGATTGGTATTGAAAATGAGCGAAATGGGATGATAACCACGCCCACTTTTTATATATATAACATTTTGGAAAACTTAAAACTTCATTATTTAGTAAATAATACACCTAGGTTGAAATTTGACGTGTGGACTGATATTTTTTAAAATGGGCGTGGCACCGCCTACTTGTGATAAAATCAATTTTACAAATATTATTAATCATAAACCAAAAATCGTTAAACCTATCGTCCCCCGGGCCAGGGGTTTCTCAGGGGGCCCGCGATTTAGAGGTACTAAGATTTTTTTTTAATTCAGTAGAGTCTTTAGTTGTTCCATGTGCAAATTTTAAGCCGAATTTCAAAAGCAACGAATATTGATAATGATTTTTTGCCTGGGCCTTCGAACAGGGAGACAATAAAAACATCAAATGTATGTTTACATGAGTCCAAAATCGTAAAGTTTTCGTGGTGACACTGATGAAGGTTCATCTTCAAAAAGTCTTCCAACAATACCACCAACTTTGTATCAAAGTCCAGATTATTTAAACGACTTTGATATCGGTACCGTCAAAAATGAGTTTTCCGATCTGAAGAAGTCAACGAAATAATTGGTCGAGGTCATCAAAAGTGTCCTGTTATTTTTCCACTTGATTGTAATGACGAGGCATTTCCTACCACGTTATTAAACAGAATCTTGCCAAATGGAGAGAAAGTAGAGCGTGACTGGTTGTGTGGAGTGCCAGTAGCAATGATTTTTATTGCCTGCCATGTCGTCTGTTAAGCACCAATACTTTAAATCGACCTAAAATTTGTTGTCCTGGCGGATATTCGAAATTCCAGGTATGGAAGAAGCTATACGATAAACTGCCATCACACGAAAATACTCAAGATCACATTAAATGTTATATTCACAATTAATACACTTATCAATGGATATCTAATCACTGAAACTCAAAAGTGAAAGAAATTTTATATAGAATTTTAGACACTATTTTATTTTTGGGTGAAAGAGGCCAAGTATATATTGTGACGAATATTAGCAATAAGAGATACTATCATTTCTAAGCCGATACTAAGCAATGACTTGGATGCAAATCAACAAATCAATCATTATGGCTACACATATGTACGTACACGCAGCGGAGAGAAGCGCACAAACACATGCATATATCTCATCTGAGATGCTCACAAAAGTAGGAAATCATTTGTGCAAGTATTACTCACATATATACGCGCATATGAGAAACGTGCATCTGTAGCTATAGCCGGTAATTTTATAGCTGGTAAACAAAGAGTAACTTCTAGAAACGCCTAGAAATATGCAAACGAGGAAATCGAAGAGTATAAAAGAGCGCCAGCTGAGGCATGGCAATCAGTTTGATTTAAGCACGCTATCTGTTGAGAAGTAGAAGTGTTATTGTGAAGTATTTTAATAAAGGCCATTTTGCATTATTGAATATTGGAGTTATTTATTCAACAGTTTACTGAATAGAACGTTAGTAGAAGGTTGCAAATAAGCGGAATTGCAATAAATTCGTTACAATATCTTGGTTAACGAAACAATGGAAATTTTTTGGGCATCTTAGAACTCATAAGCAATTACCCTGCAAAAATCGCGAGTACTCCATGCATGCATGTATGGAGTACTCGCTATGGACCAAGCGAATGCTCCAAATTAATCACAATTCATACAAAAAATATGTTCCAATTAACATTGCGATGTCCTAGGATTGGATCATATACTCCAGCTCCGCTTTACATCAGAGTAATCCATGGAGTACCAACAGTCCAATAAACATTGTGTAGTGATTACTATCGTTAAAAACCAGCAACGATCGGCTTACAATATGTTCGTGTAGACACACGAGCTGGTCCATTGCTGCATTACAGTGGAGTATAATGGTAAGTACTCTAGTATGACACAAGTGGACCACATGATCCAACGATTTTTGATCGGTATGATCCGATACTTAGAGATCATTTGGAGAAAGTTATGATTTTCACAACGAGAGCACAAACGTTTACAAGTTCACTATCTTTCCCCAGAGATTCAGAACGAGTTTATAGAAATTTGTGCACGTGAGGGAAACTATATTTGATCAAGGCAAGAAAGCCAAGTATTTTGCCATTATCGTTGATGATATGCCACATTGACTACGTTCATTTTGCGCTAACTCCATTTCAATTCGAAAGCAACAAATTTTACAATTCAAGAACGGTTTTTGGCTTTCGTGAATTGTAACCAAAAAACTGGTCAGAAAATCGCTGATCTAATTTGCCATACTTGATTGAAGATTGTCGTGCACGATAACGTCGGGTACGATAACGGCGCCAATATGAAAGGAGCTTACAACGGAGCATGATGTCACATTCTCTACAAAAACTGAAATGCTGATTACTCGCTTTGTGCAACCGACAGTCTCAATTTATGTGGTGTTGATGCTGCAGAATGTTGTACGGCTGCAATTACTTTTTTCGGAGTTGTACAAAAATGTTTTACTATTTTCAGCAGCAGTTCACAACGATGGGACGTCCTCAAAAAAAATGTACCGAGCTCTCTTCATAGTCTTTCAGACAAATCCCAAATTTGACTGCGCAAGCATACGGCGATGTTACCGCCATTCTCAAGTACATCAACAAGTTCGAATATATCTGTGATCGTTGATTCGGTAATCACTGACATTACTGAACGATTTGCAGCTATGAGAAATTTGAGCGAAACGTTTTCCTTTTTGTGGCAATTTGAAGACATGGATGAAACTGCGGTTCGGGCGAGCGCAGCAAAATTTGTCGAAAAATACCAGTCGGACATTTCTCAAAAGCTTGGAATGCGAAATAATTCACTTGAAACACATTTACGAAGCAAATTTTGATAAAGATCTGTCACCACTAGAATTGCTAAATGCCATTTATGTTCAAAACCTGTATACAATTTTCCCCAACATTTGTGTTGCTTTACGTATCTTTTGCACTATACCTGTTACTGTAGATAGTGCAGAACATTCTTTCAGCGTCCTTGCAAGAATCAAAAACTTTCATAGATCGCTTTCATCTCAAGTGCGAGTTTCAGGACTTGCCACGCTTTGCGTTGAATCCGTTTTGGCAGTTAAATTTTGATATTATTATAAAAAATTTTGCAGCGAAAAAAGCAAGAAAAGCCACTCTTTGATATCCGAACCTTCTATACTGAATAACTAAAATTTATAATAATCATTAAATTTATCAGAAATGTATTAAAATGTTACCAAATAACTATAAAAGATTACTTGAAACAATATGTGGCTGTTAAAAGAGAATTTTATTTCTACGTTACAATAAAACAGTATAAATAGTAAACATTCTGTATTAATTTTACTTTCAGCTCTTAGTCCAAAAATCATTTAGTTGAGGTGGGAAAATTTTTTTTTGATGTAATCCATCAATAATGATTCATGAATGAGACGTCATTAATTCAAATTAATCAAATGTATTAGTGGAGTTTTTATAAGGGGCCCGTAAATTGTTTAGTCCCGGGCCCGGATTTTCTCTCTACGGCTCTGCCTATCGTAACAAAATTCGGCAGAGAGGTTGCTTTCACTAGAAGGAATGCTTTGAAGAAAAATTAACGAAATCGGTTAAGGACCACGCCCAATTTTATATAAAAGATTTTTAAAAGGGGCATGGACGAATAAAATAAGCTATAAGCCAAGTGGATTTATAACAATAAATAGGAAAAGCTCCGAATTTTATAAAATGAGCACAGCCCCTTTTATGACTAAGCAATTTTCTATGTTTCGGGAGCCATAACTCGAAGAAAAATTAACATATCGTAATGAAATTGTGTACACATATTTTCCTTATAGCAAAAAATATTTCTAGTAAAAATGGACGGGATCGGTTAAAGACCACGACAGCTTAGTTATAAAACAAGTTTAAAAGGGTGGTAGACTAGAATAATAAGCTATAACTTAGCAAAAAATAGTTTTGAATCAATGATATTTCACTTATCAAGTTTTATTGTAAGAGGAAATTGGGAGAAATATTTTTTTAAACGAGCAGTGCCACGTGTTATTTAGAAAAGTTATTTATCTGAAATGAAATGTGCAATTGAAGCTCACGCTGAGTATATAATGTCCGGTTGCACCCGAACTTAGGCGCCTTTACTTGTTTTTATTTATTTTTGTGATAGTTTTCAATTGATCACATACCTATATAGGGAATTTGTGTCTGTTGGAAACCCTCTACATCTTTAACCAGATAAAGATGGTTTTCTAGAATTATGGATATTCTGTAGGGTCCTTTGAACTTTAGTATGAGTTTCTAGAAGCTCCTATTTGAGAGCTTATATTAGAATCTCCTACATCAAATGTACGTGACATTTGACGTTTGGAATCTGAATTTTCTTTATTATACATTTGAGATTTTTGTTGTTCTACTTCCGCTTGGTCCCTGAAGGTTTCTATATCCCGAAGCCCTTGGGGTTTCGCCGCTTCTAAAACATTTTTTTCATGCTATCAATGACTTTTCCTCTTTGAGTAAAGCCGAACAGACGCTGGGGTGTTCTTTGGTCGCTTTGTGTATCAGTTATTCACTGAATTATCTGCTGACTGTAATAATTTTTCCCAGCTTATATCTTTTCCGAAGTTTGTCATTTAAGGTATCATTGGTCCTAAGGTTTTGTTACACATCTCTGCTTGGCCGTTTGACCGAGTAGAGTTTGTGGCCACTTTTATGTGCTCTATGTTATTACGTTATTATATAAAACACGACCCTCTATCTGAAACTATTGTTTTGGGCCTACTATACGCTCTAAAATATTCTTTTAACGCCAATATTCTTTTGACGCTGTCGTCTTTGAGGGATACAGGCGAACGAACTTCGTAAACTCATCTACAAATACCAGAAGTTGTTTCTTTTTTGTATTTTCACTATGGATTGGCCCACAATGATCTACCTGAATAATTTCAAACGATTAAGTAATTTTGGTATCCTATGCAAAATCGTACGTAAGGTACGTACAACAACAGATCGTTGCCGTTCTTTTTATTAACTAGTCCATTTCTCATCTGTTATATGGTACTTTCTTTATATTCTAACTTTTTCCCTATTTGCCTTATGTGATTGTCCCTATTTTGGCATATTATTAGGGTTTCTTCAAATGTGTTCGTGGAAATAACTAAAATTGTTGTTCCACTTAATGCGTATATTGCCAATACTGGGGCTGCCAACAACTTTGCTTTAAGTGTGTCGAAAGTTTTAAGTTCAGCTCAGCCAAATCAAAATTTTTCTCCCTTCTTTAACAAGTCGTAAAGTGGTTTCGCTATGGTCGAAAATCGATTATGAATCTACGGAAGTATGAGCATAATCCTAGAAAACTATGTACTTTTTGCAACTAGGTTGGTACTGCATAGCTTTTAATTACTCCCAACCCTTTTTCCTCTGCCTTTATCCCTTTGTCTGTAATAGAGTAGCCTAAATAGGGTATTTTTGTCATCATAAACTTACTTTTGTCTAATCGCAGCTCTAATTTAGTTTGCACTAACCGTTGAAAAACGTAAAATATGCAAATGTTCTTCTAACGTTTCCGTCATTATGTCGTCAAGACACACAATTACCTCACCTTCGCGTATCATTTCGGCAAAAATGTTGTTAATAAATTTTTGAAAAGTAGCAGAAGCATTCCTTAGCCCAAAAGGCATCTTTAAACATTCAAATTGCCCCAACGGCGTAGTAAACGAGATAGCTATTATTTTAGCTATCGAGTAAGTCATCAATAAACGGTATTGCGTAATTGTCTTTGGCAGTGATTTTATTTAATTTCATATAGGCGACACACATTTTAAGATCTCCAGTATTCTTTTTAACTAGCACTATCGGGGATACGACCCCGAATCACTGGGACATACAAATATACCCTTTCCTAGCATAGTCCTCTATAATTTTTTGCAATTCTGCCTTTCAATTATAAGATACTCTTCTAGATATACAACTGAAGGGATTGTTATCGTTTAATACTAAAGGGATTTTCATTTTTCTTTCACTTTGTATTTCTAAGGCTATTATTTCGTCTATGGCCTCAGCCATTGTTTGGTTATCCTTAGCTAAATTTATTTTGTCGTCACCGCTGACATCAGAGGTTTTGTTTCCAACAAACTTCACCGTATCTTCATTTAAAAACTCAATTTCATCCATTTCGAGTTTTGCCCCACTATATAATTCCTGCCTAAAATAGCCGAATAACTGATCGATTCATCATAATTATAAACTCGAGAAAATTATTAATAAATGAATGAATGAATGTCGATTATTTGCAACCGCTGCCATTGTTCTTATTTTTCTGCAACCCATTGTCATTTTCGTTGGCTCTTGTGCTAATTATGTTTTCCTGCTGACTGGACATACCCCACGTTCTTCCGACGAGAGCCTGCGAGCGACGCCTTCGCTAGTGTTGACACCTATCGCGGCACACTATACTTTCAACTGCAACAGTGTGTGTCTTTGCGCATTTATTTGCTCCTAGTCCATTTGACCTTTTTTTAACAACTTATTATTTTTTAGAAACTATTTTATATTTAGGATGGTGGGTTTACAACCACGTGTGTTTACAATATACGAGAAAAAGTATATTGGTGCCCATGATTCAATTACTAGAGGTTTGTTCTCCAATGATGACAAATCGTTGACACTCCCAAATTGAAAATCTGGAAGGGTTGCTTTTACGAAGTAAGGAAAACGGGGAATAATTCAATCCCCTTCAGTGAAAATTGTAGTATAAAAGTATCTTTGGTAGTGTATTAGTAGTGATAATAAATTTGTAAATGCCAAAAGTTTTTGGGGAAATAATTCATTTTCTACTAAATATTTTGTGAATTGATAAAGTTATATTGGTTTGGTCATTCTTTCAGAAATTGTTTTAAGAAAGCCGTACGTTAGGATTTTATTCAAAAATGCACTATCTCAAAATTTGTTTCAAAAACTCCCTATATGAGCATAAGTTCAATGCATTTTGTCATAAGAGGGAGTTAATGAAAAGCATTCTGAGATGAAGCGTTCTTCAATGTAACTCTAATATAGGGCGGTTTTGTGACAAATCCTGAATTGGGAAATTTTTTAAAAATATTTTGAGATATCACGATTTTGAACAGGCAGCCGACACGGGGTGATACTCTACTCAGCAGGTCGTATTCACCTTTTTATTCTGAAATTTCGGAAAGGTCTTTTACGTTAAGTATTAAGTGGAAGCGTTTCGGATAAACCGTTAATTTAGAATATTCGGAATACGTTCATTTGATACTACCTCACGAAGTCCGAATATTCCAAATAAGTATATACATAATATTCCGAATGTAAAACGATTCCACAAATTCTTAAATGGAGACGTATGTTCCGAACATACGGAATGTATAAGTTAACGTGCTCAATTACTAATGACATTTTTACGCGAATCGGTTTACTAGTCGAGTTTTTGACGTTGAACGATTAACTTTTATTTGGTTTAGTTTTGGATGTTCATAGGTTTACGAAAGTGCACGATTCCTTGGTGTCCGTACTTTTCATAAAACCTATTTTCACCCACAATAATAGATCACGGCATAGTTAATAAATTCATCAGAAAATTAAAACTATGTTCTAAAGAATTATGCAAGTCAGTACTTATCGGGTATTTGTAAACTGATTGATTCCTATTTCTACTACTAATATTTTTCAAAAATTCGCAAAGAGACAACACAGTTAACGAATTTCAATTCGATTCGGGAGCGAAATTGCTCTGTCGAGCAAACCTCTTGTGATTGAATCATGATTGGTGACGAATGAAAGACAACTGCTTTTCTTGGTTGCTATAGAATGAATCTATAATTTATCTTTTCTTTCATGCCCCAAAAATGGTTGACATTAGTGCTTACAAGTTATAAGTATGTTTTAAGAATTGTGGATAAAACAAGTGTGAAATATTAGCCGTGTTTTTTAACACGCGCGTATACGTTTCGTTTGCGCGTGTTAAAAAACGCCTATCTTCGCTTAGATAATGCTTAGGAGACCCATCTAGCGGCTGTGGTAAAACAACTAGCTACAGCAACAGGGTGTAGCGAAAAGCGGAGACGCAACGCTCTGATGGCCATAGGGTATAACATATAGCTGAATCAGTTGCGATGAATTGTGGACACACATATAATACATAGAATTAGTGTACAGGGTGAAACAAAGACACATATTTCAGTTACATCTGAGTATAATGCGTATTGAAATTTAGTAGGACAAAATTTATGCGCAGCAATTTCAGAGGTGTATTTATAGTTTGTCTCTTAGCAGTCAATATAAAGTTTAAGCGTAAACGGATATACGCGTGTTAAAAAACACGGCTATTATCCGTCAACTGCCTGACAGGATGTTCAAGATAGCTACTTTTAAGGGTTTTGGCAGCATTTTGACAGGATGTTCAATTTGCCGGCGCATAGGACCAACAAGTCTTCGGCGGGTTATAAAAAGATAGAAAAGAGAAAAAATAAAAAAAATAAATTTTCTATATAATTTTAAAATTTTTCTAGTATTTATCACCTATATTATAAACTCTTATACTGTTAAAAGCGGCAAAATGTCCTCTTTTCAACTCCATCAAACATGACTTGAATAAACAACAAATGCTACAGAGCCAATATATGCCTTAACCTATGAAAAGGGAGTTTTGGCACCTAACTCCAGATATTGACGGTGTATTGAAAATTTTGGGTATTATGTCTTAGTATGCTTGGTAAGGCAAACAATATATGTGAACCTAAAAAAAGATACTTTCAATTTGCTTTTTCTTGTCACGCAGTGTAACTAATTGATGATGTGCCAATGGCATTTATTACTAGTAGGGAATTGGACTATTAGAACCATTTGCAGAGCGAAAAGTTATATTTTTAACTTAGAGTTAGCTTCTATTTTGACAAATTTTAAAATTAGCTCTGAGTTAAAAAATTGTTGCAAGGACCCTAATGCCCCCGGTTACCGCTATCCGGCACTTTATCTGACAGATTACCGAACGGTTTCTGTCAAATAAAGTGTCAGTTATTGTTAGACGAAGATGACAACGGCCCCTAACATATTTACATGTATATGTTTATAGACGAACCAAAACAATTTGGAGCGCAAGTTATTCAAAACGATTGCGACCATAAGCGAGGAAAGTAACTTACGATATGACGAGTGCCAGAAACAAAGAAGGAAGATTAGTGATCAAACTGAGCGGGACGAGCATGCAAAAGAGTAAGAATATATATACTCATCCATTATGCACTTATATAAATAAGAATGCCAATTTTTCATCTGATTTTATAAGACCGACGGTAGTGAAATTGGCAAGTAACTTTTTTATAGCTGTGGCCATGTTGTATTAAAAGTGAAATTTTTAAATCGCTTTGGGGTATTTAGTTATAAAATGTGTACCGGAGTTAGCCCTTGAACGTCTCTGCCTTTCATTCTGATGGCGATCTGACGCCTCCCACTTGAAAAGGTTGCCCACATCCCATCAGCAATAAAATGGAGTTTAAAATTATGATAAAAGGGTTTAAATTAAACAGGAAAATTCAAACATTAATAAACGAAAAAAGCGAGCTGCATACTACATCGCAAGCCTACATTCGTTGAAGCGGTATAACATGCTCTATCACAGGAAACCTTGATTTTGAGAAAGCCAGTATTCAAAGCTTACCGTGTTGAACAAGATATGCCAGATTGGGCAAATACAATATTGGAAGCACTGGAAGGATCGCAAGACAAAAATTACGTAATTACTGAAAAAGGCTACTAGAGTAAGGCAAAGCAACTTCTTCCAGGCCGTACTAACCTTGTTAAACATCAAGGCAACACTAGTAATGTTGGGCCAATCCGTCAAGCTACTCGTATGTTCCTTTGGCCAAGCGGAAAATTGTTTAGTGCACTGTGCAGAAAAATGCCCAACAAAAACCATTTAAATGCAGACAATGAAGTTTACTTGCTCCCAACCTATTTACTACCTTATTACAAACTAAGTTTACCTAAATTAAAAGGTTTCTCGAAATAAAAAAAATGGGAGCCGTCCCGGGACGCCTTGCAGATGTGAAATATCAACATTATTTTCTAAAAGTAATATGCAGACAAGATCAGATTGCGATAAGAATTAAATATGGCATAGTGATAAATAAAATGTTACGATTTTTTCCGAAGGGATCCCCAAATGACCCTGGGAGGATATTGAAGAGATCAAAAATCATCCAGAAATGACCTCAAAGGAACCTGGGAAAGTCCCCAGAATCTTTCCTAGAGGGCCCGTAGGAGCCCGAGAGTCCCCGAAATTATGCCCAAACGACCTCGGCAGGACCCCAAGAAATTCCCCTAAATCATAGCCAAAGGTTTCCTAAATGACCTCGGGAGGACCCTGAGGAAATTACCAAAATCATAACGAAATGATACGAGTAGATTCAGTAAGTGTGAGCTTTAAAATTGCATATACATATATCTTTATTAAATCAAATGGTAACAACCTCACTGACTAGATTACAGGTTAACTTAGTACTAGTTTAACAATTTTAAAATAAGATTTACTGAGATAGGTAATAAGACTCAATACGTGCCTTAAACCGAGACCTTGACATGGCAAAGTCCAGATCAAGGCTAGGCGATTAAATTCTACAAGTCCTCTTAGAAGAGCTCTGTTAGGGAAATTGAAAGTCAAATACCCAAGTAACTGTGAACAGTCAATGGTACCGGATATTATGTCAAAAAAAAAGCATTAAGTTTTGCACAAACACCTTACTTCAAGTGGTAAGACATTGATAAGTATTCATCTAGCAATGTAGGGTGGCAGGGTATTATAAAAGAGGATAGAAATAATAAGAGGCGTCAGTTCGATATTTATTTGTAATGTACCAACTTGGGTGGTATTAGAAAATTACCTTGTACACATTTTTGGGAAGTTTATATTAATACATATTGTGATTGTTGGAAAGAGGATGAATTGTTTAATTAATACAGTCCCTTAAAACAAACAAAAATACTTCATGAAAATGTGTAGAAGCAATTTAAAATTACCCCACAAATGGGACATTACAAATAAATTCGGCAAAAAGTCATAGTGTACCTATACAAGTGTGTCAACTAAGCGATAAACGTCAAAACTACAAACAGCCTCGCTCACCTGATGCAAATCTCAGGTCTAGAGTTGCATTTTTGGTACATAAGAGTACTTCAAGCTGAGTTGCATTTTATAGTTTAATAAAACTTTGTAGTATTGACAGATGAAATAGTTGCATATATTTCCTCGGAAATAAGAATACTAGAAGATTTGTAGCCTGCAACTATGCGGAAACATACGGAAAACAAAATTTATTTAAATTAGAGTCAAAATATAAAGCGCCACACGTGTAACATGGAAAAAATTCACTTCTAAGGCTGTTTACACAAATGCATAAGGGCAAAATTATATAAACGCTTTGGTCGCTTCAAAGCAAAGATAACGTACGGCGTTTCATTATTTTTTCGTCTGGCGTTGTCCTACGCTTTGACAACGCCAGACGAAAAACAATGAAACGCACGCAACCAAAGCATTTATGTAAATTATTCGATACTTCGCCCGACAGATTAATTAATGAATGCAAGGCAACCAAAGCGTCTGTGTAAATCCGCCTTAATTTTTGTAGCTGTGAAGGTCTCCTGCCAATAAAATGGTGCCGTAAGTGCAAAAAAATCAAATTTCTATATGACACTACTTTATTTTCTATGTATTTTCTCTTATATTTTTTGGCGAGGGAGCCAATAAGGTTTGAGTTCTGGTGTAAGTGTGTGAACTATATTTAAAAAAACTAACGAAATACAAGAAAAATACAATGTAGTTCATTAAAAACAAACCAGCCAGTTTGTATTTCGATGGGGGTTTTTTGACATTGGGCCGTTTTTTCTTTATTTTTTCTGACAAATGAAAATTTAGTTTTTAGTTTAAAAATTTTGTGCATAAAAACACAACTAAATTCATAAATAAATTGCGTGCGCAAAGAGTTTTCAATACATGTAAATTTTTCAGTTCTTCAAAGTTAAGGAATTGACCTCCAGATTCTTGTGTTACACAAATATGGTCAACTTGGGTACAGAAATTCAAACTAAAAAGTTTTTCACAGTAATTTGTAGAACTCTACGTTTTCTCTGCTTTTTACACTTAAAGGAGTAACCCTCCGTAATAAATTAAAATTTTAATGAAAATCAATAACTATGAACTGAACACTTTTCGCCATGATATAAAATTAAAATGCTGTGGAACAGGAGCAACACTTTTGTGACTACATAAACCCTGTTTCAATCTCTTACGTCTCTGCACAGAACCCTAATAGACCGTTTTCAACCGAAACAACAAAGGCAACCCAGATTTTCCCGTTATGCTCACTTAAGCGAGTGCCTGTCAGAATGAAGTCAACACACTTGTATTTGTACACTATGCAAAATTTATACATAAACTGACGCCTCCTATTATTTCTATCCCCTTTGGTATTATCCATGATTCAATTACTAGAGGTTTGTTCTTCAATGATGACAGATCTTTGACACTCCCAAATTGAAACATCTGGACGGGTTGCTTGTACGAAGTAACGAAAACGGGGAATAATTCAATCCCCTTCAGTGAAATTGTAGTAGACAAGTATCTTTTGTAGTATATTAGTAGTAAAAATAAATTTGCAAATACCAAAGGATTTTGGGGAAATAATTCATTTTCTACTAAATATTTCGTGAATTGATAAAGTTATGTTGGTTTGTTCATTCTTTCAGAAATTGTTTGAATACGTGAGAATTTTATTCAAAAATGCGCTCTCTCAAATTTTTTTTTCCAAAACTCCCTACATGAGCATAAGTTCAATGCATTTTGTCATAAGAGGGAGTTAATGAAAAGCATTCTTAGAATATCAATCTAATTATAATATAGGGCGGTTTTGTGACAAATCTTGAATTGGGAAATTTTTTAAAAATATTTTGAGATAGCATGATTTTGAACAGGCAGCCGACATGGAGTGATACGATACTCAGCAGCCGCAATGAACTGACAAAAACAAAAATAAAAGAAAATGGCTTATTGTCTTAGAACTTTATATTCCTTGACTTTGACAGAAGAGTTAAGCTTTTGTGCGGTCGTGCTACACAGGGAGTATTCATCTTTTTATTCTGAAATTTCGGAAAGCTGTTTTCCGTTAAGTATTCATGGAAGCGTACCGGATAAACTGTTAATTTAGAATATTCAGAATACGTTAATTTGATAATACCTCACGAGGTCCGAATATGCATAATATTGCAAATATAAACCGATTCTCCAAATTCTTAAATGGAGACGAATGTTCCGAATATACGGAATTAATAGAACAGAAAGTCGACTTTTAATACGCGCCCAAAAGTATCGAGAGAAGTGTCAAAAGATGCGTATTGACCTCGATAACAATAATTCGAAGGAGGAAATAAAAATATTAGCTCGTTCAAAAGATATTGACGAAAAACGGAAAAATGACCCCGGGTTGCGTTGGCGGCCTTCAGCCGAGCTTATAAAAAATTACCCTGGCCGGTCCACCAATGAGGTGGGATCAAAATTAAATGCGTGCAAAATCCTTTTGTACACAAAATCTTTTTCAGTGCACAAAAACATTACAACAATCACATGAAAATTGTCAACTTCAACTATCTCCGGACAGAGATACAATTTTCCTTTTCCGCCTTCGGATTATTGTTGTCGAGGTCACCTCTCTCGATATTTTTGGACACGTATTAGCAGTCGACTCCTGTTCTAGACTTTTACCTGAATAAGTTAACATGCCCACTGACTACATTTCGTTATGGCATCTTCATTATTTACTAATGACATTTTTGCGTGAATCGATTTAATAGTCGAGGTTTTGACGTTGAACGATGAATTTTGAATTGGTTTAGGTTTCGTATATTCATAGGTTTACGAAAGTGCACGATTTCTTGGTGTCCTCACTTTTCATAAAACCTATGTATGTTCAGCCACACTAATAGATCATGGCATAGTTAATATGTAAATTCATCATAAAATTAAAATAATTTTTCTAAGGAATTATGCAGTTATGTACTTATCTGGTATTTGTAAGCTGATTGCTTCCTATTTCTACTACTAATATTTTTCGAAAATTCGCAAAGAAACAACACAGTTAACGGATGTTAATTCGATTTGGGAGCAAAATGGCTGCAATTGTCAAAAAATGTGTCTGTCGAGCAAACCTCTTGTGATTGAATCATGGGTATTATCGATGTGTAGAGGCTGAAAAGCAAATCGAATGAATTTGCGCTCAATTTTTCAACTCTTTAAGAGTCTGAAGCATTGTTTACTATATAGTTTGGCAGCTTAAATTAAGGTTATGTTGCGAATAGAATGGAAGGCACTCGAATTCAGTGAAAGAGACACTCGAATGGAGTGGAATGAAGAACAGTAGGAAGAGCAGAGTTGCATTGGATCAGTCGTTACATCAATATTTAAGATAAGTTTAGAAAAAATAATTAAATACTTGAGTATAAGCAAACATTTTCTTTCAATTACTGCAATTAAGGTGTCCTAGATGCTATATATTCCAAAATTATAACATTTTATGTCCGTTGAAAAATTTAACTTCAGTTTCCCTAAGATTTCCGTAATATGGCCATTAGTGATGTTTGTGTGTGTGTGCAAATTTTTAGCGATCACCTGTTAGTTGCGCTACTTGGTAAAGTTTACAATGGCCTGAAGAGTATAGCGGATTCCAGACGACTGATGCAAACTCTAGTTTTGATCGCACTGAGGCACTTTCTTCTCATATAATTTGTATGAAAGAAAAATATACATATCAAAACTCACACTTACTGAATACATCCCCCGGAGAGTCTCCAATATCATCAAGAAATGATCCCCAAATGACCCCGAAGTAATCCTCAAATGACCCCGGGAGAACCCTGTCTTAACGCAGAATCTCACAGTCGGCTGCGCATGGCGACCCGTCGTCACACCGTACACACTACTGCATATAGCCTATACATGTATACAGTTGCGGTGAAAACCTTAGTAGTGCTTATGGCTCATTTCATGTGGCCAAGTTTTTTAACGGTATCCACTGTAAAATCTGTTAGACTAAGAAGTTTTTACCTGTTGGTTTGTTTTTGTTTTTAATTTGTATGAAGTTGCGACGGCTTTTTAGTCAGCCAAAATCTTAGTAGTGCGTAAAAAAGTGTAAGAAATTAATATTATCGCCCCATATTTGTGAAAATTTAAAAGGAACGGTGAGGTTAGTTTATTTATGCCAAGAAAGATGAATTGCACACCCGAGCAGCGCGCCCTCATAAAAAAATGATTACTGACGGCTATTGTTTACTAAGCACATGGTTGTATTTCAATGCACGAAAATGCTTTAAAAACGCATGAAATGGTTAAAAGAAAGTTGAAAAAAATTGATAAAAAACTGGGGTGGCCACAGTCCAAGAAAAGTAGCGATGTTGACTAAAACGCATGTACAAAAGAGACTTCGATTTGCCAAAGAACATCTGAACGTTATGACAAAAGTTTATGACCGCGCAAAATTCGCTTCAGTTTTTTTTAATTGTTTTTCTTATTAAAATAAGATAAAGGTTAAAATTGTTTTACGATTTGATTTGTTACATATTTGGGCTATAAGAGGGAAACAAAAAATTTTTTTTATAGAATACTTTTTCAGCCCATTCATTTTTAGTAGTGGACATACTACTACTAATATTTTGACCGCAGCTGTACCATCATATAGCGTGCCGACCCGTCGCCACACCTGAACTCGATTTCACGTGCGACTATAGATGTTTCACATCAAAAATAGGCTTTAATTACTTTTGTCTTGCAAAATTTGGGCATATATTTAGCGCACTGTACCCAATTCATAAAAGAATTAAATATTTAATACTTATTTTGTGATGGTGCAAAACTCCTAAGTATAAACACCTATGTATCTGGTTCATACTTTATAAAAGAATTCATATCATCAATCATTTCTACCCAACTTCAAGTAAAAAACTGTTGTCAAATGTTGACACCTGACCACGAATGAAATAGCAAAACTTAATCATATTGTCACGGATATTAGCATCACTAAGCTATACTATCACTACGGCGATGCTAAGGCCATGCTAAGCGATATTTACGTCAATAATCAAATCATGTATACACATATATAAGGCAGCCGAGAGATCTCACACACAGATGCATTTACTTATACGCCTATGTGCGCGAGTTAACACCTTTAGACCCTAAGTAGATAGATATATACATATATACATATATACATATATACATACCAAACACATACATAATTATTGTTTACGAATTAAAATATCTGTAAGCAATAACAATAACAATAACCTTTTTCCCTTCAAGAGATAATGAAGAACAAACAAAGAAACATAATCTTGTTTGTCTCATAAGTAACAAAGCATTTTGATAACATTATACTTAACATGTAAACATATTTCGAATAACAACTTTGTCAATAAACAAACAATATTTAGAATTAGTATAAATAGAAGTAAACACAAAAATGTAGGTAGTTCTGAAAATAAACGAAGATTGAAAGAAGCTTCTGCTTATATTTTTATTTCAACTTCCAACACGGACTCATAACTGGGGGCTCAACCGAACCTTAAGCCTTTTTTCTATTGAAAAAATCAATCCACGGGAAGAAAGACTTCCAACACTCGTTTATTGGAAAAAGTGGATAAATAATAAAAAAAAACAAAAAACAAAAAATCTATGAAAAATTGAGACAAAAAAGTGAAGTGAAAATCTGGATACTTTACGGAGACTTCGGAGCGGAAAAAAGCAAAAATCCTACGACGAACACAGAAACATAAATAAGTGTACAATGGAACAACAACTGGCCCAACTAAATGCCCAGTTCACCGTACTGACGAACCAGATGCAGCAACAAAAAACGGAATTCATGGAGAAAATTGCCTCACTAGAACAACGAAACGCTGCGGAAGCATTGGTTTTGTACGAAGAGGTAAAACTAAATATTACTGACGCCAAGGATATCGACCTTGAGCTTTTCAAATCCCTACCAAAATTTGACGGGGATATGGAGCAATACCGATCATGAAGATCGCAAGTGTGGACATTCATAGAAGCTATAAAGACCTTCCAAGACCACCCCAAATATTACAGTGCTCTGGGAATAATGCGCACAAAAATTACTGGACCCGCTGCTAACGTTCTGACGAACCACAACACCCAATTGAATTTTTATTCAATCATTAATAGATTGGATTATACATATGCAGACCAACACCCACTATATGTGCTTCTGGATGAAATGAAGCGAATCACACAGAGTAGAAAAACCCTTGCAGAATTCCACAGCGATATTTCTAAGGCACTTAATTTAGCCCTATCAAAAATTGAGATGTCCAATGATAACAAGGGAATGATAGCATACGCTAATCAGGAGGCAATAAGGACGTTTATTCTTGGGTTAAACTCCAAATATACAAGCGGTACATTGTACAGCCATAACCCAGAAAATTTGGAACCGGCATATGCGATAGCTTCTACCATTTTTCACGACAATGAGAATGCGGAATTCGAGACACGGCCCAGACTAGAAAGTAACAGCAGACGGCATCAACACAGCACAAACCGAAACACCTACTCACAACATAAAGAGGAAAGATATTACAAGCCAAACCTAAGGATGCAGAATCACAACTACCAGGCAAGTAAATTTAATCAACAACACCAACAACAACCACCACAGCGACAACAACAACCCACACCTACTCCAATGGACATAGACCAATCCAGACAATTCATGCAGACAACCAAGTACAATAATGCCGTAAGTCAAAATCCTTTTAAATCAAACCATGTATATAAAAGAGATAGGGCATCTAGCTACAATAACGCCACTTCTCCGCCAGATAGGAAGTTCCAAAGAATTAACCAATTAAATAGAGAAGATCTAGAGTCAGTGGATGTACCTAATTATGAAGAACAATTTGAAACAGGCAGTACTTTTTTAGGCGAATAAACGGGTTGCCTTGCTTACATACAAAATGCGGCCTAACCGGCACACCCGTTACCTTATTAATTGACACAGGCTCCACTAACAATTACATTAATATAAATTGTAATATAGGAAAATCTATTAAATTAAAACCAAAACCTTACATGGTTACTCAATTGTAAATTCTAAAAAAGTTATAACGATGTACGGGCATCATTTAATGTTCTATGAAATAAGGGAACTAAACGACTTTGACATGATACTCGGAGAACAGGGATTACGCCAAATGAAGGCAGAAGTTAGGTTATTTGACTATAGCTTGAAGTATCAGAAGAAGAAGATCCTGGCAGCAGAACCAAGGATTAATTATACAATAAATAACGAAAAATTTAAAGATCAGGTGGAAGAGCTAATGAATAGAAATAATAATACAAATGGTAAATTGCCTTTTACAACCACAATACAAGCAGCTATCAAGACCGAATCGGAAGACCCTATATGGACAAAACAATACCCATATCCCATGTCCGATCACGACTTTGTCAAGAAAGAAATTGAGAAACTCTTAAACGACGGTATAATACAACCAAGCAAAAGCCCATATAATTCACCTATATGGACTGTACCAAAAAAGGGCACCGATGACCAAGGCAAGCCCAAACGGAGAATGGTTGTTGACTTCCAAAAGATAAATTCTCATACGATTACTGACAGATATCCAATTCCAGATATTAATATGACAATACAAAACCTCGGAAAAGCCAAGATTTTTTCCACAATAGATTTAAAATCAGGGTTTCACCAGATTTTAATTAAAGAACCTGATCGAGAAAAGACAGCATCCTCTGTCAACGGCGCAAAGTATGAATTTATCAGAATGCCATTCGGGTTAAAGAATGCACCCTCCATATTTCAACGATGCGTTGACGACATCCTTAGAGAGTATATCGGAAAGTTCGCGTATGTTTATATTGATGACGTACTAACTTATTCATCTACACCAGAAGAACATATGGAACACATCCGGATTATAATTAACGCACTTCATAATGCTAACATGAAAATTTCTGAAGAAAAGTCAAATTTTTTCCAGGATTCAGTTGAATACCTTGGACACATTATAAAACATAATAGAATTACGGTAGACCCAAAAAAAATCGAAACTATAAAGAAATACCCAAAAGCAAAAAATTTGAAAAATTGAGATTTCCTAGGACTTGCTAGTTACTACAGGAAGTTTATAAAGGATTTTGCTAAAATTACGAAACCTTTAACGGTTAACTTGAGAGGAGAATTAGGAATGGTATCAAAAAATCAAAGTGCTAAAATACCAATACAATTAGATACAGCAGCCGAAGAAGCCCTGGAAAAAATAAAAAACGCTCTTCAAGAGCAAGTTGAACTTTTCCAGCCTGATTTCTCTAACCCATTTAGTCTAACAACCGATGGTAGTAATTTCGCTATCGGGGCAGTTCTGTCACAAAATCGTCACCCGATCGCATTCATTTCACGCACTCTAAGTGAAACAGAACAAAACTATAGTACCAATGAAAAAGAACTACTAGCAATCGTTTGGTCCTTGCAAAAACTTAGAAATTATTTGTATGGTGTGGCAAACTTGACAATTTACACGGACCACCAATCGCTAATATTTTCAATTTCCGAAAAAAATCCGAATGCGAAATTAAAGCGTTGGAAAAACCTAATTGAAGAATACGGTGCCAAACTTGTATATAAACCGGGACACCAGAATGTCGTTGCAGATGCGCTTTCGCGACAACAAATAAATATTTCAACGAATTGTTCCGACCATTCGCAACAAAGTTCTCCTGTAGAAATTATGAAGAAAGTTAAACAACCACTTAACGCTTTCAGAAATCAAATAATTGTGTTACAAGATAATGAAAGAAATGAAGTCCTCAGTCAAACAATATTTCCTAGTCGGTTTAGACATACAATATTTTATAGAGAAACCCCGGACTTACTATCTAAACTTAAAGATGTACTTAACCCAAAAGTTACTAATGCGATAAAGATAGATGAGGAAATACTGTTTCACCTAAAACAAGAAATTGTCTCCGCCTTCCCTAATTATAACCTAGTGCTAGCCCAAAATAAGTTAAACGACGTAACTTCTCCAAACGAACAAAGAGAAATCATCACAAAAACACATAAACGTGCGCATAGGAACTACAAAAATAACACGCAAGAAATATTGTTGACTCAATACTGGCCCAATATTAAAGAAATGTGCCGTAAACTAGCCGTAGACTGTGAAATATGTCTATAGCATAAATACGAAAGACAGCCAAATAAACAACCTATTGGAAAAAGTCCAATACCAACACAAGTAGGAGAGTATATACAGATGGATATTTTCCATATCAACAACAAACAATACCTTATGCGGCAGTTACCCACGAACGTACGTAGAAAAAACGTGTCAGCTGACACGACCTATCTTATATGTGCAATGTAAACGAAAACTCACCGACGTGCAACGCCCGCACGTACGTAACCCGGAACGTAGAAATCAAAACAATTTTGATTTTTTCCGTAAGAACGTGTCAGCTGATCGCTTTCTCACTAGACAGAGTTGCTTAGTAAACTTTTGTGCGCTAATTTTTAACCGTTTGCAGTTTTATGAAAAAACACCTAATTAAAGTTTGAAAAATTGTGAAAATAATTCGAAATAATTATGTAAAAGTGCAGTTTATACATATGCAATATATTTATATTTATTTAATACTAATTCAAGCCTTTTACAACTTCAAAAATTGAAATGGAAAAAGTTGATGTTTCCATAAGCATGCATGCAAATTTGTCAATGGCAACAGTGCTTTGCTCTAAACAATACACACACAAATATGCTATGTACATGTACACAGACGCACACATTGATTCCTACGGGCTTGAGGGTTCGCTCAAAAGTGTTTCGTACGACAAACGTCCGTACGTACGGCACACGTCGGTGGGTAACTGCCGCATTAGTTCTACAGATAGATATTCCAAATACTGCTTCTTACGAAAATTGGACACAAAGACAAATTGCCACGAATACATAGAAGAAGTACTCACACAAGTCTACCCAAATGCCAAACACCTCATGACTGATAACGAAAGTATATTTAAGAGCAACATAACGAAATTCTTGTACAGCCGGCTACAAATAACACACTCAGTTACGCCTGTACATCATTCAACATCAAACGCTCAATTTGAACGGATACATAGCACTCTAATTGAACTTTGCCAAAGTTTAGCTGCAGAAAATAATACTGCTCCCGGTGACGAATTATTCAACGCAGTTCGCCAATACAATAGGACGATACACTCCACAACAGGATATAAACCCGAAGAGGTTTTTTACAACCGAGACAAATATCATAATATCAAGGACATACTTGTGGATAAATAAGAGAAACTCCTCAGGCACCATAATAAAAAAAGGAAAACAATTATATATAAACCAGGTGATACAATTTATAGCCGAACAGATCGGCGTAATAAACTGGCAACAAAGTACAATAAACACAAAGTAAAAGAAGATCGTGGGGACACAATCCTAACAGCGAGGGGAAAAATCATTCACAAGGACAGTATAAGGAAAACTAGCACACCATGCAACGAATAGGCTTCCTAATTTTAATAATAGCTACCTACGGATTTTTCGATAAGATCACAGACTTGTCTGGTAAGAAATATGTTCTTACAGAGTTAGATAGTGTATATACCTACGAGAGTTCATCCTATCTTTACCATATATCGAACTTATCTATAATATTAGAACCGTATGAAAAAATTGTGCTAACTAGTTATGAATTAACTCAAAACGAAGAAAAAAATATATTAATTGAAAAAATAGAAGCTTTGAAGTCACAGTTAAAACCATCCGAGTATCGTGCCAAACGTGCCATAAATTTTTTAGGATCAGTATTAAAATTTGTAACAGGAATACCAGATCACGATGATCTTGTAGAAATTAAAACAGGACTTAACCAGCTTATTGAAAATAATAATCAGCAAAGGAAAATAAATTCCAGGTTTGAAAAAATTTTAGCAACACTAAATCCAGAATTAATTTTTGATCAGTCAGTACTTACAGAAATATATAACGAATTATTAACTACTACAAATACCATTAACTTTGCGAAAACAGGAAATTTCTTCTCTGGTACACTTCATTTTAGAGATATACAGCAAGTAATAAAAAACGAAATATATGATATTCCCATAATAAATGTACTAGAATATTCCGACATACACGTATGTACCTTTAATGATGCTATTATTACAATTTACAAATATCCTGTAATAACCGAAAAATGTTAAATGTATAATCTTACTCCATTAGCCTTTAAATATGGAAAATATCAGCTTTATAATAGAATTGCTTTATGTAATAATAAATTCACCAACTTATCAAAATGTAAAAATTATGTAGGGACTTATATTTTTAAAAAAGAACCAAATGATAATTGTACCATTCCTTTATTATTAAAACAAAAAGCACATTGTAATATAATTCAAGAAAATAATATTCCCTTACAAGTAATAGACGACGGTAACATTATTATCGACTATGAACACACATGGAACGGACTTAAAATAAATGGTCCACATTTAATCCAATTTAATTTTAATACAACAATTGATAATAAAACTTATGTTAACCACAAACAAGAAATAAAAAATCCAATACATGCTCACCAGAATGAAATGGTCAATGTACTAAGAATTCTAAACTCCGAAACAGATTATAAGTTTACTAACATACAAAAAATTTATAAATTATTAATGCCAATTGAGAACCATCCTTGGAAATTTACTTTATATATGACCATAGCAATATTTATATTAATTTTAATTACGTACTCAATTATAAAATTTTATGCTTATCGGCAATTGCAATTAAATGTTAACCGCCAAAGAAACTTCGAATTAGCTTATCTAACCGAATTACAACGAATACAAAACCTAAGCTGTTGAAATGAGGACATTTCATTTTCAACACAGGGGAGAGTTAACACCTTTAGACGCTAAGTAGATAGATATATACATATATACACATATACATACCAAACACACACATAATTATTGTTTACGAATTAAAGTATCTGTAAGCAATAACAATAACAATAACCTTTTTCCCTTCAAGAGATAATGAAGAACAATCAAAGAAACATAATCATGTTTGTCTCATAAGTAACAAAGCATTTTGATAACATTATACTTAACATGTAAACATCTTTCGAATAACAACCTTGTCAATAAACAAACAATATTTAGAATTAGTATAAATAGAAGTAAACACAAAAATGTAGGCAGTTCTGAAAATAAACGAAGATTGAAAGAAGCTTCTGCTTATATTTTTATTTCAACTTCCAACACGGACTCATAACTCGCGCGAGAGACTGTAAACTACAAACATTCACATCAATAATTCAATCATTATATATCTACATAAACGAATAAATAATTGCGTCTACACATATGTACCATGTAGGTATACGAGCAGCGGAGAGTCAATGCACAAACACATGCATATATCTGAGATACTCCTGAAAGTATGCAATGAGAAAAACTATAAAATTGTGCAATTGTAGTTACAGCTGAGATGTTTGAGAGCTAATGGACTAGTAGATTCTGGAAGCGCCTAGAAGATGCGAATGTTAAAGTCAAAGAGTATAAAAGGCAACAGATGTAGAGGCGCTGGAATTCAGTTTGATTTGAGTTGTCAAGCAGTTTCGATTAAGACGATATCTAGCGAGCAATAGCAATATTATTTTGAATAGTAGAGTTTCATTTGAGCTATCAATCAGTTTGGTTATTAAGCAAGCTCTTCGTTGCACAGTTTGAGTGTTATTGTGAAGTACTTTAATGAAGGCCATTTTGCATTATTACAAATTGGAGTTATTTATTCAACAGTTTAGTGATTCGAACTTAGCAGAGGATTGCAAATAAGAGGATTTGCAAGCAAATTCGTTACGATATTCTTAGATATTTTTGTGACCACATTAAAGCCTGGTAGTACTATGCAGGTATAAGACTGGGTGCATATAGGGGGTTTGAGTTTAAAGACCGATAAATGGATTTTTTTCTATTGAAATACAGGGTTTTACTGCTCCCACTGATTTTTATTCACCATTACAATTTAATTGAGGTGCTTCAATTGAGATAAATCTTACCTAACCTTAATCTCGAGTATATGAAGATATTAGAATGTATGCATATTCTTTTATATATACCTGTTATGAAATGCCGAACCATGAAAACGACCTTAAAAGTTTCTAGCTCCCTTCAAATTCCTTAGGTATGGTAGACTTGTTTAAACTTTGTTTGCTGACGGTAAGGGGGAACTCTAAATGCAAGCGTAATGCATAAGCGTAGTTGTTGTTGTTATTGTGGCATGTTTCGCGCTATCTAATAGGTGCGACTAGTCAGAACTGTCATCAATATCCTCTAACGGGAGTCGGAGGAAACTTGTCCCACCCAGTATTTTTGGATGTAAGACAGTCGGTAGCATAATGAAATCGACGTAAATGTCCAATATAGTCGACGTTTGGTCGGAGACAAAATCAGGGTTCGCGAGGCCAAGAGAGACTAGGGAGATAGTCGTTTATTTTATTGCATAGGTCATCAATGCATGGGCCGGGACCTGTTTCTATTATCGTGTGGTCATCAGCGTAGAATACAAGAGTAGCTCCTTCTGATGGGGAAGCGAGCTTCGAATTATAGAAGTTAAACACACTTTTTGAATTGTTCTGGGTTTAGATTTTACGTTCCTGAATTGCACCGATGCCTGCTGTCCAGACAGATAATTAGCAGTCCACCTTTTAAGACTAGGAGGAAAGGCCAAATCCTGCAGTAGCGTGTCGTGATTTACTGTCTCAAAAGCTTTTAATACGTTTAGCGCTACGAGTACTATTCTGTGGTGAGTTCTTGATTCAATCCGGAATTTGATGTTGATGATTGGAGAGCCGCAGATTTGCGGCGAAATAGGGGAGCAGAATGGCTTCGAGCGTCTTGGCTACTGGCGATAAAAGAGTTTCGGACGATATGATTCTCCTTCGTTTTCTGGTTTACCAGGTTTTAGTAGCGGTAGCATCCTCACCATTTTCCATTTTTCTAGGATGACGCAGGTAGACACGGACAGGTTGGAGACTTGTGTTAGATATTTGAACCACTCATTACCAATGTTTTAAAGCATAGGCATGGAAATACCGGCTGGGCCTTATGCTTTAGATGTTTTAGCAAGATTAGCTTTTTCAACCTCTGTGCCGGTGGTGATAGTAGCAGTCACACTATGTTCGGGTTTATGTGCGTATTATCTGATGGTCTGCAGGTTGGATTTGTTGACCGAGGAATGTATTATATAGTGCCGGCAATAAGCGCTCGCACATTTCTACGCATCCGATAGCACTTTATCGCCGAAGGCGATAGATATCCTTAGTCGGGTTTAATAAGGGCTTTGCGGTGGACCATAGCTTACCTACACCGGCAGAGATGTTACAATTATTTAGATGTTCCTCCCACAAGTTGTCTGATGCTATGGTTTGTGTCCCTTATTTGCGGGTCGCCAGAGTCACGCTCTCTAGCCAAAGTTGCGGCCTCCGTCTAAAAGTATGGCCAGGTTTTGGTTTTTGGAATTCTTCCAGCGGGAATAAAACAAGCCGATGCGGATTCAATGACTTTGCGGAAAGCAGGCTCCACTTGACGAACATCAGTCGGTATTGGAAGGACGGCAAAGTAATTGTTTCCATAGCTCCCACTTTTCATCTTTGAAATTAATGAATGTGCTTTGGCAACTAAAAGTGAACAATTTTCCACAAAGGGTATAGCGGAAATGTGCCCCCAAACAGTAACCTATATCGGAGGTTACATTTAAAAAACTTTTCGATGAACAAACTCAATTCATGTACTTTTCAGGAATGGCTTGCCCTTTAACCTGGAGATATTAAGCAAAATATGCATATGAGTAACTTTTATTCAAAAAAATACATATATCTCGGAAACTAAAAATGCTAAAGCGGTTAAATCAACTCGCGGCTTTGGGTCATTTATCGAGGCACATTAGGCAATCATTATAAATGTTAAAGAACAAAAATATATAATTTTTCTTCACCATCCCTGAGAGTTACAATGACGGAAAAAATATGTGTTAGTCGCCTTAATGTCTGCTACTGCTAGGAAAAAATTGGTGCAACACTCAAAAAAAATATGTTGAATAGAACACGCTTCTTTGAATTAAATTTTGTCTTCAGTATCAAAAGTTTTATTATGAATATTTATTATCAAGTAACCTACGAATCGAAATACACAAAGCACTAATCTTTGTCGCTATTGTAATTAATTATGACTTGTATATTCTGAGTTGCAAATAGCTTGGTTAGAACCTCAGCGGGTTGCAGTATCTTGGATAAATATCGTCCATATGCTAAATAATAGCTGATACATGAGAGCAACATCCCACTGCACGGTTGCCGTTGGGTCAATCACCAAAGAGGATAAATTATAATAAGAGACGTCAATCTGCTACTCGTAGCCATTTGCTCGATGTTTTCTATGAGGTAGTCGCTGTTTTTTTTTTTGGGCGAGATGTGGATAAAATGTCTTCTATACATTTTTGTCGGGTTTTTGTGTTAATTTTTCCGACTGTACACTGAAAGAAAAAAACTGGTAAAATCAACCGTAATACAGGTCAATTCAGCAGAAATTTTTGTCAACTTTTATCCATCGCAACAAGATCGTTGATTCGTAATTGACCGTTTTAAGTCAAATAAACAAAAAAAGTTGTTTCATTATACTTTACCATAGTTTTGTTAAATTAACAATTATTACTGTCGCCCTAGGAATACCAGTCAAAACCGTTAATATGAAAGGGATTTCTGTTCTTTTGAAATTACCAGTGCAAACTGTTAAATTAACAGAGTTTATTGTCGAAGTGACACTACCAGTGAAATCTATTGAAATAACAGATATATCTGTATTTTCTATATTAATAGCGTAAATTTTTACATCTACAGAGTTTTCTGTTCATATGACATTAATACCTGTGGAAAAAATAAAAGCCGGATAAATATATATTTAAACGAACGAAGTTTTTTTATTTGTATAAATTACAGATAAGTACATTTCATTTCTAATGATTTTATCGCTATATTTAGTAATATTAATTAAAATAATAATATCTTAAATCTGAATTCAAATAAGCAAAACTTGTTCCGAATTACTATCGAAAGCTTTGTACGAAAGTATGTTGCCATATATATACGTAAATATGTGAATACATAAATAGGCATGATTGGTACATATATATTTGCTACATACATATTCACACACGCGTTAGTACATGCTCTAGCGAACCACATTGGCGCCGGTTTTAAGAACTTTTTCGTCAAAAATTGTCACCATACTTTTATATTATAATTATAGTTATATTTGTGTGCGCACATTTGTTATAAAATGTTTCCATTTTCTTTGAATTTAAAACAAAAATGCGACAAATAAGTACATGTGTACATACTAGGGCGGGTCGATTTAAAAATCGCTCATTGCTCTGTGAAAATCGTATTCTAGGGATCAAAATAACAAATTTTGCCGAAGGAACCATACCTCTAAAACGAATTCTGATGTCCCCCCCTTTGGGTCGAACTTTTGGGTAGGGGCAATTTCAATTCTACCTGCTGTGTCTTGTGGTGGCTTAAAAAAAATAACACAAGCAATTTTACGATCTGCAATTGTGTCACAGTGATACCTTTATTTTTTAAAACGGTTGAATAAAAAACCCACACAACTATGTTTACGACATGCAAATGCATCACAGTGATGCATTGGTTTTAAAAGGGGTTGTAAAAACGCTAATTTCTAATAATTTTTTTAAATTTCTTTTCTATTACTAAGTTAAATTCATTTTTTCATTTACATATGTTCTGACTAAATAAATTTCTAAAGAGAAAAATAAACTCCAAGAAGAAAAAACATAGGCATTTCAAAGTGGGATTTTTCAAAATTCGCCCCTACGACCCAAAGGGGGGACATCAGAATTCGTTTTAGAGGTATGGTTCCTTCGGCAGAGTTTCTTATTTTGATCCCTAGAATATGATTTTCACAGAGCAATGGGCGATTTTTTTGCCTCCCCACAAATCGACCCGGCCTAGTACATACATATGTACGTACTTACTAACCGACCTTCAATTGCGCGTACATCAAATATGCTGGCACACATTAAACATTATATACTTTTATTAAACGCACTTTTACCAAATTTTATTTTTTATAATTTATTTAATTTATAGTTTTAAACTTCGTCGCGCGTCACTTCACTTTTCAAATAGAAATAAAAATAGTAGTCACGAAACTGATTCTCAATTCTTCCAGTTGCAGCTCATTCTCAATTTCTTCTCTCGCATGTACAGTTGCCACAATTGATTGAACAAAACTTGTAGTATAAATGTTTGACATAACATTTTAGATAGAGAACTTGTAAATTATAAAAAGTAAAGACTTGAATCGCGGGAAGGTAATTCACCACTGGAGTAACTTTACATGTAATTCGGGAAGTTTAATTCTCGTAACATTTTATTTTGAAACGATTCGAAAACAACTCAAACGGTTATGCTGTCGGAAACATCAACATTAAAAAAGGATGTTTTTTATTATCTTGCTAAATTCGTTCGCGTGAGTGAAAAATCGTAAAAAATGTTACTAATTTTGGAAAAATCCTGTTCGTTCAAACAAAACTTTTGCAACAAGAGGGCGCAATTTAGCATTTCGCTTGGATGAGAAGTTGCAAAATTGTACCCGATAAATAGGTGTCCCCGTATCGCATAATTTTTTGCAGTGTTATGCACATTAAATTCAAAAAATGGTTTTTTTGTTTTATATTCATAACTGAAAAACTAGTTTTTTGTTGTTCTCCGAATTTGTGTGTTTTTTCGATTTGGTGGTTTTCTTTTTTTTTTTAAACGAGTGGCACCATCGTCATAAGTACAAAGTAGCGAGCGCAGTGAGCGTAGAATTCTCTTTGAAATTTTTTCATGCATTGACTGTTGTCCGCTGTTGAAATGACCAGTGAGATCAATTGTGGTAACAGAAAAATCAGTTAGATTGATTAGGAATCTGTTAATTTTACAGAATTTTGTTAACTTAAGAGCGACAATTTCTCTTCTGTTTAAATGACTAAACTAATTGTTCGCTTGACAAAGAACTCGGTCGAATTAACCATAATTCGATAAATTTCACCGAATCTCCGTTAAATCAAGAACAACAAACCCGATTTGTCGATTTTACTAGCACCATTTCTTTCAGTGTATTTAACTAATTCTCTTTGCAAAAATCACAGTTGCATAAGGTGGCTATACCGCATGAATAAATGGGAGACAATTCAAAAATGTCCCTCATAGAAAACATTCAGCATTCATTTTTTGATTTCCAACGAGTTACTCGCCATTCGTAGCAAACTGGTGGCTCTTATTATAATTTAATTTTGCAATCACAGCAATAACGGCGAAAACTGTTGTAACCATTTCCACCCGAAATATAGGTCCGTTTTAAATTGACATATCCATATCCATATAAAACAGCAGATCCAACCAACCTTATGGAAATCAATGTAATTGGTCAATGGTGCCATACGATGACGCCCTAGCCATATCTATACCATAGCCAACCAATTGATTTTTGGTTTTTCGCCATATCCATAACCTAAAAATATTTGAGTTGGTGAATTTATTCGCTTTTTGTATATTTTATTTATTGTTTTGGATACGTTTTGACTAAGAGACTTATTGTTTGTGGAATATGTTCGTAATTTTTTGCGTTTTCTCCATTTTTATGAAAATTTTGCGATTTTTAGGTTAAGGCACCAATAATTAATGCCAATTGGTATGGAGAAGTAAAGATATGGTTATGACTATGGCGTTATGACTATGTCAACTTTGTCAGGCCCTTATAGTGAATGTATACACAATAGACGTTTATATTCACATGCCTTGATTTGACATCTGCTTTAACGTCTGATATCGTATAACGATGATTTAACATAGTAAACTGAAACTGTTATTTTGGTCGTCCATTATTTCAGCTAAGTAAGATCGAGCTTGTGAAAAGTGATACGAGCCTGTGAACAAAATCTTGAGCTGATGTTCAGATAAGCGATGGAGCTCTGATTAAGTTAGACGTTGAAGTGTGGTTTTTTTTCGGTTCCAATGTTGACTTAGCACTTCTTCATTCAAAGAATTTTTCACCTTCATTCGGTTTTCCGTATATTGCTCTACTACATCGTTTAACTTGCTATCCAAATCAAGCCTTTTATAATACGTATTGTGAAGGAGTCCAACTATTTTGCATAGCAGCTCCACCTTTGGCAGCCTTTTATTGTCTAAGGCAGGGATGGGCCTATTTTCGGCTCCTAAATCAGTTTCAGTGCCAGCGAGTGCTAGGTGAGACGTTTGTGTGTTTTGGGGTATTAGGGGAGTAAAGAAATACATTTGAAATATCGTACGCTTCGCCTCAAACGATATTCATCGCAGGAAGTTGCGGAAACACTAAAAAACTGAAATGCAAATATTCTCTCTCAACCTCGAAAATCAATTCCCAAACTGTATTGCAATAGTACGAAAAAAAACAAATTTTTTGGCAAGAAATACGAAAAACGGAATAACCACAGAAACGATATAATATAGAGACATTGCATGGACGAAAAATCGTGTGAGGCAAGCTTCACAAAATTCTAGTAGGTCACATTCACCACTTACCACAGCAGAATTTGTTAAACTACCACTGTCTGTATTTGTTATTTAACAATTATTTGTACACTTTTTATTCATCTAATGTGTTCAGAATTCACATTTTTACTCTCTAAAACTCCAATCAGTGTATTTCTGTGCTTAAATTATGTTAAAAATTGTGTTAAAGTTTTTGGTGTGGTGAAAGTGACCTACTAGAATTTTGTTACGCTCCGCTGCTTTCCACCGAAGTTCGCGCATGCAACATCTTTATATTCAAAAATTTTTGATAACCATAGCCTGAAGGCTATGTTAAGCAGCGCATTATTGACACTCATTTCGCCTTCACATACATTTAATTATATGCAAGCCGATTCATTTTGCAATATATACATAAAAGTATTTAAAAAAAAGTATTTTTAAAGTAGTAGCATTAGAGGAAGTAGTAGTAGAAAAACGTACTAATGCATGTTTCGTATACAATCGTGGGAAAACGAAACCCTTTTCAGACTTTTTGGCAGTGTTGGCAGAAATGTATCAGTTTACAAATAAAAAAAAAAAGGTGCCAATCGCAATTTTACCAGTTTTAATATAAACATAACTGCTTTCATTTATAAATTTCAATTTATGGAGGAATTTTCAAATTTCTTCAGCTCACATATGTACATATATCGTTAAATCCACACTGCAAAAATTGTTGGAGTACGGCGACCATTTTTCTAATTTTAAAACTTGCTTTGTTTATGAATTGAATCATAAAGGAACTTTTAAAATTACAACTGAAAATTCAGTTCGAGTTATGAATCACAAAAGCGACATTACATATTTGTCGCCTTTAGTGCGAGCGAAGCCGCCGGTAAAGGCTAGTTTATCCTAAAACACTTAATAATTTGAACATAATAAGAGCGGTGGCAGCTCTATTTTCCACATACCTTGGTAAACTCCCTCTTTATCAATCTTATGTGTGTTTGTATATTATTCTCTTCCTGTGTTCTTCGCCCCACATACCTGCACTTGATCGTTCCGCACCTAGCACTTAAATGTGCAAAGCTCATACGAGCCGTTTTGCCCATCGCTGGTCTAAGGAATGATGCAAAAGTTTGTTTTTTTGAGCAATAATACCGTGTACTGCTTCAACCACCCATCTAATTTTCGTAATACTCTTGTGGTACATTGAAAGAAATGGTGCTAGTAAAATCAACAAATCTGTTCTGTTGTTCTTGACTTAACGGAGATTCGGTGAAATTGATCGAATTATGGTTAATTCGACCGAGTTCTTTGTCAAGCGAACAAATTAGTTTAGCCATTTCAACAGAAGAGAAATTGTCGCTCGTAAGCAAACAAAATTCTGTAAAATTGTCAGATTCCTAACCAATCTAACTGATTTTTCTGTTAACACAACTGATCTTACAGGTCCTTTCAACAGCGAACAAAAGTCAATGCATGAGCAAATTTCAAAGAGAATTTTACACAAATTGGGGAAAAAACAAAAAACTAGTTTTTCAGTTATGAATATAAAACAAAAAAACCATTTTTTGAATTTAACACTGCAAAAAATTATGCGATACGGGGACACCTATTTATCGGGTACAATTTTGCAACTTCTCCTCCAAGCGAAATGCAAAATTGCGCCCTCTTGTTGCAAAAGTTTTGTTTGAACGAACAGGATTTTTCCAAAATTAGTAACATTTTGTTCAAGTTTTTACGAATTTTCACTCACGCGAATGAATCTAGCAAGATAATAAAAAACATCCTTTTTTAATGTTGATGTTTCCGACAGCACAAACGTTTGAGTTGTTTTCGCATCGTTTCAAAATAAAGTGTTACGAGAATTAAACTTGTAGAATTACATGTAAAGTTAATGCAGTGGTGAATTACCTTCCCGCGATTCAAGTCTTTACTTTTTATAACTTACAAGTTCTCTATCTAAAATGTTATGTCAAACATTTATACTACAAGTTTTGTTCAATCAAGTGTGGCAACTGTACATGCGAGAGAAGAAATTGAGAATGAGCTGCAACTGGAAGAATTGAGAATCAGTTTCGTGACTACTATTTTCATTTCTATTTAAAAGTTAAGTCACGCGCAACGAAGTTTAAAACTATAAATTAAATAAATTATAAAAAATAAAATTTGATAAAAGTGCGTTTAATAAAAGTATATAATGTTTAATGTGTGCCAGCATATTTGATGTACGCTCAATTAAGGGTCGGTTAGTAAGTACTTACATATGTATGTATATATGTACTTATTTGTCACATTTTTGTTTTAAATTCAAAGAAAATGGAAACATTTTATAACAAATGTGCGCACACAAATATAACTATAATTATAATATAAAAATATGGTGACAATTTTTGACAAAAAAGTTGAAATAAAGTTCTTGAAACCGGCGCCAATGTGGTTCGCTAGAGCATGTACTAACGCGTGTGTGAATATGTATGTAGCAAATATATATGTACCAATCATGCGTATTTATGTATTCACATATTTACGTATATATATGGCAACATACTTTCGTACAAAGCTGTCGATGGTAATTCGAAACAAGTTTTGTTTATTTGAATTCAGATTTAAGTTATTATTATTTTAATTAATATTACTAAATATAGCAATAAAATCATTAGAAATGAAATTTACTTATGTGTAATTTATACAAATAAAAAAACTACGTAAGTTTAAATATATATTTATCCGGCTTTTATTTTTTCCCCAGGTATTAATGTCATATGAACAGAAAACTCTGTTGATTTAAAAGTTTACGCTATTAATCTAGAAAATACAGAAATAACTGTTATTTCAATAGATTTCACTGTCAGTGTTCTTTCGGCAATAAACACTCTTAATTTAACAGTTTACGCTGGTTATTTCGAATGAACAGAAATCCTTTTCATATTAACAGTTTTGATTGGTATTCTTTGTTAATTTAACAAAACTATGTGTAAAATATAATGAAACAACGTTTTTTGTTTATTTGACTACTAAAACGGACAATTACGAATCAACGATTTGTGCGTAGTTGATGCAACATCTCGTTGCGATGGATAAAAATTGACAAAAATTTCGGTTGAATTGACCCGTATTTCGGTTGATTTTACCAGTCTTTTTCTTTCAGTGTATTAGCTTCTTCTGCGCTTAGTTGCGGATAATTGCCTTTAAAGGCTGGCATGAAAACATTAAACCCTTTTTGTTTCAGAAGCTCAATAGCGTCTCTAAATCCTCGATCAACAATAAATATGTCACTGGGTAAGACAAGACCGCAGTACGGTCCATCAACCTTAACGGCAAAACCATTTGTGGTTCAATTGTGAATTGCTTACAGAGATTGGTCTTTTCTTGCCGCGAGTACGGTTTTCTTTGGTAATAGTTATTGCTACTTTTTGGTGTCAACAATTAATATGAGCTGATTATTTCCAATATCTTGTAATTTTTTTCCAGTTTCGCTTGTTTCTGACATAAGCTCCTGCATTGTATCCATGATATAAATTTGAAAAATATTCTGAAACTTGTTGTTCGTAAGATAAGCCAAAAATACTAGATATTGTTTGGTTCGAGTTTCCGGTCTTTAGTTTAAACAAAAATATAAATAAAGCATGGGTTACAGAATGCGTGCTTATATTTCGCAGCGTGCTACTTTCCCAAGAAAACCAGGTCAAAGCATTTACTTGTTGCTCAGACATATCGAGTTCGTACACTTTACAGAATAACGACAACTGTGATTTCTTAGATGTTGTATTGAGGAATAGCATTAGTTTTTCTATTTCACTGGTATAAGAAACAATCTTCAGTTGCGCTAAATCTTCTTCATAAAAATAATTGAAAATTATGTGCGCCGTGCATCACCGATCACCTTTTAAAAGAAATTTGTATTTTAATAAATAATTGTATTCGGGTTTTAATCGTATTAACATATTACCAGTGGTTTTTCGACAGCAGTGTTTGGCAAGCGCTCCGGGTGTATTTCTGCCATGAAAATCTCTCAGTGAAAACTCATCTGCCTTGCAGATGCCGTTCGGAGTCGGCATAAAACATGTAGGTCCCGTCCGGCCAATTTGTAAGCAAAATAAAGAGGAGCACGACGCAAAATTGGAAGAGAAGCTCGGCCTTAGATCTCTTCGGAGGTTATCGCGCCTTACATTTTTTTTTAATGCAATACGTATGAGATGATGCAATCCGCTGAAAAGGAATTTCAATACAATTACTATGACTATGACAATTTCATTTTGTATCGAAATCCTCCATACACACAGAGAAAAAACAATTGTCAATCGAACAAGGTTGACTTAGTTAAAGAATTTTGTATGGGTCCCAAGAAACTAGTACATCCTACCAAAGTAATTACACAATTTATGCTCGACAATGGAAATAAACCTTAGACAATTTATTACCTAATTTAGTTATTATTTATTAAGGTGATGAAAAAACTTAGTAGGTTAATTATGCCTAAGTTTTAGTTATGGTATACGCGAATTTAAGTTAAATGTACAATAGTTTTTCTCTGTGTGTACTAGCTTTTCTTCTGTGCTTGTACAATATTCAACAGGTGATGCACATTTCGCATTAGAAACTGTTTTATTCAAATATGGCAGAAGTCGACATTTGCAACATAACATATCACTCGATTTTATTATTTTATTAAAAGTCTGGCTTAAAGCTTTGGCTTCTTCTTCAGTTTTATTTACCCTTTTGCAACCTGAAATCTTACGAAGATATCTACATATTACGATTTTTGTATTTGTCCGACATTATTAGCTAATATTATGTTAAATTAGAAATCAACGTTGTTATCAATTTTTATTACAATCAATATCAGTATCAATTTTTACTTACAAAAGACTAGTCGCGCCATGAATATTCTTATTTTCACTCTCCAAAGCTTTGAAAAAAAAAAATACTTTAATAAAATGAAAAGTTATTGCAGGTAAATTACATTTTATTTTTTTCCAAACTGTCGCACCGATTAAGGCGGACATTAAGGCGACTAACATATATATTTTTTTGGTGGTTGTTACTCTCAGGGATCGTGAAAGAAATTCTTTTCTATTTTTGTTGTTTAATATTTTTAATGAAAAAAAATCCTTAAATTAAAAAGAAAATTGCGTAACATGCCTCGATAAATGATCGAAGCTTCGCGTTGATTTGGCCCCTATAGCAATTTTAGTTTTCGAGATATAATTTTTGAATACAAGTTACTCTTACGCATATTTTGCTTAATATCTCCAGGTCAAAGAGCAAGCCAGCCCTGAAAAGTACATAACCTCCGATATAGGTTTCTATCTGGGGCGCACTCACCATATATTTTCCGCTATACCCTTTTGAAATTTTGTTGCTATGTGAGATTAACTTGGCCAATGTCCATTTCCGCCCTTCTCGAATTCTCTACCCTTCTCACTACTGAATGACCCTATAAATTATTTTCATGCCAACTTCTTCACTGTATTCTTCTTAACATTTTTTTACAATTCTGGAGAACGATATACGATTTTTTTTTCAATGTATAATGTTGTCAACGGGCCACATTTTTCAACATGTTTTCTTATGAAATGTGGTTTGGTTTGGCAAACTACAATCAGATTTCAAGTTCTGAATGTATCAGAAGCTGTTAAACCAAAAAAAAAAAAAAAATTTCTAATATTTTTTAATGATCTTTGACTTAATTGTCTATTCCTTTATAACCAATTCATACAAGTGGCGAATATTTGAAAAAAATGTTCACAGTAGTAAGCAGCCTCGATCCCTGTTCGATTTCATAAATCATTTGCTCAATAGTGTTTTTTAAACATTCTTGTAGACGACTGTTCGCTAACTGGCTGCTCATATTTTCTCTATTAACTGGATTTTATAAATGAATATTAATATGTAGTCTAATTTTCTGTAGACACATATAAAAGAAAAGTTGGCTTGAAACACAAATGGGCAATTAGTGGCACTTTAATTTAATAACCCCGGAAAAAAACGAACATTTCTTCCATTCTCTGGCTATTCGCGACAGCCATTCTCCCTGTCAGCTATTATTTGGTATGGTAATGGAGGAGTAGAAAGATTTTTATTAGTAGGAATTCGCAATGGCCACTTGTATGAATTGACAATTGTTAAGTGCAAGGAAAAAAACCAAACAAAAGTCAGCTGGTCGGAATGCATTCGTGTTTTCACAATAGATTTTTCGATTCGTTCTACAAAATATTCACAATTATCGATTTAACCGGGGGCTTGTGACCCTGAGTTAGTGAAAACGAAATGAAGCTATCTGATAGATTGCTACTCTCCAAGTAAAATTTTACTTAACTGGAGATGACCCTTAATAAACCAAAAAAAATAATTGCATAGTCAATTATTATAAACCGATGTTAAGCTCAGAAACTCTTAAATATTAAGTGGAAATTGTTCTTTTGATTGGAAGTTCTGATAAAGTTTCGTAAGTTTTTCAAGTTTCGAGTCCAAGATAAAATACAGTAGAGTCATATACATATAAGCGAGCCAAAAAAATTTTGGAGCTTTAGAAAAAAACGTCATTACTCTAGTTTGTAAAAAAGTATTATATGTATGTATAAGTTATGAGCAAACATATGTACTTGGGTGCATTCCATTACATTGTTTTTGAGAATTTTGCGCAAAAGCTTTGGCCACAGCTGTTTAATAAAAAAGTAATAATAGACACGTGGCGCGATTTGCCTCAGAGGAGTTTTAGGCCGAGCGGCCACCGTGGTGTGATGGTAGCGTGCTCCACCTACCACACCGTATGCCCTAGGTTCACACCCCGGGCAAAGCAGCATCAAAATTTTAGAAATAAGGTTTTTCAATTAGAAGAAAATTTTTCTAAGCGGGGTCGCCCCTGGGCAGTGTTTGGCAAGCGCTCCGGGTGTATTTATGCCATGAAAAGCTCTCAGTGAAAACGCATCTGCCTTGCAGATGCCGTTCGGAGTCCGCATAAAACATGTAGGTCCCGTCCGGCCGATTTGTAGGGAAAATCAAGAGGAGCACGACGCAAATTGGAAGGGAAGCTCGGCCTTAGATCTCTTCGGAGGTTATCGCGCCTTAAATTTATTTTTTATTTAGTCTCTTAAAATTTGTGTCGCGATCCTTCAGTTTTCCCAACAAATTTGCGGGGCGGGACCTACATGCTTTATGCCTACTCCGAACAGCATCTACAAGGCAGATGAATTTTCAATGAGAAGCCTTTCATGGCAGAAATACACTCGAGTTTTAGAAAAACTTCTTCTTATTGAAAAAACTTATTCAAAATTTTTGATGGTATTTATCCCGGCAGTTGAATCCAGGATCCTCGGTGTGGTAGGCGGAGCACTCTACCACCACATCATGGCAACCACCGTGGTGATAGCTGTATAATCGCTAATTTCTAAAAAAAGTTACCAAAATCAAATTGAAATGTTTAGGAGATCAATTTAATCTTTGCTGAAATTCGCTTTGGTTTTTATTTTATTACAGAGATGCAAATGCTGTAATGATAGAGAAACTGTATGATATTCGTAAGAAAACGTTGGATAAAAACAAGAAGCTGGAACAACAACAATTCTTAATGGTAAATTAATTGCCTGTGAAGCAGGGATGGGCGTTATTAACTTTGAATAACGATTGACGAAAAAATAAAAAATAAATTTGTATTCGTTATTCAAGAAAACTTGAGTGATGAATAACAACAAGGTATTTTTTATTCAAGCATTTTATCGTTACTCAAAATATTCTGATTGATGATAACCGCTCATTCTTATTTTTGTAAATTTTGAGTAAAGGGTTAGGTCATATATGTTATACTCCTAATTACTACAAAAGGCTGGGTACATTCCCAAACATCAGAGAGCCGATATATTGCTTTTTAAACGTTTTTGTTTTCGTATTCCATAATCGAATGTACCTAAATTTTAATTTTTTCTTGTCACAGTTAAGGTACGTCCACACCGGTAACGAAATAGCAAAGTTGTATAACAATTGTTTTAAAACAACTTGCAACTTGTTATACAACCAAGTTATCTAATTCCTTTGATCTTTACCGACAACCTCTGGGTAACATGTAACCTAACCTGCTATAAAAACAGAAAAAAAGTTACACTACATCGTGTTATACAACATTTTTCAGTTGAATTTCTAACAAGTTACATAACATTGGTTATATAACTGTTTGTAACACGTTTTATTACTGGTGTGGACGCATCTTTATGCTGCTACAATTGTTTTGATTTTGAATTCAAAACACATTTTCCATTAGCAATATAGGAGTATTACATATATGGGTTAAGTAATTATTAATTGTTTGAAAAATATGGAATATGTAACAATAAAATTTCAATTTTTGTTCAGCTATTCAAAAATAAAAAAATAAACCCTCGATATGCCCTGAAAATATACCATATGCGTAACCAGTTCGCGTGTAGTCCTGAAGTTTCTTAGAGCAATATTTAGATGATTTTGGGGAGTATTCGTGGGGGCTTTGGGGGTAACTTCTGGGACACCCTGCAGATCCTCCCGGGGTCTCTTGGGGTAAATTTTTGGGTCATTTCGGGGACTCCCTCGAGGTCCTCCCGGGGTCTTTTGGGTCACTTCGCGGACTTTTAGAGGTCATTTCGGCATGGTTTTGGGGACTCCTTCCGTCGTCATTTGGGGGTCGTTCCGGAATGTGTTTTTACACTCCCTAGGGGCCATTTGGGGGTCATTCCGGGATGTTTTAGGGACTACCTTGCGCTCATTTGGGGTTCATTCTGGAATGGTTTTGGGGCCTCCCTCGGTATAATTTGGAGGTTATCCGGGATGGTTTTGGGGACCCCTCGGGGTCATTTGGTACTTATTTCGGGATGGTTTTCGTGACTCCCTCGGGGTTATTTGGGGGTCATTCCGGGATGGTTTTATGGACTCCCTCGTGGTCATTTGGTACTTATTTCGGGATTATTTGAGGGTCATTCCTGGATGGGTTTGGGGACTCCCTCGGGGTCATGCCACTTCAATTTAATAACCGCGAGCAAAAAACAAACCTTTCTTCGATTCTCTGCCCATTCGCGACAGCTATTCTCCCTGTTAGCTATTATTTGACAGGTAGGTATGGCAATGGAGGAATAGAACGATTTTTCACTTGTATGAATTCACAATGCACAAGCCTATGTATTAAGCTGGGTTGATTTGCATGGACGAAAGTTAACCCATATCGCGCCATCGATTTTTCGATAGGTTTTGGGCTCAGGAAAAAAAGTTCCAAGCATACCCAAAAAAATAATTTTGGAGCCTGCAAAATTTGAGTTTTTTGACTTTTTTTCTTTGATTTTTAAGGTTTTCTTCAAGACCTACTTAAAAAATTTTCATTTGATTTTAAAATTTTCATGTATACCCTGTCCGACTCAAAATTGTCCGCGAAAAACTTTGGCGATAACAGTTTTTTGAAAAGAAAAATTTTTTTGAGTTTTGAGGAGTGTTTTGGTGAAAAAACTTATTTTTCGCCATTTTTTTTTTGAAGGGTTTCTTCAGAAACGTGCAAAAGTGTTGCCGATGAAACGAATTTGTCTCAGAGTTCCTATCCCACTTAAAATTATGCGATAAAAACGTTGACATTAACAGTTTTTAAAAAAAAATTTTTTTGGTTTTTGGGACTAGTTTTGGTCGAAATCGATTTTTTTCATTTTCAAGGCTCCAACTCATTTTTTATGTATATGTTTCCGTTATACCCACCAATAAGTATACCAAAACGATCAGGGGACGAGCTGAGTTGATTTAGCCATGTCCGTCTGTCCGTCCGTCTGTCCGTTTGTTTGAACGCAAACTAGTCCCTCAATTTTTGAGATATCTTGATGAAATTTGGTAAGCAGGCATATTTTGATGGAGGATTTGACATTTGTCGGAATCGACCGGATCGGACCACTATAGCATATACCCCCCATACAATCGATTGTTCAATAAGAGGGTTTTCGCCATTTCTGACCCATTTCTGCCTAATTTTAACAGCTAGCAACATCAAATTTTACCAAAAGCTTACGTATTGAGCATAGATGGTTGTCTGGAAAAATCGTCTAAATCGGACTAAAAATCGATTTCGACAAAAATGATGAAAATCCTCTTATCTGAACAGTCGGTTGCATGGGATTGTAGGGTTATCCACTTTGTAAACTATACTTTAATTTTGTAAATTATTTTTATGTTATTTTACTTTTAATGTTATTTCAAAATGAAAATTTTCAAATCAGTTATTTTAGAATTGTTAAAATGTGAAAATAAATAGTTTTTGTGAAATTGATATTCAACAAATAAAATAATAATATTTTAAAGAAATAGTTTTATCTTAACTATATTGGCGATTCTACCAACGGACCTAAATTTATTTTAGTCTATTTATTTTAGTCTCTAAATAGGAGCGTGTCATTATTCTGTATTACAAAATTCTGGGTGACAAAATTCTGTAAATTGCAAAAAAATTGTGCTTGAACAAAATTCTGCTTTTTAAAATATGCCTTCTAAAATTCTGCTTTATAAAAATCCTCTTTTTTCAAAATTCTGCATGTTTAATTCTGGAAGTCAAAATTCCGGAATCGTGGCATGGCGTAGCCGGTGTTGGATCAGCTAAGGGTTATTTTTTTAAAGTGCGGCCGAAGGCCTCCTACGCAGAAGGGTATACTATGCAGAAGGACATCACCGTGGCGGTTATACCACACACCCGGGCTTGGCATGGCGTAGCCCAGGGTTATTTTTTATAAGCGCGGCCGAAGGCCGCCTATGCAGAAAGGTGTTCTACGCAGAATTACTGTGCATGGCGCACTTTTTCAAAATAATTACATGACCTCTTTAACATTGTTAACATTATATTTTAATACAGAATTTTGTAATACAGAATTTTGAAAGCAGAATTTTAGAAAGCAGAATTTTAAAAAAGCAGAATTTTGTTTTTAGAATTTTGTACATACAGAATTTCGACACCAACCCCATTTTTCCCGACCAAGGACTGTCATTTCAGTGTGACCCCATTTAATTTGTTTCGTCCCTCCCACAAATTGTCATCCTCCCAGCAGCTCCTTGCAGTAGGACTGCTACATATTCTCTTACTCCGGGAAGGTATCGAACCCAATCCGGGTCCGTCTCCTGACCCCGGTCATGAGAAATGGTTTTGCTGCATTTGCCAGAAAAGAATCTTTTTAGGACGGTCATACTCTGTTCAGTGTGTCTCGTGCAAGGGATGGTTGCATCGGACAGGTTGTTCTGGGCTTGATCCCAAAACCCGACGTCCACGTAACTTTTATAAATCTTTTGTGGTCCTTGCTGCTCACGCCCAAGGGCGTCCCGTAGTCTACGCCTAAGCGTATCCCCACTACCTTCCAGCAGCTTCGCTGCTCAGCAAGTCACAACAAGTACCCGCTGCTGCTCGCGCCCCACGGCGCCAACAACTCAAACAGCTGATACCACTCATAACTACTACCTTCGTAGTAGAGCTGGTTGCAATGCTGAGCATCAGCCCCTGCCCCCGTCTTCTTCTCCCCCCCTCTTTTCTGGCAGCAATCGTGCAGGTCAGGGAAACAGACTCTTAGTCCCTGCCTCCGTTTGCACCGTCTGCCAGCACAGAATATATAGGTTTGCGACATCCGCTCAATGCAGCTCCTGCCTTGGGTGGTGCCACTTTCCTAGATGTTCTGGCCTCCGCGACGGCAACCCCCCGACGGGTTTCATCGCGCCATGTTGCCAGGTCGCAAACCCAAATCATCCGGGTACCCCAATGCTTGCCCAAGGGCGCCCAGTCCCAAGGCCACAACAGCAATTGCGTCCTGGCCTTCCACAACCTAGGCGAAGTCACCCCTCACTTACCCCTAGAGTGGCGGCGTCACCCCTCATGCACTTCAGAATTCTGCAGTTCAACTGTAATGGACTAACTGGGAAGATTACGGAGATAGTCGATTTCATGAAGCGGCACAACATCCGCATTGCTGCGATTCAAGAGACTAAACTCACAGCAAGATCTGCATTGCAGACCTGCTCTGGTTATAATGTCCACAGGAAAGACCGCGAGAGCGGAAATGGAGGCGGCCTCCCGTTTATTATACACCACTCTGTGCAATATCATATATTTGATCCTGGCATCGACCGCAGTGACAATGTCTTAGAACGTCAAGGCCTATCTGTCCGGTCAGGCGATGCAAATCTAGAAATCATCAACATCTACATCCCTCCTGTCACCTGTTGCCCCAGTGGATACCGCCCTAATATCGAGGCCTTACTCACTGGCAACAATCGCATTATCTTAGGCGATTTCAATGCCCATCACGACCTATGGCATTCAAACTTGCGGGCGGACAGTAGGGGTGAGATGTTGGCGGATCAAATAGACGAAACGACGTTCTGCACAATAAACGGAGACGCCCCCACACGTATGGTAGGAAGCTGTCATAGCTCGCCAGATATCTCAATCGTGAGCGCAGAACTCGTAAACTGCGTCAACTGGCAGCCGATGGTAACATTGGCATCCGACCACCTGCCCATACTTATTTCGTTCGAGCGTACCGCCGACTTCATCGTCACCGAAAAACGCACTTTCATAAACTTCAAAAAAGGAAAGTGGGAAGAATATAAATCTGCAACAGACAGCAGCTTTGCTGCCCTCCCTATCCCGACTGATGCCCGCCAAGGGGAGCGTGCCTTCCGTAAGGTCATTGAATCCACCTCGGCACATTTCATTCCCGCCGGGAGAATTCCCGAAATCCGGCCCCACTTCCCGGCGGAGGCCGCGAGCTTAGCGAGGGAACGCGACCTTATAAGACAGCTTGATCCAGGCGACCCCCAAATAAGGGATATAAACGAACGCATCAGATTGCTTGTGGACGAACACAAGCGGGCGAAATGGGAAGAGCACCTAAGAGGTTGTAACCTCTCTACCGGTGTAGGTAAACTTTGGTCCACCGTAAAGTCCCTATCGAATCCGACTAAGCACAAAGACAAAGTTTCCATCGCCTTTGGCGATAAGGTGCTGTCGGATGCGAAAAAATGCGCGAGCGCTTTCTGCCGACAATATATAATGCATCCTACGGTCGACAAAGATAGACGGAGAGCCAATAGACACGCACATAAACACAAACTCAGCGCGTCACCAATTACCATCACCGCTAGAGAGGTTGAGGACGCCATTGGTCGTGCTAAACCATCCAAAGCAGTGGGCCCAGACGGCATAGCCATGCCGATGCTTAAAAACCTAGGGAAAGAGGGTTTCAAATATTTAGCGCATGTCTTCAACCTGTCTCTTTCCACCTTTGTCATACCTGAGAAATGGAAAATGGCCAAGGTGGTCCCGCTACTAAAGCCTGGGAAACCAGCTAACGTAGGTGAGTCATATCGTCCGATATCTCTCCTATCGCCAGTGGCAAAGACGCTTGAAGCCATTTTGCTCCCTTATTTCCAAGCACATTTGCAGCTAGCCCCTCATCAGCATGGCTTCAGAAAACTCCATAGCACCACCTCCGCGCTAAATGTCATTAGCACCCAGATAAATTTCGGTTTGAATCAATATCCCCACCATAGAACAGTACTCGTAGCGTTAGACCTATCAAAAGCTTTTGATACGGTCAACCATGGCTCGTTACTGCAAGACCTGGAAGGGACCACCCTTCCCCCATGTCTTAAAAGGTGGACCGCAAATTATCTGGGTGGTCGGCAGGCATCGGTGCAATTCAGAAACGAAACATCAAAACAAAGGAGAATTAAGCAAGGGGTGCCACAGGGTGGTGTCCTATCCCCGCTTTTGTTTAATTTCTACATATCTAAGCTACCTTCACCACCGGAAGGAGTCACAATCGGTTCCTACGCCGATGACTGCACAATAATGGCCACAGGCCCAGGCCCAAAGATCGATGAGCTATGCAATAAAATAAACGGCTATCTCCCTGATTTCTCCAGTTTTTTCGCCTCGCGAAACCTGGCATTGTCACCGACGAAATCTTCCGCGACCTTATTTACAACATGGACGCCCCAAATGTCGACCATATTGAACATCCACGTCGATGGCACTACGCTACCGACTGTCCTACACCCCAAAATCTTGGGTGTGACGTTTGATCAGGATCTACATTTTGGTGCGCACGCAACCGCAATTGTTCCAAGAATTCAGAGCCGTAATAAAATCCTCAAATCCCTTGCTGGCAGTACCTGGGGAAAAGATAAAGAAACGCTCTTGACCACATACAAAGCAATTAGCCAGCCGATTACGTGCTACGCGTCACCCATATGGTCGCCAAGCCTAAAAACCACCCACTGGAAGAAACTACAGGCCTGCCAAGATACTGCTCTCAGAATCGCCACGGGCTGTCTTCTTATGTCCCCAGAACACCATCTGCATAATGAGGCGAGAATACTCCCCATCAGGGAGAGAAATGAGATGCTGACCAAACAGTTTCTGTTGAATACCCAGAAACCTGGGCATCCCAACAGACATCTGATTGACGAACCAGCACCGCCTAGGGGCCTAAGGAGTCATCTCCGTAAGCATTTTGAGGAAATACGGCACCTGAGAACCCAGCCGTATGAAGCGGAAAAACACAAGCAGGTCCTTGGTGAACTCCATAGACAGGCGTCGGAACTTTATGTCGGGAATTGCCCGGTGAATCCAGTACTTGAAGAAAAATATCCAGAACTCGCAGAAGAGGAACGCATACTCCCCAGGGAAACGCGTGTCACTCTTGCTCAACTTCGTTCTGGATACTGTAACAGGTTAAACTCTTACCTATCCAGAATCAACCCCGACATACAAAATGTATGCCCTGCTTGCAATGTGTCCCCACATGACACCAACCATCTCTTTAATTGTAATGTGGAACCAACGCCTCTAACACCCCTTTCCTTATGGTCCACCCCTGTTGAAACGGCAAGTTTCCTTGGAGTCCCGTTAGAGGATATTGATGACAATTTGTGATCGGTCGCGGCTATTAGGTGGGGCGAGCATTGCTACAACAACAACAACAACAATCACATCCCTCACGCTCTACTGCACATGTTTGTTAGGGAGGATGTATTATTATAAATACAAAAAAAATATGACTAAAAATATTAGTTTTTACAATAACTAATTATATTTTAATAGTAATGCACATACTCTATAAATTATATTTAAAATGAATAATTTAAAGATAAAATCATGTGTACCTTATATAAGTGAGTGTTTTCATTCCGAAACATTTCATAAAATATATATATACATACAAATTGGAAATTTAAACCATTATAAACATCAAACTATCATATACAAAAGAAAATTCATGTACAATTAATAAGGGAATGTGTACCCAACAAAATATTTATATTCATAAAAAGAAGTTTGTTTCCTCAATCTTTTGTTACATAATGAAATGAAAAATTAATCTAAACAAAATAATTCCATTTAGAATAATAATGTTGCATTATTAAAAAATTTGTATTAATTGGTTCAAAACAATAGTCAATTTATTATTTATTTCTCCAGTTTTTAATCAAAAACATTTAAAAAATTTTACAAGTTTCACTATACAAGTAAATTCATATTTAACAAACCAAAGCGCAAAGAAATAACTTAAAATTTTTAAAATCAAACTAACTACTATAATCAATTTTAAAAAATTCCAAAATATTTCTTAAAATAATTTTTATTTACATATATCTATTCTTTCATATTGAAATTAAAATCATGTGACAATTTCATATCTACCTCAAACGAATAACGGAATCAACTTTCCATTCCTTATCAACAACTTCGACATACATTATGCAGAGTACAATTATATATTGAACATATATTCTGCATAATGCAAGTTTTTAATTTTTGAATGATTGTGCACACAAAGTTGCCCTCTACTATCATTCAACCTCATTCTAATTTCTTCAAAAACATAATTATAATTGACAATATTTTACACAGCTATTAAGTTATTTTTAACCTCAACAACATAACAATAACACAACCTAATATTAATATGCATAAAATGTTATTACAATTAGTAAACAATAACAACACCTACCGAAAATTAAAAAATAAAATAAGCTATCAAGTACATCGAATCATTAAAAGACTGAGTACTTACATCATACTAAAAATACATTTCTCAAAATTCTGACAATTAAAACATAAAAATACAATGTATCTAAAACACAAAATTCAAACATTTTTCAAACTACAACACAAAATTCTTACAGTAATCAATATACACTGTAAATTAACATTTAAAAATAAATTTTTCGTTTCACTGGAGGGGGAGTATATGTAGGGTTATCTACTTTGTAAAATATACTTTAATTTTGTAAATTATTTTTATGTTATTTTACTTTTAATGTTATTTCAAAATGAAAATTTTCAAATCAGTTATTTTAGAATTGTTAAAATGTGAAAATAAATAATTTTTCTGAAATTGATATTCAACAAATAAAATAATAATATTTTAAAGAAATATTTTTTGTCTTAACTATAGGGATATATATTATAAATATGTCCGATCTTGACGATTTTTTCAGACAACCATCTATGCCCAATACGTAAGCTTGTGGTAAAATTTGATGTTGCTAGCGTTACAATGAGGCAGAAATGGGGCAGAAATGGCGAAAACCCTCTTATTGAACAATCGGTTGTATGGAAGGTATATGCTATAGTGGTCCGATCCGGTCGATTCCGACAAATGTCAAATCCTCCATCAAAATATGCCTGCTTACCAAATTTCATCAAGATATCTCAAAAATTGAGGGACTAGTTTGCGTTCAAACAAACGAACAGACGGACAGACGGACGTGGCTAAATCAACTCAGCTCGTCCCCTGATCATTTTGGTATACTTATTGGTGGGTCTAACGGAAACATATACATAAAAAATGATTTGGCGCCCTGAAAATAAAAAAAATCGATTTCGACCAAATCAAGTCCCAAAAACCAAAAAAAAATTTTTTTTTAAACTGTTAATGCCAACGTTTTTACCGCATAATTTTAAGTGGGATAGGAACTATGAGACAAATTCGTTTTCATCTGCAACACTTTTGCACGTTTCTGAAGAAACCCTTCAAAAAAATGGCGAAAAAATAAATTTTTTCACCAAAACACTCCTCAAAACCCAAAAAATATTTTTTTTTTTTTCAAAAAACTGTTATCGCCAAAGTTTTTAGCGGACAATTTTGAGTCGGACAGGGTATACATGAAAATTTTAAAATCAAATGAAAATTTTTTAAGTAGGTCATGAAAAAAACCTTAAAATCAAAGAAAAAAAAGTAAAAAAACTTAAACTTTGCAGGCTCGAAAATTATTTTTTTGGGTATGGTTAGTGGAACTTTTTTTCCTGAGCCCAAAACTTATCGAAAAATCGATGGCGCGATATAGATTAATAAATCGACCCAGCTTACTGTGTATATTTGAATAGAAAATTTATGATTATGACAGAATGTTGACATTGAATTTTAATGTAAAAAAGCAACCATTTTCTTTGCGCAGCAGTTTTGCAAATATTTTTAATGCGTTAGATATTCATTTTTTATTCGGCGCTATATTGAGTCTCAAATCGAACAGATATTTCTTATATAAACCTCTAAGTGGAGACATGCTAAAAGCTAAATTAATTAAAAATTACCTAAATTATATTAAATTAAATTAAACTAAGTTAAATTAAACAAAGTTAAATTTAATTTAATTAAACTATATTAAATTAAATCAAGTTAAATTCAATCGATTCTTAACTGTTTGTTATTGAAAAGTTTTGGATTTATCATCGAAAAATTGTCGATATGTTATCGATGTTTTATCGGACTGTTACAAATTTCCTATCGGAGTATTATCGAAAAGTAACCGATTTGTTATCAAAAAGTTATCGATTACAAACCAAAAAAATGTATTGATACATTATAAAAATTATATCAATTTGTTTAAGGAAATTAATCCATTTCTTATCGGAGTGTTACCCAATTGTTATTGGCGTATTATAAAAAAGTTACCGATTTCTTCATCGAATGTATATTGATTTCTTATCGAAAAGTTAGTTATATTGATTATGATTCCTTCATTTAAACTAAATTCTTCGGTTATCCAGCCATCAGCATGACTTCCGTAAAGTGCATATCACTACCACCGTTCTGAACGCCATTCACACTCATCATAGGATGGTGCTAGTGCAGCTTGCCCTGTTTTGACACAATCAACCATGACTGGCTCGTCGCTTCTACGGTAGATAGATAGATAATTTATTGAGGATTGCACTGCAACTATTGGTCTATTGTATCCTCACCTCCTTCACACCACCTCATCCAAGCCGAATTCCTTTATGAACCCTAGCAGTTCTCTTAGTTTGAGGGATTTAATGTGTGAATGCTCTGGTCATGGTGATCCCATAAACTTAGCCCTGCGTCTTGAGATTGCGTCACATTCCAGGAGGATATTGTCCGTCGTCTCCGCTGATCGATCAAAAAATCGCCACGTGTTATTCTGTTACTTTTTAGTTTTTATAATGTACGAATTTTTATTAAAATTTATTCCAAAATATAATGGATTGAAGTGAAAAATTTTAAAGGGATATATGTATATATTGACATACTTTTTATATACATATATGAAATATAATAGGACTATTATACTAACTAGTAGGATGCTGATGCAAATATCGACTACTATGTCATTACAATGATGCATAGACTGAGTAGTATGCCAACTGGTATGTTAATGTTGAATACACTAACTAGTATGTCAATTGGTATAATGCTGGCGCAAAGGCCGACTAGCGTGTTAATTGGTATGACCTTGAAGGGTATGCTGACTAGTATGGCATCTGGAACGATGTTGGTATATAATGACTAGTTTGTCAATTGGAATGATGCTGATGCAGAGACAGGCAAATGATATTTCGTAGGACATCGCCGTGTTAAAAATACCAGTTGCTAATATGGAAAAATTACTCAACTCATACTAGTTGAGATTTTTGGCAAACTAGTATTCTTCTAGTACACAACTAGTTGGGTTGACTGCAGGAATGTTGCATTTTTTTCTGCGCATTTGATACTGTTTAGAGATATTTGTCGATGGAGCGTTAGTTAAGGTTTGAATTTTGGGGCTGTTCAAAGAGAATTTGCTGCATAAATCCGAGTTCGGTAACCAAAAACTTGAACAATCACGAAACAAAATGTCAAACAAATATTGTCCGTCATTAATTAAAAAAAAAAAAATGAAATCAAAAATTTACATTCAAAACACTTTTTTGGATGGCGAAATTGATTTTGGCATAACAAATTCAATACTTAGCAATACCCATATGACACTACTTTATTTGGCTTGGATTCCAAGCTTTAAAAACTGACAATATTCCTCCAAAGAAAGGCGAATCCATACCAGGTGGTGGCAAAGTGAATTCAACCAATTCGCCGTGCAGAAGAATGCCAAGTCAAAAGAAAATTTTCATTGATTTCGATTAACTGACATATTTTAGTACAAGATGTTGTATGGAAAATAATCAAGAAGAAGCAATCAGCTGTTGGGATTACAACACCTGGTACTGAATTCGCCTTGCTCCAAAGTAAATGATTTTGACATGTTATCGTTTACTTTTAAAACTAAATTTTTCACTTGTTTCACAAAAATTTGGATTTTAGTTGTGTATTTACAATGTACAAAATTTTCGTATGAATTAAGCGGGGATTGCCTTCATTGCTTTCAAATGTATGAACATTTTTTTGAAGCAATTTTTAATTGATTTAATAACTTGGGAAAAATTTAAACAACAGGACGGAAAAGGCACCAGCTGTTTCGATAATTTTCATTTGACAGAAAAATAAAGAAAAAATAGTCGAACGTCAAAAAACTTAACCAAATATGAGTAAAATCATTTGTTTTTAAAGAACTATATTGTATTTTTTCTTGATTTTCGTTAGTTTTTTTGGAATATAGTTTACATTTACACCAATACCGTTACACCGTTTCAGAGGATCGGATCGGCATATATGCTCCATACACCCCGATTTTTCAGAAAAAGAGGATTTTTGTCATATCTTCCTCAATTTATCAGATTGAAGCTTCAAACTTCACCACATGCTTTCGTATATTGCACATATTGTTGTATGAAAAAATCATAGAGATCGGTGGTATATATAATATATAGCCCATATAAACTGTTATTTTTGCCCCCTTTTTAACGGCTAAAAGCTTCAAATTTCATCAAATTCTTACGTTTACATACATTATATATTGTTAAGATAAGTGACTCATTGTCATAGTTATTTCATGCATACCACAGAAAACGTGAAACTTTGCATCCTCACACAAACTACCTACGTATTTTTTAGTTTATATTTGTCTTAAAAATCGCTTAGGTATGTACATCTTCTATTCAATATATATTTCATATCTTATACAGCCGATTATTTGGATATTACGAATAGGATAAGATTATTGTTCCGCCCCATTCATGAAAGATATGAAGTCTTCGGCACAGCCAAAGACAGTCCTTCCTTACTTGTTTATTTACATATTTGTATGTAAATAAAAAATTATTTTCAAAAGTAAATTTTTTTGTTACACATTTCCGCGAAATCTATCATTTATCGAAAAGGCGGCATATTTGTCATTAGAGCTGCAAAAGTATCGATAGTAGCGCAATTGTAAGTTCAACTCCAAACAAAATTATTTATAAGTGGTTCTTCTAAATAAAATAAACGGGATTCTTTAGTTTCACTACTTGATGTGGTAATACCAGGGTCAAAAATATCACATACATATTTTGGTCCCGGTTGGAGAAGTTTAAAGGATGTTGTATAGGGGCCAAAATTGCGATTTTCCCAAAGAGATAAAGGAACTAAAATTTGTTCGTATCCAAAACCCTAAACTGACAATTCCATAGTTAGCGATGTCATACATATCTAAATTTCAGTCCGGGAGCTTCGTATTACCGTTTGAAAGTGTGACGCTGGAAAAATTGTTTATTTTATCATCTTTATATACTTACACACATATGCACATCTCAACGCCTCCAAATTATACCAGATGAACAAAGTGAGGCGGCTCGAAAGTTCGGGAGCTCAAATAAATCGATCCCATGGAAAGCGCATCGTATCGGATTCATATCCAAACCATTCGGAATGTGTTTTTGTGGTTACAGCAGCAACAAAAATCTGAGGTAGAACGTTTATAAATTTGTAAATTCTGTTAAAATTTGGAACGGATCAACCAACGTAATAAAAAGTTAGAAGAAAAAATATATTTCGAGAAATGCAAGAAGTTTAATGTAAGCTTAAAAACCTTTTTCTGGAAAGCTCACTACCGAAACTATCGACAGAAAAAATGCTTTTCCAAAAATAAAACAATTGATAGTTTTGATGCTGTAGATGGCACATAAAATTCACTGTAACAGATAACTCGTTTCTTAAGGCTCGGTTTTAGAGTGCGAGTTTAAACTAAATATTTGCTGCTCATCTTAGTTTAAGCGACCGCAGTGGCAGGGTTAAACTTTTGTCAACTTCAGCTGGAGTTTAAACTCGCACTGGAAAACGGGCCTAGTAAGCAATTTATAGGTATATATGTACAATGTACATTGTACATATAATCCAAATTTCGGTACTTAGTAGCCTCAAAAAGCAATAAGCAAGAAACTACAAAGGACTTTGGTTTCAGGTACATAAATACAAAGTGCAATAACCCCCAAAAAGATTTTAGCAGAGGTTCTCTTACAATTTGCGTCGTGCTCCTTTTGATTTTTCCTCCTAGTTGGCGGGACGGGACGTACATGTTTTACGCGGACTCTGAACGGCATCTGTAAGGCAGATGAGTTTTCACTCAGAAGCTTTTCATGATAGAAATACACTGTGGGTGCTTGCCAAATCACTTCCGAAAAACTTTTTTCCCCGGGACTCGAACCCAGGATCTTCGGCGTGGTATGCGGAGCGCGGCGGCCGCACGGCTTCAGATATTTTGTAATAATTGAGAGCACATAAAATTTACGCTGACATACAGAATATAGAAACACTCTGTTACAATTTCAGAATAGGGCAATTCTCTCAGTCTAGTATCCGTAGAACAAGTGGAATATTTTCCACCGTCCATCCATCCAAAACTTTGTTCTTTTTCTATGGATTCTAGACAGAGAGAATACCCCTAATGTCATCTCAGAGCCTCAAAGTTAAGTGAAAATAAAATCAAAAAGTGTGAAGCCCACGTTTTTTACATTTAAAAATTTTTCAAAACTTTTGATCAGTTGTTTTCGTCATTTAGATGATCAGTAGCGCGATACACTAACTGTTTTAGCAACATTCGACAGCGGTAACCGTTTAGCTTAACAATAATTTTAACAATTCTGCTATTCACTATCTTTTGTCAACCGCAGTTCTCATTAAAATCTGGCCAACTGTGATCGTTATCGATTTTGACAATTTATCGAGGCCCTTGTTGATATGGTTAAGCTGTCGAAAAAATATTTAAAATTCATTAACTAACTTACATAAATACACAAATTATTATTATTTGTAATTTTAAAATTTTTTTCTAAGAAAATGGCATTTGAGTTTGTGGCTGAAAAATTCAAGGAGTGGTGGACCTTGCTGCTGACTTGCTGGTCGACGCCATTACAAAAATATATAAAAACAAGTAAGGAAGGCTAAGTTCGGGTGTAACCGAACATTACATACTCAGCTGCCACGCCCATTGCCAAATTTTTACTAATTTTCTATTCTGCGTAATAAGGTCAACCGACCTACCAAGATTCATCGCTTTATCCGTCTTTGGTAATGAATTATCGCACTTTTTCGGTTTTTCGAAATCAAAAAAATGGGCGTGGTTATAGTTCGATTTCGCCCATTTTAAATAGCGATCTGAGATCAGTGCCCAGAAATTTACATACCAAATTTCACTAAGATACCTCAATGATACCTCGTGTTTATGGACAGACGGACGGGGTAACGTTATGCGAACAAAATTAATATACTATGTGAGCTCTGCTCAGCTAAGTATAAAAAGGGCAGTAAATGTTCAAAAACCATAAATAATGTCAAAAATACTTAATACTATTTTCACACAGACGGCTTATTGAATAATAAAGGCAGTTTTCTACATTAAGACGCTTATTGAGCTCAATCTTCCCTACAAAATTCGAATCTGTAATTATTTCATTAGTAGCTAATCGAATGCTTAATGAAGTCAAAAGCACAATGCAACTCTGTTGGCCGCGTTCCGCTTCTTAGTTTTTAGTGTGTTCAGTGCTTAAAAATGTCATTTGTCAAAGTAAATGTCATTTTCTGCATGGCGGAACGATACAAGGTGGCCGCATCGAACAGCTGATTATAACCTTTTTTATTTTATTTGGTACATCAACTACCGGCGCAGTACGATTTTGACATTTGTCCATCGAATTTACAAGTACATGGAATTTTTTTTGTTTGTAGGTATGTCACCATGCTGCCACCTTGTATCGTTCCGCCATGATTGTCTGTCATATAACATTGTCATTTTATTCGCTTGACATTTCATCCTTCATACTAATCGAGCAGTTACTTCTGTGTGAAAGCAAAAAATTTACGATTTCATTAGAAGGTGAAATGAGATCATTAAGTTTCTGTGTGAAAACAGTATAACATTGCTGCACCCTGCACGAAATTTGTGGAGCGAACAAATGATAGTGTTTTTTTCAATTCCTCTATGACCTTTTTGGAAGTTTTGAGATTTCACTATCAGAGATACAACTTTTTCTCAAATTGAATAAATACTTAACAAGTGTTGATTAAAGCAAGTTAGTGAATCACTCAATCGACAAGTTAACTAAAAATTGACTACGGTAACAATCTCGATTTTGATAATCGCCATAGTGAATCGCGCTACAGGTTCGTCAGTAGTACAAACTAAATGCACATATACTGTACATATATATATATGCTTTAAGTTCTTCTGTCCAGAGTCTGAGAGAAAATCAACACAATAAAACGAAACAAAAGTTATAAGTTTTTGTGTGTCGCATGGCAGAACGATACAACTGGCAGCATGGTAACATACCTACAAACATAAATAAAAATCCCATGTACTTTGTTTTGGTAAATTCGATGGACAAATGTCAAAATCGTACTGAGCCGGAAGTTGATGTATCAAATCAAATAAAAAACAAGTTTATAATCAGCTGTTCCATGCTGCCACCTTGTGTCGTTCCGCCATGGTGTGCCGGTATTATTATTGAGTATAAATCATGGTTCAATTATGTACAGGTTGGCTCATCTCATCAGCTGATTTTATTTATGTCATTGCATGGTCGAAGGGATTGTCAAAAGGAGACGGCAAACTCAAAATGAAACCAACAATTTGCAACATTTTACTTACACATACAAAAACTGCTAAGTTTTATGTTTCCATTCCATACCATTCGCACCAACACCAATACACAGATTTTGACAATTTGAACAGACATATTTTGTTGCTTTACAGATGAGCCAACCTGTATATAGTTCAACCATGGTATAAATAAGTTCAGAGGGAGTTTTTTTCTCAAATTGAGAGATTCCAATTTTTGCTTGCATGCCTGCTGAGAAAATGTTGAGAAAGAACGGTTGAACTTCTATAATTATGTTATGCGGTAGTTACTCACGAACGTACGTACCAAAAACGTGTCAGCTGACACGACCTATCTTATGAGTGTGCAATTTAAACGAAAACTCACCGACGTGCAACGCCCGTACGTACGTAGCCCGGAACGTAGAAATCAAAACAATTTGGATTTTTTCCGTAAGAACGTGTCAGCTGATCGCTCTCTCACTAGACAGAGTTGCCTAGTAAACTTTTGTGCGCTAATTTTTGACCTTTTGCAGTTTTATGCAAAAACACCTAATTAAAGTTTGAAAAATTGTGAAAATAATTCGAAATAATTATGTAAAAGTGCAGATTATAAATATGTAGTCTATTTATACTTATTTAATATTTATTCCGGCATTTTACAATATCAAAAATTAAATTGGAAAAAGTTGCTGTTTCCATAAGCATAAATGCAAAATGGTCAATGGCAACAGTGCTTATCTGTGAACAATACACACACAAATATGTTATGTACATGTACACAGACGCACACATTGATTCCTACGCGGTTGAGAGTTCGGTCAAACGTGCTTCGTACGACAAACGTCCGTACGTACGCCACACGTCGGTGGGTAACTGCCGCATTAGTTATCAACGTGTGCACTAACGTGACTCAAGCCTTTATGTTTATTGGGGTTCCCTTTCTTTCCTTTCCTCTTGCCGAGTTTCATTTAATTTGTTTCTTTATTGGGTGGGTTAAAGTGTTTTCAGCACTTATTACATATGTACATATATTATAGATATTTTATTATAGGAACAAATAGGGAAAAATGAACAAAATCGCAAATGTAAAGAAAAACGTGAGCTTGATGAAGATTTGGAACTAAACCGACGAAACATATCAGAAGCCTTGAATTGCCATTATAAGGATGCAAAGAAAAAGGTAAACAGTTACATTATTATAAACATGTATGTATGTATTAAGCCGCGTTAATTTTTCGGAAAAAAATCACATGAGCATCGGACTATTTCGAGCAATTTTGTTTAGGATATTATGGATAAAACCTGATTTCGGCCTCAGGATTTTAAAATTACTTGCCTTTTTTTTAATTTTTTTTTTGTATTAACACTAATATGTACTGCCATCCTATTAAAAATTGTGGTTGTCTAAATTTTTTTATAAAATCAGTTAGCCACAAGCCGGCTTTTTCAATTATAAGGAACCAATGTGTGAATTTTTTTTAATACAAAGTTCAAATAAAATATATTTATTTTTGATTAAAAAACAGCATATGTTCGAATGTACCTAGATACGCATATTCTTTTTTTTTGTACAAAACATTTATGATCTGTAAAATTATAAAACTTATATTAAAAAAAAAATGTTTTTAAGGAGTTGCGTGGAAAAGGGGTCAAGGTAAGATGCCCCATTCTTGCGTAAAACGAAAATCAGGCGCAGTTTTCTGGACATATTTTATTTTTTTTCTTATTCACCCGCAAACTTTATTTTTATGCTATTTTTCTGCATTTTTTTTTTTTTGCTATTTTGCTTTGTTTTAGGACTGATTACATTGAACACGGCGACTACAGATCACAACCTAATCAAAGCCTAACGACCACTTGATTACTTTGAACGCAGCAGCTACAAATATAAGTTATGATGAACGGTATCAAAAAATTTAGAAAATATTAATTACTAGCAGACCCGGCAGACATTGTTTTGCCCTAAATTTGGTCTTTCTGCGTACATTTAATAAGCTTTTTCCGTCTAACTCTGCCCTCCCCCCTCTTCACTTTCTCTTAATCATTTTATTGACTCCTCCCTCCGTCTTTTTCGCTTCATCTATCTCTATCTTTGTCTCCTTCTCCTTCCCTCTTCTCTCAAGTTCTTCTCATTCCTCTTCATCCCTTATTGCCAGTGCCTGAGGTTTTTATGTATTTTGTTCCAGTCCTATTCCGAGTCCCAGTCCAACCAAATTTCAAGCAAATCGAATAGGACGTATGTAAATAGGTATGTGGGTATTATTAATTCATATCTTTATTTCGGCTTTTCATGCATATTTATCAGTTTTGCCAAGTTGATGCGACTAAATCGAATATCATGATGAAAATTACTTTAAAGCTCTCAGCAACAGCTTTCATTTGATATCCATATTACACACACATTCTAGGGGTATCCGTTTTGGCATATATCTCGAGACCATAGTCACAAATAGGTATGAAAATTACTCTGTACTAAAGCACACATCAACAGGTTCAATTTGATACCCATAATGTAAAAATTGAGCCCCGCTTCTTCACTATCTCTCCCATTATCTTCTGCTCTATCTTTAATATTTTTTATAATTCTTGCCCATCCCTTATATCTTCTGTCTTCCTCCCACTCCTACCTCTACCCCCACTCCGCAATCCCACTTCCACCCTCCCCGAGTCCCGTTTCTACTCCCACACTCACTCCTACTCCCGCTAATCTTTATATTCCCATTCCCACTTCCAGGGACACATAATGCCGGCAAATAAATCTTTATTTTCCGCGATAACCAGGCTGCCATAAAATCTGTTGGCTCCTTCTCGTGCAATTCTGAACTAACACTAAACTGTCGCCGACCTCTTCAAGAGATGGCTTAACAGAACCGTGTACACCTCAAATGGGTCACTGGACATAGGGGCATCGAGGGAAACTGCATTGCAGATGAACTCGCTAGGCAGGAACAACCAGGCAGATTCTTCCTGGCCAAGAACACTTAGGTATGCCCTTTGCCACATGCAAGCTAGTGCTAAAAGAGCACATCCACCGTCAAGCCGACGAAAGATCAAAAATATCTCGCCACGTGTATAACCAAAGTAGAGATACAATTTCCACCCTTGTAGGGGCACTAACTGGGCATTGCCTTATGGGTAGGCATGCAGAAACGTTAGCAGCGCCTTATAGTCGATGCTGCAGGAGTTGTAAAGAGCAGTAGGTGCAGGAAACGGTGGTTCACCTCATCTGCAACTGCCTGGCACTAAGTGGCGCACGGAAGCGCTTTCTGGGTGCTCCATTTCTAGTTAATACGAGCCAGGAATTGGAGCATGTCTCAAGGACCTGGTAGCTTTTATCATGTCCTCAAAATTGTTCGAAGAGGAAAGGCAATGGTGTATTTTCGTGGTATCACAAAGGGCCTAATATCACTGACCTAGGTGTGCCCTCGGGTAGCCACTTCAACCTAATTTATTCAAAATAAAATTTAAATTATAACTTAAATTTTATTATAAGCAATTTTATTTTGAGTAAATCGTTAGCTTAATGTGAAAATGTGCCAAGCCACTTTTTACGAATTTTACAGTAGACGAAAAAAACTGAATAATTTTTGAAATAAACTTTTTTTTTCAAAACTGTGAATGAGGATACCTTAGTTGCTATACTTTTGAGTGTAGAAGCTTTGAAAATGATAAATAAAAATCATGTATGCTAACCCAGCAGCTATTTTATGACTTAGCACAATTTCCTCACTCAAAAAAAATTTTTTCTCCTGACAGCACTTTTTACTCAATATGTTTCCCCACCTTTAATGATTGAAATATAACATTCAAACTATATATGTATTTCACAAAAAATACTATTTATTTGTCAAACTATTTCTAACTTTTGTCCGCCACCGTGGTGTGATGGCAGCGTGCTCCGCCTACCACACCGAATGCCCTGGGTTCACACCTCGGGCAAAGGAACATCAAAATTTTAGAAATAAGGTTTTTCAATTAGAAGAAAATTTTTCTAAGCGGGGTCGCCCCTCGGCAGTGTTTGACAAGCACTCCGAGTGTATTTCTGCCATGAAAAGCTCGCAGTGAAAACTCATCTGCCTCGCAAATGCCGTTCGGAGTCGTCATAAAAGAAGTAGGTCCCGTCCCGCCAATTTGTAGGAAAAATTAAAAAAAAAGAGCACGACGTAAATTGGAAGAGAAGCTCGGCCTAAAATCTCTTCGGAGGTTATCGCGCCTTACATTCATTTATTTATTTTATTTCTAACGGTTCTGATCTGGACTCTTTTGCCGGATGGTGTGTAGACAATAACTTATTTTTAAATTCAAACAAATGCTGTGTCGTGTCTTATTCCATAAAGACAACTGCCACATACTTTATTTACAAACTAAATGCTAAATCTCTTAATTGTTGTGAAGAGAGTAAATACTTGGGTGTAATTTTTAACTCCAAACCTCTTTTTCTAGTCACATTGATTTCGTTGTATAAAAATTTGTTGCAAATGTTGGGTTCAGTAGACGTAACACCAGTGACTTTAAGGACCCTATGACGTTAAAGGCACTTTATATATCCTTGGTCAAAAGTGGTCTTGAATATTGCTCAATAATATGGCACCCTTTCTATTAATCTAACTCCTATAAAATTGAGGAAGTTCAAAAAATGTTTACAAATATTGCTTTACGTATGCTTCACTGGCCAGACGGGCTCCCATAACATACCAGCAGGCGCAAAGTTGCTTGGTCTTCAGGCTTTGCATAACAGAAGAACTTTTATCTCACTCATGCTTGCCTATAATGTAATAAACTTTAGCACGAATTGCTCTGATTTATCTACTTTGTTAATTCCAAGTATTCCAATGCGTGATCTTCGACATAATAGATTATTTATCGAAATAACTCATAAAACGAATTATGCTATGAATGAACCTATAACTAGGACTATGCATCTAGCAAATCTATTCAGTAGTGTTATTAATTTTAATAACAGCTTATATAAGTTTAAGCTTGAATTGTTTTCTATTTTTAACTAGTCTGTAAGAAAGCATGTAGTTATCGACATGTAAGAATTGAAGAGGATTATGGTCAGCGCAAAACATTTATCAAGCACCAAAGGCATGTCTCAATTGGGTGAATCCAATTTCAAGGGGTTGTGTTCGCAACCCTCTCAAGGGGTTTCCAGCACAATATATAGCTTCTCCAACCTAATTGTCAACTCACCTGACCGTTGCGAATCCTGTTTCTTTGACAGCCGAGGCTCTGGCGACCCCAACTTCCTCATGGAACTAGGGGGTGGGCATGGCGGGATGGCCTAGAAGGTTTAATGTGATCACATAAATCGTTCCCGAGATGGTCGAGCTAGTAGTACCTTAATAGTGCTTCGTTACCGGAACGTACTGGATCTATATCCGGCAAAGGGCCGTCAACATCGGTAACACTCCCCAAAGCCTTCGGGGAGTGTTTTTATCGTTAATACAATAACAACAACAAAGCATGAACTTTTAGACTGAATGAATTAAATAAATAAATAAAATGCACACACAAAGAAATGACTAGTAATTCAGATTGATATTATTGTAAGGTTGACTTAGCACATTTTTTTTTTAACAGCTGACGACTTAGCACATTTACATATCATTGCCCACAACACGTAAAAATGAAAAATTTAAATATTTTTTTTTTGTGATCGATGTATTTTGAATTCAGTTTTAAAACTGCATTAAAATACAATTTTTCAAAAAAAATTTGACTTAGCACATTTTCACATTAAGCTAACGAAATTACCTTTAGTAAATTATTTCACTTTCTACTACCGTAACATAGGTAAACTATGTGTGACCATATATGTAATACTCCTATATTGCTACAAAAGGCTAGGTACATTCCCAAACATCAGAGTGCCGATATATTGCTGTTTAAACGTTTTTGTTCTTGTATTCAATAATCGAATGTACATAAATTTAATTTTTTTCTTGTCACACATTTGCTGCTACAATCACAAATATTTTATAGGCTGTCTTGTTTTGATTTCGAATTCAAAACACCTTGCGAGCATTTTCTATTAGCAATATAGGAGTATTACATATATGTGTTTGACTAAAAATTATTTTCAAAATTTTAGTTCGATTAGCTATAAAAGCGTGGTTGTTTAGTTTTTTTTAAATTATTATTTATTAGGAAAGCGGATGTTACTTATATTATATTGAGAAGATTATATGAGGAGTTCCAAACCAAAACGCAACAAATGTAGAATTAATTGCAAGCGAGTATATATCTTAACTTTAAATCTCGTTGTCCGATAAATGTAATTTTTTGGATATATGTGTGTTCTTTCTTAACTGCTATAATGTCTTAAGTAGATTTTGAAAACGAGTATTAATTCAAGCCTGGGCACTTTGTCTCATTTACTAGGAACTTGTAATTAAACTATGGGTTTTGATGTTGCGTATTAGCTGACGTAGCAAATGCACAGCCGTATCATTTTTTGGCGTTTTGTGTAAAAATACTACACCAGTTAGCAAATACAATGATGCTAGACTATTTGCAGAAATTCTGAAAAAAAAAGTTTTGAAAAAAACTTTCCATCAACAAAAATGCATATCCCTTAAAATGTTTCAAACACGAATATCTGAAAACGTAATTTAAGTCCCGTAAAGAAGTTCCTTTTCTGCACGCAACTCTTCAACTATAAAAAAACTTATAGAGCTTGAACCATAGATTTCTGCTTTGTATTTAACAACTTTTTCACATTTTAGATACAACAGGTCGTCTGGGAAAAACATTATATTAATCATGTGAGACAAGAAGCGCAAAATAAACGCAAGGAAGCTGAAGAGTTCGATGCAATATTCCTAGGTACTGGGTGCGTTTTACAACAGCGGAATAAGGTTCCTTATAATAAATCTGCACGCTAGTGTGATTTTACTTGGAATAGGCTTAAAAAAGCTGACACAATTTTAACTAAAAAAGCTTGTATCGATTAAAAGTTGGATGTAATTTGAATCTCGTTACTTTGATGTTTCGTTGAATTAATAAATTCAGTGTTATGAATAAAAACGCGTGGTTTTTGCATTAAATCGCAAATCATCATCATTAATTGGCGCTTTACTCCCTGTGCGGTTTTAGTGGGGGCGTATCAAGTCATCCTTGCTCAGCGATAATTAACCACAATTGGGAGCACTAAAGGGAATCGAGGCGTACTTCATCTACCAACACAATGAAGGTATCCTCTTTCATTGGACTATGTCTGCCGGAAACACACACAGCTCATCATTAAACCTCCTTCGATACACGCCGTTGACAACATAGAAATTCTAATAAATATTCCGGAGAACTGATTTCCCGAACACTCCATCCAACGGTCATCCTATTTCTCTTTACACCTTCCGTGATTCTAAGTAATACTTAAGGACAGATGCATATATATATTTACGTTTTCCTACACAGAATATACATACACGTATCTATGTTGTTGTTGTAAGGTTTTGGAGAGTGTTATCGATGTTGATGGTCCTTTGCCGGATGCAGATACGGTACGTTCCGGTCACAAGCACCATTTAGATACTAGCCCGACCATCTCTGGAGCGATTTAATATACACTGAAAAAATGGTGTTAGCAAAATCAAAAAATCGGTTCTGTTGTTCTTGATTTAACGGAGATTCGGTGAAATTGATCGAATTACGGTTAATTCGACCGAGTTCTTTGTCAAACGAACAAATTAGTTTAGTCATTTCAACAGAAGAGAAATTGTCACTCTTAAGTTAACAAAATTCTGCAAAATTGACAGATTCCTGGTCAATCTAACTGGTTCTTCTGTTAACACAACTGATCTCACTGGTCATTTCAACAGCGATCAACAGTCAATACATGAGCAAATTTCAAAGAGAATTTTGCACTCTCTACTTTGTACTTATGACGATCGTGCCACTTGTTTAAAAAAAAGTTAGTAACATTTTGTTCAAGTTTTTACGAATTTTCACTCACGTGAACGAATTTAATAAGATAATAAAAAACATCCTTTTTTAATGTTGATATTTCCGACAACATAAAAGTTTGAGTTGTTTTGGAATCGCTTCAACTTAAAGTGTTACGAAAACTAAACATGCCGAATTACATGTAAAGTTACTCCAGTGGTGAATTACCTTCTAGCGATTTGATTCTTTACTTTTCCATAACTTACAAGTTCTTTATTTAAAACGTTATATCAAACATTTATACAAGTTTTGTTCGAAACAATCAAGTGTGACAACTACATGCGAGAGAAGAAATTGAGAATGAGCTGAGCTGCAACCGAAAGAATTGAGAATCAGTTTTTTTACTACTGTTTTAATTTCTATTTGCAAACCGAAGTTCAAAACTATAAATTAAATAAATTATAAAATATAAAATTTGGTGAAAGTGCGTTTGATAAAACAAAATAATAAAGTGTATAATGTTTAATGTGTGCCAGCATATTTGATGCAAGCCCAATTGACGTTCGGTTAGTAAGTGCCACCATGGTGTGATGGTAGCGTGCTCCGCCCGCCACACCGTATGCCCTGGGTTCGCACCTCGGGCAAAGCAACATCAAAATTTTAGAAATACGGTTTTTCAATTGGAAAAAAATTGTTCTAAGCGGGGTCGCACCTCGGCAGTGTTTGGCAAGCGCTCCGAGTGTATTTCTGCCATGAAAAGCTTTCAGTGAAAACTCATCTGCCTCGCAGATGCCGTTCGGAGTCGGCATAAAACATATAGGTCCCGTCCGGCCAATTTGTAGGGAAAATCAAGAGGAGCACGACGCAAATTGGAAGAGAAGCTCGGCCTTAGATCTCTTCGGAGGTTATCGCGCCTTAAATTTATTTATTTATATGGCAACATAGGTACTTTCGTACAAAGCTGTCGCAACAACTTTTTTTTTTTTCATTTGACTACTAAAACGGTCAATTACGAATCAACGATTTGTGCGCAGTTGATTCAACATCTCGTTGCGATGGATAAAAATTAACAGAAATTTCGGTTGAATTGACCCGTATTTCGGTTGATTTTACCAGTCTTTTTCTTTCAGTGTGACAACATGGAACCTTCTTGGCCATACCGCCCTCCCACCCCCTAGTTGATGAGGAACTTGGGGTCGGCAGAGCCTCGACTGCTAAAGAAACAGAATTCGCTACGGGTAGTTGAGGATGGCAATTGTGTTGGAGATGCTATAAATTACGCTGGCAACCCCTTGAAAGGGTTGCGTTACACAACCCTTTGAATCAGTTTGGTATTTTAGTCGCCTCTTACGACAGCCATACCTGCCGCGGGCACATTCTAGGCCCGCTAACCCGCTGGGGGTCACGTAGTATGTATGTAAAATCTACTTATTCACTTTACATATATAAATTTTTGTATACAAGGTTCCATACGAGCTCAAGGCTAGAACAATAACTTTTAATAATTATTATTGTTTTTTTTTTAATTTTTCTATAATTGAAAAATTGAATTTTGTTTTTGGAATAGCAAGTAAAAAATATTTCATACAACCTGCCATAGCTGCGCAGATAGATAGACAATAATTACACGGGTCAACACAATATTTGACGTTGACTTCAAAGCATTCATTTCAATTCTTTAGGTCGTAGTTTGACGAAAAAAATATATGGCATGAACAAGTTTGCTTTCCTATTTAGGAAACCGCTTGAACGAAATTTTTCAAAATCTATGGTTTTAATCTTTACTTGAAAATGAAACAATTCAAATAAATATTTTTATTTAGTTTTAATATCGAAATAACTTACAAAAAAATGGAAAATGATTTAAAAGTGTACATTTTACTTCTTTTAAGTTCATAGGTACTATCCCTCAATAAATAAACCCCAAATATAGTCTCCCATCATGTTTTCATTATATTGGCATTGATAACGTTGTTCGAAGAAGAGCCTTACAGCTCTGCTTTACTTTTTGGTCAATTTAAATCTCTAATCAAATCATTTAAATCCTCAGTAGTGTTGAATGTTTTGGTTGTTCTGGTGTCTGTAAAAACTCCTTATCGGCATTGCTTTTATAGGAACTAAGAGATGAGCCACTACTCTGCTATAATTTTTTCGGTGGCTCTGGTACTGGTTGCGTCAGATCGTGTGCGACTGGAGCAGAAGAAGATTCAAGATATTCGATAGGTTTTGTATTTTTACCTCTACGTCTTTTACTCGGATTCACAAGGCAAAAGTAGCAGTCTTTAACGTGGTCTTCTTGGTGGTGCAAATTTCATAGATCTTTTCTCACCTCGATACCAACCTAAAATATATAAAGAGAAACCAATATGTCTACTTTATTTAATTTACTATTTAAATAAAATTTGCTTACCTTCCAAACATATTTTGCAATAACTACAAGCAACACGTGAAACCCATGTCTTGTCTTGATTCCAAACAGGATAGCCAAAATATGCTTCGTAGGCTCCACAGAGGATGAGGGATGTATTTAATTCATATTCTATATCTCGAACTTCAATAAATTTCCCACATATATAACATCAGCATCAGCTTCATATTTACACTTTCGCGTCGACATTTTAGGTTATTCTAGATTTGTACAAAACACCTGATCGTTGTTTAGTTATCACTCTGTCGCCATGAGTATTTTTACTATAATTATTACGAAAGTAAACTTTATACGAAAAAAGGTATTTTCTTTTCGTTTTTGTTTATAATAAAACAGAAAATCATGAAATAAACTTTGGTACAAAGAACACAAAATTTTTTTTGTAGAGTCGTGTTATCATTAAAAAATAAGATTTTTTCGGTAGCCACTATCGACTTAATCGGTTGTTGTTGTTGTATTAACGACAAAGACACTCTCCGAAGGTTTTGGGAAGTCTTATCGATGTTGATGGTCCTTTGCCGGATATAGATCCGGTCGGTTCCGGTAATAAATCACCTTTAAGGTACTAGCCCGACCATCTCGGGAACGATTTATATGACCACATTAAACCTTCTAGGCCATCCCGCCCACCCCCTAGTTCCATGAGGAACTTGGGGTCGCCAGAGCCTCGTCTGCTAAATATGTGTATGATACGTTGATATTTGTAACAGGATTCCCTCCGCGTGGGTGAGGGTGACAATTGGGTTGCGGAAGCTTTGAAGCTATAAAGCTTTGTATTGCGCTTATCAACCCCTTGAATCCCCGACTTTATCGGTGGTAGCGCCTAGCCATTTGTTTTATATCCTACCTAATTTAACCGAAAAATTTGGTGGTCTCAACTAAAAAATAAGTTTATTTTAGCAGTTTATTATAAGTTTATGTTAGATAGGGGTCATCATCACACGTTCTTTGTAATACCTGTATTGTAATGAAAGTCAACGCACTACTTATTTTGACCACGACTTATACTCCTGCACAAATTAAATATTATTTCAAGATTAAAAATAATTCTGTGATATACTCCACGAGATATTTCCGTCATTTATAAGGCTACACTGCTAAAATTTTATATGATCAACTTAGTAAGGTTGACTTGTGACGGACTTTTCCTTTGACTTAGCCGGGGTTAGCCTTAGTCTATCCGGGGTTCCTGACGGTAGAAATTCCTACCGATCCTTCTAAAAGAGTAACCTTGTTTATTCTTATAAAACATTACAAAAGTATTTATTTAATAAAAATTCCATTTCTACTCCTAGCTGATTCCCTTACTTTGTAAGAGGTGACTGAGGTGATAAAGCCCTCGGCCAACCTCTGCGGTCGAATGGAGTGATAAAGCCTCCAGACGAGTATACTTTTAGTACAAATGAAGTGAAAAAGCCTTCAGGTGTACTCTTGGTCGGTAGTGATAAAACCTACCGACTCGTATGCCTGTCTCCTAATCTCTGCATATCAATGCGAACTCGTCGCCCTTATATACTAATTTTATAATAACAACTTTCATAGTATTAACAATATAAAACAACTGTTATTCCGGTAAATATTTCCTTCCCATGAATTTCCATGCACCATAATGCTCCTTATTAAATACAATGCCTTTGTACTTGCTCATACCGTGCTTTCCAGGCTTTGGTTTATATATTGTGTGTTTGTATATTTGTTTGTGGTCACCTGATTCTAATGTTGTGTTTTGCTTTGCCCAATGCTTCTGCCTTCCGTTGTATGGCGTGCGTTGGTGTGTTGTATGATAGTGCGTAAATATGTATAGCGAAATTTCAATTAGTAGCGGCGCTTATTTTGACGACTTGCTGCTGATCTCCGTTCACTTAAGTTATTATGTATGTTGTATTTGTAACAGGGTACATTGGATTTTGAGATTGCAAAGGGTTGGTTGACCGCTGCATTTTTATGTTTTGTGCGTATCTACCTTACTTCCAAATATTCAATGCATGTTAGGGTGATCCTATATTTAAAATTTATGTTTGCGAAAATGTAAATATTTTGCGTGCGTGCAAAAGTGCGCACGTCTAATTTGTTCTTTAATTTAATAATTATCAATTCAATGTACAACAGAATATATGTATTTAGGGTAATTCATAAAGGTATACATATGTATATTTCTGGTGATTCATATAAAATGTATAAGTGATAAATTCAAATATTATTATAAATTTCAAGTTATTTCAAAATGTATATTCTTTAGAAAAATGTATGGATATGTGTATGTTGTGAGGATACAAAGTCCTCGGCTTTGGGGTCCTCACACTCCCCCCTCACCTGCCGCAATGAGACCCACCGTCACCAGGTCGGTGCGCGTGATCCGTACGCGGAAGTTGTATTCGCCCATGCTGCTTCGTCGTCGGTGCCGTCGCTGGCCATCAGGCTCAATATGTCGCTGTGTTTGTCGTTGAGGCTGCCGTTGACCCCGCTGACCTTACGGCTTAATATTCTGCTGTCGTCGTTGGTTGAGGCTGCCGTTGACCTCGCTGGCCTTCCCGTCGGCGGTATGTGTGATGCCAGTCTATAAAATAAATGAAAAACTGGTGGATTTTCCTTAGGGTGTTCCCACCGTGTATGATGGATTTTAGAAAGGAACGTGTTATATCATGCGCATAGTTAAAGAGTATATTTATGGGATATCTATGTAATTGTGGTTAGAGTTTACCGAGCTTTTAGTGGTTGATTCGACTTCCGGGTACTTCTTGATATGAAATTTCTTCGTGTATGATTTGACACTGTCTCGGTTGGGCGTGTCCGTTACTACCGATTTCATCCGGATTAAAGTAGAATCTTACAAAATAGTCTGTAGTTCCGCAGTTGTCTCGGGGTGTGTGTTCGTTTAAGGCTGCCATCGCGAACTGCCTTCCCAGATGTAATCTTGATCCATGCGCCGGTTCTCTGGCGATCTGTAATTTATTTTCTGGAAATATTCGTACCTGATTCTCCGCAATGTTTTGTACTTCACCGTCTCTGTATGACATCAGCTGTTGACTTGTACCTTGGTTCTCTCCGTGTTGTCTCTCGGTCTCTTCGCTGACTCGTATGAGCGTACTGCAAACGGCTACCTCGCTTTTCTTTCTCTGTTGTTGTACCTCGGGATTGTAGTTTGCTGTTCGATTTGACGATGTTGACGCGGTTTGATCTTCACTAGCGTCCTTCTTGTATTTCTGCTTATGACTTTGCCTCCTAGATTCGTTGTTGTCGGTGGCGTCGGCTGCGTGGTATGCTTTCAGCTCACTTAGGTGGGCTGTCCTCCTCCTTCCTCTGATGACTTTGTCTAGCTCTAAGATCACTGGTGACACAAAGTTCGTTACCCGGTGAGGTCCACTGTACCTGGGCGCTAGTTTGGCTGCAAAGTTATCTGCCGCTTTTGACAGCTGATGTTACTTTACCAGCACTAGGTCGCCTATCGCCGGTCGCCATTGCTTTCTTCTTAAATTGTAATATTTCGATTGCTCCATGGATGCTCTCTCTTGCTTCCGTCGTACCATCTCGAATATTTCTTTCATCCTCGTTGACTTCTCTCCTGGGTTCGCTAATTTCTCACCTGTACCATATGTCTGCTCATCGTAAAGGCTGTTGGGGATTCTCGGTTCCCTCCCTTGTACTATGTATGCTGGACTGTAACCTGTCGATTCACATACACTTGTATTCAATGCCAGCGTTATCTCTGGTAACAACTCATCCCATGTCTTCTGCTCTTTTCCCGTAAATTGTGCTATCATCCTCTTGATGTTCCTGTTTGCCCTCTCTGTCGGGTTCTCCTGCGGTGTGTACGGTGCCGTTAATTGGTGTTTCACGCCAAGTTCCTCTAAAAATCTCTTAAAACGTCTGCTGATAAACTGTGCTCCGTTGTCCGTAATAAATACTTTTGGGACGCCGAACCGTGACAAGATCCTCTCTCGAAATCCTCTTATTAAACATTCTGTCGTTCTGATTGGTACTACCTCTACCCATTTTGAAAGTTTGTCTAGAAAGACTAATGCCATCGTGTTGCCATGCTTCGATCGTGGCATTGGACCAACAAAGTCTGCACAGACTGTTGCCCAAGGCTCCTCTGAAATTTTCGTTAGCATCTTACCCGCGGCTGGCTGTTGACTCAGTTTGTATATTTGACATGTGTGACACTGCTGTACGTACTTCCTTATATCCCTGAACATTCCTGGCCAGTAATAACGTGTTGCTCTTGCTATTGATTTTCGGATGCCCATATGCCCTGCGCTCGGTGTGTCGTGAGTCTCCTCTAGCACTCTTCGTCTCTGTGGAGTCGGCACACATAGCTTCCATGGCACTGCATCTTCGCCATCCACCTGACTTCCTATTCGTCTGTACAACTTTCCATCCTCGATAACGTACTCTGAGAATTTCTCCGTGGCCTTTCTTACATCTTCCATCTTTGCTTTAAGCCACTTACACTCGGCTTTTTCGTCATCCATCGTCAACGTACCCAACTGCTCGTCCATCGGTTGCTTTGATAATGCATCTGCCACAACGTTCAACTTTCCTTTTCGATACTGTACGTCAAATGAGTATTGCTGTAGTTCCAGCGCCCATCTCGCAATCCGACCAGTCGGACTCTCTATCGCATTCAACCATTTCAACGCTAGGTGATCTGTTATTACTGTAAACCTGTATCCTTCTACGTACGGCCTCATTTTTCGTATTGCCCAAACTATTGCCAAACACTCCTTTTCTGTCGATGAGTAGTTCGTCTCTGCCTTGTTTAACCTGCGGCTTGCGTATGCTATTACTCGCTCTTCGTCGCCTGACCCTTGCGTAAGTACTGCACCAAGACCAAAATCACTTGCATCCGTCTGTAAACTAAACTTCCTCGAAAAATCTGGACAAGCGAGTACCGGTGCCTGCGTCAGTGCTGCCTTAAGTGCTTCGAATGCTGATTGCTGCTCTTCAGACCACCTCCACTTACTACCTTTCTTAAGCATCGATGTTAACGGGTGTGCGACTTGTGATAAATCCGGCACGAATCTTCTATACCATGACACGACTCCTAGAAAACGTCGTAATTCTCGTATATTCTTCGGTGGTTCCAGTTATTTGATGGCTGCTATCTTGTCTGGGTCGGTATGGATGCCTTCCTCGCTAACGACATGACCTAGATATTTTAACCTTTTCTTAAAAAACTCACATTTTTCCGGGTTTATCCTCAGGTTCGCTCTATACAGCCTTCGAAATACTTCTGTTAGATGTGCAATGTGCTCTTCCAATGTTTTGCTTGTAATGATAATATCGTCAAGATATGCAAACGCGTATGGTTCCAATTCTGGTCATATGACACGATTAAGTGCTCTCTGCAAAGTTGCTGGGGCTGAGTGCAAGCCAAATGGTATTACCCTCCATTGGTATATTCCACGCCCAGGTACTGTGAATGCGGTGTATTGCTTGCTGCTTGCTTCCATAGGGATTTGCCAATATCCATTTTTCAAGTCCAAGCTACTGATAAATCTCGCGCTTCTTAATTTGTCCTAGATATGTTGTATACGAGGTAAAGGGTATGCGTCTGGTACAGATCTTGCGTTTAGTTGACGGTAGTCTACGCAGAGTCTCCATTTTCCATTCTTCTTCTTTGCCAAAACTATAGGTGCGCTGTGCGGGCTATTCGATGGTTCGATGCAACCTTTTTCGATCAGCTCGTCGACTTCCTTGTTGATAATTTCTTGCATTTTTGGATTCTTCGGATAGTACCTTTACTTAATTGGACGGTCGTCCCTCATAACTATTTTGTGTGTGGCCACGTTGGATACTCCTGACATCTTTGCAAATACCTGTAATTCTTGGCTCAGAAATTTACTCACCGCATCTTCTGTCTTGCTAGTTGCTATCGCCGCCATTGGGTTGTGTGCCTTGAAATCTTCGCTATTTGTTTCGACCATAGTTGTACATGTCACTACCTCTTGCTTCCGTTCGTCTACTCTCAACGTTATTTCTTCACCACCACATCTCATCTCAAAGTTTACCTTCGCCAGATAGTCCGTGCCAATTACCACCTCATCGCCCAGTCCCGGTAGGATTAGCATCTCGTTCCTCTGTACTTTATCACCCATTCTTAATTCTACATCTACCGCTTCTTTGACTGTTTTGCTCTGCCGTCGCCCATTCTTACTCGCGTCTTTACTTCCTTGAATTTGCCAGCTTTTAATCATTTCGCCATTGCATCACTTATAAAGCTCCTCGTCGCTCCCGTGTTAATCGCTGCTACCGCTTCTGCTCTGTTCACATACGTTGTTACCAATATGCGGCCCTTTGTGTATTTGAACATGTCTAATCTCTCCGAAGATCCCATCCCTCGGTTCCAATGTGGTCTCTGGTCGTTTCCCTGTAGCTTGCTACAACAATCACGCGTGAGCACGCCTATCTTACCACATGTCCAGCAAAATTCTCTTCTTATGCCTCGGCACCCGTATGAAAAGTGACCGCCTCTTCCACATCGTCTGCAGGCCGTTCTTGTATCTACATATTCCTGTTGTGGCTCTGACCTCTGCTGTTGTTGGACTTCTACTCGCTCCTCCTGTCTTTGTTCTGCCTGGAGACACTGGTACTGACCTTCTTGAAGCCGTGGTATGAATGGCCTTGTGCTAGGTCGCATTGGTTCCCTGTCAGGAGTAATATTTTCATAGTCTTGAGCAAAACTTACCAGCTCCTCAAGATTGCTGACCGCGCTTCGCTTTATATATAGTTGATATTCTCTGCGCGAGTTTCTGTAGGTGCGGGTTAGTTTCTGCTCCTCGGTGTAGCCCGCGTGACGCATGAGTCCTTGTAATACTAAGACATAATCTTTAAATAGCTCACCTTGTCGTTGTACGCGCATTCGAATTTCATCTTCCAATTGCTCTAAGTATCGGGAGCTTAGAAATACCTTCAGGAAGTCCTTCTTAAAGGCGTCCCACTCCTGCCAATGCCGGTTGTTATTCCTGTACCACACCAACGCTTTGTCCTTCAATAACTCCGGCAGCGCTTTTGGAATTGTGTTGCGGTTGATTTCATACCCATCTGCTAGCTCCTCCACTCTTTCGATGAATCCTAGGGGATCTTTGCCTCCGTCGTACTTTAATCTCCACTTCGTTACTTTGGCCCTGGTCGTTGCATATGTGCCAGGCTGTTGAATATAATTTGTCGTTGCGTACGTACCAGGATGCTGAATAAAATGTACCGGTGGTTGTCCGACCTCCAATTGATTGGATGCACCATTTGCCTGCCTATCATTTCTTGGTGAATTTAGTTCGCTGCTTGTCTTTGATGATTGTGGATTTGTTAACCGTGCATGCCGAATCGCCAACTCTGTGAATCGATCCCGTAAGTTCTCGTTATCCTTCTCCTCTTGGATGAATGTCGCCAATCGTTTTCTTAGTTCGTCAACCGTTCCGCCATCCTCTAGCCCAAATTCCGTGCTGTAGGCTACCAGATCCTCTCGAGTGAGATAGTATATCCACGATACCTTTACCATTGTTATGCTTTATATCCTCGTCGTATTAACCCAGAAGTGTGTGAATCTTGTTTCCCTCTTCGTTTCTGATGCTCTGAAAGTATATCTTAAAATTTGATCTGTTTAACCTGCTCGGGCGCCAAAATGTGACGGACTTTTCCTTTGACTTAGCCGGGGTTAGCCTCAGTCCATCCAGGGTTCCTGACGGTAGAAATTCCTACCGATCCTTCTAAAAGAGTAACCCTGTTTATTCTTATAAAACATTACAAAAGTATTTATTTAATAAAAATTCCATTTATACTCCTAGCTGATTCCCTTACTTTGTAAGAGGTGACTGAGGTGATAAAGCCCTCGGCCAACCTCTGCGGTCGAATGGAGTGATAAAGCCTCCAGACGAGTATACTTTTAGTACAAATGAAGTGAAAAAGCCTTCAGGTGTACTCTTGGTCGGTAGTGATAAAACCTACCGACTCGTATGCCTGTCTCCTAATCTCTGCATTTCAATGCGAACTCGTCGCCCTTATATACTAATTTTTGCACGCAGGCAAACGGTTATTTTATAATAACAACTTTCAACTAATAGTATTAACAATATAAAACAACTGTTATTCCGGTAAATATTTCCTTCCCATGAATTTCCATGCACCATAATGCTCCTTATTGAATACAATGCCTTTGTACTTGCTCATACCGTGCTTTCCAGGCTTTGGTTTATATATTGTGTGTTTGTATATTTGTTTGTGGTCACCTGATTCTAATGTTGTGTTTTGCTTTGCCCAATGCTTCTGCCTTCCGTTGTATGGCGTGCGTTGGTGTGTTGTATGCTAGTGCGTAAATATTTATAGCGAAATTTCAATTAGTAGCGGCGCTTATTTTGACGACTTGCTGCTGATCTCCGTTCACTTAAGTTATTATGTATGTTGTATTTGTAACTGGGTACATTGGATTTTGAGATTGCAAAGGGTTGGTTGACCGCTGCATTTTTATGTTTTGTGCGTATCTACCTTACTTCCAAATATTCAATGCATGTTAGGGTGATCCTATATTTAAAATTTATGTTTCCGAAAATGTAAATATTTTGCGTGCGTGCAAAAGTGCGCAAGTCTAATTTGTTCTTTAATTTAATAATTATCAATTCAATGTACAACAGAATATATGTATTTAGGGTATAATTCATAAAGGTATACATATGTATATTTCTGGTGCTTCATATAAAATGTATAAGTGATAAATTCAAATATTATTATAAATTTCAAGTTATTTCAAAATGTATGTTCTTTAGAAAAATGTATGGATATGTGTATGTTGTGAGGATACAAAGTCCTGGGCTTTGGGGTCCTCACAGACTTAAAACCTGTATTTGACTATCTTGAAAAAAACTTTAATAATTTGAGGGGATGTGTGGAATAACGGTATAACTCAAGAATCAACCTTTTGAGAAAAGTGAAAAAAACTTAACAATGCAGGTAAAAATAAATTTATAATAATCCTACTTGGTAGGATTTTAGATAGTATGATTCTTTGATAAGAAAAAGTAACAAATTTTATATATACATAATTTTATTAGAAAATGGATGATTTCTTTTTTTTTTAGTTATACCGTTATTCCATAGATCGAATATCAAATATTTTGATTTAGATACTTTATTAACTAAAACAGTAGACACATTAATAACCATTGTTAAATACATTATATTCTATTATTTAGTTGTGTTTATAACTATTTGTTATTTCCTTTTGTTATTTTTAGCAATCTTTTTTTTTACTACTTTTATCATTTAAAAAAATTTTCTATTTGTAAGAATGGAGTTCTCTGTCTGCTTAGTCGTTTTTGAAACCACTTCAATTATTTTATATGTCAGTTCTTTCTGGTCTACGACATTGAATATATTTTCATACCATTTCATTGCTTCACTACTGCAAAATTTTATTAGAGAGTTATACCGTTTTTCCATAAATGAAGCTAATATCTTTGTTAAATATCGCTATTATTTTCTAAGATTAATATGGGGGTTGGTGTCGAAATTCTGTATGTACAAAATTCTAAAAACAAAATTCTGCTTTTTATACCTTTCATAAAAATGAAATGGTATATTAATTTCGTCACGAAACCCAAAATTGTGAGTCCTTAAAGGAAAATAGATAGATCCACCATTAAGTATACCGAAATAATCAGGTTGAAGAGCTGAGTTGATTTAGCCATGTCCGTCTGTCCGTCTGTCTGTTTGTATGCAAACCAGTCCCTCAATTTTTGAGATATCTTGATAAAATTTGGTGAGCGGGTGTATTTGGGTGTCCGATTAGACATTTGTCGGAACCGGCCGGATCGGACCCCTATAGCATATATCCTCCATACAACAGATTTTTCAGAAAAAGAGGATTTTTGTAATATCTTACTCAATTTAACAAATTAAAGCTTCAAACTTCACCATATACTTTCGTATATTGCACATATTGTTGCCTGAAAAAATTGATGAGATCGGTCGTATATATAGTATATATCCCCCACCACCGATTGTTCAGATAAGAAACTTTTCGTAATTACTGCCCTATTTTAAGAGCTAGAGGCTTCAAATTTCAACGAATGCTTACGTATATAGCATGTATTGCTGTCTGAAAAAATCATAAAGATCGGTGGTATATGTAGTATATATATGGTGGTATATAAAGTATATATATATATTTTCGCAATTTTAGCCCCATTTTAACAGCTAGAAGCTTCAAATTTCACCGAATGCTTACGTATATGGCATATATTGTTGTCTGAAAAAATCATAGATATCGGTTGTATATGTAGTATATATCTCATTCAACCCATTGTTCAGATAAGAAAATGTTCGCAATTTCTACCCCAGTTTAACAGCTATAAGCTTCAAATTTCACCGATTGCTTACGTATATAGTATATATTGTTGTGTCAAAAAATCATAGAGATAGGTGATATATATAATATATATATGATGGTATATATCAGGCATGCTTAACCAACGAACCATTAACGAAATGATATCGGTTCGTTGGTTAAGCATGCCTGGTATATATAGTATATATATTTTTTTTTTGCGATTTCGGCCCCATTTTAACAGCTAGAAGCTTCACATTTCACCAAATGCTTACATGTATAGCATATACTGATGTCTGAAAAAATCATTGAGATCGGTGGTATATGTATTATATACTTCATATAAACTGTAATTTTTGCCCCTTTTTTACGGCTAGAAGCTTCAAAATTCATATATTTTTGAAATACGTGATTCGTAGTCATAGTTTTTACATGCAGACCGATTCGTATTGATCAGCCGCAGTGCATAGGCCTATTTTTGTTAACAAATATTACTCTATTTGTTTATAATTAATAGAAAAAGTTTTTTGTAAATTCGAAAATCTGTGCAACTATCGAAATTGCCATCTGTAGGACGCATTATGTTCACAAACCCCCCTGAGTACATAGCTCCAAATTCTCAATTGTTCCGTTGCTCAAATGTTTCATCTCTACGTATGTATATATTTGTACAAGCCAAACGGTGAGAGAACTACTGTTTCGCTCATTTTCTGTTGAAATAAAATATTGTTTCCAATTACCTATATTGGTTTGTACCAAAATCTTTAAAAAATAGTTAGCGCAGAAAAAAACTTTAAAGAGAAGTAACAACTTAACCGGCCTATTTTTTTGGACAAATTTTACTTACACGTAAAAGCAAAGGTCTTTATTTAACAGATTCTTTGTTTTTCATTTTAGGTGCTTTAAAAAAATGAAATCAGAAATAATGAGTCAACTTTTGTTCAAACTCACTAAATTTATTTATTTATAACAATTAATTGCAAATTTGACCCAAATGTTTTTTGCATTTCCAGATTTTATGCTCACTTTAGATATAGCACGTCTTATAGTGAACAAAAAATAAATAAATTTGCTACAAAGATATTACATTAAAATTTGTATATTGTCTTTTATGCTAATTTATTTTGATATTTCTTATTTTATTTTATTATATTATCTTTTATTTCAACTTAGTTTATTATTATTTAAATGCAACTTGATTGAATCGGAAAATTTCATGTTGTATATTAAACGAAAAAAAAACAACCCAAAAATGTTTTCGATTTTAGGTTGAAATATTGCATAGGCAGTATATTACCCACTACATTTATTATTAGGCTAACTTTGTTTGATTATATGCCCATTAATCGGATGCTTAGATCCCATAATCCTAATTTGTTTATGTCGCTTAAAATTATGAAATCAATTTTATTTTAGTAAATATGTTTGCGTGAATAATTTCAATGTTTTTCTTTTTTTCTAATTTATTCTGCTTTGCTATATCTTAGTATTATATCGTTCACAGGCGTTATTTTATGGTAGATATGGTCATATATATTCATCTCCATTTCATGAATATGAATGTTTACAAATTTAATACAAATTAATTACGTACATAGATATCAATGGGAATCCCAACATTAAATATCCGAATATTAGAATCTTCATATTTCCACAATGATAACATTAAAACCCGGAAAAAGGTCCAAGTGCACTTATTGCGTTTTTATATGGAACTGTTTATTCACATCACTTAATTTTTTCGCACTTTAAGTACTTTATTTTTTTTCTTTCATTTAAATTTTTTAGTAAACTCTGCCTTCTTTCTCATTACATAATTTTTTTATATTTTTATTTTTTATGAAGGTATCCTCTATTCTATTCGAAATTTTCGTTTTGTGTTACACTTATGTACATACTACATATGTATTTATACAAAATTAAACTCGGTAAAGCGCCAATTGCATACCTAACGGGTGGCGTGAAATAGGCTAAATTCCTTAAGCACATTTCTTCGTTTTTAACTAAAAGTTCGTGTTTTTGAATTATGACACTATTGAAGTAAATGGGCGATATATATATATGGGAGATATAGGCCTACTGGGGAACCGAGCACACAAAACTAACTTCGGTAGCGCCCCCACGGGGACCTCCCGGGTGGTGTGGAAAAACCTATTTTTCAATTTAATGTCAAGTAATTTCACCTTAATTCTATGTCAATTTCTTTTGATTTTACATATTTTTTATATTTTTGTTTAAGGAGTTCCATACCAAAAGGTTATAATTACATTTGAAAATTTTGTAGAAAATTTAAGAAAATACAATAAAAATTACAATGTCTTAATGAAAAATTTAAGTAAGTTAGACCAGTTTGCTATATTTCCGCTCACTGCTTAACTATTAACGCATTATTTCACTACCCCCAACACTGGATACTAGTACATCTTATTACGTTCGTGGCTCTTTTGTTCTACCTCTCGAGCGTTTTTAAAATTGTGGAATGAAATTTTCATTTTCTGTAATCGTGCGTATATCATGCTCTACGCTAGCTCTATGCTAGCTGTGCTGTCATCATGATACGTCATATGATCTGCATCCTCGTTTGTGTAACAATATAAAACGCCGTTGTTCAAAAAATAGCTACGAGTGTACCATAAGTTGGCGCTTTCGTTGGTTTCTTTTAATGACTGATTATATTTTTCAAGTAGCTGCCTTTTAGTTGTTCTTCTCGCAGCTCATCAGGTTTATTATGTGGTAAGTCGATTTGGAAAGCGTAAGTGCAGTTTGTAGCAAATTTCTTCCTCGTTACTGAGTGGTCGTGATAACATATCGGCAACAGAATTCGTTCTCCCTGGTGTATTGTCGATTTTAAAATTATACTGCTGTATTTTTAGTGCCCACCTTGCTAGGCGGCCTGTTGGTGACTTTATGGTTAATAACCATTTTAGCGGTTGGTGATCGGACACCAATAATACTTCAGCGTCTTCTATATAGCCTCTGAATTTCGCACATGCCCATACAATGGCGAGGGCTTCACGTTCGGTAGATGAATAATTTTTCTCTGCTGTTGTCAAAAGTCGACTCGCATGTTCGATAGGGTGTTCGCATTCTTTCTCCCCCTGGATAAGAACAGCTCGCAAGACATAAGCACTTGCGTCCGCCTTAATGATGAACGGGACATTGCCTTCAGTTTGCTTCAAGATTGGAAGGAAAACGAGCCGTTGTTTAAGCTTGTTGCTTGTTAAAAGCTTCCACTCCAGTACTCCACTTCCGTTCAGCATTCTTTTTCATTAGCTCCGTAAGCGGTTTGGCAATTTCAGCGAATCGGTCAAAATAGCGCCAATACCAAGAGCAGGTTTGTATTAATGATATCAATTCTTTGATATTTCTTGGTTCTTTCCTGTGTGTAGTCGCCAGAGTGTTTTCTGGGTCAGCTTGTATGCCTGCGGTCGTTAAGACGTGACCAAGGTATTTAACACTTGCGCAAAAAAAACGACATTTGCTAGAATTAACGCGCAGCTTGAACTTTTCCAACTTCAGGATTACGCTTTTTAAGTCGTTTAAGTGCTCTGTAAATGATGGTGAACAAATGATTATATCATCAAGATATGCTAAAATGTGTACATTTGGCAGCGTTGCCTTAAAACGGTCGATTAGTCTTTGAAATGTGGAAGGTGCGTTGCAAAGACCAAAAGGCATTGTACCAAAAGGCGTAATCAGGCATGTTTTGTCTCGGTCTCTTTCAGCAACAGCAAATACCCACTTTGAAGATCTAGAGTGGTCATAAATTTTGTGCTTTTTGCAGCGTACAATAGATCATCCATACGAGGCAAGGGGTATCGGTCGGGCTTTGTTATAACATTTAACTTGCGATAGTCCACACATACACGAGTACCACCATCTTTTTTAGGCACCATAACAACAGGTGATGACCACACTGACTCACATTCTTCTATAATATCATTTTCGAGCATTTTGTGAAACTCAGCTTTTCGTTCCTTTAACTTAGAAAATGATAATCTATGGTGGTGATGCAATCGGATCGTGCTCGCCAGTATCAATAAAATGTTGTGTATATGGCGTCGGTTCACACGACGCGGCAAAAACTTTTACGTGGGATTGAAGCATATTGTCCAGTTCAATTTTCTCTGATACTTCCAATCCTGAGCCATCTTTTTCTTTCAGCACTTTAAAACCAACAGAAAATAAATCTACCTTATCAGCAATGTTTTGGTTATAGGTAGCACCAGTAAACAAATTGGGCTTTATAGGTCTTTCAGGTGTAATCATGTTGGGTGGAATCGCATCTCTAAGAATACTTTGTACAATACGCGGTGAGTAATCGTTTGGCAAATCAGGACCATAATACTAAAATTCGGACATATACACTTTTTGCTGTTCAACTTCTCTGACTGCCGCTTCCTCGGGCTTACGTTTTGTTGAGCATACTTATCCAATTTCAATAATGTTTAATTCGAGTGGCAATGGGGTAGCGAATTTGAAATGTTGCGTTGGATTACTTTCAAAGAACCAGTATCTTTGACCCATATTTAAAACTTTCCGCTTGTTCCAAGAAATCTGCGCCAATTAGCGTTTTATTGCCAACTGATTCTGGTATGATCATAAATTGAATTTTGAAGGTACGCCCACCTATTACTATATCGCAATTAGTTGTGAGGAATTTTTGAAGTTTCGTATTTCCGTCGGCAAGAGTAATTTCGCATTCAACTTTGCGGTATGTGCACCCTTTAAGATCTATCGCGCCCTTCAATTTTGCGCTAGCTACACTAGTTCGAGCCCCACTATCAAAATACACTTGCCCAGATACCCCAAACAGACTTACATTTGCAATCAAAATGTCTCTTCCAACTGGAACTGTTATGGAATTGAAACCTACCGAACCATGGCTAGTGGACGGTTTATTTGAACATTTTGGACAATTTGCGCGTGTAACGCCTGGTGCGTTGCATCCATAACGAGCAAAAGTCGGCTTTGTTACTATTACATTAGCAATTGCTTGGGTTTGAGCTACTTTAATTTCTTCATTTTTCTTTTTGAAACACGCTCCTGCGCTATGCCCTTTTTTGCGACAAAAAGCACATCGTACCGGACCACTTGCGTTAGCAACAGCTTTATCAGCGTTCACGGCCCACATTTTGTGTTCGCGCAGGGTCATTTCTGCTTCTCTAGCTTCGGTCAACAAATCGTCGAATGTATTAATGCGCCTACGACACGCCCTGTCCGTAATTTGCAAATGAATCATGCCAAACAAAAGGTCGATTTGGACGGATTCACTCGGAGCATCCGAGATTTGAGAAAAAAGAGCACGCATTTTGCGAACAAGTGTCCGTCGGTTTATTTTTAGCTTGTTTTCCTTCTACGATTTCGGAATATATTCGCCAGTCAGGTTTAGGGGGACAAAAAGATTCGCGCAACATACGCACAACATCTTCAAAAGTGTTAGGTGCCTGTACACCGCGCCACCATTCTGCTGCGTCACCCTCTAAAATCATGGGAAGACCAGTGATAGCGTCAGCATCACTTATTTTTTCTACGGCTTTAAACGTAGTTACGGCTGCAATGAACTCCTCAACTTTTGTGTTCACCTGCGTAACGAGCAGTGCAAATGCTTAACGAACCACTACGTACATTGCATCGGCTTACAACATTGATAAGCTCTTGAAACTGTTCAGGAGACAAATGACCCATATTATTGTTAATAATCTTAGTTCGCTTTGCAATTCTATCGCTTCAGCGATATGTATTTAAACTACTCGAGAGGTTTGCCCCACGTTGGGCGCCGATTATAGAAGTTATTTTCCCAATAAAAGGGATGAACTTGGTGCACAACGAATATTTATTAAGATTTGGGAGTGTAAGTTCGGTGAAGTATAATACACAAAAAACCTCTCAAGTGGACGAAAATCGCAAAGTGAAGCTGCAGACATTGGTGCGTTATCGGTAACCGTATCGGTAAACTTATAACAGCTGATTCGACCAACGTTATGGAAATCAATGTAATCGATTATTGGTGCCGTATCGTAACACTAAGGTCGTAACCATATCGTAGCCAACCAATTGGTTTTTGGTTTTTCGCCGTACCCATAACCTAAAAATATTTGAGTTGGTGAATTTAATAACTCTTTGTAGGTTTTATTCATTATTTTGGATACGTTATGATTAGGAGACTTACTTTTTGTGGAACATGTTTGTAATTTTTTGCGTTTTCTTCATTTTTATGAAATTTTCACGATTTTTAGGTTAAGGCACCATTAATTGATAACAATGTATCGTATAGGGTTGCGTTAGGGATACGACTACAGCGATACGACATACTTGACCAATGACTCCGCTTTGAAAGATGACCACTTGAGAGCGCTTCTTTTATAGCAACAGGTGCTGAGCTTTTACGTTGGTATTAAGAGCTTTGTGTGTTCTAATTTCAAATGTTGTGTATATGTGTATCGTAATATTGTTTTCACACAGAAACTTAATGATCTCATTTCACCTGCTAATGAGATCGTAAATTTTTTGCTTTCACACAGAAGTAACTGCTCGATTAGTATGAAGGATGAGACAGACAATCATGGCGGAACGATACAAGGTGGGAGCATGGTCACATACCTACAAACAAAAAAAATTCCTTGTACTTGTAAATTCGATGGACAAATGTCAAAATCGTACTGCGCCGGTAGTTTATGTATCAAATCAAATAAAAAAGGTTATAATCAGCTCTTCGATGCGGCCACCTTGTATCGTTCCGCCATGCAGACAATGACATTTGCTTTGTCAAATGACATTTTTAAGCACTGAACACACCAAAAACTAAGAAGCGGAAACGGAAGCGGAACGCTGCCAACAGAGTTGCATTGTGCTTTTGACTTCATTAGGCATTCGATTAGCTACTAATGAAATAATAATAGATTCGAATTTTGTAGGGAAGATTGAGCTCAATAAGCGTCTTAATGTAGAAAATTTCCTTTATTATTCAATAAGCCGTCTGTGTGAAAATAGTATAACCAACATATATTGTGGAACATATTGTAGTGCTTTTGTGTATCATAACTAACATATGTTGTGGAACGAATTGTAGTGCTTTTAGATTAACAGGGTTGTCGTTGACAACTAATAGTACTAACTGAGCATTTATACTACTAAAAGTAAATAGTCATACTACTAAATTATACTTATGCTACAAAATTCAAATAAAGTGGAATGTTTACAACATAAGCAAACTTATGTATGATATAAATTTAGCTTAACTAGAATTAATAAAATATATATAAATTATATATGTTTTTAAATTAGACAATTTATTACATTCTTGTACATATAATTAAATATGTATGTTTCATGAGCTTGAGGCCGTAAAGTAAATAAAACACGTTTATTTTACTTTTAAAAATATTTAATTGGTCGATATTTCGACTTCAACCTGAAGTCATCATCAGGAACGCAAAGATGTGCTTGTTGTAAAAACCTGGCGATAACAATTTTTTAAAAAAAAAAAATTTTTTTTGGATTTTGGGGAGTTTTTTGGTGAAAAATTACCCCTTTCGCCATTTTTCTATAGCAGGCTCGAAAATAATGTTTTTGGGTATGCATAGTGGAACTTTTTTTCGTGAGACCAAATCCTATCGAAAAATCGATGGCGCGATATCGGTTAATAAATCGACCCAGTCTAACATACGTACATATCGACATATTAATATAAAAAACAGGCAATATTATAAATATATAAACGAAAATTCTACATAATTAAAAGGAATAAATCTTTGTGCTACGGGTTTATACTGTGCAACATTTATTAGCTACTTAGGCAAATAATATCAAATACATTTGATGTAAAAAGTGAAATCGCAGCTGGACGCAGGTAGACCTTATGAATTCAGGTAACTGAATATTTAGCAAATACCTACTGTAAATTTCACGGAGAACTTTTTTGTCCTTTTTTTTATTTTTCATCATTTTCATGAAATTTTATTTTTTATTTTTTGCCAGGCTTTTCGGGCAGAGGCGCCATAGTGCCACGTTCAACGCACGTAAGTCCGTAGCCCGGAACGTAGAAATCTAAACAATTTTGATTTTTTCCGCAAGAACTTGTCAGCTGATTGCTCTAGTAAACTTTTGCACAGAGTTGCCTCGTAAACTTTTGCGCCCTAATTTTTGACCGTTTGCAGTTTTTATTCAAAAACACCAAAAAGTTGTGGAAATAATTCGAATTAATTATGTAAAAGTTTAAATTATTAATATGTAATATATTTATACTTATTTAATATTAATTCCAGCCTTTTACAACATCAAAAATTAAAATAGAAAAAGTTGATGTTTCCATAAGCATGCATTCAAACAGGTCAATGGCAACAATTTTTTCTTTGCCACTACGGGCATAAATTTCGCTCAAAGTTGTGTATGTACGGCATACGTATCGTACGTTACACACGTCGGTGGGTAACTATGGCTTAAGTAATAGCGTTTTCTTTTCTGAAATAAATTGTTGCCTAAGTAAATGGTAAAGCCTTAATAGAGTTACTCCTACCCCAGAAAATTGTCAACATTTATAGTGCATACAAAGAACATTTCAACTCACCATATTCACTCATATCACAAATCACACAAGAAGATTTCGCATTGCGCATGTAAACATTATATCAGCTCCTTTTTATGGGCAATTCTTACGTCATTTTCCTTCAGCTCTTTTTTTTTTCTCTCTTTCATTCGCTCAAACAGTCAAATGTGACGTACATGCGCAGAATGAAGCAATTTTGAACTCATGAAGGCGCAATCTCGGTACTCATATTAACAGAGTATATGTGGAACTTAAGAGCGAATTGAGAGTTTCACAGAGTTGCACTGCCACACCGCCATTTTATGCAGGGTAAAAGTGTAACGCTTTTGCGTTGCGAGCAGGCAACAATTTTCACAAAACAACGAAATACCCCGTAAAGGCGTTGCCTGTTTTATAGAACAACAACCCTTGCGCGGCGTACAAAAAGCGTAACACTTTAGCCAGAAGAGAAAACGCTATAAGATGCGCTGGCACAGTGGGCTGAATCTGACCAAACAGGTAATATACTTGCAACATTTAGTCGTGCCTAAGTAGCTAACACATGTCGCACAGTATAAACCCGTAGCACAAAGATTTATTCCTTTTAATTATGTAGAATTTTCGTTTATATATATATAATATTGCCTGTTTTTTATATTAATATGTCGATATGTACGTATGTTAGACTGGGTCAATTTATTAACCGATATCGCGCCATCGATTTTCGATAGGATTTGGTCTCATGAAAAAAAGTTCCACTATGCATACCCAAAAACATTATTTTCGAGCCTGCTATAGAAAAATGGCGAAAGGCTTAATTTTTCACCAAAACACTCCCCAAAATCCAAAAAAAAAATTTTTTTCAAAAAATTGTTATCGCCTGGTTTTTACAACAAGCACATCTTTGCGTTTCTGATGATGACTTCAGGTTGAAGTCGAAATATCGACCAATTAAATATTTTTAAAAGTAAAATAAACGTGTTTTATTTACTTTACGGCCTCAAGCTCATGAAACATACATATTTAATTGTATGTACAAGAATGTAATAAATTGTCTAATTTAAAAACATATATAATTTATATATATTTTATTAATTCTAGTTAAGCTAAATTTATATGATACATAAGTTTGCTTATGTTGTAGACATTCCACTTTATTTGAATTTTGTAGCATAAGTATAATTTAGTAGTATGACTATTTACTTTTAGTAGTATAAATGCTCAGTTAGTACTGTAGCGATACCTGTTAGTTTTTAACTTGTTATTCTCTTTTAATAATTTTATAATTTGATCAAATTACTTTTGCTTTGTAATTTCAAATTGGAAAAAATAAAATTAATTGAATTTAAGATTTCAGAATATCTACAAATTATTAATACTGGATACGTATCCTATAAATTGGTGACCCCGAACGCTTTTTCCAGCTACACAACTTTCCTCGGCAATTCAAAGATCCTTAAGAGAATTGTCATCAACTTTTAATTATTTCATCTTCGTTTTCCTTTGTTCAACGCGATGTTCACATCTCCTCCAATGATCCGCAGCGTTGCACGAGCACTGAACGCTCCAAGAGATCAGAATGCAGATCAAGAAGAGGAATTTTCTGATGCAAGCAACGTTGTGAATGCAGATTCACATCAAGCAAACGGATTCGCAACTCGTGTTCTCGTTCCAAAATTACAAGGCTATGAACTCAATAACGTGGAATCATGGTTTCGTCGCTTAGAATCATTTTTTATCCTTCAAGGAATCAATTCTTTGCCATCATCACAACAAGATGATGAAAATTTTCACGTGACAATCATCAATTTGGATGAGCGGTTATATGATCAAGCATATGATGTGATTACAAATCCTCCTACAAACGAAAAATTTAGGACGCTTAAAGATACAATTTTAGCCAAGTTTTCTTCATCGTCCGTCGCACGTTTAGAGCAATTGGTATCAGGTATTCAGCTCGGAGATAACAAACCCAGCCACATGCTAACCCAGCTGCAACGTACAAACGTAACAAGAGACCAACAATTAATCAAGGATTTTTGGATGCAGCGTCTGCCAACTGCTGCGCGTGCGGTCATCGCTGGCGTTGCTAAGAGCAGTCCAATGATGTCCATTGAAGATCTTGCTCTTGTAGCCGACGAAATCAATGATAACATTAAGAAGAATGAAATAACTGAAATCGATTTTCAATCTTCCTCTTCGAACGTTAGTGCCATTCGAGACAACAGCAGATCCTTATCCGAACGCATGGCAAAAATTGAAAATTCGTTAACTCGTTTGGAAAAGATGTTCAACAGCGATCAAGCTCAGCCTAACGCTCGACGACAATCAAAATCATTTTCTCAGGAAACTGAATCTAAAGTTTGCTGGTACCACAACAAATTCGGGGAAAGTGCAACACAATGCAAAGCACCGTGCTCTTTCAGCTCAAAAAACTGAATAGGTTGGCGATGTATTCTTCAAACATCGCCAAGGATGAAAAAACACAACATTTAGTCAACAACAATAATCATCTCACTTCATCTATTCGCCTCTTCGTTAAAGATCGATCCTCGGAACGAAAGTTTTTAATTGATACTGGAGCAGACGTTTCCGTAGTCAGTGCATCTTCGTTTCAGATCTCACATTCAAAAACATTCTCATCTCAACTTTACGCAGCGAATAACACAGCTATTTCTACTTTTGGAACCGCTCATTTATCAATTGACTTGGGTTTGGGACGGTCTTTCCAGTGGAAATTGTCATCGCACAAACCAATCACAACATCATTGGTGCAGACTTTCTCAATTATTTTGGTTTACTAATTGATGTCAAAAATTCTCTTTTGATTGACAATCGCACCAAATTAAAAACAAGATGTCTTCATGCTTGTGGCATTGGAACAATATCAATAAAATCATTTGATTCATCGTGCAGGTATTCCGTTCTTTTATCGAAATTTCCTGATATTACTCAACTCAATAAGATTGCTGCGCTACCAGTTGAGTTTTCAACAACGCATGTGATTGAAACTCGCGGAGCACCTGTAACCGCCAAACCTCGAAGACTCACGGATGAAAAGCTCAAAGCGGCAAAGGAAGAATTTGCCTTTCTCACGAAGGTTGGCATTTGCAGACCATCAAAAAGTCCTTATGCATCACCCTTGCATATGGTTCGTAAATCTAATGGTACATGGCGTCCTTGCGGAGACTACCGTGCACTTAATGCACAAACTGTTCCAGATAAGTATCCACTTCCCCATATCCAGTATTTTAGCAACATAATGTACGGTAAGTCTATTTTTAGCAAAATAGATTTGAATAGGGCATATAATCAAATACCCATCCGTGAACAAGATATTCCGAAGACAGCGATAATTACTCCGTTTGGTCTTTTTGAGTTTACGCATATGACATTCGGTCTCTGTAATGCTGCTCAAACTTTCCAGCGATTTATGAACGAAGTTTTGAGAGATTTAGACTTCACATTTTCATATCTTGATGATATCTGCATCGCATCTGAATCACGTTCCGAACATATCAACCATCTTCAACAAGTTTTTGAACGACTTCAAAAATTTCAGTTAACACTTAATCCATCTAAGAGTGAGTTTGGAAGAAGTGAACTAATTTTTTTAGGGCATCTCATCTCATCGGAAGGGATTCGTCCCTGTCCAAAAAAAATTGATGTAATCAAAAATTATCCACTTCCTACAGTTGCTATGGAGCTAAAAAGATTTTTAAATATGATAAACTTTTATAGAAGATTTATTCCTCGCGCTATTGAACATCAACAACCTCTTATTGATTTAATAAAGGGTAACAAAAAAAAGGACAAGACTCCAATTAAATGGGACTCGAAAACTCTTCAAAACTTTGATGCGTGCAAACAGGCACTAATTAATGCAACGCTTTTAGCACATCCGAAGTTGAATGCGGAGATTGTTTTATGCACAGATGCAAGTGAAACAGCTGTCGGGGCTGTTCTACATCAGATTAATGCTGGGCTAACTCAGCCTCTTGGTTTTTTCTCCAAGAAACTTTCGAATGCCCAAAAAAAATATAGCACTTATGACCGCGAACTGCTTGCCATTTATCTGGGTATTAAGTACTTTCGGTTTGCATTGGAAGGCAGAGATTTTGAAATATGGACTGATCATAAGCCCCTTTCATTTGCTTTCACTAAAAAACATGATTCTTCTTCTCCACGTCAAATTAGGCATCTCGATTTCATTGGACAGTTTTCTACTCGTATCGTATATGTACCAGGCGAAGAAAATATAACTGCGGATACGTTATCTCGCATCGAGTCTTTAAAATCAGATCGCGACGTTATTAATTTAGAACATATGGCAGATGCTCAGCGAAATTGTCCAGAATTACAGAATTTTCTTAACTCCTCTACCACTTCTCTAAAACTTAAATCTATTCAGCTGCCAAATTGTTCAAAACCAATTGTATGCGATTTTTCTATACAGTCCGCGCGGCCTTTTGTTCCGAAGTCGTTCAGGGAGAAGGTTATATTGAAATTGCACAATATTGCACATACCAGCGCCAGATCCACTTTCAACACTATTCGACAACGTTTTGTATGGCCACATATGCAATCAGAAATAACAAGGTTCGTAAAAGGCTGCATTCAATGTCAACGGTCTAAGGTTAGTAGGCATTCTGCATCACCGTTTGGAAAATATTGTCTTCCATCACAAAGATTTGAACATATCAACATCGATCTTATTGGTCCACTGCCACCATCAAATGGTTTTCAATATTGCCTTACAATCATTGATCGCTATACCAGGTGGCCTGAAGCAATTCCTATCACAGATATTAGCGCAAGAACTGTTGCAAAAGCATTAATTGATGGTTGGATTTCTCGTTTTGGAGTACCGGTTCGTTTAACTACCGATCAAGGAAGACAGTTCAGTTCAAATCTTTTTAGTGAACTTTCTCGGATTCTCGGCATTGATCATCTTCGTACTACCGCTTACCATCCTCAGTCTAACGGAATTATTGAACGATGGCATAGAACTTTGAAAGCGTCGTTAATGTGTTTTAATAGGTTAAAATGGACTGAGCATTTACCGATTGTCCTGCTGGGATTAAGATCAACATTCAAGCCAGACATCGGATCAAGTCCATCACAAATGGTTTACGGGACTGTACTTAAATTACCTGGCGAAATGTTTATCGATAGTCATTTCAAACCACAGGAAGAGTTTGTTAAGGAATTTACTCAGCTAATCAAAACCATCCGACCTGCAGACGCAGCTCATCATTCGACTACAAAACCGTTTGTTAATGGAAAATTAAATGATGTGACGCATGTGTTTATTCGTGTGGATAAAATACGTTCATCACTCACACCGCCATACGACGGACCATTTGAAATTAAAAAACGTTTTCCCAAGTTCTATACTATTTTGGTTGGAGATCGAAGTTTGAATATCTCTATTGACAGATTGAAGCCTGCTTTCATTACAATGGAAAAATCTGGAAGTCTGCAAGAAAATTAATCAAACATTTCGACTTTCAAACATTTTATTTATTGATAGTCTGGCGGGGGAATACTGTAGCGATACCTGTTAGTTTTTAACTTGTTATTCTCTTTTAATAATTTTATAATTTGATCAAATTACTTTTGCTTTGTAATTTCAAATTGGAAAAAATAAAATTAATTGAATTTAAGATTTCAGAATATCTACAAATTATTAATACTGGATACGTATCCTATAGTACTATTAGTTGTCAACGACAACCCTGTTAATCTAAAAGCACTACAATTCGTTCCCCAACATATGTTAGTTATGATACACAAAAGCAGTACAATATGTTCCACAATATATGTTGGTTATACTATTTTCACACATACGGCTTATTGAATAATAAAGGCAATTTTCTACATTAAGACGCTTATTGAGCTCAATCTTCCCTACAAAATTCGAATCTATTATTATTTCATTAGTAGCTAATCGAATGCCTAATGAAGTCAAAAGCACAATGCAACTCTGTTGGCAGCGTTCCGCTTCCGTTTCCGCTTCTTAGTTTTTGGTGTGTTCAGTGCTTAAAAATGTCATTTGTCAAAGCAAATGTCATTGTCTGCATGGCGGAACGATACAAGGTGGCCGCATCGAACAGCTGATTATAACCTTTTTTATTTGATTTGATACATCAACTACTGGCGCAGTACGATTTTGACATTTGTCCATCGAATTTACAAGTACATGGAATTTTTTTTGTTTGTAGGTATGTCATCATGCTCCCACCTTGTATCGTTCCGCCATGATTGTCTGTCTCATCCTTCATACTAATCGAGCAGTTACTTCTGTGTGAAAGCAAAAAATTTACGATTTCATTAGCAGGTGAAATGAGATCATTAAGTTTCTGTGTGAAAACAGTATTACGATACACATATACACAACATTTGAAATTAGAATACACAAAGCTCTTAATACCAACGTAAAAGCTCAGCACCTGTTGCTATAAAAGAATCGCTCTCAAGTGGTCATCTTTCAAAGCGGAGTCATTGGTCAAGTATGTCGTATCGCTGTAGTCGTATCCCTAACGTAACCCTATACGATACATTGTTATCAATTAATGGTGCCTTAACCTAAAAATCGTGAAAATTTCATAAAAATGAAGAAAACGCAAAAAATTACAAACATGTTCCACAAAAAGTAAGTCTCCTAATCATAATGTATCCAAAATAATGAATAAAACCTACAAAGAGTTATTAAATTCACCAACTCAAATATTTTTAGGTTATGGGTACGGCGAAAAACCAAAAACCAATTGGTTGGCTACGATATGGTTACGACCTTAGCGTTACGATACGGCACCAATAATCGATTACATTGATTCCCATAACGTTGGTCGAATCAGCTGTTATAAGTTTACCGATACGGTTACCGATAACGCACCAATGTCTGCAGCTTAACTTTGCGATTTTCGTCCACTTGAGAGGTTTTTTGTATATTATACTTCACCGAACTTACACTCCCAAATCTTAATAAATATTCGTTGTTAACCAAGTTCCTCCCTTTTATTTGGAAAATAACTTTTATAATTGGCGCCCAACGTGGGGCAAACTCCCGAGTAGTTTAAATACATATCGCCGAAGCGATAGAATTGCAAAGCGAACTAAGATTATTAACAATAATATGGCTCATTTGTCTCCTGAACAGTTTCAAGAGCTTATCAATGTTGTAAGCCGATGCAATGTACGTAGTGGTTCGTTAAGCATTTGCACTGCTCGTTAAGCAGGTGAACACAAAAGTTGAGGAGTTCATTGCGGCCGTAACTACGTTTAAAGCCGTAGAAAAAATAAGTGATGCTGACGCTATCACTGGTCTTCCCATGATTTTAGAGGGTGGCGCAGCAGAATGGTGGCGCGGTGTACAGGCACCTAACACTTTTGAAGATGTTGTGCGTATGTTGCGCGAATCTTTTTGTCCCCTCAAACCTGACTGGCGAATATATTCCGAAATCGTAGAAGCAAAACAAGCTAAAAATAAACCGACGGACACTTGTTCGCAAAAAGCGTGCTCTGTTTTCTCAAATCTCGGATGCTCCGAGTGAATCCGTCCAAATCGACCTTTTGTTTGGCATGATTCATTTGCAAATTACGGACAGGGTGTGTCGTAGGCGCATTAATACATTCGACAATTTGTTGACCGAAGCTAGAGAAGCAGAAATGACCCTGCGCGAACACAAAATGTGGGCCGTGAACGCTGATAAAGCTGTTGCTAACGTAAGTGGTCCGGTACGATGTGCTTTTTGTCGCAAAAAAGGGCATAGCGCAGAAGCGTGTTTCAAAAAGAAAGATGAAGAAATTAAAGTAGCTCAAACCCAAGCAATTGCTAATGTAATAGTAACAAAGCCGACTTATGCTTATTATGGATGCAACGCACCAGGCGTTACACGCGCAAATTGTCCAAAATGTTCAACTAAACCGTCCACTAGCCATGGTTCGGTAGGTTTCAATTCCATAACAGTTCCAGTTGGAAAATACATTTTGATTGCAAATGTAAGTCTGTTTGGGGTATCTGGACAAGTGTATTTTGATAGTGGGGCTCCAACTAGTGTAGCTAGCGCAAACTTGAAACGCGCGATGGATCTTAAAGTGTGCACATACCGCAAAGTTGAATGCGAAATTACTCTTGCCGACGGATGTACGAAACTTCAAAAATGCCTCACAACTAATTACGATATAGTAATAGGTGGGCGTACCTTCAAAATTCAATTTATGATCATACCAGAATCAGTTGGCAATAAAACGATAATTGGCACAGATTTCTTGGAACAAGCGGAAAGTTTTAAATATGGGTCAAAGATACTGGTTCTTTGAAAGTAATCCAACGCATCATTTCAAATTCGCTACCCCATTGCCACTCGAATTAAACATTATTGAAATTGGATAAGTATGCTCAACAAAACGTAAGCCCGAGGAAGCGGCAGTCAGAGAAGTTGAACAGCAAAAAGTGTATATGTCCGAATTTTAGTATTATGGTCCTGATTTGCCAAACGATTACTCACCGCGTATTGTACAAAGTATTCTTAGAGATGCGATTCCACTCAACATGATTACACCTGAAAGACCTATAAAGCCCAATTTGTTTACTGGTGCTACCTATAACCAAAATATTGCTGATAAGGTAGATTTATTTTCTGTTGGTTTGAAAGTGCTGAAAGAAAAAGATGGCTCAGGATTGGAAGTATCAGAGAAAATTGAACTGGACAATATGCTTCAATCCCACGTAAAAGTTTTTGCCGCGTCGTGTGAACCGACGCCATATACACAACATTTTATTGATACTGGCGAGCACGATCCGATTGCATCACCACCATAGATTATCATTTTCTAAGTTAAAGGAACTAAAAGCTGAGATTCACAAAATGCTCGAAAATGATATTATAGAAGAATGTGAGTCCACACTTCATCACCTGTTGTTATGGTGCCTAAAAAAGATGGTGGTACTCGTGTATGTGTGGACTATCGCAAGTTAAATGCTATAACAAAGCCCGACCGATACCCCTTGTCTCGTATGGATGACCTATTGCACGCTGCAAAAAGCACAAAATTTATGACCACTCTAGATCTTCAAAGTGGGTATTTGCTGTTGCTGAAAGAGACCGAGACAAAACATGCCTGATTACGCCTTTTGGTACATTCTGGTTTAAGAGAATGCCTTTTGGTCTCTGTCACGCACCTTCCACATTTCAAAGACTAATCGACCGTTTTAAGGCAACGCTGCCAAATGTACACATTTTAGCATATCTTGATGATATAATCATTTGTTCACCATCATTTACAGAGCACTTAAACGACTTAAAAAGCGTAATCCTGAAGTTGGAAAAGTTCAAGCTGCGCGTTAATTCTAGCAAATGTCGTTTTTGTTGCGCAAGTGTTAAATACCTTGGTCACGTCTTAACGACCGCAGGTATACAAGCTGACCCAGAAAACACTCTGGCGACTACACACAGGAAAGAACCAAGGAATATCAAAGAATTGATATCATTAATACAAACCTGCTCTTGGTATTGGCGCTATTTTGACCGATTCGCTGAAATTGCCAAACCGCTTACGGAGCTAATGAAGAAGAATGCTGAATGGAAGTGGAGTACACCACAAAGGGAAGCTTTTAACAAGCAACATGCTTAAACAACGACTCGTTTTCCTTCCAATCTTGAAGCAAGCTGAAGGCAATGTCCCGTTCATCATTAAGGCGGACGCAAGTGCTTATGCCTTGCGAGCTGTTCTTATCCAGGGGGAGAAAGAATGCGAACACCCTATCGAACATGCGAGCCGACTTTTGACAACAGCAGAGAAAAATTATTCAACTACCGAACGTGAAGCCCTCGCCATTGTATGGGCATGTGCGAAATTCAGAGGCTATATAGAAGACGCTGAAGTATTATTGGTGTCCGATCACCAACCGCTAAAATGGTTATTAACCATCAAGTCACCAACAGGCCGCCTAGCCAGGTGGGCACTACAAATACAGCAGTATTATTTTAAAATCGACTATACACCAGGGAGAACGAATTCTGTTGCCGATATGTTATCACGACCACTCAGTAACGAGGAAGAAATTGCAACAAACTGCACTTACGCTTTCCAAATCGACTTACCACATAATAAACCTGATGAGCTGCGAGAAGAACAACTAAAAGACAGCTACTTGAAAAATATAATCAGTCATTAAAAGAAACCAACGAAAGCGCCAACTTATGGTACACTCGTGGCTATTTTTTGAACAACGGCGTATTATATTGTTACGCAAACGAGGATGCAGATCATATGACGTATCATAATGACAGCACAGCTGGTCACTATGGAGCAGAGCGAACTATAGCACGTATTTTAAGTCGTTATTTCTGGCCAGAAATGCGAGCCGAAATTACGAAGTACGTTATAAACTGCATTGAATGCCGATGCGATACAAAGCAAGCAACATGAAGCCAATGGGATTGCTTCAAACAACAAGTAGCAAACAACGATTCGAAGTTGTTGCCGTAGATCTATTTGGTCCTTTGCCAAAAACGGAAGATGGCTATCAATGGATTTTGATTGCAGAAGATGTCACTAGTCGTTGGGAAAATTGCTCTAAAATTTTAATCGAAGAAGTTTTTTTACGACATGGTGTTCCTAGGCGTCTTAAATCTGATAACGGCGTGCAGTTCGTGTCCGCAATTATGCAGCAAATAGTTTACTGCATGGGAATTCACCAATTTTTACACCTGTTTATCACCCTGAAAGTAATCCAGACGAACGCAAAAACAGAGACCTTAAGGCTCAACTAGCGATGTGTGTGGACTATAGGTTTACCGTCCATACGATTTGCAATGAACTCAGCCAAGTGTTAATCAACCAGCTATACAGCAGCTTATCTCACTTTTGGAAGAGAATTGCGTACATTCTATGACGTAGAGCATGATATACGCACGATTACAGAAAATGAAAATTTCATTCCACAAATTACACCGTATTTGAAAACAATTGCAGAAAATTTTAAAAATGCTCGAGAGGTAGAACAAAAGAGCCACGGACGTAATAAGATGTACTAGTATCGCTTGTGGTCGAAATTCGACCAACTCTTATTTTTTTCAACTCAGTCTATTCATCCAGTGTTGGGGGTAGTGAAATAATGCGTTAATAGTTAAGCAGTGAGCGGAAATATAGCAAACCGGTCTAACTTACTTAAATTTTTCATTAAGACATTGTAATTTTTATTGTATTTTCTTAAATTTTCTACAAAATTTTCAAATGTAATTATAACCTTTTGGTATGGAGCTCCTTAAACAAAAATATAAAAAATATGTTATATCAAAAGAAATTGACATAGAATTAAGGTGAAATTACTTGACATTAAATTGAACAAGTAAGGAAGGCTAAGTTCGGGTGTAACCGAACATTACATACTCAGTTGAGAGCTATGGAGACAAAATAAGGAAAATCACCATGTAGGAAAATGAACCTAGGGTAACCCTGGAATGTGGTTGTATGACATGTGTATCAAATGGAAGGTATTAAAGAGTATTTTAAGAGAGAGTAGGCCATAGTTCTATGGATGGACGCCATTTAGGGATACCGCCATAAAGGTGGACCAGGGCTGACTCTAGAATTTGTTTGTACGATATGGGTATCAAATGAAAAGTGTTACTGAGCATTTTAAGAGGGAGTGGGCCTTAGGTCTATCGGTGGACGCCTTTTCGAGATATCGCCATTAAGGTGGACCAGGGGTGACTCTAGAATGTGTTTGTACGATATGGGTATCAAATGAAAGGTGGTAATGAGTATTTGTAAAAGGAATGGGCTTTAGTTCTATAGGTGAACGCCTTTTCGAGAAATCGCCATAAAGGTGGACCAGGGGTGACTCTAGAATATGTTTGTACGATATGGGTATCAAATGAAAGCTGTTAATGAGTATTTTGAAAAGGAGTGATCCTTAGTTCCATAGGTGGACGCCGTTTCGAGATATCGCCATAAAGGTGGACCAGGGGTGTCTCTAGAATATGTTTGTACGATATGGGAATCAAATGAAAGGTGTTACTGAGCATTTTAAGAGGGAGTGGGCATTAGGTCTATAGGTGGATGCCTTTTCGAGATATTGCCATTAGGGTGGGCCAGGGGTGACTCTAGAATGTTTGTACGATATGGGTATCAAACGAAAAGCGTTACTGAGCATTTTAAGAGGGAGTGGGCATTAGGTCTATAGGTGGACGCCTTTTCGAAATGTCGCCATTGGGGTGGGCCAGGGGTGACTCTAGAATGTGTTTGTATGATATGCGTATCAAATCAAAGATGACAATGAGCATTTTAAAAGGGAGTAATCCTTAGTTCTATAGGTGGACGCCTTTTCGAGATATCGCCATAAAGGTGGACCAAGGGTGACTCTAGAATGTTTGTACGATATGGGTATCAAACGAAAGGTGTTACTGAGCATTTTAAGAGGGAGTGGGCATGAGGTCTATAGGTGGACGCCTTTTCGAGATATCGTCATTAGGGTGGGCCAGGGGTGACTCTAGAATGTGTTTGTACGATATGGGTATCAAAAGAAAGGTGTTACTGAGCATTTTAAGAGGGAGTGGGCATTAGGTCTATAGATGGACGTCTTTTCGAGATATCGCCATTAGGGTGGGCCAGGGGTTACTCTAGAATGTTTGTACGATATGGGTATCAAACGAAAGGTGTTACTGAGCATTTTAAGAGGGAGTGGGAATTAGGTCTATAGGTGGACGCCTTTTCGAGATATCGCCATTAGGGTGGGCCAGGGGTGACTCTAGAATGTGTTTGTACGATATGGGTATCAAATGAAAGGTGGTAATAAGTATTTTAAAAGGGAGTAATCCTTAGTTCTATAGGTGGACACCTTTTCGAGATATCGCCATAAAGGTGGACCAAGGGTGACTCTAGAATGTTTGTACGATATGGGCATCAAACGAAAGGTGTTACTGAGCATTTTAAGAGGGAGTGGGCATTAGGTCTATAGGTGGACGCCTTTTCGAAATATCGCCATTAGGGTGGGCCAGGGTGACTCTAGAATGTGTTTGTACTATATAGGTATCAAATGAAAGGTGGTAATGAGTATTTTAAAAGGGAGTAATCCTTAGTTCTATAGGTGGACGCCTTTTCGAGATATCGCCATAAAGGTGGACCAAGGGTGACTCTAGAATGTTTGTACGATATGGGTATCAAACGAAAGGTGTTACAGAGCATTTTAAGAGGGAGTGGGCATTAGGTCTATAGATGGACGTCTTTTCGAGATATCGCCATTAGGGTGGGCCAGGGGTTACTCTAGAATGTTTGTACGATATGGGTATCAAACGAAAGGTGTTACTGAGCATTTTAAGAGGGAGTGGGAATTAGGTCTATAGGTGGACGCCTTTTCGAGATATCGCCATTAGGGTGGGCCAGGGGTGACTCTAGAATGTGTTTGTACGATATGGGTATCAAATGAAAGGTGGTAATAAGTATTTTAAAAGGGAGTAATCCTTAGTTCTATAGGTGGACACCTTTTCGAGATATCGCCATAAAGGTGGACCAAGGGTGACTCTAGAATGTTTGTACGATATGGGCATCAAACGAAAGGTGTTACTGAGCATTTTAAGAGGGAGTGGGCATTAGGTCTATAGGTGGACGCCTTTTCGAAATATCGCCATTAGGGTGGGCCAGGGTGACTCTAGAATGTGTTTGTACTATATAGGTATCAAATGAAAGGTGGTAATGAGTATTTTAAAAGGGAGTAATCCTTAGTTCTATAGGTGGACGCCTTTTCGAGATATCGCCATAAAGGTGGACCAAGGGTGACTCTAGAATGTTTGTACGATATGGGCATCAAACGAAAGGTGTTACTGAGCATTTTAAGAGGGAGTGGGCATTAGGTCTATAGGTGGACGCCTTTTCGAAATATCGCCATTAGGGTGGGCCAGGGTGACTCTAGAATGTGTTTGTACTATATAGGTATCAAATGAAAGGTGGTAATGAGTATTTTAAAAGGGAGTAATCCTTAGTTCTATAGGTGGACGCCTTTTCGAGATATCGCCATAAAGGTGGACCAAGGGTGACTCTAGAATGTGTTTGTACGATATGGGTATCAAAAGAAAGGTGTTACTGAGCATTTTAAGAGGGAGTGGGCATTAGGTCTATAGATGGACGTCTTTTCGAGATATCGCCATTAGGGTGGGCCAGGGGTTACTCTAGAATGTTTGTACGATATGGGTATCAAACGAAAGGTGTTACTGAGCATTTTAAGAGGGAGTGGGAATTAGGTCTATAGGTGGACGCCTTTTCGAAATGTCGCCATTGGGGTGGGCCAGGGGTGACTCTAGAATGTGTTTGTATGATATGCGTATCAAATCAAAGATGACAATGAGCATTTTAAAAGGGAGTAATCCTTAGTTCTATAGGTGGACGCCTTTTCGAGATATCGCCATAAAGGTGGACCAAGGGTGACTCTAGAATGTTTGTACGATATGGGTATCAAACGAAAGGTGTTGCTGAGCATTTTAAGAGGGAGTGGGCATTAGGTCTATAGATGGACGCCTTTTCGAGATATCGCCATTAGGGTGGGCCAGGGGTGACTCTAGAATGTTTGTACGATATGGGTATCAAACGAAAGGTGTTACAGAGCATTTTAAGAGGGAGTGGGCATTAGGTCTATAGGTGGACGCCTTTTCGAGATATCGCCATTAGGGTGGGCCAGGGGTGACTCTAGAATGTCTGTACGATATGGGTATCAAACGAAAGGTGTTACTGAGCATTTTAAGAGGGAGTGGACATTAGGTCTATAGGTGGACGCCTTTTCGAGATATCGCCATTAGGGTGGGCCAGGGGTGACTCTAGAATGTTTGTACGATATGGATATCAAACGAATGGTGTTACTGAGCATTTTAAGAGGGAGTGGGCATTAGGTCTATAGGTGGACGCCTTTTTGAGATATCGCCACTAGGGTGGGCCAGGGGTGACTCTAGAATGTGTTTGTACGATATGGATATCAAATTAAAACAATTAATGAGGGTTTTAAAAGCGAGTGGCCCTTAGATGTATATGTGAAGGCGTTCTCGCGATATCGACCAAAATGTGGACCAGGTGATCCAGAAAATCATCTGTCGGGTACTGGTAATTTATTTATATATGCAAGACCACTAACAGTATTCCTGCCAAGATTCCAATCGCTGTTGATTTCGCCTTGTAAAACTTTTTCATTTTCTTCTACTTAATATGGTAGGTGTCACACCCATTTTACAAAGTTTTTTCCAAAGTTATATTTTGCGTCAATAAACCAATCCAGTCACCATGTTTCATCCCTTTTTCGTATTTGGTATAGAATTATGGCATTTTTTTCATTTTTCGTAATTTTCGATATCGATAAAGTGGGCGTGGTTATGGTCGGATTTCGGCCATTTTTTATACCAATATAAAGTGAGTTCAGATAAGTACGTGGGCTAAGTTTGGTAAAGATATATCGGTTTTTGCTCAAGTTATTGTGTTAACGGCCGAGCGGAAGGACAGACGGTGGACTGTGTATAAAAACTGGGCGTGGCTTCCACCGATTTCGCCCATTTTCACAGAGAACAGTTACCGTCATAGAATCTATGCCCCTACCAAATTTGAGAAGGATTGGTAAATTTTTGTTCGACTTATGGCATTAAAATTATTCTAGACAAACTAAATGAAAATGGGCGGAGCCACGCCCATTTTGAAATTTTCTTTTATTTTTGTATTTTGTTGCATCATATCATTACTGGAGTTGAATTTTGACTTAATTTACTTATATACAGTAAAGATATTAAATTTTTTGTTAAAATTTGAATTAAAAAAATTTTTTTTAAAAAAGTGGGCGTGTTCTTCATCCAATTTTGCTAATTTTTATTTAGCACATATATAGTAATAATAGTAACGCTCCTGCCAAATTTCATCATGATATCTTCAACGACTGCCAAATTACAGCTTGCAAAACTTTTAAATTACCTTCTTGTAAAAGTGGGCGGTGCCACGCCCATTGTCCAAAATCTTACCAATTTTCTATTCTGCGTCATAACGTCAACCCATATACCAAGTTTCATCACTTTAACCGCCTTTGGCAATGAATTATAGCATTTTTTCGGTTTTTCGAAATTTTCGATATCGAAAAAGTGGGCGTGGTTATAGTCCGATATCGTTCATTTTAAATAGCGATCTGAGATGAGTGCCCAGGAATCTGCATACCAAATTTCATCAATATACCTCAAAATTTACTCAAGTTATCGTATTAACGGACGGACGGACATGGCTCAATCAAATTTTTTTTCGATGCTGATAATTTTGATATATGGAAGTCTATATCTATCTCGATTCCTTTATACCTGTACAACCAACCGTTATCCAATCAAAGTTAATATACTCTGTGAGCTCTGCTCAACTGAGTATAAAAATAGGTTTTTCCACACCACCCGGGAGGTCCCCGTGGGGGCGCTACCGAAGTTAGTTTTGTGTGCTCGGTTCCCCAGTAGGCCTATATCTCCCATATACATTACTTCAATAGTGTCATAATTCAAAAACACGAACTTTTAGTTAAAAACGAAGAAATGTGCTTAAGGAATTTAGCCTATTCCACGCCACCCGTTAGGTATGCAATTGGCGCTTTACCGAGTTTAATTTTGTATAAATACATATTTAGTATGTACATAAGTGTGACACAAAACGAAAATTTCGAATAGAATAGAGGATTCCTTCATAAAAAAATAAAAATATAAAAAAATTATGTAATGCGAAAGAAGGCAGAGTTTACTAAAAAAATTTAAATGAAAGAAAAAAAATAAAGTACTTAAAGTGCGAAAAAATTAAGTGATGTGAATAAACAGTTCCATATAAAAATGCAATAAGTGCACTTGGACCTTTTTCCGGGTTTTAATGTTATCATTGTGGAAATATGAAGATTCTAATATTCGGATATTTAATGTTGGGATTCCCATTGAGATCTATGTACGTAATTAATTTGTATTAAATTTGTAAACATTCATATTCATGAAATGGAGATGAATATATATGACCATATCTACCATAAAGTAACGTCTGTGAACGATATAATACTAAGATATAGCAAAGCAGAATAAATTAGAAAAAAAAGAAAAACATTGAAATTATTCACGCAAACATATTTACTAAAATAAAATTGATTTCATAATTTTAAGCGACATAAACAAATTAGGATTATGGGATTTAAGCATCCGATTAATGGGCATATAGTCAAACAAAGTTAGCCTAATAATAAACATAGTGGGTAATATCCTGCCTATGCAATATTTGGACCTAAAATCGAAAACGTTTTTGGGTCGTTTTTTTTCGTTTAATATACAACGTGAAATTTTCCGATTCAATCAAGTTGCATTTAAATAATAATAAACTAAGTTGAAATAAAAGATAATATAATAAAATAAAATAAGAAATATCAAAATAAATTAGCATAAAAGACAATATACAAATTTTAATGTAATATCTTTGTAGCAAATTTAATATACAACGTGATAAAAGATAATATAATAAAATAAAATAAGAAATATCAAAATAAATTAGCATAAAAGACAATATACAAATTTTAATGTAATATCTTTGTAGCAAATTTATTTATTTTTTGTTCACTATAAGACGTGCTATATCTAAAGTGAGCATAAAATCTGGAAATGCAAAAACATTTGGGTCAAATTTGCAATTAATTGTTATAAATTTAGTGAGTTTGAACAAAAGTTGACTCATTATTTCTGATTTCATTTTTTTAAAGCACCTAAAATGAAAAACAAAGAATCTGTTAAATAAAGACCTATGCTTTTACGTGTAAGTAAAATTTTTCCAAAAAAATAGGCCGGTTAAGTTATTACTTCTCTTTAAAGTTTTTTTGTGCGCTAACAATTTTTTAAAGATTTTGGTACAAACCAATATAGGTAATCGGAAGCAATATTTTATTTCAACAGAAAATGAGCGAAGCAGTAGTTCTCTCACCGTTTGGCGTGTACGAATATATACATACGTAGAGATGAAACATTTGAGCAACGGAACAATTGAGAATTTGGAGCTATGTACTCAGGGGGGTTTGTGAACATAATGCGTCCTACAGATGGCAATTTCGATAGTTGCACATATTTTCGAATTTACAAAAAACTTTTTCTATTAATTATAAACAAATAGAGTAATATTTGTTAACAAAGATAGGCCTATGCACTGCGGCTGATCAATACGAATCAATTCATATAACTTTTATATGATTTTACGTATGCTAAGTATGCGAAACAGCCTGTCAATTGATTGTATGGAAATTTTGTTAGCGTATTAATATATAGATAGTGGGTAATATACTGCCTATGCAATATTTCGACCTAAAATCGAAAACGTTTTTGGGTGGTTTTTTTCGTTTAATATACAACGTGAAATTTTCCGATTCAATCAAGTTGCATTTAAATAATAATAAACTAAGTTGAAATAAAAGATAATATAATAAAATAAAATAAGAAATATCAAAATAAATTAGCATAAAAGACAATATACAAATTTTAATGTAATATCTTTGTAGCAAATTTAATATACAACGTGATAAAAGATAATATAATAAAATAAAATAAGAAATATCAAAATAAATTAGCATAAAAGACAATATACAAATCTTAATGTAATATCTTTGTAGCAAATTTATTTGTTTTTTGTTCACTATAAGACGTGCTATATCTAAAGTGGGCATAAAATCTGGAAATGCAAAAAACATTTGGGTCAAATTTGCAATTAATTGTTATAAATAAATAAATTTAGTGAGTTTGAACAAAAGTTGACTCATTATTTCTGATTTCATTTTTTTTAAAGCACCTAATATGAGAAACAAAGAATCTGTTAAATAAAGACCTATGCTTTTACGTGTAAGTAAAATTTGTCCAAAAAAATAGGCCGGTTAAGTTATTACTTCTCTTTAAAGTTTTTTTGTGCGCTAACAATTATTTTAGAACAATTTTTTAAAGATTTTGGTACAAACCAATATAGGTAATTGGAAACAATATTTTATTTCAACAGAAAATGAGCGAAGCAGTAGTTCTCTCACCGTTTGGCGTGTACAAATACCCTACAAGACGGAGGTAACTAGTTCACCCACACACTCAAAGCTTTTTTCGCTCTCCACTAACACATCGACGTTTCATGCTGTCATCGAAATGACAGTTCATTAATTATTCCGGGAAACTTTGAAACGGGGAAAAAATATCATTGTTTACAACGAAAAATATCTTGTGCTTTTAGTTGTGACATTTGACGGAAATTAAAAATTTTGTTGCGGAGAACACCTTTTTGCGTCGGCGGCCTTCGCCCAAAATAATATTAAGTTAATTTTAGTTGTGACATGTGACGGAAATTAAAAATTTTGTTGCAGAGACCATCTTTTTGCGTTGGCGGCCTTCGCCCAAAATAATATTAACGGTAACGTTTTACAAGACGGTGCGCCACCTAATTTAAAAATATCAAATAATAATAAAAACGGAGCTCGAAGCGCGTCTTTTGATTCCACGTTTGATAATTTTTGATAAAAATTAGGTGGGGCACCGTCTTTTAAATCGTTACCATATTAAGATGTATAGAATCGACGGGATGGCCTACAAGGTTTCATGTCATACTAAATCGTTCCCGATATGGTCGGGCTAGTACCTTAATGGTTCCCGGAATGTACCCGATCTGCATCCGGCAAAGGACCAACAAAGTCGATAACGGGGAGTGTCCTTATCGCTACAACAACAACAACATTATTTACTTTCTGATTTTCATTCATACGTATGTGCATTTAAATAATAAAAAAAATGTTATATTATTCTAATAGATAGCATCTCCGCCGGATTGCGATTCAGCTCAGAATATGCCAAAATCAGAGGAAATCTACAATTAAATGCAGATTCACGTGTCATTTGCCAAGGATACAAGGTACTGTACAACCAACATGCTTTGGAATACGGTACCAAACTGGTTGGATGTATTTCCCTAAAAAAGGGGGGAACTACGCATCTTGGTTTGCCAGTATTTGCTTCGGTAATTTATATTGATTTGTATTGATTAAAAATTGCAATAGTAGATAATGTAATGTGAATTAAAATTGAATAGGTAGCCAGAGCAAAAAAGGCAACTTATCGGCATGCAACTGTTATTTATGTGGCGCCACCGGGAGCTGCTGCTGCTATCCTAGAAGCATTAGAAGCAGAAATGTCTGATTGTTTGCATCACCAAAGGTGTGCCATAATATGATATGGTTCGCGTTAAGCACGCTCTCTTAAGGCAAAAAAAAAATCGAGTCTAGTCAGGCCCGATTGTCCAGGAAACATCGCACCAGAAAGGGTAACTAAATTGGCTACCATATTAAATAATTTGTCATGCTTTTGTTGATAATCAAGTGAAGAATGCAAATAAGACAGAGTTCGCAGTTCATGTGAAAACCAATTAATTTTTTTAATTAGCGTTTGGAGAGAAAAATACATATGTATGTGTGCATAGAACTGCATAGAAGGGGAGGAATTAATTAATTATTATCAGTAGATTTACAAGATTTTTGTCATTTTCCCTGCGTCGCAGTTGTCATTATATTGCGTTAACAGAGGACACAAACACCTTATTACCCACAGCCAGTTAAAATTTTAGTAAATTTTGCTCTTTTCATCACTGTTTCCAAACGTGGAAAGTTATATATCGAGCATTCCATGGAGAATGGCACATTTTAGCAGACTTTCGCATTGCGGTCTTTATTAATATTCAATCCCTAGAAGGTTTAATGTAGTCATGTCAATAGTTCCCGAGATGGTGGGGCTAGTACCACAATGGTGCTTGATACCGGAACGTGGATAGATAGATAATTTATTGAGGATTGCACAGTGACTTGCACATCTCCTTCACAGAACCTCATCCTAGCCGACTTCCTTGATGAACCCCAGCAGTGTTCTTGGCTTGAGGGATTAAATGTGGGAATGCTCTGGCCATGGTGAGCCCATAAACTTAGCCCTACGTCTTGAAATTGCGCCGCAATCTAGAAGGATATGGTCCGCCGTCTGCTGATCCATCACAAAATCGGTATGTGTTGTTCGATATTATACCCAGCTTTTGCATGTCACTGTTCAGTCTACAGTGTCTTGTAAGAATAGCCGTTAGGATTCTTAGGTTATCTTTTTGAGAAGCCTATTAATGCCCTATATCGAGTTGTGCTCTAACCCCCTAACAGTAACTTAGATTGACTCAGGCCTGGCATATTGCGCCAGTGTTCTCTCTTTTCCCTCCCTTCTACTACTAGGGGCATTTATTGAGTGATCCAACTGCCAGGAACGGCTCGGGATCGATGGGTCATGCAGTTGCTGCCTCTCTTTCCAGGCTGTCCGCCTACTGTTGTTGTTATAGCAGTGCTTCGTCCCATCCAATAGGTGCGACCGATCACAAATTGTCATCAATGTCTTCTAACGGGAGCCCAAGGAAACTCTGTTTCAACAGGTGTGGACCATAATGAGAGGAGTGTTAGAGGCGTTGGTTCCACAATACAGTTAAAGAGAGGGTTGGTGTCATGTGGAGACACATTACAAGCAGGACAATGTTTTGTATGTCGGGGTTGATTCTGGATAGGTAAGAGTCTAGTTGAGCTAGAGTGACTACTCTCGTTTCCCTAGGGAGAGTGCGTTCTTCCTCTGCTAGTTTTGTTCTTTGAGTACAGGAATCACCGGCATAGAGGTCCGACGCCTGTTTGTGGAGTTCACTGAAGACATGCTTGTGTTTTTTAGCTTCATACGGCTGTGTTCTCAGGTGCCGTATTTCCTCATAATGTAATGAGGCCGTGAACAACAAGAGCCACAAAAGATTTATAAAAGTTACGAGGACGCCGGATTTTGGAATCTAGCCCAGAGCAACCTGTCCGATGCAACCATCCCTTGCACGTGAAACACTGACAATAGTATTTTTTTAATTTAATTTATTTATTATTACGGCTGTTTAGGCCTAAAACTTAAACTACTAAGTACAATTCATTGTTATAATCACTTATTTCTATTGAATATGCTGTTGGAATGCCATGTGATTCCGATCAGCATATTTACTAGCGTGACAAAGGGACGAGTCTGGGAGCCACTCATTTAAGGAAGGTTGGAAAGGACGCGTTTCCAATCCGCCAATGGTCCCAGTTAAGGCAACAAAATTTGGAACTTATATTTTTCAATTATGTGTATTTTAAGCTGTCGGAATGTATTAGTCTCCGATAAACACAGCTAAACATGTCTTTGGATGTTGGAAATTGAAAATAACGTGTATCCAATCACCTCTCAACTTTGTTTAGTAAAGACGCTGTCGGAATGCATGAGGATTCCGATTAGCATAGCTCAATATATAATGGGAGGTTGAAAAGGACGTGTTTCCAATCCCCCCTGCTCCAACTTTTGTTTGGCCTTATTTTCGTTATTTTTGTTACACATGATATAATTTTATTGTTATATTAATACTGTCGGAATGCGAGTGATTCCGATCAGCAACAGTAAATATCAGCTGGAAATACCGAATTCCAGCGAAATTAGTTGTTGGAACTGTCTGGAGTTACAGGTGGCAACCGATTTTCTTTTCCTTAGGGCCGGATGCATTGTATTTTGCTGCTTCCAATATTACCATTCCCTTTTCGCGCTCCAGTATCGGATATATCATGTAAAAAATAAGAGGAGAAAAACTTTATCTTATTGGAAGGGTTTTATAATGCTCCAATAAACTTTTTTTTAAAGTATTGAAGTTATTACTACTTTTTATGTGATTGGGAAGTTCATTGAAATATTTCAGGCCCCTATATATATGACCGTCCTAAAAATATTCTTTCCCGGCAAACGCAGCAAACTCATTTCTCAGGACCGGGGTCAGGAGAAGGACCCGGATTGGGGTCGATACCTTCCCGGAAGAGGAGAGTATGGCGCAGACCCGCTGCAAGGATCTGCTGGGAGGATGACAATTTGTGGGAGGGACGCAATAAATTAAACACTGAGTCCGCCTGCTCATTACCCTCTACTCCCCTGTGGCCTAGGACCCAGGGCAACAGTACTACGTTGTGTGCTCCTAATTGATTTAGCTTTTCTACGCACTGAAGGACCAGGGCTGACTTTATTTCGAACGCCGCAAATGCCTTTAGTGGGGCCTGACTGAGTATGGCAATTGTTTCATTGGGGTATCAGCGCTGAAGGTTCAGCTTAGCGCACTAACTTGTGGCGAATACTTCCGCTTGTAAATGCTCGGATGTGCTTTTAGAGTTACTGATATTTTGGTTCTGGGTCCGAAAACTCCTGCTCCAATCCCCTCTGGCGTCTTCGAGCCATCTATGTACCATACGATCTTGAGCAGACTAGTAATACATTGCACCCGCCCATACCTATACAGCCGTACCAAGAGACTGAGCAGCCCATTACATTTTGGCACAACCGGAGCACTGCTGGACATCCAATCTATATGAAGGCTATGCATTCAAAAGTGTTTGTACCAGTGGCTGGTGCACACCGAACTGGACCATTGTATGCTATATTGATGCCTGCACAAATACCAAGCTATGTTTATGTGAATAATGTTACTGCTTATGTCCATTTGCACGGTTCAGCACATACAGTACCCACGTTTATACAAGGTGGAACACCACACTATCTACGATGTAGCCACCGATCACGTTGTTGTAAGAGATTAATTAAAATATGTTATTCATAAACACTGATTCTTATATTTTCATTATCATTAAACTTAGACTCATGACGGGTATTCTTACTGGACACTGCCTTCTGGCGTCACATGTCTTTAAATTAGGCTTGGTCAGTGATAGCAGATGTAGGAAGTGCGGGTTGGAGGAGGAAACGATCGATTACGTTCTGTGCTCGTGCCCTGCGCTTGCCAGGCTAAGACTCCAGCTGACAGCTGTCAGATCTAGAAGCAGCAAGTGGCTTAAGTTTTAGGAAGCTTCTGGTATTTCCCAAGAGGACGGAGTTATTTTATAACATGTCCTGGTTGTTGATAGGGTTTTTAGCTTGGTCGTTAAAACAAACTTCTGGTAACACTACTGGTAACGGACTCATTCAGTCTATGTGACTTCGTCATGAACCCGCCAGTTCAACCTAACCTATATTTTGTTTTGGTTTTTACTTTAGAATCAACCGTTTAAGTAAGCGATATCAGCTAACTAAGCGCCTTCAAATGTAGATCCATAAGGAACATGGGGTCGCCAGAGCCTCGGCTGTTAAAGAAACAGGATTTGCCACGGGTAGGTGAGGTTCACAATTGGGTTGGAGAAGCTATATATTGCGCTGGCAACCCATTGAACGGGTTGCGCTACACAACCCCCCGAACCAATTTGGTATTTTAATCGCCTCTTACGCAGGCATGCCTACCGCGGGTATACTCTAAGCCCCCTAACCCACTGGAGCCATGACAAGCCTTAGTGACCTTGCGTGTCCCAAGGAAAGTTCCGTCGTGTCTTGTGTTGTTGGGTGAGCGGCCAGGCAGCAGCGTGCAACAAATGCACCATTCAGGAGGATACCCTTGCTGAGCCCAGAAAATATGCGAAAGTTGGATGTACTGGTCGGATGCAGCAAACGAGTATATTCTGTAATAGCATATGATCAACTTGGAGATAACCAAACGTTTATTTTCCTGTCCAATAGGGAACTGGTTCTAGACCCTGCTGCTAAAGAAGGATAGGCGTAGTCACATCAATCCGTTCCCGGGTTACTCGGGAAAATCAGTTTTAGCAGTACTTTGCACTTTTCATACTGCACGTCCATACAAGAACTACGGATAATGAATTAAACAGGTATTGTTGTTGTTGAATTAAACAGCCATCTGCATTTGTTTGTTTTTGTAGCACGTCTAATTTCCTTCGCAACATCAATCAATTATCCCTTGTTATAATGTTGTGTTCTCTATGAATGCAACAGCGAAGTATCTTCGGGTACCCCTAGTTCTAGTTATCTGAAATCTCCATTGTGCCTTTGGCCTCTCAGAAAAGAGCTAATTGTGGAGCCCTATTTATAGAACACTTTTCGGGTTAAATATATTAAAAACTTTAATCTATCCTTACTGATATTAGTTTCTTTCTCATCCTAGGTAATTTGATTTTGACGATGTGCGCAGAGCAATATTCCAAATATTCCAGCTGTAGCTGAAGGAAGAACATAAATTTGCTCAAATTATAAGAAAACTGCGACAACTATCCCCCCGCCTTTTTAGTACCACAGATAAGGCGCTAAGAAGCATACTATGGGAAAGGGTCAAGACCAAAGGATCAATATCACCTGTAGATCGACTTTGGTAGCACAAATTGGGGCTTCCGGTATTATCCCTACAAAACTCATATGGCTCTGCAAACTGATGTTGAACAACACCACCAGCGCAGGAAAAATTGGGCATCATCACTGAGCTTCGAAAGTTTCAGAAAGGGCACAGCTATTAATAGACGTTATTGTACTTAATTAGCTTGTACATATCAATATACACATATGTAAAGTTCACTAGAGTAATAAGGGAATAATTTAAATTGTAAAAAAACATTGTATATATGAATTATTTATAATTAAATATTATCTGAACATAAAGGACGCGTTTCATTCATGGAAAAAGCGATTTGACAGAAGGTAACCGATACGGGTAACCGATAGGCCAGTTACCCGTGTTGTTGTTGTTGCATATGTTTTGGTTAGCGATAACGAAAACATAATTGATGAAGTAACTTAAAAATGTAACATCGAGCGAGAAGGAATGTCGAAAACACAATAGGTAAGAGCGAGAAAGCGAGTCACACATACACGATTTTGAGAGAGCGTATGCGTTACCTTTTTCACGACAGCAATCTAAAAGTCATTAAGACGATAATAGGTGAACAAGTTATTGGTGACGATTAAGTAATCGATTAGGTAACGGGTACCTGTCTTGTAGGGTATATACATACGTAGAGATGAAACATTTGAGCAAAGGAACAATTGAGAATTTGGAGCTATGTACTCAGGGGGGTTTGTGAACATAATGCGTCCTACAGATGGCAATTTCGATAGTTGCACAGATTTTCGAATATAAGTTCCACATATACTCTGTTAATATGAGTACCGAGATTGCGCATTCATGAGTTCAAAATTGCTTCATTCTGCGCATTTACGTCACATTTGACTGTTTGAGCGAATGAAAGAGAGAAAAAAACAAGAGCTGAAGGAAAATGACGTAAGAATTGCCCATAAAAAGGAGCTTATCTAATGTTTACATGCGCAATATTCTTGTGTGATTTGTGATATGAGTGAATATGGTGAGTTGAAATGTTCTTTGTATGCACCATGGTTCAACTATATACAGGTTGGCTCATCTGTAAAGCAACAAAATATGTCTGTTCAAATTGTCAAAATCTGTGTATTGGGGTTGGTGCGAATGGTATGGAATGGAAACATAAAACTTAGCAGTTTTTGTATGTGTAAGTAAAATGTTGCCAATGTGTTGGTTTCGTTTTGAGTTTGCCATCTCCGTTTGACAATCCCTTCGACCATGCAATGACATAAATAAAATCAGCTGATGAGATGAGCCAACCTGTACATAATTGAACCATGGTATGCACTATAAATGTTGACAATTTTCTGGGGTAGGAGTAACTCTCATTGTACAGGTCTACAAGTAGGATATGTAGCACCACGCACATACACAGCCACGCTCACCTGATAAAATGCTTGTTCTTGTTCGTTTTTTTTGTGGATGCTATTTGGCACTGTTGTACTTCTTAGGACCAAACAAAGTTTAGTAGCTGCTATCGAAAACTGCTTAACATTTTTTTTTCTTATATTACAAAGAAATATACTTATTTACTTTCAAACGAGCACTTAATTACATCTGTCTTTAATAACCATATATTTTGGACAATTTCAATTAACAAATTGTGATACTTTTTTACGGGGACGATTGCTAAAACACGACCAAAACCGTCGGGGGAGGTATTAATAGACGCGTTTTTGCCTCGCTTCCAATAATTCGAATACTTTTTCTCTTCGGCCTATTGACAACAGGACAAAACGCGTCTATTCATTTTTCTTTCCGCTTTTTGGACGGGTTATTGCAGTCGACCTCGGTTTCAAACTGTTTTTCGCGGAGAACTTTTGAACGGGTAGAAAAACTTAACTCCCGTGTTTGTATTCATAATACTGAAATAACTACGCGTCCTCAGATACCCCAATTGAAGACTTTTTTATAATTTTCTGAAGGACCCACATGGGTGCACTTAAAATTTCCTACTAAATTCGTTAAAAGAAATTTACCATCACAGCAACCCATATCTGATATTCTGATCCCTTTTTTGCTTCCCTGTGTCGCTTTCGACGAAGCAACCCCGGTAATTTTGACACTTCGTTCAGTGTCAAAACTCATGTTCCACGCAGGTTCCACTGGGTTCCACGCTAGTTTGACACTGACCGAAGTGTCAAACTGCCGTGTGTTAGAAAGGGAAAGAAATTGTTTCCCTCTCATCCATATCATACTTGTAAACCTGTACAATGGTAACTCTATTAAGGCTTTACCATTTACTTAGGCAACAATTTATTTCAGAAAAGAAAACGCTATTACTTAAGCCATAGTTACCCACCGACGTGTGTAACGTACGCATACGTATGCCGTACATACACAACTTTCTGCGAAATTTATGCCCGTAGTGGCAAAGAAAAAATTGTTGCCATTGACCTGTTTGAATGCATGCTTATGGAAACATCAACTTTTTCTATTTTAATTTTTGATGTTTTAAAAGGCTGGAATTAATATTAAATAAGTATAAATATATTACATATTAATAATTTGAACTTTTACATAATTAATTCGAATTATTTCCACAATTTTTTTGTGTTTTTGAATAAAAACTGCAAACGGTCAAAAATTAGGGCGCAAAAGTTTACGAGGCAACTCTGTGCAAAAGTTTACTAGAGCAATCAGCTGACACGTTCTTGCGGAAAAAATCAAAATTTTTTTAATTTCTACGTTCCGGGCTACGTACTTTCGTGCGTTGAACGTTTCATGAAAATGATGGAAAATAAAAAAAAGGACAAAAAAGTTCTCCGTGAAATTTACAGTAGGTATTTGCTAAATATTCAGTTACCTGAATTCATAAGATCTACCTGCGTCCCTAGAAAACTCCAAACTGTTTGAGGTGTTCAAAGCTTCAAAGACCAAAGCGGAGCTCGTTGAGGCTATTATGACAAAATTACCAAATGAAGCATGCAATAAAGAAGACGAAGACTTGAAAGAAAAATTTGGCTTCCTCTACATTCCAATACAAAGAAAATGGCAAGCAGTCGGTTGTTCTACTTCAAGGTTTATAAGTAAGCATGAAAGCTGGCTAGCTGGTAAAAGTTTTTTGGATGCATAAATGCCTAGCACATCAACCAATCGAACTAGAGGAAGACCAACAAAACCCATAGAACTGAAGTCTCATATCATAGGAGCATTTGCGTTAGAAATTCCAGTGCGACTGGGAAGGATCAAAAACAGCATTACCACACCCCCAAATGCGCTACCTAGGAGATATACTCCTCAAGAGTCTTTGGCGCTGTTTATACATCTCGGGTTACCGAAGGATTAATATAATATATTGCGTGAGTCATTATTGCAACATAATGCCGATCTTTTTCCTGAATACAAACAAATCACTCAAGCCAAGAAAGAAGCAGTTCCTCCAAGAGCCAAAATAACCGAGGTATCAGCTGAAGTTGAGCTCCAAATCTTAATGGATCATACGTCTATGCGACTCTTGAAAAGTTTTTCTGAAGAAAAGTTGAAATCACTGCCAAAAAGGCTAACATTGATAAATAAATGGGGCTGTGATGGATCATCAGGACAAAGCGCATATAAACAAAGAATAAATGTAGACGATGGAACAATTACAAATGGTAATATGTTTATGGCTTCTATTGTTCCCCTCCGTTTAAAAGATGAAGCTTCAGAATATTGGAAAAATCCACGGCCGTCATCAGTTAAATTATGCCGGCCGATATTATTTAAATATGGGAAGGAAGGGAAAGAAATTGTTTCCCTCTCATCCATATCATACTTGTAAACCTGTACAATGGTAACTCTATTAAGGCTTTACCATTTACTTAGGCAACAATTTATTTCAGAAAAGAAAACGCTATTACTTAAGCCATAGTTACCCACCGACGTGTGTAACGTACGCATACGTATGCCGTACATACACAACTTTCTGCGAAATTTATGCCCGTAGTGGCAAAGAAAAAATTGTTGCCATTGACCTGTTTGAATGCATGCTTATGGAAACATCAACTTTTTCTATTTTAATTTTTGATGTTTTAAAAGGCTGGAATTAATATTAAATAAGTATAAATATATTACATATTAATAATTTGAACTTTTACATAATTAATTCGAATTATTTCCACAATTTTTTTGTGTTTTTGAATAAAAACTGCAAACGGTCAAAAATTAGGGCGCAAAAGTTTACGAGGCAACTCTGTGCAAAAGTTTACTAGAGCAATCAGCTGACACGTTCTTGCGGAAAAAATCAAAATTTTTTTTATTTCTACGTTCCGGGCTACGTACTTTCGTGCGTTGAACGTTTCATGAAAATGATGGAAAATAAAAAAAAGGACAAAAAAGTTCTCCGTGAAATTTACAGTAGGTATTTGCTAAATATTCAGTTACCTGAATTCATAAGGTCTACCTGCGTCCCTAGAAATCTCCAAACTGTTTGAGGTGTTCAAAGCTTCAAAGACCAAAGCGGAGCTCGTTGAGGCTATTATGACAAAATTACTAAATGAAGCATGCAATAAAGAAGACGAAGACTTGAAAGAAAAATTTGGCTTCCTCTACATTCCAATACAAAGAAAATGGCAAGCAGTCGGTTGTTCTACTTCAAGGTTTATAAGTAAGCATGAAAGCTGGCTAGCTGGTAAAAGTTTTTTGGATGCATAAATGCCTAGCACATCAACCAATCGAACTAGAGGAAGATCAACAAAACCCATAGAACTGAAGTCTCATATCATAGGAGCATTTGCGTTAGAAATTCCAGTGCGACTGGGAAGGATCAAAAACAGCATTCCCACACCCCCAAATGCGCTACCTAGGAGATATACTCCTGAAGAGTCTTTGGCGCTGTTTATACATCTCGGGTTACCGAAGGATTAATATAATATATTGCGTGAGTCATTATTGCAACATAATGCCGATCTTTTTCCTGAATACAAACAAATCACTCAAGCCAAGAAAGAAGCAGTTCCTCCAAGAGCCAAAATAACCGAGGTATCAGCTGAAGTTGAGCTCCAAATCTTAATGGATCATACGTCTATGCGACTCTTGAAAAGTTTTTCTGAAGAAAAGTTGAAATCACTGCCAAAAAGGCTAACATTGATAAATAAATGGGGCTGTGATGGATCATCAGGACAAAGCGCATATAAACAAAGAATAAATGTAGACGATGGAACAATTACAAATGGTAATATGTTTATGGCTTCTATTGTTCCCCTCCGTTTAAAAGATGAAGCTTCAGAATATTGGAAAAATCCACGGCCGTCATCAGTTAAATTATGCCGGCCGATATTATTTAAATATGGGAAGGAGTCTTCGGAACTCATAAAAGCTACAGTGAGTGATATAAAAAGCAAATCGCAAAATTAGAACCAACAATAATTGAAATCGAAGACGGGAATGTTATTACCATAAAGCATGATTTTCTTCTAACAATGTTAGATGAAAAGTTTTAAACTTACTAACAAACACATCATCTACATTGAAATGTCCAATCTGTAAGAAGAGTCAAAAAGACTTTGAAAATCTTGATGATTCAATTATTGACGAACTAAATTATGAGTATGGAATATCTCCTTTGCATGCGAGGATAAGGTGCATGGAATTCGTTTTGAAACTGGCTTATACACTACCACAAAAAGGAGAAGTTTTCGACGACAATGCAACATATAAGGAAAAACAAAACATTAGAAAAAAAATAATTCAAGATGCATTCTATAAAGAGCTTGGCCTGATAGGTGACTGCCCAAGTTTTGGATACGGTAACACAAATGATGGAAACTCCTCAAGAAGATTTTTTGAACACGATGACATGACTGCTCGCATTACTGGAGTCGATAGAGATATTGTCAAACGATTGGAAGTAATTTTAAATATTTTAAATTAAATTTGGAGAATATGCATTGAAAAATGCATATTCCGCTGCTTCAAAAGTATCCTGAGAAAAAGCTCACACCAACGGTACATGAAATTTTGCCCCATGGAAAAGATTTAATAGAATAGAAGTGTTTACCTTTAGGAGAATTGTCTGAAGAAGCTCAAGAATCTAAGAACAAGGACTACACAAGATATAGAAGTACTAACGCTTGCAAAATCTCACAAGTTAGGCAAAACGAAGACCTTTTCAACATGTTGGCCATCTCTTCTGATCGAGTCATATCATCCATGAGGCATGTAAGATCACAAAAAGATCTTACAAATACCTATAGCTCAGAAATGGTTTCCTTGTTAGATATATTTTCAAGTGAAGAAGACCACGTTAAGATTAAATAAATGATCCACCTTTTTCTATCACAACAAAAAAATTATTCAGTACTTAGTTTTGTTATTTTATTGAAAAAGAAAAGAAATCAATAAATACAAGTTTATTATTTATTATAAATAATACAGTGATTTCATTTAGTAATTATAATCATATAATTTTCGTTTTTACATCTTTTTTTTTTGTATTTTTCTACAATTTTTCAACTTTGAAGAATTATTTTGAAGCACCCTGTTACTCTGTATTTTAAACTGTCCAAAGTATAAAAAATTAGTTTTCAGGTGCAGTATAAATCTTTAAAATATCTTCATTAGTTCAAAAGTTATGATTTTTGAAAAGAAAAAACTCAAAAGGCGCCATAGAGCGTCGGTGAGTTTTCGTTTACATTGCACACTCATAAAGGGAGAATTAATGGTGACTTATAACCATAAAGCCATAACCAGATAAAACAGCTGATCGCACCTACCTTATGGAAATCAATGTAATCGAGTTAGCGTTATGGTATATCACCATTAATCTATTACATTGATTTCCATAAGGCAGGTGTGATCCGCTGTTTTATCTGGTTATGGCTTTACGGTTATAAGTCACCATTAATTCGCCCTTAAAGCTGGAGACATTGGTGCTTTATCGGTAACCGTATCACTAACCTTTTAACAGCCGATTCGACCAACCTTATGAGAATCAATGCAATCGATTATTGGTGCCGCTAAGGTCGTAACCGTATCGTAGCCAACCAATTGGGTTTTGGTTTATCATCGTAACGATAAACAGCTGATTACGTTAGGGATACGGATACAGCGATACGACATACGGCACCAATGACTCCAGCTTAATTTAGTCATTTACATACGCTGGCCAATTACATAGCTATGCTCAATCGCTCTCATATATATTATATATGTATGTATGTTGTTTCAATATGTGGCTTGTTGCCATTTTTTTCACTATCCCGTTATATTTCGTTAGGTTTTGTATGTATTGCTTTTTAAATGGCACCACCACGCCAGCTTTCAAATCTCACTGATTCCTCCAGGTCAGGGAAGTATTGCATCTCCCAACTCCGCCAAGGCGCCAGAAGGAAGTACAGAAACCAACCTTTAGGCCTATTTTAATTTTCAGCTCAACCAAAAAAAAAGCCCGAAAAAAATTGTAGTTGAGCCGAGGATGACACTGCACGTCTACTCAGACGAAACGACTAGAATGGAATTTGTTAGCTTTATTAGCATGTTAAGGAGAAGTGTGTATCACGGTTGCCACACCATGTTTTCATATGGGACCAAAAATCATCGAAAAAAAAGGACCAAATATAAAAAAAAAATTTTGTGTTCTTTAATTGGCTTCGGTAATTCACAAATGTGTCGAATTCGTTGTAAAAACTTTAATTTCAGGTTGTGGTAAATATCATTCAATGTCTCCAACACTTTCATTTTAATTTAAGAGCCTTATATAAATATATATGTATATTTTAACGAAAAACCTTAGAGGAAAACCCGTGCCACAAGACAAACTAGTTCTGTTTTATTTACATACAAATCTTATTTTACTTGAGATTTTTTAAGAATTAATGAGCTTAACACCGGTAAATAATAATTGTTACCGGAATATAATAATTTTTATTCAATTGTAATAATTGTCATTCAATTATTATTTTTGGCTCATTGGTAAAAACTGAAAAGAAGGAAATATTTACTGGCATATTGCGATAGTACGATTTCGATAACCGCCACCTCATCATTGTCAGGCAATTTCGTAATGTTTTTATTTATTTGAACAGGTTTCATCGGCGATCAAACCGCGGTCAAACTGCTGAAATCACAATCCCTAACCATTGGCCTATTCTTGTGTTGTATTTGCTTTCTTGGCTAATTTCAGTTTTATCCCATCTTCACGCTCTCGCACAATTTGAGGAATTCTGTCTTTACATCAATTTGTATTTGTAATTTTGTGTGCAGTTTTGAATATTTTTACCTTAGGAAAAAAAGATACCAAAATCTTGATTACGGCCTAAAAAGGACCAAAATTGAAAAAAATGGACTAGCGGACCAAATAGGGTCGGAAAGGTCCGTTTTTGGTCCAAATGGACGGAAGTGGCAGCCGTGGTGTGTATACTTGCTTAGATATTTTTTGTTTTTGTGGAACATGTATGACGACAGTTCAATTAGCTCGAAGTTCGAGCATCGCAGCTGCAACATGTCTACATACACATACCTATTTACATAACTGATACAAATGCGTTGGGAAATGTTGAGAGATATTGTTGCAAGCCGCAACCTCAATAATTGATCGCGCCTTCATATCCACCAATTTAATTCAATGATTTGAATTTTCATGACTGTTAGATATGGCAGTTGTTAAGTTATGTTTATCGTTAATAGGTCGTTTGTTCTTGGTTTGTTTGTTTACGGAATAAAATATTCGAACGGAAATTGAACATGCCAAGCAAATTAAAAATAATAAAATAAATAAACATCGTCAATAGATCCGACTGTAAAGACGTTCTAAGTTTTGTGCAAATACTGCAGTAGCGGGATGAAAAAAGAAGAAAAGAAAAAACATTTACAAATAAATATCTGTGGTTGAACCTCCATAAACAAAGAATTACAAACACCAAGAGCCTTAAAAAGTTGCTACAAATTGGTTGAATGTCTATACAAATATTTACATATTTCCGTGTGTTTACATGTGTATACAGATATGTACATACTTACATATATCAACAATTGTAAAATACTGAAATATTTAGATTTCTAAAGGTGCAAAACAAATTTCCCTTTTTAAGTGCAACGAATAATTATCTGCTTACCACTCATAGTCATAAAGAGTGTATTGATATGATTAAATACATACATACATTGTACATACTTATATCCTATATAGCGGCGGCCGCCGTGGTGTGGTGGTAGCGTGCTCAGCCTACCACACCGAAGATCCTGGGTTCACGCCTTGGGCAGAGCACCATCAAAATTTTAGAAACAAGTTTTTTCAATTAGAAGAAAATTTTTCTTAGAGGGGTCGCTCCTCGGCGGTGATTTGGCAAGCACTCCGAGCGTATTTCTGCCATAAAGAGCTTCTCAGTGAAAACTCATCTGCCTTACAGACACTGATGACCCAAGGCAGCCGGTTCTATGTACTGGAGCGACTCGGGATTTTGTTCGACCAAGGGCTGTAATTTCAGTGGAACCCCATTTGATTTGTTGCACCACTCCCACCTTACAGATGCCGTTCGGAGTCGGCATAAAACATATAGGTTCCGTGCCTCCAATTTGTAGGAAAAATTAAAAGGAGCACGACCGAAATTAGAAAAGAAGCTCTCTTCGAAGGTTATCGCGCCTTACATTTATTTTTTTATTTAAATATTTACAAGGCCGGATCCAATTATTGCTAAAAGTAGGTAGTGCGTTTTTCAAACGCAACCAGAAAGGACGATATCTAGTTCCAGAAAATTACTCTCTATTTGTCTCCATGTAAGTCCTAATTCTTTCACGACTTGGAGAAATTCAGCTAGTACCTCGATATTGCGCGCCACAGTCTTCGTTGCGATTAGACTTCATCTACATTACTGACAATTTGATTTTAATGTTTTGAACCCTTTATCGGCTTGATTACCATTTCTAGCACTATCATTAGTGCGCACCACATGCCTTACATTTTGTTCAAATAAGTGGTTTGGTGTTAAAAACTCCTTCTTAAAAGGAATCTGGGAATATTCTTATGCCATTTCCTAGATAGTGAAGACTAGGAGGCTTCCAACTAGCTTAGCTAAATGCCGTTACAGCATTGAGTGTCCTGTAATCGGCAAACATTCGATCTTCTCCGATGAACTTCTTAATAAGAATCACCGGTGCTGCGTGTGGTGACGAACTCTGCCTAGACAGTGATATAGTGCGTTGGACAGTGATATAGTGGCACCTGATACTGTATTCCTACTACTGAATGGTCGGTATGAATGACGATTTAAATCTCTGTGGTCTTGCATCGTCCCAAATCGGACAGGCTCTCAGTAAAACAACTATCGTAGCTCTGTTACACACCTTGCACATTTCTTTACGTTACTTTAATTGTATAATACATCCAAAACTATTACTATATCATGTGTCATAAACTTATCTTAGACGATATAACATGGGGCTAGTATCGTAATTTCATCTGCGAAAAATTCTAAATTTTAAAATTGCTTGCCTTAAATGTAACACCTTTACTGGCTGTACTCACAATACGCTTGAAGTCGTCCACCAAGTAGATTTTTGACATCTTTCGTATGCGTGTGTTTTCTCTCACGATCTGTCGCACACACACTCTCTCTCTCGATCAGGGTTGCTAGAACTTCTTGAGAAAACAGGCTAGATGGACAAAAAAAATTTAAACAAGCTAAATAAAAATGTTCAAGGATAAGAAATAAAGCTTGAGGTTTAAGGAAAATGCAATTTTTAACACGCTTATATTAGCTTCACTAGGCTAGGCGCGCAAAGAAGAGTTAGACCCATCTAGCGGCAATTATTGAAAACTCGCGGCAGTGGTTAAATAGCTCGCTACAAAACGAGTTGTGCTTAATAGCGCAGACACGAAACCCTGTGCTACGGTGCTAGGTGCTATCAACATCAAATATGTAAGTGGATTGTAGATACTAAAACGCTCCATATTTGCGTGTTTTTATACTCAGCGTGCTTTGCACACAGAGTATATTAACTTTGATTGGATAACGGTTGGTTGTACAGGTATAAAGGAATCGAAATTGATATAGACTTCCATATATCAAAATCATCAGTATCGAAAAAAATTTGATTGAGCCATGTCCGTCCGTCCGACCGTTAGCACGATAACTTGAGTAAATATTGAGATATCTAGCTTACCTGGGCCCAGAATAGATTGGTACTGAAAAAGAGAGAAATCGGATGATAACCACGCCCACTTTTTATATATATGCAATTTTGGAAAACACAAAAAAACTGATAATTTTGTAAATAATACACCTAGAATGTTGAAATTTGACATGTGGACTGATATTGAGGCTCTTGAAAAAAATTTGGAAACATTTTTTAAAATGGGCGTGGCACCGCCCACTTGTGATAAAATCAATTTTACATTTATTATTAATATCGCGAGTTTGAATCGAGCTCAAGGCCTAACAATAATTATTTTATCATTATTATTGTTATAATATATTTTTTCTTAATTGAAAAAATTTTTTTAAATTAGAATAGAAGAAAGAAAAAATTTTTAGACAACTGCCAAAGCTCGTTGTATAGATCCATTTCGGGAACTGCTAAAGTCCTTCATCGGCAACGTTTAGGCGCCGCTGCTATAACCATTCAGCCACCACAGCGGTTTTTTGTTTGTCTTCATTATTCCTACTTCAATTCTGGTTCTTGCCAATTGATATTCACAGCACTGCGACATCTGTTACAGAATAGTTGTGAAAATTGGACTTTGTTTATGGCGATGATGCCATAGTGTCATATTTTATTGACACTTTTTCCCCGTGCTCTGGGATGTATTAACAATTTTTGTTGTTATATCGGCCTACTGATTTGTAAGATCGCGAGTTTGAATCGAGCTCAAGGCCTAACAATAATTATTTTATCATTATTATTGTTATAATATATTTTTTCTTAATTGAAAAAATTTTTTTAAATTAGAATAGAAGAAAGAAAAAATTTAGACAACTGCCAAAGCTCGTTGTATAGATCAATTTCGGGAACTGCTAAATTCCTTCATCGGCAACGTTTAGGCGCCGCTGCTATAACCATTCAGCCACCACAGCGGTTTTTTGTTTGTCTTCATTATTCCTACTTCAATTCTGGTTCTTGCCAATTGATATTCACAGCACTGCGACATCTGTTACAGAATAGTTGTGAAAATTGGACTTTGTTTATGGCGATGATGCCATAGTGTCATATTTTATTGACACTTTTTCCCCGTGCTCTGGGATGTATTAACAATTTTTGTTGTTAAAAAAATTTTTCAATTAAGAAAAAATATATTATAACAATAATAATGATAAAATAATTATTGTTAGGCCTTGAGCTCGATTCAAACTCGCGATCTTACAAATCAGTAGGCCGATATAACAACAAAAATTGTTAATACATCCCAGAGCACGGGGAAAAAGTGTCAATAAAATATGACACTATGGCATCATCGCCATAAACAAAGTCCAATTTTCACAACTATTCTGTAACAGATGTCGCAGTGCTGTGAATATCAATTGGCAAGAACCAGAATTGAAGTAGGAATAATGAAGACAAACAAAAAACCGCTGTGGTGGCTGAATGGTTATAGCAGCGGCGCCTAAACGTTGCCGATGAAGGAATTTAGCAGTTCCCGAAATGGATCTATACAACGAGCTTTGGCAGTTGTCTAAATTTTTTCTTTCTTCTATTCTAATTTAAAAAAATTTTTTCAATTAAGAAAAAATATATTATAACAATAATAATGATAAAATAATTATTGTTAGGCCTTGAGCTCGATTCAAACTCGCGATCTTACAAATCAGTAGGCCGATATAACAACAAAAATTATTTATTATTAATCATAAATCAAAACCCGTTAAACCTATCGTAACAAAGTTCGGCAGAGAGGTTTCCTTTACTATAAGGAATGCTTTGAAGAAAAATTCACGAAATCAGTTAAGGACGACGCCCACTTTTATATAAAAGATTTTTAAAAGGTCGTGGACGAATAAAATAAGTTATATCTTTGCAAAAAAGAGCCACAGGCAATAGCTCTCCCAGCTTCCTACAATACAAGTTCCAGTTAGCACTTTAGGGTCCTAAAAGATATTTTACCGGGACGTTCTTCGTTCACCGAGAACTGTATATATCGGTGGTCAGAGAAGGAGTGCTCGTTGAGAACCCTCCAGCCAGATATCCGACCTTCTAGTTCTCTACTAACCAGGGTGAGGTCCAGGAACTCCTCCCTTACCGCAGTAATAAAAGTCAGGTCATTCCCTCTATTACATATACAAAGCCCCTCATCTACAATAAAAGTAAATAAAGACTCACCTCTAGTGTTGGTAGCCGAGCTTCCCCAAATGCTATGATGGGCATTAGCATCGGCACCGATGATCACGCCAACACCTCTCCACCTTGCTTCAGCAGTGATTCCGCCCAGTATCGCAGTTGATGGTCCCAGCTACGTCCCCATGGGGATTGTACGCTGAAACCACCCACATTTCATTACTGCCCCGCTCGAGGCAGACGGTGGTTACGTCAGCATTTTTGGAATTAGAGAGCATAAAAGCTTTAATCTCTTTTTTAACAAGCACACAGGGTCTAGGCCTACCTGCCTCCCCATGCACCAAGGTGTTGAATTTTCCAGTCCTTAATCCAGAAATCTTACTGCCGTTACTACTCAGCCACGGCTCCTGGACAAGGACTATATCCACTCCGCCTTTTTCAAGGCAGAGCAACAAATTTGCGGAATCCGCCTTAGAGTGCTGAAGATTGATTAGACGGATTTCCATCAAAACCGCTCTTCATCCGCACCCCATCCTTGGCGGAGTCGTGTTAGTGGTGTCCATTCTAAAAAGTTCCCCATCAAGGCCGCTATCCGGAGCCGATTGTGTAGTCGCCCTTCAACGGTCTCGTGGTTATCTATGCTACGCAGGGAGGCCACGCGAGGGTTGACGCATTACCTTATCAGTAATACGTTCAGAGCCAGACCGGACGCAAAGCGGGAAAATTGTCAACCACACCTACACCACCAACTTAACGGCGACGGAGCCGGAACGTACCTTGAGGCTCGCCACGGTTTTAACGGGACGTGGGCAGGTGCAGCATTAGCCTACTAGCAATTTCGGTAGGGTTTCACCCCGACCTACTAAGGTGGCAGAATACCGCACCTACCAGCCCAAAGTCATCAAGTCAAAATTCAATGTCAATAATCAAAAGCCCTAATAATCCAGTTCGTCACCGTTGTGTACCGATCTTGACTCTTAAAGAGTCCTCCCTCCCCTGAGCTCGGCACAGGGGTGCGGGTTTTATCGAGTTGTCCTCTCTAGATCCTCCATTACCAGTAGAAGCAGCGGCACCCCGTGCAGGACGTGATAACTAATCACGCGTGACAATTCGTCACAATGGCCGGCCTAAGACTGATAACAGTCCCTGATCCAGAGCCTGGAACCACTTATGATATGCAAGCCAAGTATCTTAGCCCCCTCTTATTTCAACTAAAGAGCACGTGTTTACCATTAAATGTCAAATAACGAAGAGGAATACCGTTAAGAATAAAATAAACTACGAAATGGGATCAGCTAAGCCCATTTTAGTCACTTAATTTCCAGGCTAGCCATCCTCAAACATATATCGGGACACATAGGTCCCGTTCAGATCGAAAGGGTTAAGGCAACTTTCTATGCGTTTTATACATTTTTTGCAAAAAAGACATAACAGAATAAAACTCTTAAATACATTTTTACTCCAATTGCATAAAACAAAATAAATTGCTTACAAATGCTATCTGTGTTTTCACTTAAAAGGGATACATCATAAATAAAACTCCACTATAGTCTCTTAGCTTTCGTAATATGTTTGAGGTAACTGGTTTTTTAAACGGCTTTACTTAGCTTGACTCTATGTAGCATAGTTTACGAATTTCGTAATTGAAATTTAAGTAACTTCCCGATAAGCTACAAGCTTGAAACTTGGAATATAGTTCAGAAACCGGTGACAATGCAATAAAAAGAAAAAACTCTGCAATGTTACACATGGATCGAGATATTAAAAAAGATCGTATTTGTGGTCCGATTTGGCTCATATTTGGAACACATATTACACACATGAATAGAAAGCGACCTATGAAAAAATCACCACCAGGTGGAGCAAGGATCAAATTTGGCTTATTAAACAAATATTACATACAGTCTGGTAGAAGAGACATCAAAATACTTTGGAGCACATAGGGTCAAAATTTAAAATACTTTGGTGCACATTAGTTCAAAATTTTTAAACGAAATTTATGTAAATAATATAATAAAAAAAAAAAAATTGAATATGAATTGAGCGGGGACTGCACTTATTGCTTTTTAAATGTGTGAAAACATTTATTTGAAGCAATTTTTAATTTATAATTTATCGAAACAGCTGTTGCCTTGTCCGTCCTGATGTCGCGTTGTTTAAATATTTCCCAAATTATTAATTAAAAAAAATTGAAGTTAAACAGTTTTATTGAAAACAATACTTACATTAAGTAATAATAATACTAAAAGCTATAAAATAATTAGGTAGGTCCTAAGTACTAGTCATTACACTCCTCATCCTAGGGCGTTGATCAGAAAAATAAATAAAAGCGTGGGTCGCGCCAAATTTCTATTGATAGTAAACCGCTCTTATCTTTATAAATGATATTTTCATATATGCATAAGTAAGACCAACTGAACCTTAATTTGGTCATGCTACGCTTCACGTTTTTAGAAATTCCACGCGACCCACGCTTTTATTTATTTTTCTGATCAACGCCCTATATTGATGAGGAGTGTGATGACTAGTACCCAGTACCTACCTAATTATTTTCTAGCTTTTAGTATTATTATTACTTAATGTAAATAGGTATTGTTTGCAATAAAACCGTTTAATTTGAAATTTTTTTTTAATTATTTTATTTATTCAAAATAAGAACGCCGGTAAAACTATTTTCAAAAAGAAATCTACTTTTTGTCCTTTCAAAGAACCCCCGAAAGATATAAATTCTACACTGTCTGAGAATCTCTTTTTCATGTTTTTTGGATGTGTACTACTACACCGACTCAAAACGATATCTGGGAAACGACATCTGGAAAATTAATTATTGGAGGGAATTTTTTCATCACACTTTCTGGACTGGCCGAACCACTGCCGATGAGTGACTCCCGGTTAATAAAGCTCTGAAATATGTTAATATGAATAAAGGAATTTAAAGTCAGATGGTGTCTTATTAAAAAAAAAAAAAAAAAATTGACGAAACTTTATCGGAAAGTCAAATTACAAAAACAATTTCCAACAAGAGAAAGAGAGACCAATATTTTCCACAAAATAAAATAATTTGACATGTTTTTGTTTATGTTTTAAATTTTATTTTTTCGTTAACGTTTATCAAAACAAATGCAATGCAAATAACGCGGAAAAATTGTTTCTTGCTCGGGTGGGTCACTTACTTCACATGAAAGTTCATTTTAGTTGTGTATTTATGCACACAATTTTCAAACTAAAAACAAAATTTTCATTTGCCAGAAAAAAATTAAGACAAAACAACCGAATGTCCAAAACAACCTAACGAAATACAAACTGGCTCGTTTACACCAGTACCGAAGCCGTATTAAGAGGCAGTGGAACAAAAAATTTAAGAAAAAGTACAAGAAATATATACGAAAATAAAGTAAATTTCGGAAAAAAGCTGAAAAAAGCTTAAAGCTAAATCGCAACTTTTAAAGCTAAACGCAGAAAAAAGCAAAATCTAGCTTGAAAAAAGCTAAAATGGTAACACTGGTTGTAAATAAGTAAACCGCTAAAATGCTAGGATGCACGTGGGGCCTATCACTCAAACTCTTTTATTGGGTATTTAGGGCAATTATCAAACCCATACATATACATATACACAGTCACACAACAAAGTATTTATACCAAAAAACTTGAGGGGGTATGCAAATTATCAATTATTAGCATAAAGGGTGCACTGAAAACTACCCTGACAACAGCAATGCATGCCATTTTACACATCCCACCTGCAGACCTAATTTCCAAAAATATGGCATTAGCAACTGAAACTAGGCTGAAGGCCTCGGGGCAGCTCGAGTTCAGGCCGTATGGGCATAGCTGTATAAATACCACACCACGGCGGCCGGCAATACATATTACAGCACCATCTAATATCTGGGATATATAGTCCCGAGCATGACCTTCGAAAGAGATCTTGGAGTACAATTGCGCCGGAGGGTTGGTGCCAGGGTGCAGAAATGACGAACATACTATTGCTATTTCGATCCAGAAATAAGTAGATCCTAAAGGCTGCCAGATTACTGCAGCGTCGTTCAGGCGGAAATTATAGCCGTGAAGTGAGCAGTAGAAATTCCGGAGGAAGTGTACTTAAGTTACATTCATGTCAATATATATTAATAGGCAGCGATTAAGGCAATAATCTCACACATTACTTTATCAAGAAGTGTCCTGGAATGCAAAGTAGTATTGGGAAAACTTCGTTCGGGCCGAGGCATACATCTATACTGGGTTCCCGGTCATAAAGGGATAGAAGGTAACGAAAAGGTCGATGAGTTGGCAGAGGAGGGTGAAGCACTCGCTGAATCGACGGTAGACGTCCCAATTCGTTTGGGAGAAATCAAAAGGAGACAGGAGCTGTATATGATCCATCAAGCAGGAAAGGTGTGGACAGAAGCGCGGGGCAGCAACATTTCTAAGAGTATTTGCATATGGTACGACTATAGCCTCACAAAGTGGCTCATATTTCTGAAGAGGGAAGACTTAAGGCTCGCGATGGGCATACTAACTGGTCACTGCCCTCTGGTGTCACATGCTTATAATTATCAGTTAGGTTTCGTCAGTAACAAGGTGAAATATTGAATTAAAGAAGGTAAAATATTAAATTATACAACGAAAACTATTTAGATAATTTCAAAAGAGGTTTAGAAAAAATTGGAAAATTCGGGACGTTTTTAAAATCTTCATGAAAAGTTCTAAATTTTTAAGGCAATTCACAAAGGTCTCCTATTGCTGTTGTATTAACGATAAAGAGACACCCCGAAGGCTTTGGGGAGTGTTATCGATGTTGATGGTCCTTTGCCGGATATAGATCCGGTACGTTCCGGTAACAAAGCACCATTAAGGTACCAGCCCGATCATCTCGGGAACGATTTATATGTTTTGTTTGACGATTGTCAATATTCTTATTCATTTGAAAGTATAACCATATTAAACCTTCTAGGCCATCCCGCCCTCCCCACCCCCTAGTTCCATGAGGAACTTGGGATCGCCAGAGCCTCGGCTGTTAATGAAACAGGATTCGCCACGGGTAGGTGAGGTTGACAATTGGGTTGGAGAAGCTATATAATGCGCTGGCAACCCTTTGAGAGGGTTGTGATATAAAACACCTTGAATCAATTTGGTATTTTAGTCGCCTCTTACGACAGGCATACCTACCGCGGGTATATTCTAATCCCCCTAATCCGATGGGGGCACAAGGTCTCCTACTCGCCGTATGCGTTGTGCATTAATCAAATTTTATATTGGAAACCATGGACAACTCAAACCTTATATTTCGAATTAATGGGGGTATTCTCTGTTTAGAAACCATAGAAAATGTAGAAAGGTTTCCATTTTACTGTCGAAAATTCTCTACACGCAACACCAAAATTTGTGAAAAATTGTTTACGGTTTCTAAATTTTTTATACTCAAACTCAGGCATAAATATTGAAGGTAGTTTCACTTAAATATCTTTTGACGTATACAGGAATTTTTTATTTCGATTTTTCGTTAACATTATGACATCCTTTGCCCCATTTTTTTGGACATTTCGAAAAAAATAATTTGGGACTTTTATTTTTTTATAAATTTACTAGAGAAATAATCGCACTTAGAGATTTGATTAAATTTGTATTTGGATATAAAAGTTATTATGTAAGCATATTTTTGTTCTAAACAAGTCGTGATCCGAGTCGAAGGCCGCAGCAAACGTTCGTTTCAGTGCAATTGTAGCATGCAAAATGATGTAAGAAATACCTCTTACATGTCGGCCATTTTTAGTTTTTCGAGATTTTAAGATACCTTACAGGAGTCGACTGTTGAGATTATGTTCACATGTATAGAATACTCCTAGGGACAAAGATGACCGAGCCAGAGGTCTTTGAAATTTATTATGTAATAAAATTGTATTAAAAAATAAAACTTTCTTTGCGTTTTCCCAGCAAGTTAAAATTTTGAATTACATCTGTTTACAATAAAACGGGCGATGTATGTATGTATTTTATGCAGCGTGCTGATCTTAAATGTCGAACTTCAACATACATATGTAATATAGAATACATACAAAAAACTTTAGACTCTTAGGGCCGTTTTTACCCACTTCTGTTAACTCTAACTTGCACTTTATTTTCACAGAAATTGTTCGACGATTTGGCAATAAACCAGGGATGCACCTTAACGTTAATCTAATCGTTTAAAAAAAAATTTCCACCATTCCGTTGAAACACTTCGAAATATTATCGATAAAGAAATTATCAAGATAAATTGTATCTCGTTTTTAACCGAAACGAAAAGCTTTCGTTAACGTTCAAACGTGATACTTTATGTTTGAATTGTGCTGGCAATGCTATAGCCATGGTGAAGCCGTAAGGTGGTAACAGCGAGCGGACATACACACAAATTCCATGTAATTTGTTTGTGTAATTCGTTGGTGGTAATGTCAAAAATACTCTGAGAAATGTTCGTACTGTCAAAATTCATGAGAAAAGTTGCAATCAGCTTGGCTAATGCTTTCACCTTTAATGACTCCGCCATCAATCAGCTTTGCCAGCATAGTTTGAAATTAAGCTGTAATTATTGGTGCCGTTTGTCGTATCGCTGTAATCATATCCCTAACGTAATCAGCTGTTTATCGTTACGACGGTAAACCAAAAACCAATTGGTTGGCTATGATACCCCTTCAAAAAACGCGAGTACTCTATAAATAATGTAAGGAATACTCTTTTGGGAGTACAGGACTGCTCCAAATCTAATATGTATTCATACAAAAAATGTGCTCCAATTAACATTGCGATGTCCTAGGAGAGGAGTAGGTGATCCCACTCTCGCTTTGTTTGTGAGTATTCCATAGAGTACATACGTGAGAGTACTTTCCAAAGTACTTTCACTGTAATACTCCATGGAGCACCCACAGAGGATCATATGCCAAAGTACTAAAGAGGAATTGTGTCGGAAAGAATTATCGAAGTGAATTTAATTTAAAATGAAAGTAAATGTAGAGGGGCAATACAACTTTTATATTTTATACTACGAATATTCTTATGTTATTTAGCATTTGCGGAATAAAGAAACTAATATTTCTCTATACATACTATAGTATGTATACATAAAACCAGTGCGCTGTTGCATTTTATTAGTTATTTGCATGCAATATTTTACTTTTGGCAACTCTGTTCTCTCGTCATCGTGTCGTGATCACTGTCGTTAAAAAACGAGCTATGATCAGCTGATGGTGGTCCGCAAACGCATTGCAAAGGAGTATTGTTAGAGTACTCCAACATGAAGAAAATGGAACACGTAATCAAACAATTTTTACAGGGACGGTTACGACCTTAGCGGCACCAATAATCGATTGCATTGATTCTCATAAGGTTGGTCGAATCAGCTGTTATAAGGTTACCGATACGGTTACCGATAAAGCACCAATGTCTGCAGCTTTAATAATCAACATAAACGATTTGATTTCGTTTTGATATGGCAGAAAAAGAAAATTATTTCGTCAATTTGACGTTCTTAACGTTAATAAACGAAACTAAATGACTTTCTTTCGTTTATTAACGTTAATTATCGTAACGAAATGATATCGGTTCGTTGGTTAAGCATGCCTGCAATAAACGTTAAATGAAGTTGGTGAAAACGCATGACATATAATATTTATATAAGTTTGAATTCTCTCAAAATTCGCATTGATTTTTTGCATTTTTTTCTGAAAGATAAAATATTTCACAATTTAGCTTTATTCAGAAGCTGCTAAATTGTTATGAGCATTTTACGGCCGACGAGCATAACAGATGCCGCACTGCTGCAGCGTCTTGAGAGTCGAAATAGTTATACTAGTGAGCCATCTTCCCCCACGCTTCAAAATTGTTCAAATCCAAAGGATTCGGTGCACACTACAAAAGCATCATTAGCAACCGCCGATACAACGGCAATCAAATCATCGCCTACTCCACTCAATGATACACAATCTAAGAATAATAATAAAATTGATTTGACATTTGATGATTTTATGAAAGGCCGCGGTGGCATAATTGATCACACAAAATTAACAAAAATGGAATATCGTAGTGGAATGCGCCAAATTTGCTTCCGTGTCGCATTGGACTTCTTCATTTTGTGCTGTGGTGAGTATTCAATTTAAAAATCAGCCTCACTTTTTTATTATACATTTTGTTTATGAAATTTCTTTCAAGATGGGTGCAAACAACAGCAAACTTTACACCCTTAGGTTCTCAGTGAGTGTTTATGCCCTTTCCTTAGGCAATGGTTTAGAGGGAACCATTCGAAGAAGCTCGAGAAATTTTGAAAACTTTTGGTTTCAACATTTTTAAGAGTTTTCGCTATAATACTGAATGTAAATTGCTGGTTATTCATTCGAAAGTTATTTTGTGGTTTATAGAAAAAGGATGGGCCTCTTGCGGACTGCTCAAACTTGATTAAAAACCCATTTCAAATAAATAATACCACGCATCGAAAAAAAATTGTATATCCTCGACGCCGCTGTAAAAGCTGCTAACTTTTCGCTCAAAACGGCTTTTTGATACTAATAGAATAGGGGACGATTCTGCACACAGTTGTAAAGCAAAGTGTGCACTCAAAATAAAACCTGCTAGCTCCTACAAAATTAGGAAAAGCTGCTAACCCCTTTTAACGTTTTTTTTTCAATTGTTTTTTGTTCTACTGTAAAACTTTTTTTTGGATAGAATTAGTAGGCCTATGCCTAACTAGGACAAGTCACCTTGCAGGAGAAACCTTGTACAAAGTATCTAAGAATGATTCTAGACATTAAGTTGTCATGGAGCTCAAAGTGAAGGAGAGAATAAATAAGACCTCGACGGCACTTTATGCATGTGAAAGAAAGCTGGGGTGTTCGTGGGGTTTATCGCCCTCTCTCTCATTGGATATTTACAGCTATTGAAAGGCTTATCCCAAAGTATGGATTCCTTGTTTAGTGGACGATCACATAAAAAAATGTATTCCCCAAAAACTTAGAGGGAGTATCAATGCATAACATAACGGGAGACCTGAAAACAACCCCGATGGCTACTTTGTATGCCATTCTGCACATTGCACCTGTAAGTCTGGTGACGAAGTAACAACTGCAACGACACTCAAGGACTTGGGGCAGTTGAGCGCAGACCATACGGCCATAGTAGTATAGTGTCGCCAAATATTGGACAAACAGACTTACTAGTTCTCTAACTGTACTTCGGTCGGTATCTTAGAGCCACAATATAGGTGGAAGGTTGGCGCAAGGCCTCTCAAATGGCAGACGAGGCGATACACGTATACATCGATAGTTCCAAAGTAATGGAAGGAGTAAAAAATCCCTGGATATAATCTCAATAAAGGATATACGGAGCCAGCTAAACAGGACGCTCCGCTGGGAGCATGTACTATAGTCGAAAAGCCGGTCTTACAAACCTTAGACTAACAAATATACCCTTATCATTGAAAACAGGGTACTGGAGGCTCATGATGGATATTCTGACTGGACATTGCCTTTTAGCGTCACATGCTTTTAATAAGGCCTAATGTCACTGATAGCAGATGAGGGAAATGCGGATTGAAGGAGGAAACGATCGAGCAAGTAGCATAGATCCTAAACATCTTCTATTATTTGCCAAGTTTGGTCGTTGAGCAAACTTCTGGTAACACTATGGACTCATTCAGGTCTATACGGACCAGCCAGTTCAACCTAGCCTAGCAACCGTTTAACGGCATGACGCTACCTTTTATTGTGAGTGAAAACCAATGGATTTCGAAAATATGTTCATAACTATAACTTGGAAAATAATTCGAATTTCGAATAGTTCGAATTTCAGAAAATTCAACTCCGTAGCCATAAAATGTCATTAATAAGTTATCATGTGGAACATTATTTGCGGCTATGCTTCATTAAGTTCATCCTTCAACTATATCTCGATTTATGACCATATACAGCGAACGGTTTATTTAGGTTACCGATTGCAGTGGTGTATATAGATTAATTAATCTTAACTTTGTGGGGAATGACTTTTAATTGATTATAATTCGTCGTTTATTGGTACTGAATATTTCACCATTACGAACTATTTTCTGACAGGTCTAATAAACAGTTAGCGACCTGAAAATTAATTGCATTGGGTATAACAGTGGGCTGGCATGTCACTTTAGTCCACATGAACCGGAAATAGTTCTTCTTGTTTACGTTTGATCTCATGGGACTTTTCTTCTAGTTTGCTTCATTTTATTAAAGCGTTTACGATTATCATGCAAAAATGATGTCTAGTTTTCTACTAATATAGGTACAAGAGAGGCAAGAAAAATGTTTCAAATATAGCCAATAGTCCGGTCAAAATCCATAGACATTCGAAGTTACATTAACTCCCAACAAACTGAAAGTGAGTAAAATTGTTCAAAACATAATGAAAAATAGTATTTGGAAATTAGTCGTGATTCCGGTACATGAAAAAAAATGTATACTAGGTCAAAGGTCAATAAAATGGGGTTTTCGCGATTTCCTTCAAAAGTAAGGTAAGTTTTACAGCGAAAAATCCAATTTTATTGACCTTTGACTTCGTCTTATTTTTTCCATGCACAGCAATTATGAGGAACTTATAAATATTGTTTTTAATTATTTTTTGAACAAATTTGATCACTTCACTCTCATACATTGGTCCAATTAGACCGGACTACAAGCCAATTTTCGGAGAGAACAACGCTAGTCTTGTATGAAAAGAAATTTGATGATCTGTTACAGTTAGTGAATCTATGGCTTTTTGATGATAAATGAAATCAGATAATTTGGATCAGTAATTGTTTGAGTTTTCTAAATTGCACACATATACATATATGTACATATATAAATGTAAGTACATATGTATGTACATGGAAGTAGATAATCATCTGAAAAGCATGTATACTGAAATTTGGCAGTAATAATTTTCTGCGCAATAGTTTCATAAGTTTAGATAAAGTTATACACTAAGCGTTCTATATAAAGCTTAAGTGCATATTTACATTCATCTAAAAAAAATACAGTTTACCTGTTCATACCTACCCATACAAAATGTGGGTCACCAGCTTCGTTTCCCCTTTCTTATATACATTCATACATTGGCATGGACATAGTCATTGCGCAAAAAAAAAAAAATAGGCGTGCAGATTTTGATGAAGAAATATTGCCATCACTGTTTGAAAATATTGTCACGGATATTAGCATCACTAAGCTATACCATCACTAAGGCGATGCTAAGGCCATGCCAAGCAGTATTTACGTCAATAATCAAATCATGTATACACATATATAAGGCAGCCGAAAGAGATGTCACACACAGATGCATTTACTTATAAGCCTATGCGTACTCGAGAGACTGTAAACTACAAACATTCACATCAATAATTCAATCATTATGTATCTACATAAACGAATAAATAATTGCGTCTACACATATGTACGTATACGAGCATCGGAGCGGCAATGCACAAACACATGCATATATCTTATCTGAGTTGTCACAAGAGAGGGCAATAATTTGTGCACGTAGTTGTGGTTGGCGATTTTGTAGCCGAAACTAACTAGTAAGTTCTGGAATGGAAAAGCCTAGAAGTATGCAATTAGAAATCGAAAAGTATAAAAGGCGCGACAGTAAAGGCGAGGAGTTTGAGTTTGATTTGAGTTGTCAAGCAGTTACGACTAAGACGATATCTAGCGAGCAATAGCAGTATTATTTTGAATAGTGGAGTTTCATTTGAGCTATCAGTTTGGTTATTAAGCTATTCGTTGCACAGTTTGAGTGTTATTGTGAAGTATTTTAATAAAGGCCATTTTTCCATTATTCAATATTGGAGTTATTTATTCAACAGTTTAGCGATACGAACCTAGCAAAAGGGCAAATAAGAGGAATTTGCAGCAAATTCGTTACAATATTTAGTACATGTATGGTATATACTAACGTCATATATGTATGTATTCCAATTATTATTAACAATTGTATATGTTGCGTATTTGGTTTGTATATTAAGTGCAGTCTTTACATACAATACCTGCGGCTTTATTACAATGCATTTGTGTGTGAATTGTGTTTAAGTGAATTATTGAAAATAATAAAATTACCCTTAAATGCAGATCCATTCCTAATAATCAGGTCAGGTCTTCAGGAAATAATTGGAAAGCTTTATTAACCTTTCGTATTTTTTATGAATTAGGGGCTAAATTTTTAAAATTATGCTTATCACCAGACTTCCCAAGGAAACTTGGCGCAAGAACTGAAAGTTGCAGTAGCGGAAGCAGTCATTTTTATTGCTTTCCCAACAAATTTCTTTTTGGAGTTGATCGCTGTCTAGTTCTACACCATTTCAAAATGGATTTTAGAAGGGTCTCAACTGTATTTTAGAAAGGGTTAATTGCATTTCAGAATAGTAAGCTAGATTTTTCAAAGCGTCAGTTGCATATATGTACATATGTAATACTCCTATATTGCTACAAAAGGCTAGGCACGTTCCCAAACATCAGAGTGCCGATATATTCCCAGCCAGCATTTTTTGAAAATTTTTATCAAAAAATATTGAAATATCATACCCCAAGATGATTAAAAACGTTCAAATCTAAAAGCATTTTCTGTTCGAAAATTAACGTATCGTCGGGAGAAAAATGTACCATAAATGTGATCATTCTTGAATAATCATTTATGATTCCTATTTCGAAATGCTTTTTATTTATATTTGATATCATTGTAAAATTGAGCTTTAATAGTTTTAGAGTAATATTTGACTGCTTTTCACAGTCATTTTCTGATCATATTCGTAAATATATTTCAATCGTTTTTGTTGAGGTTTTTGATTCATTTTTGAATGCCATTATAATGCATTTATTCTTCATATCTCATTCAAAATAGGATACTACATAGTAATCTTATTTCATAAGGGGAAGAAAGCATGCGGAAGTGAGCTATTTGTACCACAGGTCACTCGCAAGCAAACTTGACCGATATACACCTGCGACTACAACATCCAACATCGGCATTATCGTCTGCATCTTAAAATACGGATACGATACGGGATGTTGAAGCCGTATCCAGGTACATACGCCAAGATAGTTTCACTTACCTGGGGTTCAAATAGCTCACAACCTATGTATTGTCCAATCATTATGTATTTTTTGGGAAGCTGAAGGGGAGAAATGGTTGGGAAAATCTTCGTTCACGGGCAGCATTATATTATTTTTGTCTTGAAGAATATCTTTTGCATAAATAATAAAATTTTTATATATTTTTTCTTTGCTTCATGATTGAAAAAATATGTATATGTGAAAAAAAAATTTTTTTAATGAAAAGTAAAATTTCAACAAGTATAAAATTCATTTTCAGTCAACAAATAAATAATATAATAATAAATTGTTGATCACCTAAAGTAAACACATTTGATTCAAATATGATTCCAAAATGTGATTGAAAAACTATATTCAGTTTTTGGTCATTTGATTATTCTTTTTGTTGGTTTTTATGAAATATTAAAATTTAGTCATTAAAGGACTTCAAAAATGATTCCAAAAAGTGATGGAAAAATGCTTTTTAGTTTTTCATCATCAAAAGTATTCATATTTGATTATTCCTTTTGTTCAATTGTATGATAACTCATTATTTAGTCAGGAAGAGTAATCAAATTGTAATTGTATTGATATGTAGGGAAATTCAAAATTGAATCACCTAAATGCTGAGTGGGTAATTGATTTCAGAAAAAACGAATGGATTTTACAAACGCTAATTGGATTTTGAAAAATATAAAAAAAAAAATGTGTTCTTGCTGTCTAAAATTAACACCCATATGCCGGCTCTGAGTAACTGACAATAGAAGAGTTTAGCAGAAAGAGACCTTCTTTGAGAGTTTCGTGTTTTAAGCATTTAAGGACATATAGAATTTTTGGTTGTTGTAATATTTAATTAATATATGGTATATTCCATTTATAATCTTTCCAATGTACATATGTTGACAAAACCCATTTTTAACAATTTTCGCCAAAAATTGCGAAATACATCTTAATTTTTAAGATTTGTTGGTTTGTACGTTTAATGGTGAGTTCAATTTTAGAATTTTTAAGAATTAATGAGCTTAACACCGGTTAATAATAGTTTTATTCAATTATCTTTTTTTTTTGAGGAAAACTTAAAGGAAGGAAACATTTCCTGACATATTACGATGGTACCATTTCGAAAACCGCCACGTCATCATAGTGTGTTATTTTCAGTTTTCCCCAAAAAACAAAAATTATAATTGAATAAAAAATACTATTAACCGGTGTTAAACTCACTAATTCTGAAAACAAAAGTTAAGCTTTGTTAAAATTTAATTATATAATTTTTTAATTGGTTTATTGTTTTTGTTTCTAGTGGGTTTACCAGTAATGGCTTTTCATCTCTGGGGTGTTGCTTACAAACGTGGGTTTTTCTGTGATGACAAAACATTGAAACACCCATACAACAAAAGCACTGTCAATAATTGGATGTTATGCCTCATGTGTTTCGTACTTCCTATATCGATTGTGAGTATTTTATTTGATAAGTAAAACTAAACAAAAACATGACTTTTATTCAAAGATATTTGGTACCATAATAATGGGGCATGGGAATACACCAATCTTCCAACCCGTATCTCTAAATAATACAACATTTACTCTTAAACCTGCTTACCCTCTTCTCACATCACCCTCTAAAATAATCTATATTTCGTTCTCTCCCTTCTAATCGATATTTTTGCTTTCACTACCCCTATGACAAATATTTACCCCATACCCTTCTGTAGGTTCGTCTCTCCCTTTCCTTTTCCCAGCTTCACTTTCTATTTCTCTATCTCATTTTCTTCTTATTTTGCACTATTACCGGTTGGTTTCTCTTTTTTCTATTTTCCCTTATTCCTTACCTTACTTTTCACCTGTCTTATGTTTATATGCTTTTGATTTTATTTATGGGTGTTTCGTTACGGACGTTCCACAAGTTTTTGGGTATAAAAAGTATAGTAGGCATTGAATGAGAACATGTTCCTTTTTTATCAACGACGTTCGTAGACATCTATCCAAACAAATAACAATTATTTTCCCTAACGATAGACGGCTACTTCATGGCGACCTAAAGTTTGGACGTCCTTAAAACGTATCTCAAATCTGAGGTGATATGATATTTGCCTAGAATTCAGTGAATTGGCTTATGCTGCAGAAAATTTTGTAGAAATAGTAAAGGAAGACTTACACAAGGACTATAACTGCATAAATTGTATCTCTACAGCGATGTTTTTGTTAGTAAACCCTGAAATTTAAACTCAGATAACGTTCATATTTTATTGTGTCGGAAATTACCTTAATTCTTGCAAAGTTGAATTTTTCAGCTTCTCTACTCAGATATGAGCAAAACTGTTTCATATAAATTTATAAAAAATAAGAGAACATTTTCCGAACGCTCCAACCATTGTGAATTCATACAAGCAGCAAATGTTTGACAAAAAAAAAACGTTCACAATAGTAAACAGCCTCGAACACATGTTTAATCGCTGTTCGTTTACTTAAATCATTTGCCAATAGTGTTTTCCAAACATTTTCGTGAACGACTGATTTATTACATTCTTTACATATTTAAAATTTTTTTGCTTAACTGGCTCATATTTGATCTAATAACTAGATTTTGGAAATTAAAATCAATATGTAGTCTGATTTTCTGTATACAAAATTAAAAGAAAAGCTGATTTGATACACAAATAGGCGATTCAAGGCACTTCAATTTATTCACGACGAGCGAAAACAAACCTTTCTTCCATTCTCTGGCCATTCGCGACGGTCATTCTCCCTGTCAGCTATTATTTGACAGGTGCCTATGGAAATGGAGGAATAGAAAGATTTTTCACTTGTATGAATTCACAATGGTTCCAACTTTTGACATTCTTATAGTCTTGACTGCGAATGCTTCTCGAAAAATAAATTATGGGACCATAAAGATACCCTAAGATGACCTTTAGTTTGGAAATTTAGACACGTAAAAATATTGCTGACTTATTTTTTTAAACTTGAAATATATTTTACGCCCGAACGCTTGCGAAAAATAACAGAGGATGTAGATAATATCAGATGTGCATACAAATGTGTGATAAGCAACAATTGACGAACAGCTGGGAGTAGATGTTTTTTAAATGTAAAAATTTAGTTTATGCTAAATGTATGTATATATTTTTGTAAAAATGTGTAATTAATTCGAAATCTGCAATTTATATTAAGGTGTTATGTACTTTAATTTAGAAAATATGTTCTAATTATGATTTCTTGGCGAAATAAATACATAGTTTCCCCGAAGAAGACACAATAACGTGTCGAAACGCGTCGGGGAAAAAAAGAAAAAGTAATGTTTTTGCTTTAAATTAAATAAAAATAAATGCAAGGCGCGATAACCTCCAAAGAGATCTAAGGCCGAGCTTCTCTTCCAATTTGCGTCGTGCTCCTCTTGATTTTCCCTACAAATTGGTCGGACGGGACCTGCTTTTATGCCGACTCCGAACGGCATCTGCAAGGCAGATGAGTTTGCACTGAGAGCTTTTCATGGCAGAAATACACTCGGAGCGCTTGCCAAACACTGCCGAGGGGCGACCCCGCTTAGAAAAATTTTCTTCTAATTGAAAAACTTTATTTCTAAAATTTTGATGGTGCTTTGCCCGGGGTGCGAACCCAGGGCATACGGTGTGGTAGGCGGAGCACGCTACCATCACACCACGGTGGCCGCCTGCTTTAAATTGAACGACCAAAAAAAGCTCTAATAAATATGTAAATAAAAAATAACGCCTTTTAATGCAATTTCATTGCTTAACCCTTTTAAGTTAAGTTTAAGTTTTTACAGTTTTTTTAATTAGTTTGACGGAACATAGTGTGTGCTATGTATATGTACATATCTGCAATATTAAGGGCGATTTGTTAAAGCTTACACCAAACATTTATTTTAAGTATATTTGATTAATTGTTAATATCTTCTATATCAGCCAACAAATCGGGCCAATATTTGGAGTCGTGGAGGGCGAGATATCCAGACTATGATTGTTATCTATGAAATTATCCTAGGCAAAGCGTTTACATTTTCTCTTAGACTTTCGCTTGTCAATATGAAATATGAAGAGCTTATATGAACATTATTGAAAAGATAGGCAAAGAACTCATATTTCAAATCCAAACCCTATCGATATGAGGAAAGGTAGTTTGTTACCTTCATAGCTAGGTACGCGATATAAGTAAATATATAAGCTGAAACTTTGCTCGACACAGTTGTACCTACCCAGCCCCTACATTTATTAACATGTTACTAAAAAGTTTTCTTTTTGGTTTTAGATCATAACTGTCGAGTTTTTTGTTTCAAACTACAATCGCACTCATGGAATTAAAAATCTCGCAGTGGAGCGCTATTACATTGGCCGCTTAGAAATTGCAGATTGGATTGTGGAGAGCTATAAAAGTATTGGTTTTTTGATATTCGGTTCCGGAGTGGGACAATTAACAATGGATGTAGCCAAATATTCAATAGGACGTTTGCGACCACATTTTATTGCTGTAAGAGTGATTCACATCCACAATATTTTAGCCCATTTATAAATAGATAACCAATTAAATATCTCCCATATAGGTGTGCCAGCCCGTTCTAGCCGACGGTAGTACTTGTGACGACAACTTTAATGGGGGCCGCTACATCGAGGAGTTCACCTGTACTGGCGACTCTAGTACACGTATGCTAAAACAAATGCGGCTCAGCTTTCCTAGCGCACATGCGAGTTTTGCTTGTTTCACTATGATATACATGGCGGTAATTTGGTGTACACATAAAAAGCTCTTTATCATTTACCATTTTCCCTAAAACGGTTTTAGACCAAGGTGGAAAATGTTGTACCGTTGGTCAGTGTCATCTGTGCTTAGTTTTATTTCGGTTAGCCATTGTCCAAGACAGCTGCCAATATAGTGATGGAGTACATTTCATGAGCTTCCCAAAAGAACATTTTTAAGAAAAAATACTATGAGGAAGCCCTTAATCTTAAATTCGGTAACCACAACCTTTCTTTGATTTGACAGGATATGGTACCTACGTCTTAAGACGTATCCTTTTTGCATTTTTTTCACATAGTACAAACCGGTTTAATTCATATCGTACCACTAAAAAATGTGACACTTCTTTCGGAAAGGTGTTAAATGCAATCTCACCCTAAGCTAGCAAGAAACCACCACTCAAATAAGAAAACACTTACCTTAAATGGAAAAAGCATTTCCTAAACAAAAAAAAATTTTTATTGTAATATCAAGTTCTAAGTATTGTAACGAATTTACTGCAAATCCTCTTATTTGCCCTTTTGCTACGTTCGAATCACTAAACTGTTGAATAAATAACTCTAATATTGAATAATGGAAAAATGCCCTTTAATAAAGTACTTCACAATAACACTTATACTTTGCAACTAGCTGGCTTAATAACCAAAATGACTGATAGCTTAAATGAAACTGATCTATTACCCGACAGATAGCGTGCTTAACTGAAACTGCTTGTAGCGCCTCTACCCCTGGTGCTTTTATACTCTGTGATTTCCTCGTGGCATCTTCTAGGCGCTTCCAAAATTTACTTAGTCACCGCCATATAATTATAACTACAGATGCTTCTCATATGCTTGTATTTATGAGCGACACTTCCACAATTACAATTGCATGCTTTTGGGAGCATCTCAGATATCTGCATGTGTTTGTGCATCTCTTCTCTGCTGCGTGTACGTACATATGTGTAGACAATGATTTATTCGTTTATGTAGATACAAGTGACTGTCTGCTTTATTGTTGTTGTGACTTCATTTACTTAGCATCAGACTAGGGATGTGAGTATCACTTAGTGTCACTCATATTCGTCACAGTATGTATATCACAGTCATATTTTTTCCAAAACTACAAGTTCACTCAGAACAGGTTCATATTTATTTCAATCAAAAGATCAATTCTGCCAATATTATATTATCCGCCGAATATCAAACCTTGTGATAAGCTAACAAAAAAAAGAAAAAAAGGACATGTGGCACTCGGGGACTGCCGCGGTAAAGCTATTGCATATTATCAACTTATGCAATTATAATATTTATGCAACATTTTGTTTTCTTTGATATTAATTCAAGTTTTGTCTTTTATATTAATTCAAGTTAACTTTTTTAAGCGTGGTGACCGATAAGAAAACAAATTTTTTACTTTTATTGAATAAATGAGAAGTTAATATTTAACTTTCACTTTAACTATAACTTTAACTTTAATTTTAACTTTAACTTTCGCTTGAACTTTAACATTCACTTTAACTTTAACTTTAGCTTTAACTTTAATTTTAACTTTAACTTTAACTTCAACTTTAACTTTAAATTTAACTTTAACTTTAACTTTAACCTTAACTTTAACTTTAACTTTCACTATAACTTTAACTATAACTTTATTTTTAACTTTAACTTTCGCTTTAACATTCACTTTAACTTTAACTTTAACTTTAACTCTTACTTTAACTTTATGATCCGGGGTGGGCGTGACCTTAGCACCTGATAAAAAGCCAACCTAATATAAACGCATGCAAGTCATTTTCTGTCAAAAATGTCTCATGCACATACAACTTGTATGAGAGCAACTCAAATTGAATTTGCTGCGTGAAAACCTAACTCGATTTCCAATTTTTGTTCTGCGTGACATTTAGATTTGACGTTTGCACACATGCTTTACATTGTTGCAACGCATGCTTATTTGGGTTCGGGCAAAAAACGTCGGTTGTTTGCGTGCGCTAAAAAACGCAGTGCGGTTTTATTAGGTTGGCTTGTAAGCGACCATATATGTATACAATAAGCGATAGCACAATGGCTACTTCGTGAAAATCAACGACAGCTCTTTTAGTTTGATTTCGATGGTCGTACGGTGAGGCAGTGTCGCACGCACGCTTAAAACAGAGTACCAAAGAGTGCGTGTGACACATGTTCACCGATCAAGCATTGAAATCAAACTAAATAAATAATTGATTTTGCTTTCGTGCTCGCTACGCGTTCGTGTTTACTAACACATTCTCAATTTGGTAACCGTGTAAATGTAGTGGTGCCCACCGCTGTTTATGATAGAGATCCAATTTTATGTATTTGGCCTGTTGCTAACACCGAACCTTAACGAACCTTTTCGAGCCTTTTCGAACCTTTTTTGACAAATATCCGTTACGGTTTTTTTTTTGATTTAGTCGCCCAGCCCGCGATAAAATCTATGCAATAGCTTAAAATTAAAAAAATAATCCGTCGTTCCAAAACAATGGTTTGTTTTTTGCTTTCCTTAAAAACTATGGTCGGGGCTTTAATGTTAACGAGCCGGACCCGTGCGCATCTTGCGCAACAAATATAAAAGTCTCATATTAAATATCAACAGAAATCAACTGTTCTATCAATCAAACATCTATAAATTACATGCGCTTGCGCTGCAATCTGGCGAATGCTAGCAACTGCCGGTAATGCAGTGTTAGTTTTAATCAAATATTCACAATAGTGCCATTGAAGCAGACCATACACTTAAACAAAAAAGTGTTTTACCCGAATTCAATTTTATATAAATTATATATTTTCTCGAATGTTGCATTGGACATTGTGTGGGAATATAATTAAATAAGTAAATAAATACTGTCGCAATTTACCTTCGAGGAGATATAGGCCAAGTTTCCCATCCAATTTGCGTTGTGCTTCGTTTTATCTGAAAATAGCAGGGCTGGACCTAAATCCTTTATGCCGACTCCGAATGGCAGCTGCAAGGCACATGCATTTTCACTGAGATGCTCTTCATGCCAGAAATACACTTGGAGAGTGTACCAAATAACCGCAAAACTTTTTTCTAAACTTTCTTCTTTTGGTTCATTTTTCTTTTAATTCTTTGGTCACATACATACATATGTACATATGTATTTGTTTCAGATATATTTCGGCTCGGCGGTCGGGTATCGTTTCTTATTTTCGGTATGAAAAAATTTGGAATACAAAATTTTTTCAGTGCCCCTAATATTTTTGAACAATTTTTAGCTATCAATTTGCTAGTGTTGATTTGTTTTCGTAAATTCCTATAAATGAAGAATCTTTCTACTTCTCCATTGCATCGCCTACCTGTCAAATAGGGCTGACAGTGAATGGCTGTCACGAAAGGCCAGAGAATGGAAGAAAGGTTTGTTTATTTTCTCACGGTAATACCTATATGACACTACTTATTTTGTCTTGGATTCCAAGCTAGAAAAACTGACGAAACTTTATCGGAACTTCAAAATACAAAAACAGTTTCTACCATGAGAAAGCGAGATCACTATTCCCCTAAAATTAGTGAGATTGTCATGTTTTTGTTTTTGTTTATGTTTTAAATTTTATTTTTTCATTAACATTTTTAACAATAAAAACAATGCAAATAACACGGGAAAATTATTTCGGTCTCCGATGGTTCACTTTTTTTAACAAGAAAGTAGACTTAAGTTGTGTTTTTATTCACAAAATTTTCAAACTAAAAACAAAATTTTCATTTGTCAGAAAAAATTAAGAAAAATCGGCCGAATGTCAAAAAAACCTATCGAAATACTAATTATAATTTGTTACATCTTACAATCCCTCCCCCTCTCGCCAACTTTTTTAATCTTTGATAAGCTCCTCATTCTGTCTCTTTCTAAGTCTCTTTCTTCTTGTCCCGTTTTTTCTTTTCCTGATTCTTTTTATTCTTCTCCATCCCTTATTCTAGTCCCAGTCCCAGAGTTGTATATTTTTGAATACCGTTTCATAAAAAAAATAAAAACGAGAACTTTTGCAAAAAAAATTAAGGGATTGATCACCCTTACCATTTTGGGGTGGATCACCTGACCTGTTCAATATGATCATAAAATTTCATGAGAAAAGGTCGAATCGTTTCGATGGAGCTCTACCACAAACATTGTGTCTAGTGATAGAACTATTAGAAAAAGTATCGATACCGGTACTCATATAAAATACTCGGTTCGAAGTATAGATGCTAGTACTCATACTCAGTAAAAGGTATCGAGTATACTCGATACAAGTGAGTACTTCGGAATTTTTACCAAAAGTGAAGAAACTTTTTTAAGATGAGATCGTATTGTTTGAATTTAATATAAAACAAGTAAGGAACTTTTAAGTTTGGACGAAAGCGCAAGTATATGTGTCCTCTTACATATATTTTAAGGATAAATTTAAAGAGAAACGCCACGAACATTATATGATTTGAAAGATTTTTCATCGACTTATGGCGTTTAAAATAAAAAAAATTGTTTTTCCGTTAGAAAAAAGTTTTTCTAAACGGGGTCGCCCCTCGGCAGTGGTTTGGCATGCACTCCGAGTGTATTGTTCCCATGAAAAGCTTCCCAGTGAAAATTCATCGTAAAGTATGTATCAAGACGCAAATTGGAAGAGCAGCTTGGTCTAAGTCTACTCGGAGGTAAATCGCATCAAGTATTTTTTATGGCATTCAACGTTTTGTGGAGATTAATTAAATACTAAATATATCTTTAAATAGAACTTATGTACTTTGCACTGCCATATCTCTACTGGTTGTTGTTGTTGTAACAGTGGTTCGCCCCAACCAATAGATGCGACCACTCACAAGTTGTCATCAATATCCTCTAACGGGAGTCCAAGGAAACCTGCAGTTTCAACAGGTGTGCACCACAGAGAAAGGGGTGTTAGAGGCGTTGGTTCCACATGGCAATTGAAAATATGGTTTGTGTCATGTGGTTGATTCTGGATAGGTATAGTTTAGCCTGTTACAGTATCGAGCTCAAAGTTGAGCTATAGTGACGTGCGTCTCCCTAAGGAGATCGGTTTCCTCTTCTGCGAGGTAAGAGTATTTAACTTTAAGAACGGGGTTCGCCGAGCAATTCCTGGCATAGAGGTCCGCCGCGTTTTTGTGGATATCACTGAGGACATTTTTATGTTTTTGCCGTATTTCCTCATTATGATTGCGCAGATGATTTCTTTTAAGGCCCTGGGAAGCGAGTTGCTTTAATTAGATGTCTGTTGGGATGCCAAGGCGTATGTATTCAACAGAAACTGTTTGCCCAGCATTTTATTTCTCGCCCCAAATGGAGAGCACTCTACCCTCAATATGTAGGAGGTGTTCTGGGCACATATGTATAAAGACAGTCCGTATCGGTTCTGAGAGCGGTGTCTTTGCAGGCTTGCATTTCCTTCCTGCTTTTTAAGTGATAATCAGCGCCTCTTTATCTTTAACAAGTGATGCCGGCAAGAGATTTAAGGATTTTGTATTCTAGGTACAATTGCGGATGCGTGCTCGCCAAAACATCAATGGGTGGCCCGGGAGCTGTAGCCATTATCGTACAGTCCTCGGCGTAGGAAACAATTATAGCTCCTTCCGGTAGCGAAGGGAGCTTCGATATGTAGAAGTTAAACAAAAGCGGGTATAGGATACCACCTTTTTTAATTCTTCTGGGTTTAGATGTTACGTTTCTGAAATGCGCCGATGTGTGCCGATTAGACAGATAATTTGCGGTCCACCATTTGAGACTAGGAGGAAGAAGGGACTCCTGCAAGTCTTGCAGTAACGTGCCGTGGTTGACTGTAACAAAATCTTTTGATAAGTCTATCTCTACTCGTAGTATTGTTACGTAGCATATATATGGGGTATTCCATCCCATTTCGACCAATTTTGAACCCAACCCCTTTAGAATTGGCCGAAAGTTTTTCTTCTTTTTCTAGCTTACGAAAGACGTTTTTCAGAAGTTTTTCAAATTTTTTCATCCAACTCAAAAAAAGTTATGAATTTTTAAAAAAGCACCGTTTTTGTTTTTTAATGTACTTTTCGGAAAAAATTCAAAAAAAATTTTAAAGTTTTTTTTTGTAATTTTTCAGTTTTTCGAGATTTTTCGAATTTCGCCCTTTTTTTTCTCATAAAAAACTTCAATCATTCTGCAATCATCCCCACTAATCCCGGAGTGGGCCGAGAATTTTTTTTTTTATTTAATTGAAAAAAAACTTAAGCATTTTTTTTGTATTTTTTCCGAAAAGTACATTTAAAAACAAATTTAAAAAAAAAAGATCCCAAACGGTCAATTTTTGAAAAAGTTATAGCATTTTGAAAACAAAAACGGTGTTTTTTTAAAAATTCATAACTTTTTTTGAGTTGGATGAAACAATTTGAAAAACTTCTGAAAAACGTCTTTCGTAAGCTAGAAAAAGAAGAAAAACTTTTAGCCAATTCTAAAGGGGTCGGGTTCAAAATTGGTCGAAATGGGATGGAGGGATATTGGGTATATATGTATATTGAAAATTTTGTTAAGTATAAAACTGTAAGCCACATTTTTTCAAAGTAGGGGGGCTCTTATCTGCTTTTGATCGGATCTATATGTAATACAAAGGGCCATATTATCGCCATATTGCAAAGTGATATCAAAAGCTTTTGATTAACGGTTTGCAATACTTTTAATTTTTCTGCAGCTTAATGTGAAAAATTTATATTGGCGGCCGCTATGGTGTGGGTATAGCGTGCTTCGCCTACCATTCTGAAGATTCTGGGTTCAAGCCTCAGACAAAGCAACACGAAAAATTTAGAAAAAAGTTTTTTCAATTTGAAAAAAAGTTTTCGAGAAGGATTGCCTCTCGGAAATGATTTGGCAAACACTCCGTGTGTATATCTGCCATGAAAACTCGTCTGCCTTGTAGATGAAGTTCGGAGTCGGCGTAACATATGTAGGTCCCGGTCCCGGCCCCCAATTTGTATAAAAAATTAAAAGAAGCCTTACGCCAATGAGAAGAGAAGCTCATCCTAAAAACTCTTCGGAGGTTATCGCGACTTGTATTTATTATTTTATTATTATTTATCTTTTTAAATAAATTTATATCACTGCAAAAATCGCGAGTACTCCATGCATGCATGTGTGGAGTACTCGCTATGGACCAAGCAATTAACATTGCGATGTCCTAGGACTGGACCATATACTCCAACTCAGCATTACATCAGAGTAATCTATGCAGTACTCCAGTATGACACAAGTGGACCACATGATCCAACGATTTTTGCAGGGATATGGTTCAGTCCTAGGACATCGCAATGTTAAATGGATGATATTTTTTGTATGAATTGTGGTTAATTTTGGAGCACTCACTTGGTCCATACCCTGCAAGAATCGTTGGATCATGTGGTCCACTGGAGTACTTAGAATTATACTCCACTGTAACGCAGCAATGGACCAACTCATGTTTCTACACGAACATATTGTAAGCCGATCATTGCTCGTTTTTAACGACTGTAATCACTACACGATGTTTATTGGACTTTGGGTACTCCATGGATTACTATGATGTAATGCGGAGCTGGAGTATATGGTCCAGTTCTAGGACATCGCAATGTTAATTGGACCGTATTTGTTGTATGAATTGTGGTTAATTTTGGAGCACTCGGTTGGTTCATAGCGAGTACTCCATACATGCATATATGGAGTACTCGCGATTTTTGCAGGAATACTCCAGCTCAGCATTACATCATAGTAATCCATGGAGTACTCCAGTATGACACAAGTGGACACATGATCCAAAGATTTTTGAGGGGATTATGCATCGTAACTTTTTTCCAATCGTCAAGTTTCACCATTTCATCAGTACCCTGAAAAAATCGTTGGATCATGTGGTCCACTGGAGTACTTACCATTATACTCCACTGTAATGCAGCAATGGACCAACTCATGTTTCTACACGAACATATTGTAAGCCGATCATTGCTCGTTTTTAACGACTGTAATCACTACATGATGTTTATTGGACTGTGGGTACTCCATATATAATGCGGAGCTGGAGTACATGGTCCAGTCCTAGGACATCGCAATGTTAATTGGACCATATTTTTTGTATGAATTGTGGTTAATTTTGGAGCACTCGGTTGGTCCATAGCGAGTACTCCATACATGCATGCATGGAGTACTCGCGATTTTTGCAGGGTATTTGTTAAAGCATTGTTCCTTTTTCCCATTTTTGAAAGTAGGCGTGGATATGGTCTGACTTCGGACATTTTCAATACCAATATATCATCGAAGATGCTGTAAAAGCTGCTAACTCCATCCACCAAAATTTCACAGTAGAACGAAAAAGCTATATTGCATGACAAGTTAAAATGTATTGAAATTCTATGGAGGTAGCAACTTTCCATAATTTTGTTTGAGTTAGTGATTCTGGACAATAAACACATACTTTTCTTTTACCACCATGTGCAGAAATCGTCTGCCATTCCACCATTATCAAAAAGTCGGTTTAAGTTAAGTGCGGAGCTTTTACCGCCTCGTCCACGATCTTAAATTGTGCTCAAGTTATGTTAATGGACTGAACTTTGTTGATCATCGGCACTTGGTAAAGTATCGGGAAAAAGTATCGAGGTAAAGTATCGATACTTTACTCAGTACTTGCAAAAAAAAAAACGAGTACGAAATACTTAAGCTGGAGACATTGGTGCTTTATCGGTAACCGTATCGGTAACCTTTTAACAGCTGATTCGACCAACCTTATGAGAATCAATGCAATCGATTATTGGTGCCGCTAAGGTCGTAACCGTATCGTAACCAACCAATTGGGTTTTGGTTTACCGTCGTAACGATAAACAGCTGATTACGTTAGGGATACGGATACAGCGATACGACATACGGCACCAATGACTCCAGCTTTAAGTATTTTGTTATTATTTTATCTCCCTACTCTTTCCAGTTTTTCCACCTCGCGATATTGGCACTGTCACCGACCCAGTCTTTGGTGACCTCATTTACAGCGTGGATAAACTCTCTGAAATTGCGAAAAGAAACTAAAAAAATTCCTTTATTCTCCACATCTGAAATGTGGCAGCGCCCTGCCCTAAAGTCGCAATGAAACCGGTTTATTTATTCCTTCATTTTTTAGCTGAGTTGCAATATTTAACTTAAATTTTCTAAAATATATGATGTAATAATAAAGATGATGTCAACAACATAACCTCACTTTATCGGTAGCTCTATTTGCCAGTATTTACTTGTATTACAGAAGTATTTAATTTTGATTGCTTCATTTTTTGTACAAAATTCACCAAAAAATTTGTTTTCTGCAAAATTTTTTCTATATTCTTTTGGGGAACACAAAGTTACGTTAATCTTTTTCGCTAAACAATTCTAGTAGCGGCTTATATAGTTATAATATTTCTAAACGAATAGTAAAATCTACTCCGACCGTAGTAGAATTCAAAGTCAGTTCTGTATGACAGACAACCCTCTAAAATATGCAAGCCGAACTTGTCAGAATTAGGCAATATGCGTTCTGTTGGCGGTTCTCTTTACCTTTACGCTTCTGGTAAGAGTGTTGATTATTTTTAGTTATTTTGAAACGAATTTTTAGAGATAAACAGGAATCATTTTTTGCAGCTTCTGTTAACGTTCGAATCCAATTTTTTTTAAGCAGAGAAAACTGCATACAAAATTTATTTATGTAACTGTCACTGCCGTGGATTCTAGTCGAGGCCCACAACTTTACAGTCGTGTACTCTTATTCACTGACATAATTCGTACATGTAAATATTGTGGTAAACCAATAAAACTTGATTGAAAAATTCAGAAAGCTTTTCCCCTAAATTAATGAAAAGTGTTATACCAAAATTAAAAATTCTTACCTGTTGAATTGAAAATAAAAGGTAAAAGTAAGGACGGGACTACCTTGGGCTGGGCCAAAGACTTCATACCTTTCATGTATGTAGCTGAGCAATAATCTTATCCCATTTGTTATATCCGGCACCGGCCACCGTGGTGTGATAGTAGCGTGCTCCGCCTACCACACCGTATGCCCTGGGTTCGCACCCCGTCCAAAGCAACATCAAAATTTTAGAAATAAGGTTTTTCAATTAGAAGAAAATTTTTCTAAGCGGGGTCGCCCCTCGGCAATGTTTGGCAAACGCTACGGGTGTATTTCTGCCATGAAAAGCTCTCAGTGAAAACTCATCTGCCTTGCAGATGCCGTTCGGAGTCGGCATAAAACATGTAGGTCCCGTCCGACCAATTTGTAGGGAAAATCAAGAGGAGCACGACGCAAATTGGAAGAGAAGCTCGGCCTTAGATCTCTTCGGATGTTATCGCGCCTTACATTTATTTATTTTTATTTATTTGTTATATCCGAATAATCGGCTGTATAAGATGTGTAATATATACGGGAGAGATGTACATAAGCGACATTTTCGATAAATATAAAACAATTAAATAATTTAAAAACATGTTTAAGTTAAATGGTTTTATTGAAAACAAGTACATTAAGTAATAATAATATTAAAAGTTAGAAAATAATTAGGTAGGTCCTAGGTACTAGTCATCACACTCCTCATCAATCTAGTGCGTTGACCAGACAATTAAATAAAAGCGTTGGAGGCATGGAATTTCTAAAAACGTGAGGCGTAGCATAACCAATTTAAGGTTCAGTTGGTCTTACTTATGCATATATGAAAATATCATTTATAAAGATATGAGCGGTTGACTTTCAATAGAAATTTGACGCGACCCACGCTTTTATTTATTTTTCTGATCAACGCCCTAGATTGATGAGGAGTGTGATGACTAGTACCTAGGACCTACCTAATTATTTTCTAGCTCTTAGTATTATTATTACTTAATGTAAGTATTGTTTTCAATAAAACCGTTTAACTTACAATTTTTTTTTAATTGTTTTATTTACATAAATTTCGCTCACAAAATTTTAACTAATGTGTTCCAAAGTATTTTTATGTCTCTTCTACTATACTGTATATAATATTTGTTCAATGAGCCAAATCGATCTCGATTCTTGCGGCACCTGGTGGCGATTTTTTTCATAGGTCACTTTCTATTCATGTATGTAATATGTGTTCCATATATGAGCCAAATCGGACCACATATACGATTTTTTTAAATATCTCGATCCATGCGCCACCTAGCCGATTTTTTTTCTTTTTATTCCATGGTCATATTCGAAGTTTCAAGCTTGTAGCTTATGGGGAAGTTACTTAAATTTCAATTAAAAAATTCGAAAATAACGGTACAAAGAGTCAAGCTAAATGAAACCATTTAAAAAAGCGCGAGGCAACGCCTACTAAGTCCGCTCGAATCATTTGAATCCACTTAAAAAATGTTTGAAGATACATATTCCCCCCTATTGCGAGTGTCGATCGGAATATAATCGACAATTTGTCGATTCCATTTTTTGCATTTAATATTATTACTATACAAATCTTTGGACCATTATAAACAGTTATTTTATACAAGACAGATTTTGCATTTTTTCATCTTTTCGATGTATATAACATAATTTTTATACATTATAAAGATAACCGATTATCGCTCAGCGGTCGACTATCTACTGCAATCGACACTCGCAATAGGGGGGATTGTGATGCTATTTATAACTGTGTTTCCTTTTCAAAATAGAATTGCCCTATACTAGGATGACAAAATCGATTGATTACCACGCCCACTTTCTTTATAAAAATGAAAAATAAACATATAGAACACACATACAAATTCATATCTATACGATGAAAAAATGTACATATTTGTAACGAATTTGCTTGCAAATCCTCTTATTTGCCTTTTTGCTAAGTTCGTATCACTAAACTGTTGAATAAATAACTCCAATATTGAATAATGGAAAAATGGCCTTTATTAAAGTAATTCACAATAACACTTATACTTTGCAATTAGCTGGCTTAATAACCAAACTGATAGCTTAAATGAAACTGACTCTCAAAATAATACTGCTATTGCTCGTTAGATATCGTCTTAATCGAAACTGATTATAGCGCCTCTACCGCTGGTGCTTTTATACTCTTTGATTTCCTCGTGGCATCTTCTAGGCGCTTCCAGAATTTACTTAGCTGCCGCCATATAATTATAACTACAGATGCACGTATATAACTTCTCATATGCGTGTATTTGTGAGCGACACTTCAACAATTACAATTGCATACTTTTGGGAGCATCTCTTCTGCGCGTGTACGTACATATGTGTAGACATAATGTTTTATTCGTTTATGTAGATACAAGTGACTGTCTGCTTTATTGTTGTTGTGACTTCATTTACTTAGCATCAGACTAGGGATGTGAGTATCACCTGGTGTCACTCATATTCGTCACACTGCCCTCCACCTAAGTCTCATCGTCACGATCAGACAAATCTCTCGATCTAAACGCTGCCAGCCTTTCCAAATGAACCATTTTCATTTTGGTTGGTGGTTTGCCAATGGTTTGTATGCGGTACACTACAACGTTGATCCGTTTTACAACTTTGTATGGGCCTTCCCAATTACACTGCAATTTCGGGGACAAATCTTTTTTTCGTTGTGGGTTGTATAACAGCACCAAATCTCCTTCCTGAAACCCTTCCGAATTAATTGCTTTATCGTACCTCGCTTTCATCTTGTCACTCATAATTTTTGATCGTTGCCTCACAAGATCGTGTATCTCTCTCAGCTCTTCTTCCAAATCACTAGTGGATTTCTTAAAAATTCTCTCCGCATTGGCATCTATCCCAAACTTCAAATCAGCTGGCAGTCTAAGGTCATTGCCAAAAATTACTTTTGCAGGGGTTTGGCCCGTTGTCTCATGCACGGTTGATCGGTAAGCCATCAAGAATAATGGTATGCGGGTATCCCACTCTTTATGGTACTTGTCTACTACTTTCCTTAAGTGCTCCTCCAATGTTCTATTGAATCGTTCTACCATACCATCGGATTAAGGATGCAATGCAGTTGTCGGTGTTTTTCGAATGCCCAATGATTTACACATTTCCTGGAATACAGCTGATTCGAAATTCCTGCCTTGATCAGAATGTAACTACATTGGTACACCATACCTTGCAACTCAATTGTTCATAAACACTTCTTCTACCGTTTCCGCTTCTTGATTTGGGATTGGGTATACCTCTGGCCATTTGCTGAAATAATCCATAACTACCAGTACATATTTGTTTCCGCCGTTGCTAGTAGGAAATGGACCGGCGACATCCATAGCGATCCTTTCAAATGGCGCACCTGAGTTATATTGCTTCATCTGGCCATGAGTTCGGGTTCTGAGCCCTTTTGCTCTGCTGCAAACCTCGCAGTTCGCAATCCACTCAGTGACCGACTGACGGCAACCAACCCAATAGAATCTCTGTTTAATCTTCTCGAGCGTCTTCGTGATTCCAAGATGACCTCCGCTTGGACCATTATGCAGCTCGCTGAGCACGTCAGGAATCCTCTTTCTGGGAACAACTATCAGTTTCTTCTTGCATTTACCATCCTCACTCTCCCATACTCGATGAAGGCAACCGGATATCAATTCTAAGCTGTTCCACTGTGCCCAATATGACTTCGCAATGGGACTCTCTGCTGACATCTCTTCTCTGTTTGGTCTTTCGCTTCGTTCGAGCCCTTGCATAACACGTGACAGATCTGTATCTTCTAGCTGACACTTTCTTAGCTGTTGCTTGTCCCATTTATCTGATCATGTTATAGTCATTAGCCGGACATCTATAATGTCTTCTTTAGCCTCGGCTTTTGAACAGTGCTTACATTCCAAACTACATGGTCTTCGTGACACTGCATCGGCATTTCCATGGGTACTACCTTTTCGATGCTCAAAGTCATAGCTTTGTAGTCGCTCGATCCACCGTGCCAATTGTCTTTCCGGATTACGGAACTGCAGAAGCCATTTTAAAGCTGCGTGATCTGTCCTGACACGGAATCGCTGGCCGTAGAGGTATTTGTGAAAATTTTGAATGCACTCTACCAATGCCAAAAGCTCTCTCCACGTCACGCAGTAGTTCTTCTCTGGTTTTCCAATCGAACGGCTGTAATATGCAACTACCTTCTCCTGTCCATCGACCAGTTGTGATAAAACGCCTCCTATAGCGTATGCGCTCGCATCTGTATCTAGAATAAACGTTGCTCCTGGAATTGGATATGCCAAAATTGGGGCAGTGCACAAACGCTCTTTAAATGTTTGGAAAGCTACTTCTTGCTCCTTCTTCCATTCAAAAGTTTTATTTTTTCTTGTTAGCTCGTGGAGACTATGGGCTACGCTGGCAAAATTTGGTACAAGTCGGTGGTAATATGTGCACAGCCCAAGGAAACTTCTCAATTCATGTAGGTTCTGTGGTCTTGGCCAATCCTTTACAGCCTCTATCTTTGCGTTTGCAGTGCAGATTCCCTCTATCGTTACCTTGTGACCCAAATAATTTACTTCCTTTTTAAACAGCGCACACTTTTTGGGACTTAACTTTAGACCAGCGCCAGCTATTCTCTTGAAAACTTCATCTAAGTTTTTAAGATGTTCATCAAAGTTCTTGCCCAATACGATGAAGTCGTCCAGGTACACCAAGCATGTTTTCCAATGTAGTCCTTTCAATACCTGATCCATGAGTCTCTCGAAAGTAGCTGGTGCATTACATAGTCCAAAGGGCATTACTGTAAATTGCCAAAGACCATCTCCGACGCTGAAGGCTGTTTTCTCTTTGTCTTCCTCCTTCACCTCCACTTGCCAGTAGCCGCTTTTCAAGTCCAGTGTGGAAAACCATTTCGTACCAGAGAGCGAGTCCAGAGTGTCGTCAATTCTTGGCAATGGGTAGCTATCCTTTTTCGTAACGTCATTCAACTTCCGGTAGTCCACGCAAAACCTCATTGTTCCATCCTTCTTCTTTACAAGTACTACCGGTGAGCTCCAGGGACTAGCTGATGGTTCGATGACGCTGCTGTCGCTCATTTCTTGTATAATTTGACTCATCACTTCCCCCTTCGCCAGTGGAACACTACGTGGAGCTTGACGTATCGGCCTCGCGTCTCCAGTGTCAATTTGATGTTTCACAACATTGGTGCGGCCTGGTTTGGAACCATCCTGGTCAAATATGTTAGCGTACTTTAGGAGCAGTTGCTTTGCCTTACTCTGATAATCTTCCTCTAGCCCCTCCGTCCATTCCGTGATGTCATTTGAAAGATCAGTGTTACTAGATGAAACGTGTTCCTGGAGCTGTTCACAGTTAATAATTACTTCAGCCTCTTGGCATCTTCCCAAAATAGCTCCTTTGGTCAGTTTGAGTGGTGACTTGAACTCATTGAGTACTCTTACCGGAATACGTCCATCTGGTTTTGTCATAGCCAGGGTTTTTCCTACAAGTATGTTCGGTGCAGATTTGTTTGCTGCTTCGACAACCCACAATTTGTTTGTCCCACAATCTCCATCAACCTTTGCCCAGATGACTGCTTCGGATTTTGGTGGTAATTGCTGACTCTCTTGCACCAGTACTCGTTTACTGCTGTAGCCTCTCTCGTAGCCGAAATTAAGTGGTTCATCCATGTTCTTATATCTCATCGTCTTGCTTTGCATGTCGATCTTGATGCCTTGGTTAATTAAGAAGTCCACTCCAATTATGATTTCATCAACAATATCTGCCACTATAAAATTGTGTAGTACCGTGACGTTCCCAATTACTACTTCGCATTCTACTTCTCCAATTACCTGGGTGTCCTCTCCCGCGGCTGTACGTAATCTTGCTCCAAGCAATGGTCTTATCTTTTTGTTGACTAAATCCGGTCGAATGATGGAATGAGATGCACCCGTATCTACTGTCAGTAAACGTTCCTTTCTGTCCACATGTCCTCCAACAGTAAGATTGCTCGATCTTCTTCCAATCTGCGAGATAGAGATTATGGGGCATTCAATTGCGGGAGCCAGCTGTCGCCCCTTGCGGCTGACTCGATTTAGTTTAACGATTGAGTGGTCTTGGAGATTTGCTCATCACCTTCTGCTCTGCGTTTACGACCACCCACATTGTTGGAACTGTTAGGGTTGGTGTTGCAATAACGCGCAATATACCCTGGCTTCCCACACTTAAAGCATTTGACTGCATCATTATTCTTCTGCTGCGTACCCTTCAATGCTTCCAAAATTGCGTCTACCCAGTCTGGCCTTTCCACATCCACGCGATGAGCTTTGTACGCTGGCTTACTCAAAAGTGAGGCTGTTTCCTGAGTCAGTGCATGCGATACCGTTTCAGTAAATGTTAGTTTTGGATTCGCATATGTAGCCCGCTTCGTTTCCACATCTCGTATTTGCAAGATGAGGCAATCTTTCAATATCTGAAGCAAACTCCTGCAATGTCTCATTTGCTTTTTGGTAGCGGTTTTGCAACTCAATTTGGAATATCTGTTTTCTATGCTCGCTTCCATAACGTCGTTTTACAGCAGCCATCAATGCTTCATAATTGTTCCGCTCTCCTTCGGGAATCGTCTGTAGGATTTCCGCTGCTGGCCCTTTCAATGCCACGAACAGTGCAGCAACTTTATCTTCCGCATTCCAGTTGTTCACTGCTGCGGTCTTCTCAAACTGTAGCTTGAAGACCTGGAAAGGAACAGAATTGTCAAAAGATGGAGTTTTTACCTTCGTATTACTCGCTGAAGCAGCCGGCCGATTAAGTTGCATTTCCTGTATACGTCCAATCAACGCATCCACCACTGCGTCGAATTTTTCTTCAAACTGCGTTATTTTCTCGTCCATACGCGCTTCGAGTTTTGATTATATACGCGCCTCTTGCTCTTTCAGTTGTGTTTCCATCTTTGTTGTAATCTGTGTCGACATTTCTGAAATACGTGTCTAATGTGATTCCAGCTGGGATGCCATATATGTCTTCTGCTCTTCCAGTTGAGATGACATTTGCGATGACATTTCTGAAATACGTGCCTCCTGTGCTTCAATCTTCGCTGTTATACGGTTCTCCTGCGATTCCAGCTGAGTTTCCATCTCGGATGTTATGCGTGTCTCTTGCGATTCCAGTTGGGATGCCATATTTGTGGATATTTGTGATGACATTTCTGTTATACGTGCCTCTTGCGCTTCCAGCTGGGATTTCAATTGCGACGACATTGATGCTACTGTCGATGTTTGTGCAGATATTGCAGCCAATATCATGTTGAAGTCTGTGCTGGTAACTGTCTGAGATGTTTCGTTTTTCTCTTCAATTTTTGTTGTCTCCTCGCCATCAAGATGAAAGACATACTCTTCCACGTTAATTACCTCTAATTCCATTGCCTCTCGTAGTCGTGCCTGGAGTTCGAGTTTATTGCCGGTTGTATTCAATCCACGGCTGTCCAACTCCTTCTTCAGTTGCTGAATCTTCAATTCACTGAACTTTGTCATGTTGTTGTCGTCTGGAATTTATTCAACAATTCCTCTTCTGACACCAATTGTAACGAATTTGCTTGCAAATCCTCTTATTTGCCTTTTTGCTAAGTTCGTATCACTAAAATGTTGAATAAATAACTCCAATATTGAATAATGGAAAAATGGCCTTTATTAAAGTATTTCACAATAACACTTATACTTTGCAATTAGCTGGCTTAATAACTAAACGGATAGCTTAAATGAAACTGACTTTCAAAATAATACTGCTATTGCTCGCTAGATATCGTCTTAATCGACCGATTATAGCGTCTCTACCGCTGGTGCTTTTATACTCTTCGATTTCCTCGTGGCATCTTCTAGGCGCTTCCAGAATTTACTTAGTTCCCGCCATATAATTATAACTACAGATGTACGTATATAACTTCTCATATGCGTGTATTTGTGAGCGACACTTCAACAATTACAATTGCATACTTTTGGGAGCATCTCTTCTCTGCTGCGTGTATGTACATATGTGTAGACATAATGTTTTATTCGTTTATGTAGATACAAGTGACTGTCTGCTTTATTGTGTTGTGACTTCATTTACTTAGCATCAGACAAGGGATGTGAGTATCACCTGGTGTCACTCATATTCGTAACAATATGTATGTATATTGTTCATAAAAATACATTTACACTGCAGATATTATTTAATTAATAAAATGAGGACGATCAACTTCGCTGTGTGACGAAATGTTTTCATATCCAGCTCAAAATTTAAACACTAAAAGATCCATAAAGCTACATGGCTGTCACCCGATCGAAAAATACGACAAAGAGTATAAAAAATTTTAAATGTTGCCAAAAGTTCGGCGAAAGGCGGAAGGTTTCAAGTCCGGGTAAAATTTCTAACAGAACGAAAAGGACGACCTGTTATCCAATGTTCAGAGATTGCTTGGAATTTATGAGGAAAGTTGTCCATATCTTCTCAAACGGAGGCAGAGATAAAGCACCCAGCGAAGGTGATAATGTTCCACCCGCTCTTCACAATAATTGCTATCGTACACATGTGTTTAATTTTTTGACCTTTACTAAAGACAAAGTATTTAATGCATTAATATTGTGTGGAACATGTCTAAATAAAAATAGAAACCTGCTTTTGAAATATTTGTATATGAGTATTAAAAATCGCAATAAAGCAGCCGTTTGTGCGGGACACCAGGGTCCTGGGCAAAGCAACATAAAAAATTTAGAAAAAAGTTTTCTGATTGAGAAATAAACAAATTCTTTCTAAGCGGGTTCGGCAAAGAATTTGAGTGTATTCCTTCAATGGAAAGTTTCTCAGCAAAAACATGTAGGACCAGTTCCACAAATTTGAAGGAAAAATTAAAAAGAGCAAGAGAAGCTCATTCTAAATTCTCTTTGAAGGTAAATCGCACCTTATATTTTATATAGAAAAATAGATGCATTGGTTATCTGAAGTAAAGGTTTACGCCGATCACTTTATTGGCGGCGGCGGCGAAGGCTCTATTATATTACGCCGGCGTTCTTACTTTTAAAAACTTTTCTATTTAAAAAAATAATATTTACGAAAGGTTTTGTTTATATGTATGTATATAAAGTAATCAACGTTTTGGCCATTTCGGAGTGATCCGGAATTTTTTCCTCAAAATCACACGGATCTTTCAAATAATTTCAGGAGTAGTTCCTTGTGGAGGGACTGTCCTTGGGTCACTTACTTCAGGGAGGATTCGAACCTAACCCCGGTCTTGGCGACTAGTACTACTGCGTCTGGTCATACTTTTGTCCGTATATCTATATGAAGCGTTGTTTCACCGAAGGAGATTTCTTTAAATCATTTGTGGCTCCTTGCTGATCACGCACAAAGGGGACCTACGGTTGCTATTAATAGTCACGACTCTCGTGGCACAGTTTTAACGATTAGAATCAATGCTGGCCTATTGGTGATCGCGCCAAAGGGCATCTTTAAAAGCTATAGGACTGCGACTTCAAACACATACCTGCGTCGACGTCACTTTCCTAGAAGTTCAAGGTTTAGCTCCGAAAACTTTCTGCCGGATGTTTTTATCGCGCTATGCGGCCGAGCTTAACCAAATCGAAATCATAAGCTGTCTAAGAGGACACCATTGCGTAAATCATGGGTGAAATTCGTATAATCCTCGGCGCATCTACATAATTTAAATTTTACAAGGACTCTGGATAAAGTTTTTAAAATGAAAACCGAAATGTGCAGATGTTTGGGTTCGGAACATTGATTTCAATAGTCTTCGTTAAATCAAAACGATATTTTACAATGAAAGTTGACTGATTTTAAGTTGCAAGATGTTAAGATTATATGCTCAGTCCAAACTTCTGTTTCCGGCCTTATAATATAAGAGCTCATTATGGATGACCGCGTAGCTTTAGTTTTCACACTAGTTCGACTGTCCACTACGTTAGGGTAGTAGCATATCTGGCCATTTGTTCGACTGTCTTGTGAAAGCTTTTGGTTCACCACTTTGAGTGTTCTTGAGAAGGACAAAGCCTCATCTGGTAAATATATGGGCCTACGTATTCACATTTGCAACAGGAGCCGTAACGTGTATGTGATATTTAAACTTGGTTGATAGGCTATAATCAATGTGATTTAATCCAAGAGACTAGTTGGGGATAGGGCCGCGAACTGTAGGAAGTATCAAATCGGGAGACTTGGGTGTTGAATGATGAGGTGTGAAAATCTAAATTAACATTTCAGACGCTATTTTATAGTTTCCCAAATAAACAACAGATGTTTGAATGTAAGGCCAAGTTATTTTTTAACACCTTCTCATACGTATGTACATACATATATAGAGATGGGGTTCTACTGGGTATTTACCATTTTTATAGGTAATTACCAGGTAAATACCCGGAATATTCCTTTTTTGAATCTTTTTTTGGATATTTCAAAATAATTTGAATCGAGGCTGCTTGGAATGACAGTTCAGAAATTGAATCGATACGTCATTTGAAATTAAGAAATTTTCTATTTGATTTTAAGCAAACAACTTAGCAAACATTCGAAGTCGACAATTAGTCCGAACTCATTTAGGAGCGTGAAGTAAATACGATATGACTCCTAGCAGGCGCATAAGCAGCTCATATTTTACCGCTAATATGACTCCTACACAGGTCTCTTTGCGATGTCATTTATGAGCCTTATTGCCTTCATAAGCTGCTTATTTTGAGTTCTATAATGAAACAATTCAGGGCTATTAGGAAGAATTATTGACACATATTCGAAGCGGAAAATATAGGAAAAAAATTTTTGTAATAAAACTCCCTTGAAATTATACTGTTAATAGAAATGAAATACGTCTTAGGTTAAGTTAGGTTGAACTGCCCGGTCCATGAGGACCTCACATAGACTGAATGAGTCCGTAGTGTTACCAGAAGTTTGGTTTAACGACCAAACTGAAAAACCCTATCAAAAAGCAGGACCTATCTTATAAAATAACTCCGTCCTCTTGACAAATACTGAAAGCCCCTAATACTTACGCCACTTGCTGCTTCCAGATCTGACATTTGTCGCCCAGTCTAATTGGGACGTCTACGGAGCAAGCTTCAAGGGATGCGCCCTTTTTAGCTAGTTCATCCGCTTTTTCATACCCATCTATTCCCATATGCCCTGGGACCCAATATAGATGTATGCTTTTCCCTGTCCCGATTCTCTCCAGAGACTGCTTACACTCTAACACGCATTTATATGCTATGCTATGCGAGATTATTGCCTTAATTGCTGCTTGACTGTCGATATAAAAGCTAACACTTTGCAGCTTAAGCTATTCTCTTCCTGGGTTTCTACTGCTTTGGTTACGGCTAATATTTCCGCTTGGAAAACGCTACAGTAATCCGGCAGTCTGTAGGATCTGCTTATTTCCGGATCAGCACAGTATACCGCAGACCCTACTCCTTCCACTACTTTGGAACCTATGTGTACATATGTATCGCCTCGTCCACCATTTGCGCACCCTTGCGCCAACCGTCCACCTCTATTGTGGCCTTCTCCCTCGAAACGCAGATAAGGAATCAGGTAGTATGTTCGTCTTGTGATTGATGACGCTATACTACTATGGCCATATGGTCGGCGCTCAAGCTACCCCGAGGCACCGAGCCTGGTTGCAGTTGTTAAAGCTATGTTATTTGTTACCAGGTATACAGGGGGAATAGGCAGAATGGCATACACTGCAGCCGTCGGGGTTTTTTCAGGGCTCCCGTAATGCTAAGCATTGATAGTTTGCATACCCCCTCTAATTTTTATACTCACAACTCAGCTGAGCAGAGCTCACAGAGTAGTAGTAGTAGTATATTTATTTTCAACTATTCAAAAGACCATACATTTGTAAGATAATGAATAAACATTAAAGACTTAAAAATAGTTTAAAATAAACTAAAATTATGGCAGTAACAAACGTGTTGAGTGCCACACTATAATTGACTATACTTAAAGTGCTTACGAAAATTCATTTAAAATAAGATCTCTATACTTTAAGCTGGTATGAAGATACTTAACCAAAGTAACATAATCTCTACCATTAAGGATGTTTACCACACTTGCCAGGTCCAAAATTTTTTCACCAAAACTAGCCAACCGGTAATCATTGTAGGCTGGGCAGACACCGATAAAGTGGTAAACACTTTCATCATCGCCTAGGTTACACACTGGACATATTGCAGTTGTTACGTTCTTGAAAGATCTCGCATTAAGGTTCAAGAGACCACCTCTTGCACGGAGAATTAAGCTAATGGCATACGCTGAATGTTCGTCGTCAAAATATGTAACGCTCACGGGAGCCAAGGAAGGGTAAAGATCATGTGTGGTAGAGCCTTGAGCACGATTTACATATAGTTTAAACTTCGACTAACTTACTAAGCAACAAAGAAGTGAAGTCTTTAAGGAAAACAGTAGAAAATCGGTTAGTGGTTCTAAGCCCGCGCTGAGTGATAGCTGTTTCCAATTTTTAACCCAGGGTGCATCTTGCCGTATGCTTTCCTCAGCAAGTATACGTGGAAGCCTGTTTGAATGTAAACTAAGACAACGTCCCTGCAAAAGTCGCGAGTAGTCCATGCATGCATGTAGTGACTACAATCGTTAAAACCGAGAAATGATCGGCTTGCAATATGTTCGTGTAGAAACATGAGTTGGTCCATTGCTGCATTACAGTGGAGTATAATGGTAAGTACTCCAGTGGACCACATGATCCAACGATTTTTGCAGGGGTACTATAAATAACATGTGCGCACGAAGTGTGTGGAAGAACTGGGGAACAATACTCGTTTCTAAATGCAACATATAGTTAAGTGTGTTCGCAGGCAAAAAAATAAGCTTCTTTATGAAGAAACGAAAGAGTTTTTCTACCTGTTCATGATGGTCCCCACCCCACACCTGCGCTCCATAAAACATAATTGTTCTGGCGGCAGCATCAAAGATTTACATTTTTTTCGAAATACAAATCCGAGGGTTATTTAAAGAACTCAACCATGTAGCGCATATTGCGGCTTTTGCCTAGCCAAGCTTTGTGCCTAAGTGTTTAGTGAAAGAGAGTTTGTAATTTAGCATTATACCCAGATATTTATAGTCGTTCACAGTTTCAACTGCATCATTTCCAAAAAACCACCTACAGTCAGAGGGGAGCCTGCCACCCTTCCTAAAAACAGGCACTTTTGATTTGGACAGGTTAACTTCACAGAGTATATTAATTTTGTTCGCATAATGGTACCCCGTAACGGCATAAACTAATCGAGATAGATATAGACTTCTATATATTAAAATGATCTTGGCGAAAAAAGAAATTCATTTAGCCATGTCTGTCCGTCCGTCCGCCCGTCTGTCCGTGAACACGATAACTTGAGTACATTTTGAGGTATCTTAATGAAATTTGATGTGTAAGTTCCTGGGCACTCATCTCAGATCGCTATTTAAAATGAACGAAATCGGATTATAACCACGCCCACATTTTCGATATCGAAAATTTCGAAAACCCGAAAAAGTGTGATAATTCACTTCGAAAGACGGATAAAGCGATGACACTTGGTAAGTGGGTTGCCCTTATGGCGCAGAATATAATATTAGTAAAATTTTGGACAATGGGCGTGGCACCGCCCAGTTTTAAAAGAAGGTAATTTAAAAGTTTTCCAAGCTGTAATTTGGCAGTCGTTGAAGATATCATGATGAAATTTGGCAGGAACGTTACTCCTATTACTATATGTGTTCAAATAAAAATTAGCTAAATCGGATGACGAACACGCCCACTTTAAAAAAAAAAAATTTTTAAGTAAAATTTGAACAAAAAATTGAATATTTTTACAGTATATGAAAAGGTGGCTTATGACTCAAAATAGAAATTGCTGTTAACAGCTGTTTTTTTTTGAGCCATAAGCCACCTTTTCATAGACCGGGTCACATATTAGTAAATTATGTCAACATTTAAATCTAGTAATGATATGGTGCAACAAAATACAAAAATAAAAGAAAATTTCAAAATTTATTTTATTTATTTTATTTTATTTATTTTATTTATTTATTTATTACAGCGTAAGCCTAGTTTCAACAATATTTATTAAATCACATTGTAGAACTTATCTTATAGGTAAGGTTTTACAATGTTCATATAGCCTGCTTTTAAATACATAAATTTCTTCACAATTTTTTATTTCATTAGGCAATTCATTAAAGTTTTTAAATCCTTTATGGAAAAGGTTTTGTTTGTCCACTTCAGTTCTATAGAGTGGCAGTTTAAAATCATTTTTTCTACGGGTATTAAAATTATGGGTTTCGTTTATATATACAACATTATTTTTTAAGTATTCAGGTACATTTCCCTTTCGTATATTGAAGATCATTTTCATAGTATAATAAAAAATAATTTGTTTGACACTTAGCCATTTTAGTTTTATTAGCATGTCGCTTATCGACGCATCTGACTTTTCCCGTAACACAAATCTCATACACCTATTTTGCAATATCTGAAGTCTATCTATTTTTGTATCTGGTATAATGAATAAGACTGATGGGCAATATTTAAAATTAGATTCAATCAATGTTTTGTATACAATATCCTTAAACTCTCTATTTATAAATTTACAGGTTCTTTGCATAAAACCGACTTGTTTAGCTATCTTTCCTACAGTGTATCGAATATGTTCATCAAATTTGAGTTTGTTGTCAATTACAATTCCAAGATATTTTATTGATTTTATTTGCTCTAACATTTCATCTTTCACCCTGAGCTGAATACTCGCAACTTCGCTTTCGATTTTTCGGCTAATAACCATATATTTTGTTTTACTCACGTTAAGTTTAAGTCTGTTACCACATAGCCATTTATATAAACTATCTAAGTCACACTGCATTTTTGTCAATGCAGTTGTTAAACTACTTTCACTTATTCTAAGCAGAGCATCATCCGCAAACAGTTTTATGTTACAGTACTTTACAGCTTTAACAATATCATTAATATAAATCAAAAATAATAAAGGAGCCAATACAGAACCTTGCGGTAACCCTAATGGGACCGAAATTTCGTTCGATACTTCATCACCGATTATGGCTTTTTGTTTTCTGCCAGTCAAGTAATTTTGGAACCACTTTAATTCTATACCCTGAATTCCCATGACTTTCATTTTCTGGAGCAAAATGTCTCGGTCCACTGTTTCGAATGCCCTTTTCAGATCCAGGAAAACGCAAACAGTGTCTTTTTTGTTATTTAGATCTTCCTTCCAGTTAGAGATCACTATATTCAGTGCCGTTTCACATGAGTGTTTTCTTCTGAATCCCGATTGTTCACTTATTATTAATTTATTGTCTTCCAAGTAATTTTCTAACTTATTTTTTATAACTGTTTCCATAATTTTTTCGTCACATGGTAGTGTATTTATAGGTCGCATTTCCTCAGGTTTATACGTATTTTTTATTTTTTTTACTGGTATAATTGTCGACGTTTTCCATCTTTGTGGTACAATGCCTGTTTCCATACTTTCATTTATAATTTTTGCATAAAAATAAGCTGTATACTCTATTGAATCTTTTAAAACTCCTTCTGATAAAAGATTTTTGCCACCAATTTTGTTCTTGAATAGCCGAACTATTTTGACAATGTCATCTGCTACAACTTTATTAAATTTGAATGTCGAACTGCTATCAGATACGGTTAAATTTAAATCAAAATGTTCGATACTTTGGTTTATTTCTAAAACACTGTTTACGAAAAAGTTATTGAGCTCATTCGCAATTTCGATCTTTTCTTCGATTTGCTTATCTAATATTTGAATTTTGTTTATTTCTTGATGATCTTTTTTCAGGTTTATGGTTTGCTTTAGATTTTTCCACATTTCTTTGCTATTATTTTTACTAATTAAGATTTTGTTTTCCATATATTTCGCCTTTTTCTTTTTGATAAGTTTTTTGTATCTTTTGTTTATTTCTTTATAATCGTCCCAATTTCCTGTTTTCCTAGACTCATTTAAAAGATTATATTTAAGTTTATTTAATTGTGTAAGCTCATGATCATACCACTTATTCATAAGTCTTACTTTCACTACTTTTTCAAATGTTAATCCTGTCATACATTGTAGAATTGCATTGTTTACTATGTCTAATTGGGATTCTATACTGGTTGAATCATTTATCACAAAACTGCATGCGCGCAACAAGTTAAGTAGATTTTCTTTATTATAAAGCTCCCATGAGGTAATTGTTTTTGTTGTTCTCATTGTATATGGTGCTGATGTATTAATTTTTATTTCTATCGTTTCATGATCTGATATTTTATACTTGTCCATGTTTTGACAAATAACATCATTCGAATTTGAGTATAGAAGGTCGATTTTTGTTTCAGTTGTATCTGTGATACGTGTGTTGAAGAGTATTTTTTGGCTCATTGCCAAATCATTAAACATATCTGTTAATTTCTTGCTATAGGTGTTGTTGGCATTATTAACGTTAATGTTATAGTCTCCAACCACGAAGCAATTCACACTTAACTCAACTTTTTCCAACAATATTTCATTTAGATAATTTAAGAAGTCAGAATCACTCGTATAAGGTGAGTGATATAGAACCCCTATTTGCCATTTTTTATCGCACTCTTTTAGTTTTATTACGATGCACCAAATGTTATTATTAATGCTGTTATTATATATAACGTTGTATTTCACAGAGTTGTGAGCAAATATTAAGACACCTCCTGTGTGTCTGCTATGTGAGTCACATCTAATTACCGTATAGGCATTAATATGTAACTCTGCTTCTCTAATATCACCCGTGGCACATGTTTCCGAGCACAATAGTAACGCAGGTTTCTGCTCCACAATAAGATTTTCTAGTTCATTTTTGTTAGAAATAATACTACATATATTTAAATAGATACATTTAAATTCAAAGTTTTTATTTGGTTGCTATTTCTTCGCTTTTTTGCTCTGCAGATAGCGTATATATGCAGGGCACTTAGTACTATAGGCATAGTGATCCACTTCAACATCTATAACTTTTCTTCTCACCAAGTCAAAGCAGTTAACACATCTTATGATGTTTGAGTTACACTCTTTAACATCATGCTGTTCACCACATTTGCTACATGCTTGTTTAAATGCACAATCACTAGCTTTATGTTGGAAACCTAGACATTTAAAACATCTAGGTACATTTATATGTTCAAAAACTCTACAACTATCCCATTCAACTTTTATTCTCTTCTTCTCAATTAGATGCTCATACGTTTCACAATCTGTTTCTATAATAATATTATAGCTTTCTTCTCTTTTATTGCGATCTTCATAAACCTTAATAATTTTTAACTCTTTATTATCTTCAATATCGTTCTGTTTTTTTACACACTCAATAATTCTCTCATCATTTAATTTTGTTGAGAGCCCCACTATTTTTAACGCTCTCCGCTTTTTCGTTTCTCTCAATTTTTCCGTAGCATATTCTTGACCAATTTCTTTGTTTACTTTCTTTTGTACTTCTTCTACTGCTTCACTGTTTTTGCACTCAACTATTATCGCACCTTTATTTATATTAGTAACAGTCGTGATAAGACCTTCGGTTGGTTCGATTACTTTTTTTAGTGCTTTCTTAGTTTCTTTTGTATTTTTGTTGTTTATAGGTTTAATAACTATTTTGTTTGCGTTTCTTTTTGCCATTTCTGCATATGATGATTTTGCATTTATTTGTTTCTTTTCAGCCCGCATTTCACTTAATTTATCGCAGCTGCTGTTTAGACTCTTATGTATCTCACTTATGAGCTCCTGTTTCAATATTTTGCATCTTTCACTAAATATTTGTTCTATTACTGCATTACTGTAAAGTCATTTTTCATTTTTTGCATTTTATTCGTTATTGCATCCTCCACTATTTCTTTAACATCTGATCTTTTTTAATTTTTTGATTCACTTTTTTCAATAGAATGTTTTATTTCAATAAATTTTGTATTTATGTTTGATAAGCTACACTGGTTACAATACCATTTTATATTTAAATTTTCATTTAGAAATTTTAATTCTGCTATTTTTAAATTGCTACACTTCACACAAAAAACATTATCACAGCCCCCACTGCATGTTAGCATATCTTCCACTTTTTTTGCTGTGCAATCTTTACACTCTAGCTGAGGCATCATTAAAATTTTATTTATTTTTATTTTTTTTATTTTAAGAGTCACTGTCTCAATAATTTATAAGTTTAAATATCCAATTTCAATAATTGACTTTTTAGTTTGTTTAACAGCAATTTATGAGATATATCTTTGCATTTACCACTAAATTTTAGCAAAAGCACAGAGCAACACATAACACGTCCGTTCTGATCGATGCTTGTTATGCTATTCAATGGGCGTGGCTCGGCCCTTTTTTATTTAATTTGTCTAGATAACTTTTAACGCCATAAGTCGAACAAAAATTTACCAATCCTTGTGAAATTTGGTAAGGGCATAGCTTCTATGACGATAACGGTTTTCTATGAAAATGGGCGAAATCGGTCGAAGCAACGCCCATATTAAGTAGAAGAAAATGAGAAAGTTCTGCAGGGCGAAATCAAAAGCCCTTGGAGTTATGGCAGGAATACTGCTCGTGGTATTACATATATGAATAAATTAGCGGTACCCGATAGATGATGTTCTAGGTCACCCTGGTCCACATTTTGGTCGATATCTAGAAAACGCCTTCACATATACAACTAAGGGACACTCCCTTTTAAAACCCTCATTAATACCTTTAATTTGAAACCCATATCGTACAAACAAATTCTAGAGTCACACCTGGTCCACCTTTATGGCGATATCTCGAAAAGGCATCCACCTATGGAACTAAGGGCCACTCCCTTTTAAAATACTCTTTAATACCTTTCATTTTATACCCATGTCATACAAACGCATTCCAGGGTTACCCTAGGTTCATTTTCCTACATGGTGATTTTCCCTTATTTGACAAAGGAAGAAGGAAAATCGTTCCAAAAACGTCACCCTTGGTCTAAAATTTCGGGCTCTTATCGCACTCATAATTAAGAGCGCTTCGAAAATATTTCAGGGGTGATTTAAAAGAAGATGATAAAGAAATGCGTTCAAATTTTACCAAATTTTCATATTAGAAAAAAAATATTAAAATAAAACGAACTGAGAAAACTTGGAGAAAGATAGCAAAGGCAAGTTGCTCCACTTTTTAGTATTACCATTTTTATGTATCCATGAAAAAGACAATTTTGTCTCCAAAGCTCTCAGCTGAGTATGTAATGTTCGGTTACACCCGAACACGGCCTTCCTTACTAGTTTGAGGTAGGTTGTTTTTTGTGTGGCTTTCCACCAAAAAAGAACTCCATAGTATAGAATAGGGCTTACAATCGCTGTAAAAACCCAATGAGAAAGAGAGGGCGATAAGCTCCACGTACACGCCAGCATTTTTTGACATGCATAAAGTGCCGTTGAGGCCTTGTTCACCCTCTTCCCCACGTTGAGCTTCCATGGCAGCTAACTGCAAGGTTTCTCCTGTAGGGTCACCACTCCTAACTTAGGCCTGGTCCAATTTGGGACCTTGTACCTCTTTGTAAACAAGACCATATCTGTCTTCTCCGCGTTGGCTTTCAACCCGACATTAGATGCCCAGGTATGCATATCCCGAAGCGCCCGATCCATCAAAGAGCTAATCGTTGGAAGGCACTTTCCACTTATGACAATTGCAACGTCAGCTGTGTAAGCCGTAAGTTTTATTATCGAGAAGCACCTCAACGGATTCCTAACTATTACGTGACCATTCTCCGTTCTCTTTCTTTATTAGTCCCTGGACTACGTTTCCCCTTGGTACGACTTTTTTCAACAGTACAGTATAGATGGAGCATATGTCCGCACAGAAAATTTTCCATGAAAATATCTTCGCCCTGGACTTTTCACACTTGTAGATGCTCAACAGATCCCTGTACTTTTCCCGACGCGCTTCGCTTTCCGCGGACTTTGCTAGCGTAAACATTTCTTTTACCTGTCCTCTTAGAAAACCCAGCTCATTGCTCCACCGTAGCTGCTTTGTTTTTCCTCTGAATCTTCTTAGAGGACAAGCCTGTTATACGCAGTCATACGCATCTTTGTTAGGAAATCATTGGACTCCTCCAGTTCCTCCACATTGGCAGTCTCTTTGGGTTGTCCCAGTTTTGTTGCTGGAATTTCGTACAGTTCTTTGACCTAGGGTTTCTACCGTCTTAAGGGGGATGCTCAAGCTGATGTATGCATGGTCGGAAAAGGATGGTCTAGCCAGAACCATTTCATACATTGATATATCACGTTCAGAGCTCAAGTTAATATCAAGAACATTGCTGGATGTTGGACCAATGTATGTAGGGACATTCCCCCTGTTGGCTATCTGCAAATTGGTTTGCAGGATGTAACAAAAGAGAGATTCGCGGTTCTCATTCGTAGCTCCTCTTCTTCACGCATTGTGGTGCGCATTTGCCTTCGCGCCTATGACCAAACGCCCTTTCCGCCCTTCGTCCTGTAGTACCCCCTTGCATCCCATCGGTGGAACCTCCGTAGTATGGGCCACCTATCAGGATGCCAGGATAAATGTCTGCTTATTCTTCTGCTCAACGGCCACCACTGCGAGGTCCTCAGTAGTGTAACCAGGCAGTTCGCAGCTCGCACCCTTCCTTTCATTTGCGCGTAGTAAACGCCAAATTCGCGCACGCTGAGTCCAGAGACCTTTCCTTCCACTGCTCCTGGATCAACTCCACGTCAAACGAACCCTCCTTAAGGGTTAGGAGGAGTTCGCTGGACGCCACTTGACTGTGCTGGAGATTTACTTGTAAGATTCGCGGCACGATTGGGCTGTTTGTCCCCCTCCAGCAGCGTCTTAGTGACGTTTTCGTCCTCCTCTTTCTCTTTTGGTTCAAATTACGAATGTTATCCTCGGGACTTCTTTTCCGGGGTCGTAAATGCTTTTCTGGGTTATCCTCTGTGCGACTCGTAGCACCATTTAGCTGTTGGTCCTCTTATAACACTTTCTTGGTGACGTCCGTGCCCTCCACCTTTCACTTCTAGCGTGTTAGGATTTTAATGCTCGGGACTTATTTTCCTGAGCCGCGTGTAAATTTTGCCTGTACCCCAAGACATTTTGCCAAGCTGCGTGTACAATATATTCTCCGCCTACATGTTTATTTGGAAGATGTAGAACTGGCCTTCCTCCGTAGGCCGAGATACAGTAAGTACCTTCCTGATTATATAGAAGTCACAGCGCATCCTCCGACTTCATCACGCATGGTATCCATAATTTAACTTTTGGTACCGTGGGTATTTGCTCTTTATCCACCACCTCAACCCGCGCGTTCGTACCTTGCTTTTGGAGGTTTGGAACCACTTCCTCTAGTAACCGCAAGTGCGCGATGTTATCGCGCGCTATCCTCTTCACACCATTATACCACCCCCCAGGATCAATGGTTGGAAAGAGTTTACTTGGTTGTTCCCGCATCATCTTAAGCATTAAGCTAATAAGCTCCCCTTCTACAGATATCTGCCTTACAGTAGTCATCTGTCCTAAAGCATTGCTACGATCAACCACTTTAGCACCTCCGAGAAAGCCGGAGTCTTAGCGTTATCTCCCTTTGGCTTATCTCCTACTTCCGTGGTTGGCACTTGGCCACTTTTCACGTCCTCCCTCTGACTTGCAGCTTTCGAGGTAGTTGCTACCTCGTTTTGGGGCCCATCTGTCCTTCAGCTTTAGGCCTACTTCCTTGTCTATGCGGCTGCCCTGCCTTGCGGCTCTGTTACTGAATCCTTTCTGCCTCTTGAAGCAGGCTTGTCGCCTTCCGTCGAACTTTGCCTCTTCATTCTGCCATTCGACGCTTCTTCTTCCTCGTTCCGGTTGTAGTACCGAGGGTTTCTCGCAGCAAACCTGTTGAGCTGCCTTCGACCTACTTCTACCGCCTCATGAGCCCTTTCCAAGCGCTCGGTCGCTACATACGTTGAGTCGACCACTGCTCCCAACAGTTGAACAATTCTTAGTGTTACACGGTATTGCGACACACCGGAAACTCTACTACTCCGTTTTCATTTGTATGCTTTTGCAACACGGAGTTCATTGTATCAGCACAACTCTCGCTCTCCGAGTCCGATGCATCGCTTAATAAGTTTTTTTTCGTCCTTGGCTTGCGACTCAGTCCTCCCCTTATCATCGTCGTTATTAAAAAAAGATATTGAGTTGTTCATCTTGGTCGTACGACCACCTGCCTGACAAGGCGGGCTAACGGTCCAGTATTAAATACGGGGAAAGAAACGTCCGCCACAGCAGCGCCCCGCACTATGATAAGGCCATCAATACTTCCCGAGGTGGCCCGGTATTGGGAAGGCTCCGTTCGAATACAGTCGAATATATCCCCTGGCTGAAAATCGTCCAATAGGCACGGTCCGCAGAACACCCTGCACTAGGGGGTTGGCAGTTCTTGGCCACCGACATTCCACCGTTCTCCTATGAGTCAAAACGGCGTAGATGCCAGCCTTAAACCGCTCCGCCTTATAGTCGAGCGCTAAGCCCTCACGCCAACGATCCCTCACTAGGGTAGGCACAATTTGTTTTCTTCGTTTAAAAATAAATTTTTTTTATTGAATTAAAACCCTATTTTTTGCCGCTTTATAGTTACACATTAAATAGCTATTGAGAATTTAAACCGGTAAATTTCACAACATCGCGATCATCCCAACGCGACCGTTTGTGGTACCTAGAGTCTCTGAATACACTTCCTATTACACAAATACAACCTAATGTGAAAGAAAGAGTTTTGGGACAAACTTTTTCACATTTTTCATAGGGTCTCTTGACCTATAAAAAGGTACTTGTCGCGAATGTCCCGCTACTCAGCGGCTGATCATGAAGTTCTGGGTTTCTATTATATTTCCTCAGTTTGTGCCTATGTTCAGCCCATTGTAAAGGTCTACAAGTAAGATATGTATCAGCTGCGTTCACCTGACCATAATGCTTGTTCTATCTCCTTTTTGTGGAGGCTATTCGGCAGCGTTGTACTACTTTGGTACATAATAGTGTAGTACCTGCTGTTTAGTAGTGTGTGGAGTAGCTTTAGTTCTATTTTTCGCGGATAACTTTTGAACGGATGGAAAAACTTTACTTCCGTGTTTGGATTCTTAACGTTGATATAACTACGCGTCTTTGCATATCCTATTCCTCGACTTTTGTAAAATTTTCAATAGGTCAAATATAATGCACCACATATTTCATACTAAATCTGTCCCAAAAAAATTTACCATTACAGCAAACCATATCTTAAATTGCGCTCCTTTTTCCGCTAATAAATACATCCCAGCCTCGATCCAGATAGCAGCAACCCCGGTAGTTTTGACACTTCGTTCAGTGTCAAACGCTCGTTCCACCACGTTCCACATTGTTTCGGTCAGTGTCACACAGTGTGTTAGAAAGAGAAGGAAACAAACATATCGAACTTGTAAACCTATATAATGGTTCAGCCTTTCTGAAACAGTTAAATTTTTCCTCTAATTTTGCACACACACCGAAAGCATTGTGAATCAAACTAATACTAGGTTCAAACACACACCAAATTGGCAATTTATACTCTTTGGGCAATTTATTACGCAATTTGTCATATAATAAATTGTAATAATAAATTGCCAATTTAAAGAAAATTGCGTAATAAATTGTGTCAACCTGCAAATGCAACATTGTAAAGTGTGTTTATTGAGTATATTTAAACGTCACTTACGCATGGCTGAACTATATGGTTGGCTCATTTCATCAGCTGATTTTATGTCTTTCATTTAACTGGAGTAGGGACTGTCAAAAGAAGATGGCAAAATCAAAATGAAAACAAAACACTGAACACATTTTCTTACAACACACAAAAATTTCAAAGTTTTATGTTTTCATTCCATTCTATTCACCTAATACCAACACGCACATTTTGACAGTCTCAACAAAGATATGTTGTTACTGTAGAGATGAGCCAACCAGCTATCAAATTACTATTGTGTAAGCTAAATAGAGTTGTATGAACACCACTCAATTTAAATCGAAATAGCCTCAATTTATTTTTCTGTTTGAACATAGTATAAAGGCTCCATTACTGATACTTAGCATAGACTTGACTTGGCATAAACTTGGCAACTTAGCCACGATTATACTCCACCTAGTGCATACAATCTGGCATCATAATCAGGTTTGAAATTTACTTTTAAATAAATGTCAATTAGTATAACAAAATGTCAAAATGACTTGGAAACAAACAAATGGCATCTCAAAATGTAAACGTTACTTAGAACTTACATAGAAAATCAAAATTCAACAGACTTCTAAGTCAAGTTAAGTGTTGCGAAGTTTTGAGTAATCAGTAACATGCACTGTTCATTTAACAGAACTGTAAGTGACAGTTCTCAAGTCAAGTCTATGCTAAGTATCAGTAATGGAGCCTTAAGTGTGATATCTTATCTGTCAACTGCCTGACAGGATGTTCAATATGGCTACTTTTTAGCGTTTTTACAGGGTGTTCAATATGGCGGCGCATAGGGCCGGCTATCTTCAGCGGGTGATAGAAAGAAATGCAGAATGAGACAGCGATAGTCAATTAGATCCAATCACTTTGGAATTTTGACGTCTATGCAGAAGATATCACACTTAGTTTGTTTCACAATGACCGAAAGTCTGGATTCATGTCACGGAAAATTAAAAAGCAGCGTGACGCAAATTGGGAGAGAAGCCCGGCATAAATCTCCTCCGAGGTACATCGGGCAAGTACTTATATATTCTGAAAAATAACATGTCTGCTATTTAACAAAAAAAAGGTCTAACCTCGAGTTCCAATGAACAGTGGTTCAGACCCCGATAGAAATTTAACATGCAAATGCCTCAGCAATGTGATCCACATGAATCAATTTGTTGTTGCAATATCTGGATTACTGTTCAGTGGAACGCGAGGTAAGTTTGTAGTGTTGTTCCTGCTATTTAACTATAAATTAGTTTTTTCTTAAAAATTGAATATCAAGTATGTACCAATAAAATGTACTTATACTTGGTAATTGGTGTTTTCAATTTCTGAGTATTTGTAATGGTAATGGAAATTGTACTTGATTATACCAGCTCTAGTAATAACTAAGTAGCGTTCATTCCTATTTCTCTGCTTCACGTTATGCAGCACTGTTAGATCCAACAGACTAGTACCAGAAGGTGCAAGTACAGGAGCGTTTCATATTCACATCCAGCTGGAGAGATTTTTTATAGTCAGAACAACAAAGAAATAAACAGTTAACTATTAGCCGAAATTAAAATGTTCGCATTTGATGCTAACCACAGGTGTCATATTTTTCTTCCCGGTAAAAAATCAAATACGAAGAAATAAATCTATCAACCCACCCCATTCTGCATATCCACGTTTACATAAATATACAGGAATGTGCTTTAATTTCTTTCAAATTCCCTTTCGAGTGAAGTTGCAGGTTAAATACGACTGAAATTGAATTGCAGCACATGCTTGGTACTTTAGGAACACCTTATGTATATCATTTTGACAACCTTTGGGTTTTATTGTTGCTGCAATGCAACAGATCTATTTGCAGAATCGTATGACTTGGCAGCGTTGCAAAATGGTTAAACATTTCATTCAATATCTACTCCTTATGTTTGCATGGTACACTGGGTTGACGCGTGTTTCCGATTACCAGCACCATCCGATGGACGTACTAGCAGGTTCAGCGATTGGGGCTCTGTATGCCTTTTTTTTGGTAGGTTTTCAAAAAAGCATGGCATACACTCGTAATTACTATTTTTCTTATGATTGTTTCAAAATGTTTGTTTGGATGGGGGAACTTTTTTGGACTATGTGTAATTTTTCTTTATCGAATGTACACATTTACAAAAAAGCTATTTTAATTTATTTATTGTTACCATAGTAAAAATTGCATTTAAAGTTCTGCAGAAAAGTATACATAAATATTTTGAATATATTTTTAAAGTTTCATGTTTGCTTGTTGTTGTTGTAGCAGTGCTTGTAGTAGTTGCTTGTCGGAGAGTTCGATAAACCAAATAATGAATGGTCCGGAAAAGTTCCATCAAAAACCCTTTATGACATATACATACTATTATACCAAAGTTTTGCATTTGCCATCACATATCGTTAGCTTAATGTGAAAATGTGCTAAGTCAACTTTTACGAATTTAACAGGAGACGAAAAATAATGAATGCTTTTTGAAATAACCTTATTTTTTTCAAAACTGTGAATGAGGATAAATTAATTGCAACACTTTTGAGTGTAGGAACTTTGAAAAAGATAAATAAAAATCATGTATGCTAACTCAGCAGCTATTTTATGACTTAGCACAATTTCCGCACTCAAAAAAATTTTTTCTCCTGACTTAGCACTTTTTACTCATTATGTTTCCCCATCACCCCTCACCTTTAATGATTGAAATATAACACTAAAACTATATATTTCACAAAAAATACTATTTATTTGTCAAACTACATATTTATAACGGTTCCGATCTGGACTCTTTGGCGGATGGTGCGCAGACAATAATTTATTTTTAAAGTCAAACAAATGTTGTGTTGTGTCTTATTCCAAAAAGACAACTGCCACATACTTTATCTACAAACTAAATGCTAAATCTATTAATCGTTGTCAAGAGATTAAAGACTTGGGTGTAATTTTTGCCTCCAAACTCTCTTTTTCAAGTGACATTGACATCGTTGTTTAAAAATTTGTTGCAATGGTTGGGTTCAGTAGACGTTACACCAGTGACTTTAAGGACCCTATGACGTTGAAGGCACTTTATATACCCTGGACAGAAGTGGTCTTGAATAATATTCAATAATATGGAATCATTTCCATGAATCTAACTCTAAAATTGAGAGAGTTCAAAAATTTTTTTACAAAAATTGCTTTAAGTATGCTTCACTGGCCAGACGGCCTCCCATCATATACCAGCAGTCCCAAATTGCTTGGTCTTCAGGCTTTGCATGACAGAAGAACTTTTATCTCACCCATGCTTGCCTATAATGTAATAAACTTTAGCACGAATTGCTCTGATTTATCTACTTTGTTAATTCCAAGTATTCCACTGCGTGATCTTCGACATAATAGATTATTTATCGAAATAACTCATAAAACGAATTATGCTATGAATGAACCTATAACTGGGACTATACATCTAGCAAATCGATTCAGTAGTGTTCTTAATTCTAATAACCAGGGACGGAAAATAATAATTATTTTTTTTTCGGAATCGAAAAAGTCCTGGTCAAAACATTGTCCTAGGTAAAATGTTTAAGTTCCCAGGTATTCCTATAGCAATATCATGTCGAATCATGCATCCTTTTTATTTTTGGAACTTTTTCGATAAAAGTCCACATATAAAAGTAATATCTGTATTTTTATTTTTTCAGTCCGATAGAACTAGTTTAACTCGGACTTTTAAAAATAAAAGTCCGGAAATAAAAGTTAAATCCGGACTTTTATTTTTTAAGGCCAAGATAAAAATCCAGCTTGATAAAAAACAAACGGCTTATCCGAATTAAGAACATTTTTTTATTTCGGATAAGCCATTTCTTAGTTATCAAGCGGGCTTTTATCTTGGCCTTAAAAAATAAAAGTCCGGATTTAACTTTTAATTCCGGACTTTTATTTTTAAAAGTCCGAGTTTAACTAGTTCTATCGGACCCAAAAAATAAAAATCCGAAAATAATTTTTATCTTGATCCAAATATATTTCAAGTCCAAAATTAATAGTTTTGCAAGGGCTTATATTATGAAAGGAATAACAGTTTCAGCCCCTGCTAATAACAGATTATATAAGTTTAAGCTTGAATTGTTTTCTATTTTTAACTAGTCTGTAAGAAAGCATGTAGTTATCGACATGTAAGAATTGAACTAGATTATGGTCAGCGCAAAACATTTATCAAACACCAAAGGCATGTCTCAATTGGGTGAATCCAATTCCAAGGGGTTGCGTAGCGCAACCCTCTCCAGGGGGTGCCAGCGCAATAAATAGCATCTCCAACGCAATTGCCAACCTCGCCTACCCGTGGCGAATTCTGTTTCATTGACAGCCGAGGCTCCGGTGACCCCAAGTTCCTCATGGAATTAGGGCGTTGGGAGGGCGGGATAGCCTATAAGGTTTAATGTGGTCATATAAATCGCTCGCGAGATGGCCGGGCTAGTACTTTATTAGTGCTTTTTTAACGGAACGTACCGGATCTATATTCGGCAAAGGACCATCAACATCGATAACACTTCCCAAAGCCTTCGGGGGGTGTCTTTATCGTTAATGCAACAACAACAACAAAGCATGTACTTTTATACTGAATGAATTAAATAAATAAATAAAATGCACGCACAAGGAAATGACTAGTAATTCAGATTGATATTATTGACAGGTTGACTTAGCACATTCTTTTTAACAACTTACGGCTTAGCACATTTACACATCATTGCCCACAGCACGTAAAAATGAAAAATAAAAATATTTTTTTTTTGTGATCGATGTATGTTGAATTCAGTTCTTAAACTGCATTAAAATACAATTTTTCAAAAAAAGTGACTTAGCACATTTTCACATTAAATTAACGATATATGTATCTAAATCTTAAAAATTTATATAACAGATTTCTTACAATAAATCTTTAACTATTTCTAGGCACGGACAACATGGTAACCGGGAAAGAGAAAACCTGCAATTTTACTTTACCTACTAATATATATTACTATAAAACTATCGAACTTCGGATTTTTGCTTGGACTTCGCCAAGTTCGGCCACAAATGGTCGGTTCGAAAATCGGCAAAGAAACATCGGCACAACATTTCTCATCCATTTAAAGCTTCAAACGTACATGCCTACATACATTGTTGAACATAAATATACGATTTAAAAAGAAAAGTTTCTGTAAAATACCTTTTTTTCTGCAAACTTCCGTTTTAGGTAATGCCACCCCATTCAAGCGTTCCTTTGAAATGCTTTAGATTTTCAGTTGAAAATGGTGACCAACCAAATTATACAATATCGTATTTACATCCTGAAAAGAATTTTTATAGGGTATCTAAAAAAAATAAAAAAATTTTGTGGTCTAGCATCATTGCAAACTCGCTTCTAGAACAATTTGAATTGCAGCATCCTACTGGGTAATAGGTATGTATACTAGTCCCAGTCGGGTTGAAAATTACTTGAAAATTGATAAATTAGCTCAAATTCATTTTATTCATTATATCTATATATGTGACCCGGTCTAGGAAAAGGTGGCTTATGACTCAAAAAAGAAACAGCTGTTAAATATAAACAATGAATTTCTTCAGTTTCTTAGTAGTTTTTCTTTTGCATTATCTTTTTTTAGTCATAAGCCACCTTTTCATAGGTCGGCTCGCATATATAAAAATCTAATTCTGTGTGTGTATTTTGTGTGGTCGCTATGGAAACGTATTTCCCACACTTCAATCATCACAAAATTTTGGCTATAGGTTCCATCGATCAACACGAAGCTTTTAGGCTAAAAACAATTTCGATATATAAAAGGGGAGTGGCACCTCCCATACAAATGGAATTTTTGGTAATGCATTACTCTGAAGGTATACATGCCAGAACATTGAAATACAGTAAGGAGTTATATGAAGTCAATCCCTAACACCACCAAGAAAATGTGGAATTAGGAAAAAAGGGGCGCGGCACCTCCCACACAAATGGAATACAGTGTACTCTCTCTTAAACGGATACCTAAGAGACTGCCAAATTTGTCCGCTTATGAGAAAAGTATTATTGATGAATATTTAAGCAGTTTTATTTCCAAAACAAGAATATTCATACATACAAATAAGACTGAGTTAGGAGGTTTATAAAGTTTTGTTCATAAATTAAAGAATAAAGTTTTGTGTACAAAATATTCAAAATAATGGTACGGAAAGTTATGTTGTGACGATTTTTGAACCTTTCCAGCCAGCCGGATGATGCAACAAAATCGTCGTAATTGAGTCTCACTGCAATTTTTTAGCTTTGCTCCTTATAAGTGTGCCTGACAGAGGAATGCTCTTATTTCGATCCTTCACAAACCATTCGTGGCACAATTTATCAATATTAAGGCCTTTGGGCTTCAGCAGACTCCTTTTCCTCTCCGGGTTGACGTCAGTGTCCCACAAACTTAAAATTTGATCTTTGTTTTTGATAATGCTAGCAGCTTGCGTTTTGTTGATCTTACATTTCTTTGCCAACTCTCATACACTTAGTTTTTCTTTGTTATGAATTTCAATGACATTAACTTTGGCTTTAATACTCAACACTACTTTAGGCATTGCGATTCACGTACGTACACACACAAGAAGATACTACTAACTACGTGTATGCAATAGGTACATACATTTTTATGTTTTTTACTGTATTGAAAACAGGTTCTTCGTATTTAGGGGATTCCCCTATATCCATGCACGTATTAGTGAATAAGCAACAGCTGTACGAATTTGGTAAAGAGTAAATAAAAAAAAATGTGTTGTAAGCTGTCCGGTTATGGGAAATTAAAAAGCCCTTTGGGGTAAAAAGCAAGTGTCCGCGTCCTGTTATGGGAGGGTTGTCCGCTCAAAAGGGAAAAACTTAAAAAATGCTTAAGAATTTTTTTGGTACTGAAAAAATTGTTCGTTTATGAGAGGTGTCCGTTAGGAGAGAGTACGCTGTATATCATACTGCATATTTCTGGATGTAGTAATAGTAAGATAATGAAAATTGCTAAGGAGCTATATGATGTTAAGTCCTAACACCTCCAGTAAAATATGGAATTGCGAAAAAAGGGGCGTGGCACCTTCCCCCCAAATGGGATTTTTCATAACTATGGCTGCCGTACAAACTTAGGTTATTTTAACGCCTAAAGTTTGACTGCATTGTTGAGTTTGGCTGTTATTCCTTTTGGACGTTTAGTAATCTGCCGCGTAAAAAAAATTTGTTAGCTTCAGTTTATCTAAATCTATATACCTACATATATAAAAATCAAATTCTGTGTGTGTGTTCTCTATGGAAACGAATTTCCTACACTTCAATCATCACCAAATTTTGGCTATAGGTTCAAGACGAAGGTTTTTCATATTTTTTTTTGCTATGCCTACGAGCAATCTTAGCTCCCAAAAATTTTCATGTTAACAAAATCAATGATCGCATTCAAAACCAAATTCCTAGTGAAGTGACGAAATATAAATCAATTGACACAGTTATAGATGAAGATAAAATTGTGCCCCTAGCGGGTTAGGAGGTTAGAATATACCCGCGGTAAATATTCCTGTCGTAAGAAGCGACTATAATACCAAATTTATTCAAAGGATTTGTGTAGCGAAGCCCTTTCAGGTTGCCAGCGCAATACATAGCTTCTCCAAACCCAATTGTCAACCTCACCTATCCGTGGCGAATCCTGTTTCATTAACAGCCGAGGCTCTGGCGACCCCGAACTCCTCATGGATCTAGGGGGTGGGATGGCCTAGAAGGTCGCATGTGGTCACAAAAAATTGTTCCCGAGATGGTCGGGCTTGGTACCGGAACATACCGGAACTGCATCCGGCAAAGGACCATCAACTCGATAACACTCCCCAAGGCCTTCGGGGAGTGTCCTTATCGCTACAACAATAACAACAACAAGATCAAATTGTGAATTATCCAATTGAATTTCTAAAATCTATAGAACCACCTAGAATGCCTGCGTATATATTAACCTTTAAAATTGGCTCACCAATCATGCTTCTTCGGAATTTAGACCCACCAAAATTGTGCAATGGAACCAGACTTTGCGTTAAGAAATGAATGCCGAATGTAATCGAATCAACAATCATCAGCGGTAAAAGCAAAGGTGATGTGCTCATACCACGGATCCCAATGATTCCTACACTTTTGCCATTCAATTTTAAGCGCTTACAGTTTCCTGTACGGCTTGCTTTTGCAATTACAATCAACAAAGCACAAGGCCAATCGCTTACTGTTGAATGTTCCAGGATTAACTTTAGAGTCCGTGCTTTTCCCATGGCCAGCTATATGTGGCTTGCTCTAGAGTGGGAACGCCAACAAATTGGTTTGTCTTTGCACCGAACGAAAAAAACCAAATATTTTGTGTACCCACATGCATTACAATAAGATACAATAATAAAATATTTTAAACGAAAATTTCACCAAATATGCGTACAAGATTCAATTCAATTTACATAACAATAAACACAATTATCAACAAACAAAACAGGAAAAATAACGCAACATTCATTCGATCTCGGGCGTTACAACTTACGCCTGGTAAAGCTAGTTTCATATATATAAAAAGTATGTATATTAGACTGGGTCGATTTATTAACCGATATCGCGCAATCGATTTTTCGATAGGATTTGGGCTCAGGAAAAAAAGTTCCACTACGCATACCCAAAAAAATAATTTTCGAGCGTGCGAAAAAAAATGGCGAAAGGGTAAATTTTTTGACCAAAACACTCCCCAAATTCAAAAAATATTTTTTGGTTGAAACACCTCTTTATATTTTTCACATAATTCTGCTATTTGCGGCGTTACTTCCGCAACTATGTTCGCGACTTGTTGAATTTCAAACCCGAAAGTTTTGAATAAATCCAACCCGAACAAATTGTTACAGTTCTCAAGGCTAGTCACAATCATAGTAACTTCTTTTGATTTATTTCCACAATTTGCGTCAGTGTGCAACTCGCCCAAAATTGGAATTGGTTGTTGACCGAACGCATGTAATATATGTAGTTCAATATTTATTGTGTTTATTAAGAATGTTTATTAATTGTTAATTAGGTTTAGTTTTTACACATAGTTTTAGATTAAGTGTAGTTTTTAAAATAGTTATAGTTGTAATTGTTTCGGGGAAGGAGGAAATGCTTTATGCACTGACCGCGATATTTAAGCCTCACTGCGAGACTCGCCGAGTCTAGGACTCCCTTCTTCCATGAAGGCCTACCCACTAAAACCTAACCTCCCACGGCCCGCGCAAAACCCCGTACCTGGGACTGCGTTTAGCATTACTTCGGGTACGGGTGCGCGCTACGTGAGCTCTATGGCTACTCTCACGCTAATGGGATAGGCATCCGTCTTCTCGTTTACTGATAAGTATATGCCTCACATATGTGCTGACCGTATCCCATCTGTCTCTTCGACAGGTCATGTTATTGATGACACTGCCCGGGGATAGGTCGCCAAGTACCTCTTCTACCCTCCTTCGCTGATCGGAGAAGTGCCTGCATTCGAAGAAGGTGTGGCGTACATCGTCTATTTTCCCATAGTACAGGCAGCTCGGGTTATCAACCATACCCATTCTGTGTAGGTATTTGCGAAAGTTACCGTGACCCGTTAGAAACTGGGTCAGGTAAAAGTCTACCTCTCCGTGTGGTCGCTTCAACCATGGATTCAATTCAGGGATTAGTCCCCTAGTCCACTTTCCTACGATGCTGTTGCTCCACTGATCTTGCCAGCGTCGGATCGATTCTTCTCGCGCCTGCATGGCAACAGCAGCTCTACTTGCTTGCGATCCGTTGTCGTATATTGCTTTTCTTTCCTCAACGAGAAGATATATCGGTATGGTTCCCGCAACGACCAGGACGGCTTCAGCTGATACCGTGCGGTAAGCCGAAGATATTCGCAGCGCCCCTCTGCGTTGGACCGAGGTGAGGGCGACTCGGTTCTTCCGGTATTTCATTGCGTTCGCTCAGATTTCTGCACCATATGAGAGTATAGAATCCGAGGCTGATGCAAGCAACTTCCTTGTGCATGGCTTTGGGCCACCTTTGTTTGCCATTAATCTACCCAACTGCGCTCTTTCGCTGGCCCCTATTATGTGATCCGAGAAGTTGATGGTGGTGCTGTTATCACAGCTGCCACGTCGTCCGCAAAGGCAACGAGGGATGCGCTTTCTGGCATGTCTAATCGAAGAAGACTGTCGTAAGTTATATTCCAGAGATCGGGACTTAGTACCGAACCCTGGGCTGCTCCACCTGTTATTTTTACCTATTTTTGACCGTGAGTGGTTTCATATATTAGATACCTCTCTCTTAAGTAGTCCCTTAAAATTTCTAACAAATATTGCGGTACTTTGAAAGTGCTTTCTAGTGCCTCAAGCATGTCCTCCCACCTAGCTGAGTTAAAAGCGTTTTTGACGTGCAGCGTGACCAGCAACACTATAGGTCTTGCTCTGTGGCACGCTGTCTCGGCTGCGTCTATAACTTCTGTTATGGCATCGATTGTGGAGTGCCCCCTCCGAAAACCATGCTGGCTGGGAGACAGTGCTCCGCCGTCCTGTAACGCTCTCGTAAGGCGTTGCTTCAGGAGACTCTCCATCAATTTCCCTGCTGTGTCCAACATACATAGGGGACGGTAGGATGATGGAGAGTTGGGATCTCCTTTCCCTTTTGGAATGAGAACCAGTCGTGCTGTCTTCTATATGGTGGGGAAAGTTCTTTCTTTACATTTGTTGTACATGTGCAACATAAGTTCTGGACAGTTATTTGCAGCTAGCCTAATTGCCTCCGCGGGTATTCCGTCGGGCCCAGGTGCTTTCCTAGGTTTCATAGTTCGAACGGCAGTTTTAAGCTCTTCTTCTTGGAATGGTTGCACGTTGCGGTCTTCATGGGTAACGTACCCGTCCTCCCTAGGCAGTTGGGTGGGAAACAGGCCATCCACAATGTTCCTTATTTGGTTCTTGTCCATCAGCTGGTTTGGCGAACGGAACTTCTTCATTACTACGCTTTCCAGCACGTAAGCTTGCTTTGCTTAATGGCAACGCTAAGAGCTTTCTTCGCTCCTTTGTACGCTTCCGACTTTTCTAGAGCCTCAGGCATGCCGCGCGCGCGAGTTGCTAGCCTTCGCATCCTGTGGCCTATTTTCCGCAGCTCCGCGATATCGCTGTTCCATCAGTATACCTGCTTTTTACCCCTCCACACTCCTCTCCGTGGCATAGAGAGATTGCAAGCGTGGCGAAGACAGCTCATTGTCTTTTCAACCGTCTCTTCCGTCGCACTGGAGTTGTTGATTATCCGTCGGGCATCCCCCAGTACTGATGCGGAGAACGTGGCAGAGTCGACCTTGGATGCGTCCCATGCTATTGTTCTACGTGGCCCGTTCCGAATCTGCCTCTGACCGGGATCGTTTAGGTGGAAAGTGATGTAGTTGTGATCGCTGCCAGTCAGATCCTCTATGACTCTCCATCCAGCAGCGGTCAGCAGCAGGCTTTCTGACACTAGTGTTACATCGGGAATCGAGTATTCAAAGCCTGGCCGTCGGTATGTAGGGATCGTACCAGTGTTAAGCGCGTTCAAACCGAGCCTGGCTGCCATCTCAAGGACTAACCTTCCACGGGTGTTAGTCTGCGGCATTCCCCATTCGACGGCTCTTGCGTTAAAGTCTCCCGCCACAACCAGGTTACTAGTTAAGTCCCTTGTCCGGCAACACGATTCACAATTTTGGCGTTTGCATCTGCCATCCAGATTGGGGCGGTGCCGGTGTTGTCTATGTGCCAATCATTTCGGGCTCTATAAGGTTCGCTGATGATAACGCAGTTAGCTTTATGGTCTAAGACCAGCTGTTGTAGTAGCTCATCAGCAAGTCTGCTCCGGTTTAGGTTGCCTTGGATAAAACTAACCACTATTGAATTGAGATTTTGGCATTTGCAACAGCGAGTGCCGCTCTGAAAATGCTGCATGCTCCAGATCCAGGGACATGATCGAGCTTCTGTGTATTACACAGGTAACATTTTGGAGCTGCGGTACAGGCCGAAGCTTTGTGGCCGCTTTGCCTACACTTCCAGCAGGCGTTACTCCTGTCTGGACCCTTGAATTCAGCCTTCCGGTGGCCGTAGCGTTGCACTTCTGCTCGCTGTCTGATTCTGCACTGTATCCATCCGATAGGAATTTTACCTCTTTTGAGTAGGACGTTGCCTATATTCTCGTCCACTTCGACGACCACCATTTTATGTTCTCTTTGGTTTGCTGCGAACACAGAGACACGGAGAGGTCTAGTGATTTCTTCTTCTCCGACCTCGCTTCTTATTGCGTCTTGGATTTCTGTTTCAGTTGTGAGATAGTCCATGCCAAGTACTTCCAACTTCATCCGCTTGGAAAGCTGTTGTGCTTCACCGACCTCTCCTACTGCACTACCTATAGCTGCTCTGAAGGCCGTCTGGTCACTGCAGCGCGCCTTTTCAATCAGTACGTTACCAGATTTGGTTTTTCGTACTGACCGTACCACCGTTCCTGTGTCATTTGGGCGGAGCTGGCCGCGTATGGCTCTGGTACCTGGGCATAGCTTTGCCTTCCACAGGTTTTACCACAAATGTTGCTGCTTGTCTCCTCTTTCTCGCCCGTTTTTGAGCTTTAGGAGCTTGGACGGGGGTTGCCTGCTTGGCTGGCTGGGCCCGCTGTTTCAGCCTCCGGCGCGCTACATTCGACCAAGACTCACATTGTGAAAGCGTAATTGTTCTTTCATCTCGTTTCTTTTTGGCTTCCAAGTCCTCTGAATGGGAATCTGAGCTCGTTCGTGCCCTCTTGTTTTTTCGGCCCGATTCTCTGCTCTCATCTACCTTTTGCGCCCTTAACGATCCCATGCAGCTTAACGCTTCTTCGAGAAGAGCCATACCGGTTTTTATGTCCTTGGACACGGTCTTCTGCTTGAGAGCGGTTTCCTGCATCTCGCGCAGCACTGATACCGCGTACTCCAGCAGCTCGTCTTGGCTCTTCCCTTCGAGGCTTGTGTATGAGAGTGAGCCTCTTAGCGGAGTCGTACGTTTTTCGTTCCCAACAGCGCTCTGTGCAACGACACTGGGTGAGCTGACCGACGCTTTTTCCCTTGCATTAGCAGGTGTTGACTGGCTGGGGTTGTCGCACAGCTGTGTTTTCGCGGCCTGTGTCCTTTCCGCCGATTCGATGCCTTGTGTGAGCATTACCGACAAGGTCGCTTTAGCGGGGGTTGTTAAAACCGGCGATCTCAGCACTTTAGGGCTCTTCTTGAAACCCGCTTCATCGCCCCTTTCTTTCTCGCTTTCTCTACTTTTATCTGCGTTTTTTGTTTTTATTTTGTTGTTCATTTGCTCTATTGGGTCTCCGCTTCAAGCCGCTATCTCTATATTAGCTATTAGACTTTAGTTTAGCAAGTAAGTTCAAACATAGTTGTAGTTGTTGCTTAGGTTTTAGTTTTACATAAACGTTCAATATTTTATACACATTCAGTTATTAAAAAATTGTTACATATATTACGGTAGTTTTGTTATAAAATAGTTAAATTTAAGGCTAAGTAGCCATGCGCATGTTAAACGCGTCCGTGTGTTCCGAGTGCTTTAACTTAACTGTCCTTTCGGTATTTCCTGACAGGGCATTCGACTCGAATGCTGGGCCCCATTTCTTCATATTCTCCACCACAGAATAGCTTTTGACTGGCCCCTCCAAGTTCCATACTTTCTCGACTGAATACCGTCCGTGATTGAGTTTCTCGACGACCTTATACGGCCCCAAGAACTTAGGCTTGAGTTTTAATCCCGACCCGAATTGTGTCCTTTTAATGGCCACTAGTTCCCCCGGTGCGTATTTGTTTCAGGTACTCTCTTTTTCTTGAAAGATTTCCTATTTTCCTTCGTGGATCCTTTTAATATTTGCCTTTTCCTCTTCTCGAATCTCATCCCGTTCCTCATCTAGAACCCGAAAATTTTCCTAATCATTTGCGCGCATTTCTACGCCTGTTAAGAGCCTAAACGGAGAGTGTTTTGTGCTGCGTGGGGGTGTGTTATTTATCGTTTACTGTACCCGTTCGACATGCTTGTACCATACCTTTGGATCCCCTCCACACAACTTTGCTAGCATTGGGACAACAGTTTTATGAATTCTTTCGGCCTGTCCGTTACCGCGCGGTATGCCAGTAGCAATAAGATGTTGAATCATCTCTTGTTTACAATAGTCCTCGAATACTTTCGCCGTAAATGCTGTACCCCTATCTGTAATGATTCGTTTTAGGTTCCCGAAAATAGACGCGAGTCTCTGCAACATATTCACTACTTCTGCTGCATCTGTACTCTTCGTTGGATAAAGCCAGATGACTTTCGAGAATGCGTCCAATATAACGAGTATGTGATTGTAGGGCTGTTGTGTTTGCTCCATGGGTCCTACATGGTCTATGTGGAGGGTTTTGTGTGGTATATCCGCCTTATCTATAGGGTTAAGGTGGCCTTCTTTTTCCCTGCCTTTGCGTCTATAATGATGCATTCAACTTTACTACACTTTTTACTTTTGCACTTTAACCGGGAATAAAAAAATATTTTTCTACTATATCTTGCGTCTTTTTCGCGTTAAAGTGACCTTGTTGATGCGTGATTATGATTATTTCCTGCTCCATCATCGCTGGTACTACTAGTAGCTCTTTCGACGAATCTTTATATAACAGGTCATATTTTAAATAATAATCTTCGTAGCTATTTTTCCCTAAGGCAACCCTAACAGCACGAGTCAACTCATCTTCCAACTGCTCTTCTTTGATACGATGCCGTAAAGTATCTCCAACTGTTAAGCAAATTACTCGACTTAACGCGTCGACGTGCTTCATCTTAGGCCCTCAACGGTGTTCTATGGTATAATGAAATTCCTGTATAAACATTGCCCGACTAGACACCCTTAAAGGAACATCATCTTTTCGCATCGTCGTTGCGAAAGCTTTGCAGTCTGTCACTATCTTGAATTTGGTTCCCAAAATATCAACTCGCCTTCCCAAAATATCAACTCGCCCTGAATGGTAATTTTGTTCTGCTGGCGTCGTTTTCCTACTCATGTACTGGACTGGATGTAGTTGCCCGTCATCACTGTCTTTCTGTAAAAGAATTGCCCCATAACCCTACTTACTGGCGTCCGTATGAGCTCAGTTAATACTGAAGAATCATAAATTTTAAGTACGGGAGCACTCGTCAGCTACTTGCTCATTTCCAATTGCGAACTTTGAATTTTTCTTCAGCAGATCCGTCAATGGCCTTGCAACTGTTGCATAATTAGGGATGAAACGGCGGAAGTAAGAAGTGAGCTTCAGATAGCGCTGGAGTGACTTCTTGTAATTTGGCACAGGGGAATACCTAACCGCTTTCGTCTTTTCCTTGGACACTTTTATGGTTGAGTCTTCGATGATGTAACCTAAGAAATTCACTTCCCCTTTCAGAAATTGACATTTGTTCCACTTTATTCTGAGACCGTATGACTGGGCTACAGCTAGGACCCTTTTCAATTTTTCAATTCCTTCACATTCGTCTTTGGATGGGACTATGAGGTCATCCATGTTGATAACTACAGTACCCTCTCGACTAGATCATGAAAAATGGCGGAAATGAATCTGCAGAAAACTGCGGGTGAATTTTGATGAACGGCACAAAATTGAATTCATATTGGCCGTTATGAGTGACAAATGCCATAAATTTCTTGGACTCCGATTCCAAAGGTACGTGGAAAAGCCATATTTTAGGTCTAGGGCTGTGAAAACCTTAGCCTTTTCTCACCTCTGTAGGACATCGTCTATCATTATTTGCCTCTTACTACTTTTTCGTTTAATCTCCTATAGTCGCAGCATAGTCTCTTCGAACCGTATTTCTTCGCTGCTAATACTATAGGTGACGCGTATTCGGAAGTGCTGGGGTGGATAACCCCCTCATCTAGCCAGTCTTTCACCTGCCTACTATTGCCTGATCAGAAAACGGTAGTCGTCTGGGACGACGGTATACGGGAACTTCATCCTTTAGAATAATCTTCATTACCACGGGAGAAATCTTATTTATCTTCGGCCTATATCCTTCGATGAGGTTATTCAACTCTGACTTGCATTCAGCATTCAAATGCTCTAAGTAATGGTCCTTCTTATTCACCTCTTCGATAATGTTAGATACACAGATACTCACCTATTGACCTATACTCGGATAACCTACCCCCGTAAAATGGCCCATCGAGTCCTCTATATCACGCAATGTAAAGTGTGATGGCTGAAAAGTCTATAGTTGTTGGGGAACACCGGTTGCATCTCCATATAAAGAACCATTATCTGAGCCGGATGCCCCATCGTTATACAAATTGAAATGCTGGAGCAACCTGGTTTGTAATTCAACCTTTCGTCCCGTTGTACTCAAGCCTAACTCTGTCAACTTTTCTTTCAGTCCTTCCACTGTTAATGGTGTAATCGTTTGTACGTCCATAGTGTCAGTTGCGCACAAGATTGATGTGAATGGAAAACAAATTTTTTGTTAAAAATACTTAAATGATTGTTATTTTTAAACGGTTTTATTTAGATTGACTTGACAGGCTGCACGGCCGGTCGTTGTGAACGAATTTTGTAAATAAAATTTAAGTAACTTCCCGATAAGCTACAAGCTTGAAACTTGGAATATAGTTCAGAACCCGATGACAATGCAATAATATAAGAATAGAAAGCGACCTATGAAAAAAAAAAAATCGCCGCTAGGTGACGCAAGGATCGAGATATTCTCAAAAATCGTATTTGTGGTCCGATTTGGCTCATATTTGGAACACATAATACATAAAAGAATAGAAAGCGACTTATGAAAAAAATCGCCGCTAGGTGGGCAAATATCGAGATATTCAAAAAAATCATATTTGTGGTCCGATTTGGTCCATATTGGGAACAGATATTACATACAGTCCGGGTAGAAGTGACATCAAAATATTTTGGAGTTGGAGGAGGGACAAGAGGGGGGGGGGGGGGGGGGACGTGACGCAGAGTCGAGTAAAGTCTTTGGAAGGATTATGCATTGAGGACTTAGATTGTAAAAAATTTTCGGGAAAGAGTCCTTGTAATAATGAGTCACTAAATGAACTAAATATAATTAGAAATAACAGGCAATTAAATAAAGACTAAAAACTTGAAAATAAAATAATTAAAAAAAATTTTTTAAGTTAAACGGTTTTATTGAAAACAATACTTACATGAAATAATAATAATACTAAAAGCTAGAAAATAATTAGGTAGGTCTTAGGTACTAGGCATCACACTCCTCATCAATCTAGGGCGTTGCTCTGACAATTAAATAAAAGCGTTGGACGCGTCGAATTTCTATTGATAGTCATATATAAGACCAACTGAACCTTAATCAGGTTATGCTACGACTCACATTTTCACGCGCCAAACGCTTTTATTTAATTGTCTGATCAACGCCCTAGATTGATGAGGAGTGTGATTACTAGTACCTAGGACGTACCTAATTATTTTCTAGATTTTAGTATTATTATTATTTCATGTAAGTATTGTTTTCAATAAAACCGTTTAACTTAATTTTTTGTTTAAATTATTTTATTTACTATCTTATCGATCTTACTAATTTACAATGTTTGGTCAGTAACGCCCCGATTCTAGTGTGGTAACAACATTCTTCACCACGGTAACGAAATCATATGGAAACTTTTACACCCTTTTGGTATTCTATCCGCGAAAGTAGCCGGATAATTTTTTACCCACAAAAGTAGGTGGTTACATCGAAATAACCACACAACAGCTGTTGTTTAGAAAAAGGCAAAACTGAAAAATAAAGAATTGTAAGCGCAAATAAGTAAAGATAATAGTAAAAAAGTGTTGCCTCTTGCTATACATTATATATTTGTTTACATTATGTACTTTCACAGAATAAATTACAATATAGCTATGTAAAAACGTATGCATGTATGTACATATGTACACATCGTCTCGTTTATTCGTTAACCTCGTATCTACGAGTGACAAATTTTCGGTAAAGCCATGGCGGAACCATACAAGGTGGCAGCATGGTGACATACCTACATACATGAAACAAAAATTCCATGTACTTTGTTTTTGTAAATTCGAAGCACAAATGTCAAAATCGTACTGCGCCGGAAGTTGATGTATCAAATCAAATAAAAAAAGTTTATAATCAGCTGTCGCATACTGCCACTTTGTATCGTTCCGCCATGGGTAAAGCGAATAAAACCAACTTTTAAATTTCACCACAGACATTGATGAGCATTGTTTACTGTATAGTTTGGCAGCTTAAGTAGAGGTTATGTTGCGAATAGAGTGGAAGGCAGTGGACTAGGCAGTCGAATGTCATATAATGAAGGAATGGTGTTCGGAGATTTCTCAAAGTTAAAAAAAAATGATAAAAGCTTTAATATAAATAAAACTATTGTTTTAATAACAACAAAAATGCCATATATATTCTGTATACATAAATTTGTAAGGATTATCTCACTTTAAAATTTGAATTAAATAATCCAAATTTTTTTTTGAAACTGAGTCGAGAACTGTGCGTGCGAATGTGCGAATTTTCACCGATCAGCTGTTAGTTGCGCTACTTGGTAAAATTTACAATGTTGATGAGTTTTTCGGTGATGACAGCGTTACCACTTTGGCCAGAATCGCGAATAAAAGAACTGGTAACGATTTTCGGTTACATAATGTTCTGGGTACTATTTTACCGGTAACGCTCAGAATCGGCCCGTAAATATCTGTTTGAATTCTAATAAGAATTTTGTTTTTACTTTTCTTCTTTCTTAAGCCTTGTTTTCATTATGGCATATATGTTGTCAAATGTTGCCAAAATAATGAAAACGGGCTGCCAAATAATGTCAGTTGCGTTTGCAGTCAGGTTTGACAGCTCACTGTCAGACAAAATGGCATATAAGTGAAAAAGACCAAATTTCAGTTTGCCAGCGCAGTTGGCAACGTTTGACACATAAAACAGATTTGCCAACATGCTGGCAAATCTGTCATTAAACGAGAAATTCTTGTTTGTTTGTATAGCCGAACGATCTCGGGAACGGCTCAACCGATTTAAATGAAATTTGGCACAGAGATAATGTATCACCTTCTAAGACTTTCTGCTTAGGTGTTGCCACTCAGAATGTTTCAGAAGGTTGCCACCTATTCGAAATTTAAAAAAAAATTGCATGACATATACCGATATGGGTATCAAATGAAAGGTATTTCACTCCGCAATACAATAGGGACATTTTTGAGTAGGGTTACCAATTAGGGTTGCCACCTATTCGAAATAAAAACAAATTTCATGAGATATGCCGATATGGGTATCAAACGAAAGGTATTTCACTCCGCATTACAATAGGGACATTTTTGAGTAGGGTTACCACCTATTCGAAATAAAAAAAAATTTATGAGATATGCCGATATGGATATCAAACGAAAGGTATTTCACTCCGCATTACAATAGGGACATTTTTGAGCGGGGTTGCCGTTTGGGGTTGGGGTAGTTGGAGGACGTAATGGATGAGTCAGCTTCAAATTCTTCAATTTTCGTTCACCCAGTCGGTACTACCACTGAAAAAAGGAAGCGGGTGAGAAAACTGACTGAAAAATGGGGACCTTGAATTTTAATTCCCCTCAATACAGGGACCGGAATTTAAGGGAGGCTCAATGGCAAGATGTGGCGAATATTTTAAGGATGTCGCGATTTGAGGTATCTGCCAAGTGGAACAGCCTGTGCTGCTCTTTCGCGTGAGTTCTTTTTTTCTTTATAACTATACTAGCCTTTACCCGCGGCCCTGTCCGCAAGGAGAAAATGAAATATATGGGCTATTTACGTTAGGCTGCTTATCAAATTATCTGTTTAAAAATTTTTTCTAATGCACTTTATTTTTGTAATTGAGGAAAAAAAAAAGATCTATATGAGCTGATAACCTGATAGGATCCAACAAATGATCCCGAACTTATCCAGAAAAAGCCACGAAATGACCCCGACGATATCGCGGACGGATCGCGAAAATCATCCAAAAATGCCCCCGAAAGGGTCTCCAAAAATTCCCGGAATATTCCCAAAAAACCTGAAATGACAACGACTCGATTATAGACTTATCCAGAGAACCACACAGAAATGATGCTGGAAGGGTCCCATGCTCCCGTATTAGTCGCGAAAAAGTCCCGAAATTACCCCGACGGGATCCCGGACGGATATTCAAACCCATCTAGAAATGATGCCGGAAGGTACCCCAAATGATCCCGAAAAAGTCCCGAAATTACCCCGATGGGATCCCGGACGGAACCCGAAAACAATCCAGAAATGATGCCGAAAGGGTCCCCAAATGATCCCGTATTAGTCGCGAAAAAGTCTCGAAATGACCCCGACGGGATCCCGGACGGATACCCAAAACCATCTAGAAATGATGCGGGAAGGTACCCCAAATGATCCCGTATTAGTCGAGAAAAAGTCCCAAAATGGCATCGACGGGATCCCGGACGGATACCCAAAACCATCTAGAAATGATGCCGGAAGGTACCCCAAATGATCCCGAAAAAGTCCCGAAATGACCCCGATGGGATCCCGGACGGAACTCGAAAACCAACCAGAAATGATGCCGGTAGGTACCCCAAATGATCCAGAAATAGTCCCGAAATGACCCCGTCGCTGTCAAAAATATTTACTTAAAGTTTGACGTCAGTGGTGAAAACTGGATGTCAATCAACTGACACCACAATTTGATTTGTCTTTGGCACACACATCTATATCGACATAGTGAAAACAAAGCATTAGTCATTTTCTTGTAGAAAATTATTGATACTTCTTATTTACTCTTGCTTTCTTCAGCACAAAATCGCTGAAACAATTTTTACTCGATGTTGACTGAGACATAGTCGGCCAGTTGTCTTCACATCTTGTCCTCAATTTGACAGCGAGGTGTGGGGAAATAAAAATTGATTGAAATTTAGTTCAAATGTCAAACTCAGCTAATTAAAATAAATAAAAATAAATAATGAAACACATATATTTAACCTTAATCGATTAAGTTGTGAGAGAAATTGTTACCTGCTATATGTTTACATATGTGCACACAATTTCGTAATTCTGATGCAAATGTTCAAATCAAAATTATACATAACTATAAACAAAATAATAATAAATTAATTTTTTTCTTTTCAGCTTTTTCTTTTTTATTTCAGGTATTTTTCTTTATTAAACAAAATAATAATAAATTTATTTTTTCTCTTCAGATTTTTTTCTTTTATTTGAGGTATTTTTATTTTATTTTATGTTAGTATTAATTTATATTTAAATGTTTATTATTATTTTATTATTATAAAATCCTATGTACAATTTGAAAAGTTGTGAATAAAGGAATGATAAAGCCCTAAATATGTACGTATTTACTTAGTTGGTTATAAACATGGTAATATTCCCAAACTAAAGGTTAATCAACACCCCCCTTTCACGCCCACCCGCTTCATTTAAACCAAAATAAAAATGTTTGTCAACAACACCCCTATTTCTCACCCACTTCATTGAGCCCAAAATACTCTAACCTTTGCTCTAAGCATAAGCTAACAAATGTTTGTACATTCACATGTTCAAATAAAAGACAAACTTTGAATCAATCAACCACTTCCAACAAAAATTATTCTTACGCACAAGCATATGTACAAATCTATGTTCATATGTATATTATATTCGCATGTTGAAAAATAAAACAAAATTCACTTCATCCAACCAACCATACGCACAAGCACACATACATACATATGTACATATGTATGCTCATTTTTGTATGTAAATCGCAAAATCCTGAAAACTAGCTTCCTCTTGATTTTTCATTCATAAATTCTTCTTCTTAAGTTGTCCAAATTGATGATAGAATTTTGCAATTCGGCAACATGACATTTGATAAAATCGTCAAACGACAAATTTTTGCGTGTTTATAAATTCCAACTTCGATATATATTGGGGGTATTCATTATGACGAGCATAACTACTTTCATAACCCCGCACTTTTCCTATGAAATAATACCAAACTATTTATAAGCCTGTATGAAAGTACTAATATGGTAGTAAAAAATGCAAATAAACATGCACAGATATTGCCTAGTAAATGTCCACTAACATATTAGCTATATAATCTAAAAATTTCCATCCATTGTTCATATAAATTATTGCAAATAATTTTCCCATATCCTGAATTGCCGAGTTGTCACAGCTTATGAAAATTTTTATTTGCTATTTGAAACCCCCTATCATATTCTGCCGAAAAATTGTTCGCGCAGTCGAGCAGCCAAATTTGCAGCAACTGTGTTGCCGTTGCTACATAAGAGTGGTGTTTTACCCATTTCTGGTCCGAATTCGCACTGTGACGTCATACTGTATATGCTGACTTGTTTATCACATGTCAGTACAAAGTAAGAATTTTTCATAGATAAAAATTAATATATGGGAGCGGCGAAATGAACTAAAGTAATTTTGCGAAGAAATATAACATTACTTCGCAAAAGAGCAATAAATTCGTTTTAGTTTTATAATAAATTCCTCTTTTAGCTGTGAGCTGTAAAAGGTATAAACGGCAACACTTTTAACCACCGACGACACATAATTTGGCTCGTGTCTATTGTATTTCGTCGGCTAATTGCTACGAGCATTGATATTTACATATATATGGCCGTATACGCGGATTTACATAATTGATTTGGTCGCTTCATAACGCCATCCTCTTATTTGCAATCCTCTGCTAAGTTCGAATCACTAAACTGTTGAATAAATAACTCCAATATTGAATAATGGAAAAATGGCCTTTATTAAGTACTTCACAATAACACTTATACTTTCCTACTCGCTGGCTTAATAACCAAACTGATTGATAACTCAAATGAAACTCTACTATTGGCCACCAGATCGCGTGCTTAATCAAACTGATTGATAGCTCAACTCAAACTGAATTACAGCGCCTCTTCATCTGTTGCCTTTTATACCCTTTGGTTTCCTCGTTCGCATTTTTCCAGAATGTACTAGCATTGTCCATGAGCTCTCAAACTTCCCAGCTATAACCAAAATTGCACAAATTTATACATCTTTTAGGCGCTTCCAGAATCTACTAGTCCAGTAGCTCTCAAACTTTTCAGATATATGCATGTGTTTGCGCATTGACTCTCCGCTGCTCGTATTCGTACATGGTACATATGTGTAGACGCAATTATTTATTCGTTTATGTAGATACATAAAGATTGAATTATTGACGTGAATGTTTTTAGTTTACAGTCTCTCGCGCGCACATAGGCGTATAAGTAAATGCATCTGTGTGTGACATCTCTCTGGGCTGCCTTATATATGTGTATACTTGATTTGATTATTAACGTAAATACTGCTTGTCATGGCCTTAGCATCGCCTTAGTGATGGGATAACTTAGTGATGATAATATCCGTGGCACTGCCCTCCACCTAAATCTGATCGTCCCGATCAGACAAATCTCCCGATCTAACTGCCGCTAGCATCTCCAAATGTACCACTCTTCTAACCCGTGATTTCCCAGTGGTTTGTATGCGGTATATGGTATCACTGATCTTCTTCACAACTTTGTACGGGCCTTCCCAACTGCACAGAAATTTAGCTGGAACACCTTTCCGCCGGTGAGGGTTGTTTAACAGTACCAAATCTCCCGCCAAGAAACCTTCCGAATTAAAGTTCTTGTCATGCCAGTGTTTCGTCTTACAACTCATTTCCCTGGGCCGTTCCTTCACACTCTGTTGTTTGGTCAATGAACCACTTCGTAGAGCTTGCGCTTGACGGATTGGCTTGACAGTATCGTTCCGCCGTTTCCCAACAGAAGTGCGCGATGGCTTGAAACCACCCTTGCATGCTTCCTGCAAAATTCTTGCAGTCGTGTTAGTGCGTCCATTTGGGTTTGTCAATGCCGGTGTTTTTCTCGCAGGTACTTTTGATTTCGCTTCGTTTGGCCCATTCGTTTCAGCAACATTTACTTTTGACTTTCGTGGCCTTTGTCGACTTTTCTCCACCAGTACTCGATTACTGCTGAAACCTTTTTCCAAGCTGAAGTTAATTGGCATATCCTGGTTCTTATAATGCATCACCCTTTTCTGCATATCGATCTTGATGTCATGGTCAACCAAGAAGTCCACTTCCAATATGACTTCATCAACGATCTCCGCCACAACGAATTTGTGTAAAACCATGGCCTTCCCAATCAGTACTTTACATATCACTTCTCCCTGGACTTGGTTATACTCGCCTGTGACCATACGCAACCTTGCTCCAGGTAACGGTTTTACTCTCCTGTTGACTAATTCAGATCGAATCAAGGAATGAGATGCGCCCGTATCTACAGTCAGTACACGCTCCTTGCCATCGACATTCCCTCGATTTTCTACCAATTTGCAACACAGATATCACAGGGCATTCAATAGCTGGATCTAGCTCTCGATCTCTACCTCGCTCTTGCTCATCTCCTCCAGCTTTGCGTTTATGGCCACCCACATTGTTGGAACTATTAGGACCAAGATCGAAATGACGTGCAATATGACCTGGGTTGCCGCACTTGAAACATTTAATAACTCCGGCATTCTTCTGTTGAGATCCCTTCAGTGCTTCCAAAATTGTGTCTACCCACTCTGGCCTTTCTACTTCCACACGGCGTGCTTTGAAAACTGGCTTACACAGAAGCGACGCTGTTTCCTGAGTCAGTGCATGCGATACCGTTTCAGCAAACGTTAGTTTTGGATTCGCGTATGTGGCTCGCTTCGTACCGACGTGTCGTATGCCATTTATAAAGCTCTGAATCTTCACTCTTTCCGTGTATTCCACGGGTGCATCCGCATTTGCAAGATGAGCCAATCTTTCAATGTCAGAAGCAAACTCCTGCAAAGTCTCGTTAGCTTTTTGGTAGCGGTTTTGCAATTCTATTTGAAATATCTGTTTCCTGTGTTCGCTTCCGTATCGCTGTTCTACAGCAGCCATCAATGCGTCATAACTGTTCCGTTCGTACTCTGGAATAGTCTGTAAGATTTCGGCAGCTGGTCCTTTCAATGCTACGAAGAGCGCGGCAACTTTATCTTCCACATTCCAGTTGTTCACTGCTGCGGTCTTCTCAAACTGTAGCTTAAAGACCTGGAAAGGAACAGAACCGTCAAAGGATGGTGTTTTTACCTTTGGATTACTCGCTGAAACTACTGAACGATTTAATTGTATCTGCTCCATACGAACCTTCAAATCATCGACTTCTGCCTGAAATTGAGCGATTTTTGCATCCTGCGCTTCCAGCTTTGATGTTACCCTTGCCTCCTGTGCTTCTAACTGTGAAGACATTTGTGCCACCTGTAATGATAAGCGCTCTTCTTGTTCTTCCATCTTTGATGTTATGCGTGTCTCCTGCGATTACAGTTGGGATGCCATATATGTCTTCTGTTTATCCAATTGCGTTTCCATCTTGGATGTAATCTGTGTCGACATTTCTGACATTCGCGTTTCTTGTGCTTCAATTTTCGATGTTACTGTCGACGTTTGTGCAGATATTGCAGCCAATATCACGTTCAAGTCTGTGCTGGTAACCGTTTGCGATGTTTCGTTTTTTTCTTCAATTTTTGTTGTCTCCTCGCCATCAAGATGAAAGACATGCTCTTCCACATCAATTCCTTCTGCTTCCATTGCCTCTCGTAGCCGTGCCTGAATTTCAAGTTTAACGCCGCTTGTATTCAATCCACGGGTCTCCAACTCCTTCTTTAGTTGCTGGATCTTCAATTCACTGAACTTTGCCATGTCCTTGTTGTCCTTTGGAATTTATTCAACAATTCCTCTTCTGACACCAATTATAACGAATTTGCTGCAAATCCTCTTATTTGCAATCCTCTGCTAAGTTCGAATCACTAAACTGTTGAATAAATAACTCCAATATTGAATGATGGAAAAATTGCCTTTATTAAGTACTTCACAATAACACTTATACTTTGCTACTCGCTGGCTTAATAACTGATTGATAACTCAAATGAAACTCTACTATTGGCCGCCAGATCGCGTGCTTAATCAAACTGATTGATAGCTCAACTCAAACTGAATTACAGCGCCTCTTCTTCTGTTGCCTTTTATACCCTTTGGTTTCCTCGTTCGCATTTTTCCAGAATGTACTAGCATTGTCCATGAGCTCTCAAACTTCTCAGCTATAACCAAAATTGCACAACTTTATACATCTTTTAAGCGCTTCCAGAATCTACTAGTCCAGTAGCTCTCAAACTTCTCAGATATATGCATGTGTTTGCGCATTGACTCTCCGCTGCTCGTATTCGTACATGGTACATATGTGTAGACGCAATTATTTATTCGTGTATGTAGATACATAAAGATTGAATTATTGATGTGAATGTTTGTAGTTTACAGTCTCTCGCGCGCACATAGGCGTATAAGTAAATGCATCTGTGTGTGACATCTCTCTGGGCTGCCTTATATATGTGTATACTTGATTTGATTATTAACGTAAATACTGCTTGTCATGGCCTTAGCATCGCCTTAGTGATGGGATAACTTAGTGATGCTAATATCCGTGACAATATATTCAATCATACAATGCTCAACACAGGCACATGTCTTTTGTGTATTGTTGGTCTTATTTACATATTTAAGGGTTGATTTGAGGCAGGTCAAATGTATTTAAGTTTGACTTGGCTTATCAAACCTGCCTTTGAAAATATTCAAGTACATAGGTACTTACATCATTGTACTGAATAACACATATAAAATGCTTTAGGAAATTTCTTTATAGGTACCTCCCCTCCCACCCATAGTCCAAATAAAAACTAAATATTTTTTTATTTATTCAATTGTTATCAAATATTTTATTTATTTTAATTTTTCAATTTATTAATAATTCATACTTCATGCTTAATATACATACATTTTATGCAAAATAACGTTTTATGAATATGCAATGGATTTCGTGTGCACAGAAATTCCTAGTGTCCAAATGCCGTCGGCAAAACACTATTTGCATGTATATTTCAATTTGCATACATTTTCCTAAAATTTTAATTTATTAACAAAAAGGGATGGGATAATTCATAAATGTATGATTAATTTACATACATTTCATGAAAGGGCATATTTTGGTTATATGAATAGGTTTTTGTTTGTAAAGAAATAAGCAAAATTTCTGCAATTTGCTGCAAATACACAAGGTTTTTACATTCCTGTTTTCTCGCTTCTTTACATCAATATACTTTTCTCGTTTCCTCTACTCTAATTAATACTCGTATATTTCCCTTTTCAACTTTTCCACTTTTTAATTTTGATTTAAAAACTAGCTACTTTAACTCACTGCTTTAATGAGCTTTTTTTCTCACAACTGAAAACTTTTCAACTTTACAACTTCATTAACATTTATTTATAAAAATTTCATTTATACTACAATACAGCGTTCACTTAGCTGCAACTTCTGGTACTCCGCTCCAAAAGGCGACGACCGACGAACTAGACAAGGTTCCTAAAAAGGACATTTCCGACTCATTTGAAAAATTGTATTAGCGTGCAAAGAAGTTTATCGAAGTGAAAACAGAGCATATTGAATAATAAAAAATAATAATCTTAAAATGTACACAGGTTGTTTTTATTTTGAAACATTTCGCTTATTTTTGGAACAGAGAGTGTAGAAGCCTCAAACTCTATTTTGACTGCTATGCGTTAAGTAAGTAAGTCATTGCAAAGTGAAAAAGCAGATTTGCAAACGTGTCCTTTTTTGTACGGATCGTTAGAAGAAAGTTTATTTTCATTCCGTTAAAAGTTCAATGATTTCGAGGAAAAAAGAAAACAATTATTACCTGGTGTTGGTTATACAGAAATCGTAAAACGTACTCGTCGTAGAAAAAAACAACCTAATGACGAGAATGCTCCAGAAGTAAAATTGATTTTAGGAAAAAAGGATTCCTCGAAATCATCGACAATCTTCACAGTGAAAATATATGGAAGTTTCAGAAAGATTTGCATTTCTCATCAACTTTTCTCTAAGTGATAGAGACCTCCACGAAGCTATAAATAACGTAGTTATTTTTTATTCTAGAGGTTTGGAAGAATTTTTCATTGAAATGAAACAATTCCAAAGTTACGTGAACTCCAGATATACTGATGCACAAAAACTAATAATAATTTGTATAAGATTCTAATGGAAGATCAATTAGCCGATGTATTTCCTAGCACAGAAATAGCTCTTTGGATTTAACATTAATGATCACAAATTGTTTTGCCGAACGATCCTTCTCACAATTAAAAAGAATCAAAGCTGCTGAAAGAGCTACAACGCGACAAGAACGACTCGAGATGTTAGGTATACTTTGCATTGAGTCAGATTTATTGAACAAAATCGATATTGATGATATAATTGATGAATTTGCCGAAAACAGATGTAGAAAACGACATGTTTAAAATGTAGATAGTCATTTTATTGATATTATTACATTGTGACAATAAAATTTTTATCAAAGATATTAGTTTTATTTTTTAATCGAAAAAAGAAGGGAAAGGACGTGAAAAATGTGCCCCAAATTTATGGTTGCCAGTGCCCCTTTGGGGGTTAATTTAATCCGGCTCTGGGTCCACCAATGGGGTGGGATCAAAATAAAAGCCGTGCAAAATCCCTATGTATACAAAATGTTTTCCTGTCTACAACATTAAAACAACCACATGAAAAGTTTAAATTTTTTTGCAAATATCTCATCACAGAAGCAAAATTTTTAATTTCCGTTGTCGGATTCGCGATCCTGGGTCCAAAACGCTTCTTTTGATCCTCTTCGCGATATTTTTGGACGTGTATTAAGAGTGTCATGCTGTCGTATAGAATTACCCACAAATAACTTTTAAACTATAAGCTGCGCACTTTAAGTTTTACATATTTGTGATTAGAAGAGCCCTCCTTTCACCCTATAAACACCTTCTTTTTAATTCCCATGTGCGCCAATGAAATTTACTCGGTAGGTAGTGAAACTATTGTATTGAACCGATGAACCTGACAGTATTCATAACTTCAAAATTAAAGATTTTTGACTTAGCTCCCTATTGATCTAGGTATGCCAAGTGTCATAGCGACCTTTTACTCTAGAAAATTTTTGTTCGCATCAAAAAAAGGAACTATAATTAATCGGTTGCCATATAATTCGCAGCACCCTAATTTACTTTTCGCTTTTGTTGGACTTCTGCTTTTTTCAAGCGGCTTTCAATAAAAATCTACATATTTTATTGGCAACTGATTGCTAGTAACATTGTGAATTGTGACGCTGGTGAGTTCAATCAAACCAAATAAATACAAAGAGGATAAATAAATCAAAAACAAAAATTTGATTTTTCTGCATTTTGAGTACCCGTTTTCTTTACTATTTTGCTTGTCACTAATCGACAAATATTTTCACTCCAATCAACGATTTCAAAATCAAAAGAAAAATGGGGAAAATTTTAGAATAGCACCCCACGAGTTCGGGGTTAAACTTGGTATCAAATGAAAGAGGGAGTTCTCCTGATCACAAATATATATAACTTAAAGTGCGCAGACTTATAGTTTACGAGTTATTTGATGTTAAAGTTTGCAAATTTAGCAAATTTCTATAGCACTTTCAGTTACAATTTACACATCTTTCAAAACCTTTATGCACATAAATATCTATATAAATGGCAACGATACACTTAAATTTCATTTTAGTATATTTCACATATAATTCTTGCATTGTTTTTACTTAATATAAAAGTTTTTATTAAATCAACCTTATAACTCTTATGTTTATTGTTATGTTAGCCGATCCAACACCGGCTGCGCCATGCACAGTAATTCTGCGTAGAACACCTTTCCGCGTAGGCGGCCTTCGGCCGCGCTTATTTAAAATAACCCTGGGCTACGCCATGCCAAGTCCGGGTGCGTGGTATAACCGTGGCTACCGCCACGGTGATGTCCTTCCGCATATTACCTTATAACTCTTATGTTTATTGTTATGTTATCCGATCCAACACCGGCTGCGCCATGCACAGTAATTCTGCGTAGAACACCTTTCCGCGTAGGCGGCCTTTGGCCGCGCTTATTTAAAATAACCCTGGGCTACGCCATGCCAAGTCCGGGTGTGTGGTATAACCGTGGCTACCGCCACGGTGATGTCCTTCTGCATATTACCTTATAACTCTTATGTTTATTGTTATGTTAGCCGATCCAACACCGGCTGCGCCATGCACAGTAATTCTGCGTAGAACACCTTTCCGCGTAGGCGGCCTTCGGCCGCGCTTATTTAAAATAACCCTGGGCTACGCCATGCCAAGTCCGGGTGCGTGGTATAACCGTGGCTACCGCCACGGTGATGTCCTTCCGCATAGTAGTAAAAATATATATTTTTCTTTTTCTTTATTAACTGAAAGGTGGCACGTTAATATTTATATTTGTTTTTTCTTTGTTGATGTGGCAGCACAGCTTTGTAATGTCATCGATAAAAAATATACATACATAAAAGTGAATGTTGCTACAAAAGCGCGATTTATTTAATAAAAACATTTAAATTAAGTAAAAACAATGCAAGAATTATATGTGAAATATACTAGAATGAAATTTAAGTGTATCGTTGCCAATTTATATAGGTATTTATGAGCATAAAAGTTTTGAAAGATGTGTAAATTGTAAGTGAGAGTGCTATAGAAATTTGCTAAATTTGCAAACTTTAACATCAAATAACTCGTAAACTATACGTATGCGCACTTCAAGTTATAAATATTTGTGATCGGGAAAACTCCCTCTTTCATTTGATACCAAGTTTAACCCCGAACTCGGGGGGTGCTAAACTAAATCGCTGCCGAAAAATGCTAGGTAGTTTGTTGTGCTTCCTTTTGTGTGCAATCGTTGAATACACAAAACCCAATTCATCTTTCTCTGAGCTTCAGTGTGTTAATGAGATTAAAGATCTTGGTATTTTCTTTGATAGTAAGTTCTCGTTTAACAATCACGTAAACTATATAACTGCTAAATCATATTCTATGCTTGGTTTCGTTAGGCGTAATACTATAAAATTATCAGATCCGTATACGATCAAGTTATTATTCACGGCCTTTGTTAGGTCGCGTTTGGAATATGCAGTTTTTATTTGGAGGCCAAGCCAGCAGACAGCTGTAAATAGAATAGAGCGTATACAGAAGATCTTTCTTAAATATGCTCTTCGACCTTTAAATTTCTCTGAACCTATGCCTCCTTATTCTTCTCGTCTCTTGCTATTAAACCTTAAGACCTTGTTGGATCGTAGATCTACTATCTGCTTAAGTTTCGCTTATAACATTATTAATGGGTTTATTGACTGCCCGTACTTGCTGGAGCGGTTTCGATTTAATGTCCCTCAACGTTCTCTCCGAAATTTCTATCCCTTTTATGGTGATAATCTTAGAACTAATTATGCCTGTAATGCTCCTATTGCCACGTGAGTTTAACTCACTGAGCGTTACGGTTTCATTGGATTTTTCACTACCAAGGTTTAAATTTTTAATTATTTTAAACTCTGCATTTTAAGTTCTCCGGTCCATATATGTATATAAGTTTCATACTTTTAGCTCTACATTGAATTTAAGGACTATTTAATATATTTAGTCTGTAAGGATTTATTCCATTGACTGCAAATAAATGAAATGAAATGAAATGAAAAGTCGTATCTTGTTGGAATCAGAACCGATTTGAGATTTCACCACGGATTCATCCTCGACCAATCGCATTTTCGCATCGCTCTTATGCTTTTATGAAAAAATGAATAAAAGGCTTGAAAAGTTGCTTTTAACCCTCTGTAACATACTGTAGACCACAGGCAACATACCATTTAACCTTTGTAAATTCACGCAGAAATTATTTTTTCGTTTTGTCAAGCACTGTAGACTGTAGTCTACGTTTCATTCTTTCTATGAAAAATGTGTTTGCTCATAAAGTACCGTTAGCCTTTTCAAAGTAAGTGATATTGTCAGTGAAGTGGTAAATTTCGTACACTGTGCTAAATATAAATAATATCAGAAAACGCCTGCGCCATCCATGATGATTACGCAAGTGCAGATGGTCTCGACTTTGATGATGATAGCTTGGCTGATCCTGATTTCGACCCAGATTTGATCTCGGATTTCGAAGAGCTGAATGAAGTCCCTTTTGAAGGCGAATTTGATGCGGATGAATTAGTAGAGTGCGTGAACGATGACGACTGTGACTTCATTCAAGAAGGAGCGGTAGAGGTCGCCCCATTTCGGTTAGAGATCACAAGTACTTCAGCTCCACCATCAAATGGACAAAGAGCTGAAAAGCTACCGTTACTTTGGAAGAAAATGAGTTTAGAGCTGAGCTCAGAGCAGCTGTCGGTCACTGGAAACGATTCATTGACATCTGATATCTTGGAGCTTGATTCTCCTATTTCTTTCTTTACTTTTTTCGCCCAGAACTTATAAAAAAAATTTCGGATGAGACAACCCCCTATTTGGCATAGAAAGATGTAAACAATAATTTTAGAGTATCTGAGATAGAAATCCGACAGTTTATTGGTGTCGTATATCATATGTCACTTGTCCAGCTACCCAGGGTAACCAACCATTGGAGTTCCATCCTAGGCACAACTCTAATTCCACAGGTTATTGCTTGTAACAAATTTGAAAAGATACGGCAAAATCTTCATTTCAATGACAATAGCAAATGTCTTCCAAGGAGCCACGCTGACGTTGACAGAATCTTTAAAATATATCCCGTTGCGGGCTTCTTGAACGAAGCATACGCAAAAGTTTCAATAGAAAGAAATTTCCACCTTTCCTAATCGCTAATAATTTTTCTGATAATTTCCTTTCCACTGTAGCTCATAGCTGTCTGTCGGCTGCACTCCCCTTTTTATAATAGTATCGATACAAAATAAAAAATTTAGAAATAAAAAATAAAAAACCGACTTCTTATTATTTATTATTGAGGTATAGAGGGCTAACTTTTAGCTTTTTTCTTAGCTTTAAAAAATTTTATTTACTTTCTTTTAGCTTTTATTTTTTGGCCATCTAGCATTTTTTCTAAAAAAAGCTCTGGCAACACTGCTCGAGTGTAGAAAATTATGTATTATGTTATTATATATATATACGAAGATGCACTGTTGTATCGATGCAACATGTTGCGTGTTTATAGCGACCAACATGTTGTAATGTTAAAGTGGAAAACAAATATACTCGGCCGATACAAATTGGAGGGTTGTTTGTTTTGCAGTTATTTAGTCATTGTATTGGATTCGTTGGCTTTAGTTAGAATTTTCTTGACGTGTTATGTTACTTTTGTTTAAATTACTGCTTTGATGTGAACAAATCGCTAGCTTTCGTATAATAAATACATACGTGTAAATTTTACACTGTAAAGTGAATAAATCGAGGAAACAATAACAAATAATATAACGTGATATAAACTTCGATAAAAAGTGCTAAATCAATGAAATTTTAGTAGGTAAGCCTTATTGTTGTTGTGTTATTAAATTGCGCAAAAATAGATTATTGATATTTATTTCCTTATCTGTACATATGTACATACATTAGAGTGGTCTTAAAAATTTGTTTTCCGCAAAAAGACTGTACCGCCCCACACATTATTATTGAAATTTTCGATAATAATGCCCGGCAAAATCTTATAAAAAGCTGTAAATATGCTATTTTACTTATAGTGTATTTATAACAAGAAAATGAAAAAGGAAAACGTTTGACGTATCAAGTCAAAACTCGGTACAAATATTTCTCCCAAATTTAAGAAACTAAAACATTTGACCATTCTTAATTTTAATTCTGCGTTTCGATAGCCATTACTGGAAGAAGAATTGAACTATTGTGAAGAGTCTATATCCTTATTTTCTATAAATATGAATATTTCTAATAAAATCGGCCAGAATCATCTAATTACTCCCCCTCCCGGTAATTGTGCAGTTTATGGTACCCACCGAAATTTGGGACTTTTTTCGAGTGAGGTATCAAAAGACGCGTATTCACGTCTAGATTAAGAATCCGAAAGCGGAAGTTAACTTTTTTTTACCCGTTTAAAAGTTATCCGCGAAAAACAGGTTTGTGTGATATATATTGTTCCCGCACGTTTACAATCTTTTAAGCGCACACATCACTTTACTTTTTATGGTAAAAGTCTAGTTGAGGGGTCGACTGCTAATACGCTACCATATAATATCGAGAGAGGTGTCAAAAGACGCGTATTAATCTCGAGAATAATAATCCGAAGGCGGAAAAGAAAAATTTCATCTCTGTCCGGAGATACATATTTGCAGTTGAAGTTGGCGATTTTCATTTGGTTGTTGTTGTGTTGTACCCACAAAAAAAAATGTGCATCACCGTGGCGGTAGCCACGGTTATACCACACATCTGGACTTGGCATGGCGTAGCCCAGGTTTATTTTTTATAAGCGCGGCAAGAAGGCCGCCAACGCAGAAAGGTGTTCTGCGCAAAAATACTATGGATCCCACCCCCGGTTTCGGAGGTACCCGCGGGTCTTTTTTCGGTTTTTCGTTAATATCTTTTGAACGAGTTAAAATTTTTATTTTCCGCCTTCGGATTATTATTGTTGTTGTTGTTGTAGCGAAGGTTACTCCCCGAAGGCTTTGGGAAGTGTTATCGATGTGATGGTCCTTTGCTGGATACAGATCCGGTACGCTCCGGTAACACAACACCATTAAGGTGCTAGCCCGACCATCTCGGGAACGATTTATATGGCCACATTAAACCTTCAGGCCATCCCTCCCTCCCCACCCCAAGTTCCATGAGGAGCTAGGGGTCGCCAAGGCCTCGTCTGGTAGTGAAACAGGATTCGGCGCGGATAGGTGAGGTTGACAATTAGGTTTGGAGAAGCTATATATTGCGCTGGCAACCTGAAGGATTGCGCTACACAGCCCCTTGAATCTGGTATTTTAGTCGCCTCTTACGACAGGCATACCTACCGCGGGTATATTCTAACCCCCTAACCTCCTGGGGAACCTTCGGATTATTAATACTGATTGATGTCAAGACGCGTCGTTTGACACCTCTCTCGATATTTTTAGTAGCGTATTAGCAGTCGACCCCTCAACTAGACTATTACCCTTTTTATATTTAGTATATTAACATAATCTAACTTGCACGAATTAACTAAAAAATTATGTTAAATTTCACTAATTTACTTATAAAATATCAAAACAAATATTGCATTAAATTTCTGTCGAAATGAAAACACATGAAAATGAACAGTTTTGCCAACTCAGCAACGCTGGTGATTACTTTTCTTGTTCTCTCTTAGGATTAATACAAGGCGGTGGCGGCTCAACATAAATTTAAATAAACATACAATTACATTGTTTTTGTAATTTACTGAATATGTTGCAATTTAATATATTAAAATAGAAGAGAATACGTCTTCAATTTAAAGAGATGCTGGCAAATATTTGGAATTTTCATTTTGGAACAAGTGCAGAATACATACATTTGTCAAAATAAATCAACAAATCGGTTTTGTTGTTCTTGACTTAACGGAAATTCGGTGAAATCGATCGAATTATGGTTAATTCGACCGAGTTCTTTTTCAAGCGAACAAATTAGTTTAGTCATTTCAACAGAAGATAAATTGTCGTTCTTAAGTTAACAAAATTCTGTAAAATTGACAGATTGTTAATCAATCTAACTGATTTTTTTGTTAAAACAACTGATATCACTGGTAATTTCAACAGCGATCAACAGTCAATACATGAGCAAATTTCAAAGAGAAATTTACGCTCACTGCGCTCTCTACTTTTTACTATAGTATGCTGTGTACTATATGTATAGATATTTACGTATGTATATGGCGGCCGCCGTGGTGTGATGGTAGCGTGCTCCGCCTACCACACCGAAGACCCTGGGTTCACACCCCGGGCAAAGCAACATAAAAGTTTTAGAAATAAGGTTTTTCAATTAGAAGAAAATTTTCCTAAGCGGGGTCGCCCCTCGGCACTGTTCGGCAAGCACTCCGAGTGTATTTCTGCCATGAAAAGATCTCAGTGAAAACTCATGTGCCTTGCAAATTCCGCAACATAGGTACTTTCGTACCAAACTGTCGCAACAACTTTTTTTGTTCATTTGACTACTAAAACGGTCAATTACGAATCAATGATTTGTGCGCAGTTGATTCAACATCTTGCTGCGATGGATAAAAATTGACAGAAATTTCGGTTGAATTGACCCGTATTTCGGTTGATTTTACCAGTCTTTTTCTTTCAGTGTATGTATGTGTGTACGTTTCACTTTCATTCAGTAATAATCCACTTATCTATAGTAGTATATAGTGATGGGCGATACAGCGTGTTTGAACTATCAGTGAAAATAGTGATGGCGATTTTGGAATCGCGGCTATTTTTTACAGCTATAGCGATCGCTTCAAATTATTTTTAACAATCGAAAGTGCAGTTTGTATTCTTGGATATAAAAAACTTATGTTTGAGTTTGTTTACCGGAATAGATTGGATATTATACATTAATTTAGTTTAGTATACAGAATATATGAACCAAAATTGCAATAAAAAGAAAAAAATATATGCCTTTGTATGTAAGTATGTACCTTTTATTGTAAACTCATGTAATGCGAAATTCTAATTTTCTGAGATATTATGCAGGAATTATCGTCCTTGATATTACTTGCCGACTAGATAATTCATATGCAGGATTTAACGCTTTTACAGCGTACGAAATCATCTGTCTTCAACGATGTGGAAAGGCTGCAAATCGCTTATGAAAAGCATGGGCATGGATTCGTCAATTTCCATTTTAGCTTTGCAGAAATCTTTATATTATTTAAAGATGACGTTATTTTTGTTTGCTGCAAAGTGGGTTCTGAAAACATGTTAAGTGGCCTCACCTTAGATTCTATTATGTAAAAAAGGAGTTTACCATGTTCTGCTTCGGTAACTGTTCGAGCTGAATTTCTTGCTCTAAGGACGGTTGAGGTTACTTTGCATTACCGCTGCCATTGGCAGTTCGACAGTTGGATGGCGGCTTGCATACATATGTTTTTTTAAATTACTGTGGGATGTTTTGTACGAAATATTTTCTTGCAAATATTACATTTTGCATGCGTTTCATTTATGGGTTCGTAAATTGCCACATTTCACTTTTTTTGACTATAGTTTGCTGTCATCTTTCACTCGGTATTAAAACGGATTTTTAATAAATTAATACAACCCAATTTTCGCAGCCAACCAGATGAAAACGTCGTTTATAAAAATCTCAATTAGTGTTACCAGGATTTCTTTGACGACCATACAATAAAACCCCAACTACATTGGTACCAGGACTTAAGTTATAAATTAACTCTGCCCTCTTGGCGAATACTAAAAGTTTTCGAGGACCTAGCTTAATAGTTGGCTCGAGATCTTGCAATTCTCCCGCTCCTAGTAGCTGGAGGTTTGATCTGGTGAGCGCAGCTGCTGCTACAGACGAGGCTCAACTTATTAGCATGTGACGCCAGAAGGCAGTGTTGTTTGGACATCTACCAACGACTCATCGAGTGCTGCACCCTGCTTGGCTAACGCATCGGTCTTTTCGTTAGCTTCTAGCACTTTATGGCCGGGAACACAGTATATATGTATGGTCCGGCCGGAACGAAGTCCCTTTAATGCTTTTTTGCATTCCAGTACACTATGAAGTACTGTGTGAGATTATTGCTTTTATCGACTCATGACTATCAATATATATATTGACGCGACTGCAGCTTAAACACGCTTCCTTCACAATTTCTGATGCTTTCTTCACGGCTGCAATTTCCGCCTGAAAGACACTGCTGTTTTCTAGGACCTAGCTTAATCGCTGCCTCGAGGCAACCCTGCCGCCCCTAATAACAGAGGCCTTGACGTGGCGAGCGCAGGACACGAACAAAGAACGTGCTCAACCATTTTTTCCTACAACTCGCACTTCCTACACCTGCTGTTACTGGCGAGGCCTAACTTATAAGCATGTGACGCCAGAAGGCAGTGTTCAGTTAGTATGCCCATCGCGAGGCTTGAGCCTTCTGTCGTCAAAGATATGCGCCACTTTGTGAGTCTAATGTCGTAGGCTTTGCACATGATCTTAAACATTTCGCGCTTTTTTCCACGCCTTCCCTGCTCGTCTTCTTTTAATTTTTCCCAAACGGATTGGGAAGTCGATTGTCGTTTCAGCGAGTGTTGCCTGGCTATCAATATATGTGCTGGATACCGCCCGAGGAAAACAATGATTATTCGGTTAGTCTTAAAGCACACGTTTTATTTGATAATTGCCGAGGTTAATTAGCTGGCGGATATGCATGAACTGTCTCTGTATATATATATATTGAGTGATGGCCTTTTGTCATCAATAGGTGTGTTCCATTACTATAGAGGCGAGCGTGTCAAGTTACCGCACTCTCCCCTTCTTATCAAAAACATACTATTATAATCTATAGACATTTCCTTTACTTACAAGTAAATCAATATTTTATATTAGTCGTGTGTCTACTAACATCTCATTTTACCTATCTTTATTCAACAATTTACAATGCCTTGGTTATGCCTATTGCATAACTTTATTCGTCAATCGTTCCGAACGTCGGCATAAAAGTTGTGTACTATCGGCGACATTAGTATCTATTTCATTATATTTCATTGTTTGTGTATCCTCAAGCGAATTTTGGCTACACTTTTGCATTTGATTGGTATGTCTTTTCCAAGTAGTATCAGAATTTATCTCAACTAAATATGTAACTCCTGGTACCAATATTTTCACAATCTTTCCTTTTATCCATTTCATTTTACCACTTCTGTGGTCAGTTACCATCACTGACTCTCTTACCTCAAACTCTACACGTCTCCCCCCTTTATGATTTCGTATTTGGCGAGACTGATTGTTAAACATTGTGCCCTCGATCTCTCTTGGCCTTAATAATGAAAATCTCGTACGTAATTCTCGCCCTAGCATAAGTCTTGCTGGTGATTGGTTTGTTGAAGAGTGCGGTGTACTTCTATAATCAAATAAAAATTGTTTGAGAGCATCAGATAATGATAACCCACTCTTAGTCATACACTTCACCTTACGTTTGAACTTATCTACTAAATTTTCGGCCGCTTCATTAGTTGCGGGACAATACGTTGGGCTGGTGCTGTGCCGAATACCAGCTTTTCGTATAAAATTTTGTTGTTGTAAAATTGTCAGTAACTAAATGAGCGGGATACCCAAAACGGGTGAAACTTCTTGCAGCACCGATATCGTGGCATTTTAGCCCATATTAGACATTATAAAAGCTTCTGGCCACTTAGAATGACTATCTATCATTAACAGTATCATTTTACCTTCTATAGGACCTAAAAAACCGGCGTGAACTCTGTGCCAAGGCATAGTTGGCCATAACCATGGAGTCAATGGAATTTTCTAGGGTTTCTTTTTTGTTTCTAAACAGTTAATACATGAGCGTGTTATTTCTTCCAAATCGTTATCTATAGACGGCCACCAAACAAACGACCGAGCTAATGCTTTCATTTTGCTTACCCCGAAATGGCTAAAATGCAATTCGTGCATCACTACTGATCTTAAATTTTCAGGAATCACTACTCGGTGACCCCAAAGTAAACAATTATTTTCAATTGACAATGCTTCATGTTTATTCCAAAACGTTATTAGCTCTGGCATTACTTTGAAAAGAAGTTTATCGTTACGAGTTTCACGTTTCACCTGCTTCCAATCAAGAGACGCGAAATCGGACTTCTTAATACTATTGAAATATAAATTTGAGACCTCATCATCAGCGAACTCTCTTTCTTTGGCAAGATTTACTGCATCTTTATTAGGCATGCGACTCAGCCAGTCTGCATAATTATTCGAACCTTTAATATGTTTTATTTCATAGCGAAACGCAGACAAAAATACGGCCCACCTTTGTATGCGAGCGGCCGCTATTTCTGGAATTGATTTTTCGGGATGGAAAATGCGTGTAAGGGCTGAGTTGTCTGTCTGTAACAGAAACTTTCGCCCATACAAATGCTCAAAAAAAAAATTTACGCCGAAAATTATAGCTAAACCTTCCCTATCTAACTGCGAATAATTACGCTCACCTGCGTTCAATGTACGGTTGGAATAGTGGATCGGAAAATCTTGTTTGTTAATTCATAACACTGCCGAAACGCCATGTGGGGATGCATCGCATGTGAGCACCAATGGTTTATTTGGATCGAAGTGTACTAAGAATTTTTCGGACGTTAACTGAGTTTTGATTTCTGTCAACGCTTTGTCGCATTTGGAAGTCCACTGAAAACCACGCTTTTGTTCTAAACATTCGTATAAAGGTTTCAATTGTGTTGCCATGTTTGGTATGAATCTTGCATAGTAATTTATAGAACCTAACAAACTACGTAATTCTGATACGTTAGTTGGTGGCAGAGCCTTTTGTACTGCTTCGATCTTATGTTTAATTGGATGAATCCCATTTTTATCTATGCGGTACCCTAAATATATAACTTCATCCTACAAAAATTGACACTTTGAAAAATTTAATTTTAGCCCGGCGTCATCTAATCGACGCAATACTTCTCGTAATCGCCTAAAATGTTCTTCTTTATTTGCCGCGGTGATAATAATATCGTCAATATACACAACGACGCTTGGAATCCCCATCAGTAAAGCTGTTATTTTTTAATTTCCACTATTTCGGCTCAACGTTTCGCTAAGCACCTTAGCTTCTTCAGGAGCGAAACTGAATTTATTTAGTAATTTTTATCACAAACCAGTAATTTTATAACAACAGCAATGTACATAAAGCCTATTTATACTGCTGTTAAATACATAATTGACCGGCTATCTTTTAATTAACTGTTATTTTTCGTTGAAATGAACACGGTCCGGTGGATACGCTATAAGGCAATCGTGTATATTTGAACAAACCCAAATGGGTACTAATAATCACGTATTTTTGCGACTGTTCGTCCAGTGGCAATTGTTGGTAAGCTTCCGCTAAATCCAGTTTCGTAAATTGTTTATCCCCACGTAATTCGTAAAATACCGATTCCGGCCGCGGTGAGGGGAAATTATCTACTTCCAAAAATGGATTTAGCGTAACTTTAAAATCGCCACATAATCGAACCTGGCCACTTATTATTGGGACTATCGGAGTTCCCCAATCACTATATTCTACTGGAATTAAAATTTTATTTTCAACTAAACCATAAATTTCGGTTTCCACTTTCTCCCGTAAAGCATAAGGCAGTTTTCGTGGTTGCAAAAATTTCGGCTGGGTATTGGGTTTTACTTGCAATGATAACTTTCCGCGATTAAATAAACCGAAATCGCTTTTAAACACTTCTGGGAATTCCGCGCGCAAATTTTCGATACATGATTTTGATAATTCATAGATGCAATTAAGTTTATCATTATGCTTTTTGTCTGAAAATTGCAATGGCAACATTTTTAAAACGTGCATCCACTCTCGCCCTAATATTGGAAAGCCACCTTTTTTTATAACATACAGTATTTGTTTTTGCTTAATTTCATTACGCTGTATATCCACATAAATTTTACCTTCAGTAGGTATTGTTTGATTATTGTAGGCACGCAATGTGGTGTCGATCGTTTGCAATGGCCTGCCTGAAAAATTTTGTTTATAACAATCCAACGAAATGGCAGAAATTGGTGAACCAGAATCAACTTCCATATTGATAGGCACATTATTTATATAAATAGTTTCAAACTGAGGGCCAATAATTTTATAACTCATTTTACTTGATTCAAGTTCACTATCTACTAGAATTTCATTAACGGAGTGATAATAATCACACTTATAACGCTCCGCTATTGAATCACTGTCCCTTGCATGATCATGGCCTTTATTATTATTATTATTATTATTATTATTATTATTAGATAAACCATCAAAAATTTCCAGTTCTTGGGGCTCTGGTGCATTTTGCACATTATTAACTCTTTGCTCCGGTTGAGAAAACTTTTTCTTTTTACTACACATTCTAAAAATATGTCCTTTTTCGCCACATCCGCTACAATATTTAAATGTGAGAGAGCATTGAAATTGTTGATGCTTGTTTTTGCCGCAACAAGTACAAGTAACTCTTTCCTTTGCCTGCTCGCCAATAGGTGTTTGCTGTCCGCGACTATTGTTGTTGTTATCTCTCGATGACTTTTGCTGCCGTTGAAAGTTATTCGATCTCTTCGTTTGACTTTTATAAGAGTTTATTTTCGCAGGGTAGCCGTTGTATGATGTTTTCAGATTATGCATTCCAACCATTTTCTCTTCCGACTTCGTTGTATTTTCAGCTTTGTTTGTCTCCAACGTTTTGCCGTCTGCAATTTCAACTGTTTTTGCCAAATCTGTTAATTCTTTCAGTGATTTATTGGACTCTTTTAGCAACTCATATTTCATCAATTTGCTGGAAACACCCGAAATAAATTGATCTTTTAGCTGAGTATTAATTTCAGAGGAGGAAAATTTACATGGCGTGGATAGGGTTTTTAGGGCCAATAAATACTCCTGCACGCTTTCATTCGGCTTTTGCTTTCGTTCGCGGAAAATAAATCGTGCTGCGTATTCACCTTTATCAGGGTCATACAATTCCGCTAGCTTATTTTGTAGTTGTTCGCAACTCATGTTATTTAAAGGCTGTGGTTCACACTCAGCTTTCAACTCTTTGTACACATCTGGTGACAACAGTGTTAACAGCAACGTAGGCTTCTTTGGATCTGGTATGTCGTTTAGCATAACATAGGCTGAGAGCTGGTCTAAAAATGACCTTAAATCACCCTTCTTTTTGAAAGGTTCCACTTGTCCTAGCAATGACATTTTTTTATGCTCGATTTTAATGGCACTTGCAATGTTTTTGATTTCTTTACTATTCGAAAAGCTGTTGTCGAGTTTTTCTGTTTTTTCGTTTTCTGCAATAATGTTTTTTATGCACTTTAGTAAAGATTTTCGTAACTGTTCAACCGAGAGATTTTCATCGGCAATATTAAGAAAATGTTCACACACTTTCAATAGGTTAGGTTTGCTTAGAGTGTTTATCACGAGGTGTGTTTTAACGCAATCTCGTTATGAATAATTTCCCAATTCACATCAGTCATTTGCACTTTACTACTACGAGTACGACTTTATTTAATATTTTTATTAAATTGTGTCTTAATTTTTTTTACCTCGTCGCCATTTGCTGGATACCGCCCGAGGAAAGCAATGATTATTCGGTTAGTCTTAAAGCACACGTTTTATTTGATAATTGCCGAGGTTAATTAGCTGGCGGATATGCATGAACTGTCTCTGTATATATATATATATTTAGTGATGGCCTTTTGTCATCAATAGGTGTGTTCCATTACTATAGAGGCGAGCGTGTCAAATTACCGCAATATGTATATATTTACGCGACCTCAGCTTAAGCTTTCTCCAGAATTTCTGCTACTTTCTTCACGGCTTTAATTTCTGCTTGAAATTCGTTGCAGTAATCGGGCAGCCTGTAGGATCTTCTTATTTTTGGATCGACGCAGTAAGGGCTCCCGTTATGCTAATCATGTAGTTTTATAGTATACGTACTTTTTGTGTGGCTGTCCACCAAACAAGAACTCCATAGTAACGTATTGGTTTCACAATTGCCGTAAATAACCAATGAGAGAGTTTATGTGATAGGCCTCACGTGCATCCTAGTCCGTATTCTACTTTTATGGGATGCCATAAACTTTCACCTAGGACAATTTTTGGACCCGCAGTTTTTCGACTCAAGAAAACATACTATTTAAATCGGTTCCTGCATTAAACAGAACCCTAAGTGACAGTTCCCAAGTCAAGTCAAGCCCATGCTCAGTATGAGCAACGGACGCTTAAGTTTCCATCGCTTAAAAATGCTCAATGTAATTTGGCGAATTTCACGATTCCAGTGAAAGAAACTACATTTTTGATTAGTTTTTTTTTTGGCACATTTTAGTGATGAACAAATGAAAGAACAATTAATGAGAAAATAAATTAGATAACATAATCAGCTGTTTTTGAACGTACATTCTGCTAAAATTACGATTCTGAAGCTCTTGCCCATTGTGAATTCTTATAAGTGAAAAATCTTTATATTCTTCCATTTCCATACCTACCTGCCAAATTATAGCTGACAGGGAGAACGGCATCGCGAATGGCCAGAGAATGTTGTTGTTGTTGTTATAGGAGTGCTTCGCCCCATTCAATAGGTGCTACCGATCACAAATTGTCATCAGTGTCCTCTAACGGGAGTCCAAGGAAACTTGCTGTTTCAACAGGGGTGGACCATAATGAGAGGGGTGTTAGAGGCGTTGTTTCCACAATACAGTTCAAGAGATGGTTGGGGTCATGTGGGGACACATTACAAACAGGACATATGTTTTGTATGTCTTGGTTGATTCTGGATAGGTAAGAGTTTAACATGTTACAGTATCCAGATCGAAGTTGAACTGGAGTGACGCTCGTTTTCCTAGGGAGAGTGCGTTCCTCCTCTGCTAGTATTGGATATTGTTCTTTGAGTACAGGATTCACCGGGCAATTCCTGGCATAGAGGTCCGACGCCTGTTTGTGGATGTCACTGAGGACCTGCTTGTGTTTTTAGCTTCATATGGCTGTGTTCACAGGTGCCGTATTTCCTCATAATGCTTACGGAATGACTCCTTAAACACCTGGGCGTGTAGGCTTATCAATCAGATGTCTGTTGGGATGCCCAGGTTTCTGGGTATTCAACAGAAACAGTTTGGTTAGCATTTCATTTCTCTCCCTAATGGGGATTATTCTCGCCTCATTATGTAGATGGTGTTATGGGGACATAAGAAGGCAACCAGTGGCGGTTCTGAGGGCGGTATTTTGGCAGGCCTGTATCTTCTTGCAGTGAGTAGTCTTTAGGCTTGGCGACCATATCGGGGACGCGTAGCATGTAATCGGCTGGCCAATTGATTTGTAAGTGGTAATGAGCGTTTCTGTATCTTTACCCCAAGTACTGCCAGCAAGAGAATTGAGGATTTTATTGCGGCTCTAGATTTTCGGTACAGTCGCGGCTGCATGCTCACCAAAATGTAGGTCCTGATCGAACGTCACACCCATGATTTTGGGGTGTAAGAGAGTCGGTAGCGTAGTGCCATTGACGTGGATGTTCAAAATGGTCGACATTTGGGACGTCCATGTTGTAGATAAGGTCGCAGATGATTTAGTCGGTGATAGTATCAGGTTTCGCGAGGCGAAAAAACTGGAGATATCAGGGAGATAGCCGTTTATTATGTTGCAAGGCTCATCGATCTGTGGGCCTGGGGCTGTGGCCATTATTGTGAAGGCATCGGCGTAGGAAACGATAGTGACTCTTTCTAGTGGCGAAGGTAGCTTTGATATGTAGCAGTTAAACAGAAGTGGGGATAGGACACCACTCTGTGGCACCCCTTGTTTAATTCTTCTTTGTTTGGATGTTGCGTTCCTGAATTTCACCGACCAGACAGATAATTTGCGGTCCACCTTTTAAGACTTGGGGAAGGGTATACCCTTCCAGGTCTTGCAGTAACGTGACATGGCTGATCGTATCAACAGCTTTTGACAAGTCTAACGCAACGAGAAGTGACCTATGGTGGGGTTTTGATTTAAACCGCAATTTATCTGAGTACTAACAAATAGGATAAATTATAATAAGAGACGTCAATCTGGTACTCGTAGTCATTTGCTCGATGTTTTCTATCAGGTAGTCGCTGGTTTTTTTTTGGGCGAGATGTGCATACAATTTCTTCTATACATTTTCGTGGGGTATTTGTGTTTATTTATCCGACTGTATTTAATTAATTAATTCTCTTTCCAAAAATCACAGTTGCATAAGGTACCTACACCGCATTGATAAATGGGAGACATGTAAAACATTCGGCATACATTTTTTTATTTCCAACGAGTTACTCGCCACTCGTAGCAAACTGGTTGCTCTAATTATAATTTATCCTCTTTGGTACTAATGGCATATAGCGCGGTGGTTGTGCTATGTAGTTTTCTGAAGACGTGCTGATGATTGGTGGCCAGAGAATGGAAGAAAGGTTTGTTTTTTGCTCGCGGTTATTAAATTGAAGTGCCATGAATTGTCCTTTTGTGTTTCAAATCAAATTTTCTCCTCAAAGTGTGTACAGAAAATCAGGCTACATATTGATATTTATTTACAAAATCTAGTTAATTATGAACATATGAGCAGCCAATTAACCAAACATTTTAAAATATGTAAATAATGCAACATATATACATACCAGGCGTCTACAAAAATGTTCGAAACTTTATCAGAATGTCAAATTCCAAAAACGATTTCCAACCAGAGCAATAGGCACCAATATTGCCCATAAAAGAAAAAAGTTTGACTTGTTATTGTTGACTTTTTCAATTATTTTGTACCAAATTTTTTCCCAATAAAACAATGAAAAACCAGCGGAAAGACTCATGCACATTTTTATACTCAGCTGGGAAGAGCTCACAGAGTATATTAATTTTGTTCGCATAACGGTACCCCGTAACGGCATAAACTAATTGAGATAGATGTAGAATTCTATATATCAAAATGATCTGGACGAAAAAAGAAGTTCATTTAGCCATGTCCGTCCGTCCGTCCGTCCGTAAACACGATAACTTGAGTAAATTTTGAGTTATCTTAATGAAATTTGGTATGTAAGTTTCTGGGCACTCATCTCAGATCGCTATTTAAAATGAACGAAATCGGACTATAACCACGCCCAATTTTTCGATATCGAAAATTTCGAAAAACCGAAAAAGTGCGATAATTCCTTACCAAAGACAGATAAAGCGATGAAACTTGGTAGGTTTGTTGATCGTATGGCGCAGAATAGAAAATTAGTAAAATTGTAAAATTTTGGACAATCGGCGTGGCACCGCCCACTTTTAAGAGAAGGTAATTTAAAAGTTTTGCAAGCTGTAATTTAGCAGCTGAGTATGTAATGTTCGGTTACACCCGAAATTAGTCTTCCTTATTTGTTTTGGTTTATTTATTTCACAAGCATGTTGATTGTCTTTACATATTTGTCCACAAAATTTTCAAATTAAAAATAAAATTATTATTTGTCAGAAAAAATAAAGAAAAAACGGCCAAATGTCAAAAAACCTACCAAAAAACAAACTGGCTCCTTTATTTTAAATGAACTAGGTTGTATTTTTTGTTTTTCGTAAATTTTTTGGAATATAGTAAAACACCAACGCTGAAACCGTATTAGGAGGTAGGGCGACAACAAATTGAAGAAAAAATACATATACAAAATACAAGAAAATAAAGACGTGTCATATAGGTAAACTTGTTTTCTTCTTGAAAATTTTCACTTTTAGGGCTGTTTTACACGAGTCGATTTTCTGAACGATTTTTCTACGTTCAATCAAATGCATAATGGCAGAGACACAATGAATTCCAGTAACATCACCACAATCACGCAAGATGTTGCGTTTGTAAATATGAAGGAACTTCAGACTTGGCAATTGAAGTTTATTTTGCTTTGTCCATTCACATACCTACAAAATTTTGCGAATCCCTGTTATAAACATTTTCACTGTACAAGAAATATACTTGCTGACATATTTTGTGTCCTATTCAAGTGTTTGGATGAGTTACCGCATTGCTTAAATAGAAATAGAGACAACCGCGATAATAAACAAAAGCGCTCTGACGATTCGCCTAACGCTTTGAATCTTAATCCTGCTCAGAACATTAATCTTCCGCAAGTGGAGCTCATAGACTTGGCTTCCCCTAATCCGCAAGCTGTGGTTCCATCCACTTCTGAGGCCGCGAAAAAAAATCTTAGAGCCTCACACTGTAACTTATTCATTTGTTGAATTGCGGTTTTTAACTGTGAACAAGTACGGAAGGCTAAGTTCGGTTGTAACCGAACATTACATACTCAGTTGAGAGCTATGGAGACAAAATAAGGGAAAATCACCATGTAGCAAAATGGAACTAGGGTAAGCCTGGAATGTGTTTGTATGATATGTGTATCAAATGGAAGGTATTAAAGAGTATTTTAGGAGGGAGTGGGCCATAGTTCTATAGGTGGCGCCATTTAAGGATATCGCCATAAAGGTGGACCAGGGCTGACTCTAGAATTTGTTTGTACGATATGGGTATCAAATGAAAGGTGTTAATGAGTATTTTAAAAGGGAGTGGGCCTTAGTTCTATAGGTGGATTCCTTTTCGAGGTGTCGCCATAAAGGTGGACCAGGGGTGACTCTAGAATGCGTTTGTACAATATGGGCATCAAACGAAAGGTGTTGATGAGTATTTTAAAAGGGAGTGGGCCTTCGTTCTATGGGTGGACGCCTTTTCGAGATATCGCAATAATGGTGGACCAGGGGTGAGACTAAAATTTTTTTGTACGATATGGGTATCAAATGAAAGGTGTTAATGAGTATTTTAAAAGTGAGTGGGCCTTAGTTCTATAGGTGGATTCCTTTTCGAAATATCGCCATAAAGGTGGACCAGGGGTGACTCTAGAATTTGTTTCTACGATATGGGTATCAAATGAAAGGTGTTAATGAGTATTTTAAAAGGGAGTGGGCCTTAGTTCTATTGGTGGACGCCTTTTCGAGATATCGCCATAAAGGTGGACCAGGGGTGACTCTTGAATTTGTTTCTACGATATGTGTATCAAACGAAAGGTGTTAATGAGTGTTTTAAAAGGAAGTGGGCCTTAGTTCTATAGGTGGACGACTTTTCGAGATATCTTTATAAAGGTGGACCAGGGTTGACTCTAGAATGCGTTTGTACAATATGGGTATCAAACGAAAGGTGATAATGAGTATTTTAAAACGGAGTTTTTGAAAAAAATTTTGGGTAGTGTATTTTTAAATAAAATTCTAACGTACAGCATTCTTCAAACAAATTTTGAAAGAATGCCCAACGAACTCTATCAATTCATGAAAAATTTAGTAGAAAATGAATTATTTCTCCCAAAACCAGTTGGCATTTACAAATTTATTATCACTACTAAGGTACTTTTCTACTACAATTTTCGTAAAAGCAACCCATCCAGATTTTTCAATTTGGGAGTGTCAAAGCTCTGTCATCACAAACCTCTAGCAATTGATTCATGCTCCCTGTGTACAGGACCGCACAAAAGCTTAACCATTCGTCTGCTTCCAAACTGCGGTGTCGGCTCAATTACTTTCTTGTCCGGAGCGTCTCCGTCCATTCACATACGATAACCTAGCCAGCGAGGCCTTCGAGTTTTTATTCGATGCACTATCGTCATATGTGTGTAAAGCTCATTCAGCTCATCATTATACCTCCCTCGATCCTCGCCGTCGGCATCACTGACAGGGCATAAATATTCAGGAGAACCTTTCTCTCGAACATTCCAAGAGTCATCTCATATTCTCTCGCCACCGGTCATGATTCCGAGCATACATCAGGACAGGTATGATGAGCGGCTTTTAGACCGTGATTTTTGTTCGTCGAAAGAGGACTTAATTATAAGCTTTTATTTACTTTCACTTTTGTTGTCTGTAATGGAATCTTGCAAGTTAAATTTGATACACTTCCCTGTGTCCGATTGAGCTGAAATTTTGCACACATGTATAACTCCGATGACAATGCAATATTACTTTGTTAGAATTCGATAAATTAATCGATAACACAGTTATCGGTAAAGATTTGTATTTACTTTGGCATAACAGCCTAAGTCCCATACAAACACGCCGGTACCTATCCGTGGATTTTGATATTTGGACGTGGTGAATCACGTGTCACGCGTGGTGAATCTCATCGCTTGCGAAAAGCGGAGACACAACCCTCTGTTGTATTTCTGTGTATAACCAACATAGCTGAATTTTTAAGGCTGTTTAACCCTGTAATCTTTTCTGTAATTTATTTTGCTTTTGGAAAAATTACCTATTTGAAAAAAGCTGGCTGAAAAATATTGGCATAACAGCTTAAGTTAAATCAAGAATGGAAAATCTTTGGAAAATTTGAGCAGATGTGGCAATTTCGCGCGTCCGTTGAACGAAATATTGACAATCTGCTGATCATCGCTAAGAAATTAGCGACATTCCATCAACTAAGCAGCACTTTAGCAATACTACTGTTATTATTTGGCCGCTCAAACACACAAATATTAATTGTGCATTAAATCTAAAATATACAAATACACCATAATAATTTACACGGCCAAAGCCATAATAATTCACACGGGTCATCAATTCTTTCTCTGATTCAAAATCTGAACTACCAGCGCTACCGTCAACAGCTCAGTGTCATCACTGCCAGTAGCGCCAATAACACCAAACTCGTGCCTGACACACAAAAGTCGTTTCACTCAATAGCGCAAGTAAAATGTACTACGAACTCACTACTAAGAAGCGTCAAAAATTCGCTTGGAGTAATTTCGTCAATGAGCTACCATTGAGCTGGCACCGCATTGGCGCTGGCGCCATGCAATTTACATCACTAAAATTGCGCGAATGCCCAGGCTCATGACTTCAATACTTATATTTACAATGCTTTAAACTTTAAATACACCTCTGAAGTTGCTGCGCATAAAATGTGTACTAATAAATTCCAATACGCATTATACGCAGATGTAACTGATATATGTGTTTTTGTTTCACCCCCTATACTTATATTTAAAGCTTTTATAAGAACAAGCTTCTGTTACTTGTTAATAAAACGAACTAAAAAGTAAAAAATAAAATTAAAGAAAAAAAAACTTTTTTAAAAATAAGCTTTTATTATTTTGGTTAATAAAATTAACTAAAAAGTAAACAATAAATTGACTCTAAAGAAATATAACACTTTATAAGTTCATTGTAAGCTTAAACGATAATTAGGCTTTTTCGTCTGCGACAAAAAAATTCTATATTGTACATAATTATATATTTTTAACATTAAAACTTTACACCTAAATTATTAAATCTTACAGTTTATATCACAGTCCTAATTGTTCTAATAAAAGCGTGTTACATTGCGATAGCAAGAAAAGGAGATCCTAAATGTTCTTAATTATACCATCAAAATTTAACACGTTTTTTATTAGAACAATTAGGACTGTGATATAAACTGTAAGATTTAATAATTTAGGTGTAAAGTTTTAATGTTAAAAATATATAATTATGTACAATATAGAATTTTTTTGTCGCAGACGAAAAAGCCTAATTATCGTTTAAGCTTACAATGAACTTATAAAGTGTTATATTTCTTTAGAGTCAATTTATTGTTTACTTTTTAGTTAATTTTATTAACCAAAATAATAAAAGCCAATTTTTAAAAATAGTTTTTTTTCTTTAATTTTATTTTTCAATTGACTACTCAGTCCAAAGCTGACATTTTTTTTCGCTGTTAATGTTGGTTCTCAAATAGACGAAATCTTTCACATTCTCAAATTTATATCCGTCAACAGTGACGTGGCTGCCAAGGCGCTAATGCGCCGATTCTTTCTTGGATCACAGCAAGTACTTCGTCTTGTCCTCATTTATAGCAAGACAAACTTTTTTTTCTTCTTTATCTAAACCCGAGAAGGCAGAACTCTAGCATTATGTTAAGAAAATCGCACAAAAGAAAGTCGCCTTGTCTGAAGCCTCGATTGTTTCTGAATGGGCCGGAGAGGCCCTTCTCAATCCTTACGGAGCTGGTGGTGTTGCTCAACGTCATTTGGCAGAGGCTTACTAACTTTGCAGAGAACTTAAATTCAGACATAGCAGCATACAAGCAGCTTATTTTCGCGCTGTCAAATGCTGCTTTGAAGTGGACGAAAAATTGGTGAGGTATAATAGATTTACCAGGTCTGAAGCTGGACTGATAAGGTCCAATCACTTTGTTGACAATGGGCTTCAGACTCGCACAGTATTCTAGATTGAACCTTTTATACGCCACATTAAGCAGAAGAGTGATACATATATATGTATGTGTCGTTATTTTTCTCGTAGTTTTTTTTTTGCAATTTTTCGCATAATGAAAATCTGGTCCGTGGTTGATTTACCAGGTTTGAAGATTCAACAATTTGGTCAACGGCGAGCTCCTAATCTTTCGCACAAATTGCTTCAGCGTTTTCCCCGTTTTGCCTCCGTCCAAAGGGGCATAGTAAGGAGTATCCAGACATGAGTTACCCCTGGAATTCACCCCGGGATTGCAACCTTTCGCCACATTCACGGTTAAATCAGATGCTCTTAATCTTCGCATGCACGCCCCTCTACGTGGCTTCTATGTACACGTTTTTTATATCACTGCATCTTCATCTAAGTATAAACCGCACTAACAGTCGATTGAAGCCGCTTTCAGTATTCAACGAATTATCCAGTTTTACTTTTTATAGTCCATTGTTTCGATCTCTTTAATTCAGTTTTGCAAATACGACATCCGTGGTGTGGTGGTAGCGTGCTCCGCCTACCACATTGAAGATCCCGGGCTCACGCCCAAGGCAAAGCAACATCAGAACTTTAGAAACAAGTTAAGCGGGGTCGCCCCTCGGCAGTGATTCGGCAAGTACTGCGAGTGTACTTCTGCCATGAAAAGCTTCTCAGCGAAAACTGTTCTGTCTTGCAGATGCCGTTCGGGGTCTCCATAAAAAATGTAGGTCCCGCCCCGCCAATTTGTAGGAAAAATGAAAATAAGCACGACGCAAATTGAAAGAGAAACTCGGCCTTAAATCTTTTCGGAGGCTATTGCGCCTAACATTCATTTATTTTTTTAAGTACGACAACGTGCTTCAACTCAAACAGTTAATAATTTTTCGTTATTAACATTAGAGAAAAATTACAAAGTTTACAAATGGCGTTACTAGGACATGTTTCTGAATTTCATTTCTTCATCAGCTAGCTTCTCGGGAGCCGAGTATTGAACTGGAAATATCCAACATTCATATTTTATACTAGTGTAAACGCAGATGCCCTTATTCACTCACCCATATGAATTTTTCTCTAATATCAATAACAAAAACAATTGTATAAAGGAATAAGAGCATGTCTCCGTAATTAAATACAGATGTAATAATATTGATATAGCACTACTTATAAAAGCACTGCTAAGCTCTTGAGAGCGCACCTATAAGTATTCCATAAATTAGGATTAACAACATGTAGAATTAGTTTGTACCTAATGGTGTATAAAGGAATATCAACAAAAAGGCAATACTTTGAGATCAATTGCAAAGCGAGCAGCGGGTATTCCTATGGCTGGGTGGATAAAAGCATCTGCCTTTACACTAGTATAAAGTATGAATGTTGGAGATTTCGGGTTCAATACTCAGCTCCCGAGAAGTTAGCAGAAGAAGAGAAATTCAGAAAAATTTGTAATTTTTCTCTAATATCAATAACAAAAAAAAACTGTTATCTTTCAACATTTAATAAATTTATAATTTTTTTCAAGGTTCGAATCGAGCTCAAGGCCAGAACAATAATTTTTTTCTAATGATAATTATTGTTATTTTTTATTTTTTCTAAATTTGAAAAATTGTATTTTGTTTTTGGAATAATAAGTAGAAAATTTTTCAGACAACCTGCCATAGCTGCGCAGATAGATCCATTTCGAAGGGTGCTAAGCCTTCATCATCAGTACGCTTTAGGCATGCTGCGCTAACCATTTAGCTATACAGCGGGTTTGTTTGACTGGCAAATTTGCTTAGAAAAATTTACATTAGAAAAAAATATTGTTCTGGCCTTGAGCTCGATTCGAACCTTGAATGATTTATCAATAGGCCGATAAAAACAAAAACAATTGTTAATAAACCATGAGCACTTGGGAATGTCAAACAAAGTAATTGACAATAAACAAAAATCCAGCATTATCAGTGATTTGCACCAGATGGCGCAACACTGTATAAATATAGTTGGTAAAAAGGAATAGAAGTAGCAAATTTGCCAGTCAAACAAACCATTATTATCATTAGGAAAAAAAAAATATTGTTCTGGCCTTGAGCTCGATTCGAACCTTGAATGATTTATCAATAGGCCGATAAAAACAAAAACAATTATAATTTTTTTAGTTAAGAATTCATACAATGTTTCCCTATAAAACAGGGACGGAAAATAATTATTATCATTTTTTTTCGGAGTCGAAAAGTCCTGGTAAAAAATTGTCCTAGGTGAAAATGTTTGAGTTCCCAGGTATCCCTATAGCAATATCATGTCGTATCATGCATCCTTTTTATTTTTTGAACTTTTTCCATAAGAGTCCACATATAAAAGTATAATCTGTATTTTTATTTTTTAAGTCCGATAGAACTAGTTAAACTCGGACTTTTAAAAATAAAAGTCCCGAAATAAAAGTTAAATCAAGACATTTATTTTTTAAGGCCGAAATAAAAGTCCCGCTTGATAACAAAGAAACGGCTTATCCGAATTAAAAAAATTTGGTACCAATCGATTCTCCTGGATTCCTAAAATTTAAAACCTTATGGACTTTTGAAAATTTCTGTTAATAATACTAGAAATTTATCATAAACAAACTAGATCGAAAATCTCGTAGTATAAATGGTGAACTTGCAGTGGATTTTTGCAATAAACTTCGTTCCAATACAACTATTATAGTGAAAATTGGTAAACCGCATTCTGCTATGATAGGAAAGCTTTCCAAAAAATGAAATGGTCGTAATCGGTCAATAGCCACGCCTCTTTCTGTATATAGAAATTTCCGCACAGAACATACAAAATTTGAGTAAAGAAGCCACGTTATTTAAATTTGGCACGTAAATTACTGACATTGCATGTAGTTGATCCACATAATTTTTTTGGACAATGGGCGTGGCACCAACTACTTTCCAAATAAGAGTTTTTGGACTTTCAAGTGCGATAACTCGTACATACTTTGAGCAATATTTTTGCAAATTGGTAAGCGAACTTCATATTTGTATTTGTACGTGCCGACGGAAAAAGTTTTAAAATCGAATTAAAGTCACACCCACTTGTATATAAAAATATCAAAACTGGCTACTTGAATTCATTGCTAAGTACGTGAATATGTCAGAGTTATTTCGGGACTATTGCGGGATCATTTGGGGATCCTTCCGGTATCATTCCTGGATGACTTTCGGGATCCCGTCAGGGTCATTTCGGGACTTTTTCGGGATCATTTGGGAATCCTTCCTGCATCATTTCAGGATAGTTTTCGGGATCCGTCCGGAATTCCGTGAGGATTATTTCGGGACTTTTTCGGGAGTACTCCGGAATCATTTATGGATGGTTTTCGGGATCGCGTCGGGTTTATTTCAGTATCATATGGGGTCTCTAAGGTTTTAAATTTTAGGAATCCAGGAGAATCGATTGGTACCAAATTTTTTTAATTCGGATAAGCCGTTTCTTTGTTATCAAGCGGGACTTTTATTTCGGCCTTAAAAAATAAAAGTCTTGATTTAACTTTTATTTCGGGACTTTTATTTTTAAAAGTCCAAGTTTAACTAGTTCTATCGGACTCAAAAAATAAAAATCCGAAAATAATTTTTATTTTGATCCAAATATATTTAAAGTCCAAAATTAATAGTTTTGCAAGGACTTATATTATAAAAGGAATAACAGTTTCAGCCCTTGCTATAAAACGTACTTTTTTCTTTCAAAATTACTGTAAATTTTTACAGCTCTGCAAGGTGGACTTTTTTGTCATGGTTGCATGCATTCAACGCTACTAGGTCTCATAGAGCCCCATAACATTACTGAGATGCCGCCAAATTCTACTGATGGAGCCAAATGCTACGTTGTAGCTTCGTGTTTGGCCCCCTTCAAAGAAATTGCCGTCCGCCTGATCTCCAATAGTTATTTTCGTTTCATCACTAAACATTACGTTATCTTAAACGCTTGGAGGTTTCTTAATATAAATAACCAAAATCAATATTTGAATACATTTTTTGTATATTTTTATAAAATATTTATAAGTTATTTACCATCACTTTTGTTAATTCGATCTATTAACTTTGTGCGTAAAGGCGTTTGGGAAGCTTAAATGTTAAAATTAATACTATCAATATAAATTTAACTGTACATATTCCTTACGCTTTAATTTTGTAGTAATTATCAAAATATGAATTACAGATAAACTGTTTACAATCGATGCTCTACGTCACACGCCATTGTCAAGGGGAGAAAAATTGTGACAAAGTTGAGCCATTTTCACACAGCGAGCGGCACACGAATACTTGCTGAGAAGATAGAGAATATATGTTAAATAAAATGGTTTAGTCATTTACCTGAGACTCTACTTATGCGGTACTCACTTAAACTACGGAATATGCCGCAAAATAAACTGTAAAAACAATTTCGTAGTTTAAAGCAAACATAAAATGAAAAGTAGATAACGAACGTATTCACATATCAATGTTAAAAGTTTTTTGGTTTGAAATTAATTTTAAGTTCTAGGACAGAGTCTTCCACTGTTGCTCTCCCGTATTACACGTTTGCATGTTCGTTGTATAGTGAGAAAACAAAATACCCGACTGGTGGAGCTCAATGCTCGCTTTTTCTTGGGGCATTCTCCCTCTTGCATTTCTCCAACGCTCTGAACGAAAGTGTTTTTAAAGTGAAACCGAATTGTTAGCAAAATGAGTAACGAATCAGCTGCAAGTGAGACCGCACCGCTTCGTTCGCCGGAGCATCCAACTAGTGTAAACGTGGCATCTTCGTTGTTGTTGGTAAAATCGCGTGACATAGAAAAACGATATCGGAATCCCAATCATAATTGCAACCAAAATAGCAGCAGCATTTTCAGCTGCAACAACGGCAGTGGGGACGCCATCCACAGTGACGACAGTGGTAACGCCAGCAACACAAACGCTTCAACAACAGCTACTGTGACAATCGCAAATTTAAATAACAACATTGATGTGCGGTTAGTTCATGATATAACAGAGGGGGAATCATCATCGTCAGAACATATTTCTAAAATAAACAAAATGGATCACAATAAACGCATGTTATATCGAGTAGCGTTTGATATATTTATATTGGCCTGCGGTAAGTACCCATATGTATATGAAAGTGTGCAAGTGCTTGTTTAATCAGTGGTTCGCTAATTGTTTGATTTAAAAATCGGTTTGACCTTGCATAAACCTTGCGGTTATGCGGTGATTTTGGAAAATGATTAGGTATGCATATACATATGTACATACCTAAAGATGTGCATACACAAAAACTGTGCTGTTTATATAAGGCTTATTTCGATAAATTTGAGACTTATTGTATGCCGAACTCTTGGTATTCTTTTCATTGGATCTTGTGCTGAGGAGAGCCGATTTTAAAGAGTTGTATCTCTCACCAACCCAAAGAGTTTAGGAAAGGAAGAAATCAACGACAACAACTCTGTGCAAGAAGAGGAATTGCAAAATTAAAAACAAAGTTAAGATACCTTTACATAAATATTAGTGAAAGTGTCTTATATCAGCCCATAAAAGCAGATTAAAGCTAAAATTCACCCCCGAAGATTATACGAAACCTTAACAAAATTTTAGTGCTGTATAATAGGCGGGAACCGTGAAAAAGTGACTGCCTCCGTCACATGAGCCAATCAAGATTTATTTTTTACAAAGGCTTTTCCCGCTAATAAGTGGAGGTATTAACAAATCAAGTATACAGTTCGGTAGGTATTGAATCGGTATTTTTAAGCCCCATAATTCTTCTAAATTGCTCTGGTTTGATCTCGCTACATCTCAATATTCAAAATAATTGCGTGGAATAGATTGAAGATAACGGCGTAAATATTGTACCCAAATGGTGCAATCTACCAAATTGATCGAAGCTAGTGAAACGTAATCCCAAGACCGCAAGACTATATGAATAAGATGAAAACGGATTCCCTAAACGTCTAGAATAGTCTAGCGGGTTGTAGACGTAGCAGGCTGATGACGATAAGCCTGTTTTTAATAGTCGGAGTGTCACAGCATCAATACGGAATGTACTTCACAACCTGGAAGACAGGGGGCCCCAATAGCGAGCAAGCACCTAACTCGAAAACTGCAAAGCAGAAAGAGGAGGGAAATGGAAGCCAACAGTAAAGAGGTGGACGGATGAAGTCGTTGATAGGCCAAATGGACGTTGCACCAGGATATAGACTCCGACAACAATCATAACACGGTAGAGGCAGGCGAAGTAGAAAGGTATTTCAAGAGCTTGAAGGGGCCAAACATTAAAGTGGAGGGGAGTTAACTTCTACTAACTCCTCGTGATCGCTATCTTGGCATGGTACTGGGCAAGAAGCCATGGCTTCCTTTTGAGGGAGACTTTCCTGGGCTGGAACGCCCGCGGATTATTACGCATCACATTGCGTGGTTATATACTCCAAATATGGGTACACCTGGGCTCTGCATTCCATGGCCCAATTGGGCCAACTTTCCGTATGCAAACGTACAATAACGGATATTTTTTGCCGACCCATTGTCTACACCTACCTAACAAGGCTAGGGTTCCCAGGTATATGGAGTCTACTGAAATCAATTATATGTAATCACAATTTTTTGCATAACTTCCGTATAAGGTCCTTTTTTCAGCACTGAAGTTAAAGTTGACTTGCCACTTTGGCCGCTGTTACTTTGGACTCAAACGGGTACGTCTTATTTTGGAACTGCCTCGAACAACAACCTGTTATTTTGTAACAAACAGAAACATATGCATATAAGAGTCTCAGCTCAGCATGTGACTCAAATGATCTAAATATAGATCCAGAATATTTATGCACTGGAGATTATTCTGCGATTAATCTCTTAAGATAGTAATACCGCATAACTTGTCTTCGTAGTTTTTATCTGCCTAATAGGTATTACAATGTTTATTTACCAGGTAAAATTTAACCACGAATTAGGTAAATTTTATTGGTCTGAGATCAGTCTTAGACTTAATCTCCCAATTCATTCATCGAGATGCTGTCAAATGCATCTCGAACATACACCAACGTTTATATCGGCTAGAGGACGTTCAGACAAACATTGTATTATCAAACAAAATGGCGCCTTATTCTCTAATCAAAAAAGTTCTATGTATGTGTCTAACTGAATTCTAATGTAATGATCGAATAGGCTTCGAATGTGAACTGAATTACTTAGTTCTCTAAAAAATAATTCGTGCATTCCAATCGAATGTGATGCAGAAAATAAAATTCAACATGCAAATGCAGCAACAAATTGATCAAGATAAATATCAGTATTAAAACCTTGCTGTTGCATTTGCATATTAAAATTTAATCTGGATTTGGATCACTGTCGATAACGGGTGTAACCGAACATTACATACTCAGCTGCCAAATTACAGCTTGCAAAACTTTTAAATTACCTTCTTTTAAAAGTGGGCGGTGCCACGCCCATTGTCCAAAATTTTACTAATACGGACGGACGGACATGGCTAAATGAATTTCTTTTTTCGCCCAGATCATTTTATATTAGACTGGGTCGATTTATTAAGCGATATCGAGCAACCGATTTTTCAGGAAAAAGAAGTTCCACTACGCATACCCAAATATATAATTTTCGAGCCTGCGAAATTTGAATTTTTTGACTTTTTTTCGACTTTGATTTTTAAGGTTTTTTCATGACCTACAAAGAAGTAGTTTTTAGTAGGTCATGAAAAAAACCTCAAAAATCAAAGTCGAAAAAAAGTCAAAGGGTATGCGTAGTGGTACTTTTTTTCCTGAGCCCAAATCCTATCGAAAAATCGATGGCGCGATATAGTTAACCGATATATCGTCCATACAAATCGACCCACCCTAATATGTATGCTTGTTTATGTCGTTTTGTGTAATGAGCTGTGAGTCAATTCACATTATATTGAAGCATGTATGTAAGTTAAAACTCGTTTTCTGTCAGTTATTGCTCTTCGAATTGTTCATTCAATAACCTGGTGAGCTGAATCATATACACGTACGTAGCTTTGCATAAATCCTGAATTGGCCACCACGAAATTTGCATAAAAACGGTAAACGCTACGATTGAACCAAGTCTGAAATACAAATATTTTATTTATATAGTTTTTTAAATACACCATGTTTACGACAATTTCAATATCCATATTTATCCTAAAACTATTGTAGCCGGCATACTTTGTCCTGTTCGAAAATTGGTTTGCATACATTCAAAACGTGAGCCTCGCTTTCCCCCTTCTCTCTCTATACCATTCTCGTATACTTTATCCAAAATGTTTCAATCCCATTGTTCCGAAAATAAAAAAATCCTTATAGATAAAAGGTTAACTGTAAGTCATACCATCGATTTTAACAGGCGAATAATTTTCTACTTAAATACACACATTCACATGCATATACGAGCCGAACAAAATATTTGTTGCAAGCCCTCAACGGGGCTCTAGGCAACCATCAATTTGCGGGCCCTTCTTCACGTCCGTTCCCTTCTTTTTTGGATTAAAAAATACAAACTTATATCTTTCATAAAAATTTTATTGTCACAATGTAGTAATATCAATAAAATTAGGTACTATCTACATTTTAAACATGTCGTTTTCTACATCTGTTTTAGGCAGATTCATCAATATCGATTTTATTCAATAAATTTGACTCAATGCATTTGATTCTTTTTAATTGCGAGAAGGATCGTTCGGCAGAACAATTTGTGATCATTATTGTTAAAAAAATCCGAAGAGCTATTTCTGTGCTAGGAAATACATCGGCTAATTGATCTTCCATTAGAATCTTATACAAATTACTATTAGTTTTTTGTGCATCAGTATATCTGGAGTTCACGTAACTTTGGAATTGTTTTATTTCAATGAAAAATTCTTCCAAATTTATAGAATAAAAACGAACTAAGTTATTTATAGCTTCGTGGAGGTCTCCATCACTTAGAAAAAAGTTGATGAGAAAGGCAAATCTCTCTGAAACTTCCATATACACTTTCGGCGTTTGATTTCACTGTGAAGATTGTCCATGATTTCGAGGAAACCTTTTGTCTTGAAATCATCGCGAGTCGAAAATTTTACTTCTGGACTTCTGGAGAATTTCCGTCATTAGGTTGGTTTTTTCTACGACGAGTACGTTTTACGATTTCTGCATAACCTACACCAGGTAATAATTGTTTTGTTTTTTCCTCGAAATCATTGAACTTTTCAGGGAATGAAACTAAACACTCTTCTAACAATCCGTACAAAAACCACACGTTTGAAAATCTGCTTTTTCACTTTGCAATGACTTACTCACTGAACGCCTAGCAGTCAAAATAGAGTTACATAAAATCAACATGAAACCAAATTCGAATTTTTGCATTTTATTCACGATACACATCTCCTCATAACGAGTATCAGTAATTTGTAATTCATCATCAGCAACGATTTCTAGAGCCTCTAATATGATATGAAATTAATCGTAAACTGAATTCGTCGCATTCGAATGGGCTTCCCATCGTGTAGTTGACAATGTCTTCAAAGTTTTCTCATTGTATTATTTTATTTTTTAATACGCCCCAACGATAGGTGGAAGCGGAAAAAAATTATATAATCACCCTTATCGCGAGTTTTATTTTCACCCGAAAATATTCACAATTTTTGTTCACCCTATCGCAGAGGCTGGCTAAACAATTTTTCGTGTTCGAAAAAGATTTCACCTTATCGGCAGCACTTTGTTCGGGCGAAATGAATAGCGGGGAAACCCAAATTTATTCACTTATATTTTACAGGCGAATGAGAGAAAAACAAATTGTAAGTAATTTTTTGTTTTGAGATTTCATATTCTTATAGTTATATGTACTTTTATTATTAAGAGTAAATCAATAAATAATGCACAATCGGAAATGCTGCTCGACAAGATGATCGGGAAAAAGTGCCACACTTCTGGAAGCAGCTTATTTTATGTTTAAATAGTCTTGGTCCACATGCTAAGAGTGAAGCTAAGTGGAAAAGAGTAAAATTCCTTTATTGCTAAGCATTTAAATTAAATTTTTTATGACAACGTATATTTTTCTTGGTATGGAATGACCAAAAAAGATATGTACGAAAGGCGTCTAAAAATGCAATTTATGCGAAGGTGACAGGAGGCGGGCCCAACATCCTACAACTCCTAGTATTCCGAACTTTGTATAAAAATCGTGTGCAGTTTGACGTTGTTTTTTTAAAGTCGGCCAAGTTATCCATTGTGGACAAAGCAACGGTTCCAAAATGTTCAGCACCTCTGAAAGTACCTCACTGAATCAAGATTGGCTAAGACCCACCTCATTGTCCTTTCAAACGCCTTTTTCATGTCCTCCCTATGCAAAAAAACGAAGATGCGCTCAACTTTACAATTGTTGGAACTCCAAATTTTTGCTTCAATGGTGGCAAGGAGTTATTAAGAATATCTAGCAAGTATTTGAATCCCGGCTTGTTTAGTCTGTATTATTGCCGAAAACTAATTGAAAAAAGTTAACTTTTTATTCAAAAGTTCTGAAAATTACTTACATTGGATCACTTAGCTCCAAAGGGTTAGAACAGTCCCTTAATTGCCTCCGAAACGCTTTCCCATTTATGTATATTCTCCTCGCGCTAAGTGCAATACTAGACATTTTTTAATAAATTTGTATCTCTATTTTTGCTGTCTTTTAAGGAAATATGTGCTTGTTTACAAAATTTACACAATTGCAAGTAAATTATTTGTTCACTGCTAATTCACAATAGAGCATCAGCTGTTTCGAAGTGAACTTTTGTTCGCCCGAAATTGCCGATAGGCGGAAAAGTTCATCCGAACAAAAAAAGTGAAGGCGAACACTTTTCCGTGTGAACTTCGCGATAAGGGTGAATGTCTGCATAATGGCGAAAAAATCTACTTCATAAAAACAGCACTTCACAGCATGCTCTCCAACCATATTAAGGGAATGCGCGGAACAGGGGACATAGATCGCATTCACATTCAAACTCAATACTCTTGCTTGCACACCTTTATACTTCCCGGACATGTTTAATTGCGTTGTCATATTATTGTCCTCTACAATTTTGAATATCTAAACCACAGTCTTCAGTAAGAAACTTTAAAGTTTTATTCGCTAGACTTTCACCAGTATGACCTTCCAACTGCAGAAAAGTTATAAACCTTTTATATTATTCAGTATACTGTCCTTTCACTTCGATACACTTCTTTGCACGCTCATAAAATTTGTCAAATGAGTCGGAAATGTCCTTTTTAGGAACCTTGTCTAGTTTGTCGGTCGTCGCCTTTTGAATGCGGTCAATTGAGTTTTATTTATTTGAGTAAAATTTATTTTCAATTCTAATTATATTTTTCTTTCACTCTCTAGAATTTTATGTTTGTAAGAAAATTTTAGAAGCCTTTTTCATTTTTCGAGGGCCCCCTAAACTCGGGGCCCCAGGCAACTGCCTATTCTGCCTACCTGTTAATCCGACCCTGGATAAGCTTACTGATTTCTAAAATTATTGAATCTAGATACTAAGGCCCTGTTTTTCAGTACAAGTTAAACTCAGTTTGTCAGTTAGGTTAGGTTAGGTTGGGGTGGCTGCCCGAGGGCACACTTAGGCCAGTAGTACTAGGCCCGTTGTGATACCACGAAAAACACCGTTACCTCTCCTCTTCGAACCATTTTGAGGACCTGATGAAATCTACCAGGTCCTTGACGTCATGCTCCACAACCTGACTCATAGTATCAAGAAATGGAGCTCCCAGAAAGCGCTGCCGTGCTCCGCTTAGCGCTGGGCAGTTGCAAATGAGGTGAACCACCGTTTCCTCCTCCTCATCTTCTTTACAACTCCTACAGCACCGACGATAAGGCGCTCCTAGCCTTTCTGCATGCCTACCTATGAGGCAATGACCCGTTAGTGCCCCTACAAGTGTGGAAATTGTATCCCTTCTTAGGTTGTAAACGTGACGGGACCTTTTAGGATCCCATTTAGGCCAGGTTTCTTTCGACGTTCGACATCCCGGTGTTTGTAGCCATCTTTCGTCGGCTTGACGGTAGATGTGCTCTTTTAGCATTAGCTTGCATGTGGACAGGGGCATACCTAAGCGTTCTTGTCCAGGAAGAACCTGCTTGGTTGTACCCTGCCTAGCGAGTTCATCTGCAATACAGTTTCCCTCGATATCCCTATGTCCAGGGACCCATGTGAGGTGTACACGGTTCTGTTGAGCCATCTCTTGAAGAGATCGGCGACAGTTTAGTGCTAGTTCAGAATTGAACGAGTGGGAGCCCAGGGATTTTATGGCAGCTTGGCTGTCGCTGAAGATAAAAATTTCTTTGCCGACAATGTATGTCCCTATCCTAGCTGCGGCTTCCATTATGGCTGCAACTTCTGCCTGGAATACACTGCAGTGGTCGGGTAGTCTGAATGAGAGCTGGAGGTCAAGGTCCCTTGAGTATACTCCACCCCCAACTCTCCCGTTTAGCTTGGAGCCGTCCGTGTATATGGAAATGCTGTTGCCCATAGCAAGGCACTTGTCCGACTCCGTCCAGTCATCCCTGCTGGGTATGTTTATCTTAAAGTTGGTTTCCGCAACTGTTGTGGTCGCACAGCGATCCGTGCTAGGAGGGAGAAAACTGTATTTGTTTAGTATACTTGAGTGTCCTGTGGTACTGTTGTTCCAGCACGACAACTCCCTTAGACGCAGGGCTGACGTTGCCGCTGCTCGATGACCAGCCAGATCCAGTGGAAAGATGTCAAGAATGACCTGAAGAGCTTCGCTAGGCGTTGTTCTTAGAGCCCCGCTTATGCTTATCATGCTGGATCTGTGGACTTTACCCAACAAGTTTAGGTTTGACGCCTTGCTCAAGGCTGGCCACCATACGACTACTCCATACAGCAGTATGGGTCTGATAATCGCGGTATAAATCCATCTGCATATGTTGGGGGTGAGTCCCCATTTTTTGCCAATGGCTCTTTTACACGTATATAATGCAATGTACGCTTTCTTTTGTCGCTGGATAACGTTGTCCTTCCAGTTCAGCTTTTTGTCTAAAACTACGCCTAAAAATTTGGCTTTATCTGCCAGGCTTAGGCGCACCCCGTTTAGTTCAGGTAGGTTCAACGATGGTATTTTGTATCGTTTGGTATATAAGACAAGCTCTACTTTATCGGAGTTGACGCTGAGTCCACATCGGGAAGCCCACAAGGAAACCTCTCGCAATGCTACCTGCATCAAGTCGCACAAAGTTTGAGGAAACTTGCCTCTGTAGATAATCGCTAGGTCATCAGCATATGCCACGACCTTCCCGCTCCCCCAACTAGTATCTCTTAATAGCGAGTTTACCGTTAGGTTCCATAGTAAGGGGGAAAGGACACCACCCTGGGGCGTGCCCCTTGCGACAAATCGTGTTACCTCAACCTTCCCCAGTGAGGAGAGCACTTTCCTTCCCCTGAGCAGTTGATCAATTAGTCCCACTAGGGGTCTATTTACGTCCAGATCAGTTAAAGCAATGTTAACGGCGTCTGGACTTATGTTGTTGAATGCTCCTTCAATGTCTAGGAAGGCCACAAGACAATAATCCTTTTCGAACAAGGATGTTTCTATAGTAGAGACTAGGCTGTGTAGCGCAGTCTCCGTAGATTTACCTTTGGTGTACGCGTGTTGATAGTCCGAAATGAGATTCCTATCAATGCTTGTAGTGAGAAAATCGCTAACTATTCTCTCTAGGGTCTTGAGTACGAAGGATGAAAGACTGATAGGTCTATAGTCCTTCGGCTCGTAATGAGAGGCTTTGCCTGCCTTAGGAATGAATATGACCGTGGCGCTCCTCCATGCACACGGAATATAGTTCATAGCCAAACAAGCGGTATATATGTGCCGCAGCCAGTTGGCTGATACCTCCAAGGAGTAGATAAGTTGAGCGGGTACAATCCCGTCTGGTCCAGCAGCCTTAAAAGGTTTAAAACTTTTGACTGCCCTCCTCACTCTCTCCTCAGTGATGGGTATATTCACAGCTTGGTTTGCTGCAGGTACATCCGGTGCGTTTGTCATATTTCCCGGGAAATGTGTGTCCAGGAGCAGCTCTAGAGTTTCCCCTTCTGTGCTGGTCCAGGTACCATTCGGTCTCCGCAGAAAGCTAATAGCTGTTTGCGTCTTAGAAAGCACGCACCGTAGCCTGGATGTGTCCACGACACTCTCGACTCCAGTGCAGAAGTTTCTCCATGAAGTTCTCTTCGCTTGTCTCAGGACTTTTTTGTAGGTTCTTAGTTTGTCCTTGTATTCTAGCCATTGTGACCCGTTATCAAGGAATTTGGCTTTGTTAAACTGTTCTCTACAGGATTTACGAAGTAGGTCCAGATCATGGGACCACCAGTGAGGTTTACGCTTACCGCGCGGTTTTGGCAATGGACAGGCCTGTTCTAAGGCTTTTGAGAAAGCCGATGTGAAGGTTTCTACCAGACCCTCTAGCTCCATCGTTGATGAGAGGCTTTGTGGGGGCAGTTCTGGTAGTTCTCTTGCTAACAGCTCATTATGTAGTTCCCAGTTTGTATTACGTGGGTTACGTCTCGCAATGGGCTGATCGACGAAGAACTCTAACATTACTTCAATATAGCGGTGGTCTGAAAAGGAATGTTCATCAAGAACACGCCATTTTTTAACCCACCCATAAACGCTTTCGCTACAAATAGTGAGGTCAATAACCTCTCTACGGTTTTTAGTAATAAAAGTTGGTTCATTACCTACATTGCAAACTACAAGGTTAGTTGTTAAAAGGTACTCAAAAAGTGACTCACCCCGAGTGTTTATGTCGGAACTACCCCACTGCACGTGGTGGGCGTTTGCGTCTGTCCCAATTAACAGATGGCTTGAGTCGGCCACCAGATCCTTTACCGTCTTTTGTGGAGGAGGTTCCTCTGCGTCGTACGGCATATAAACGGAGGCTAGCGTTAATTGGGTGCCTCCGCTTGACAAACTGGCCGCTGTGACGTCACCATTGCTATAATTAGGCAAGAGAAAGATATTTAGCTCTGACTTTACTAAAATGCATGTTCTCACTTTACCTTCATCTGCAGCTCGGATGAGCTTAAACCCAGTGGCCCCCAATCCGCAAATCCTTGAGTTGTTCACCCAGGGTTCTTGGATAAGGACCACTTCGACGTCGCCTTTAGAAAGGCGACTGATGAGAGCAGCCGAGGCTGCCTTACTTTTGTGCAGGTTTATCTGGAGCAACCTCAGCATGAGCTTGCTCAGACTCCCCTGCCTCCATCACCGTGATGTTGGGATCCTCTCCGTCGCTATCCAGCAGAGCATCCTCCATCGACAAATTGCCCAGAGCCCCTGCGCAATTTGACGTGGCGGAAACCAGGCTTTCGGCGTCGGAGATTTCCGCTTCCACTTCGGGTGCCTCAATGTCCGTGTCCAAAGAGGCACTCGAAAGGGATGCGCGCTGTGCGTCCCCACGGTATACGTGAATTACGACCTCCCCGAGGCCGTAAAACACTCTTCCTTTGCTCCGTCTAAGGGGCTCGAGAGCTTCCTTATTCAGGGCTAACACGACCTGTCTCCTAGGTCCTTCAGCGTCCTCGACTTGGATGACACTCCAGTCCTGCGTTGGGAGAGCCGGGTTCATCAGTTGCAGCATCCTGAGAATTCTCTCAGGTTCTGCTGGAACCGCTGGAACCCATGCCCTGGCCCTTGGCCGAGCCGGAATGTCCTTCCAGTCAACGACCTCGATAATCGCCCCGGGATAGACTTGTCCCAGCTTTGCGGCTGCTGCCTTGTACAGCGCAACAGACCTTGCGTCCTCGCAAGCGAGTACCTTGATTTGGCCCTGGTACCATCCTGCATCAGAACCTCGCGGCGGACTACCCGGAGACTCCATCAGCACGTCGAGAACGGCGTTGCCGATTTCATTCCGGACGTACGGCCACTGGTCTTTAGGGATTGCACCACGGTCATTCCCTCGGTCCAGGATTCCTATAAGGATCCGGCCCTTGGCTACCTCGGCAAAGCTGGGTTTGGCTACCGCGGGGTGATTCTGGTGCCTTTTCGGCGGTGGTTTGATATCCTCATCGGACCTTTGACGTTTATATGGGGTTGCGCTTGTTGGCAGAGAACCCCGAAAATTCGGCAGTAGAGCTCGCGCCCTTTCCACCGAATTCCTGGCGTTCTCTGACAGCGTTTCCAGCGGAACACCCTCATACCTTGACAGGACTTTTGCAGCCCTTCTTTTGTTCCTGTGGAACGATCCCTTGTGGGAATCTTCTTGAGAAGGGGTCCGACCCGTAGTTGCCCTCGCGGTCGTACCCCCGGATGATGTCTTCATTATGGCTCCTTTCTCCTTTGGCTCAGTGTGACCAGATCGTGGGACCCCTGTCACAGCCGTGGGGAGAACAGTCGCCATACCGGCGTCAGACGGGCGCCCAGCATCAGCAGGCGCGTCAGTGTTCGCCGTTGCCAGCGCAACTACCTTCGCCGCCATACTGGTGCTTGCCCCCGTCCGATCACCTAAGACGGTGTTGACTGAGGTTGCCCTCTTGTCGTCCCTGGGGAGCCGACCCGTCGTTTCCAACGCAGTCGCTCCCCCGGTTAAAGTAGCTGTTGCGGCCCCGTTTTCCCTTGGCTCGGAGTGGCCAGGTCCAGAGACCCCTGCCACAGCCGTGGGAAAAAAGGTTGCCGTTCCGGCGCTTGGTCGGTGTCCGACAACAGCAGGCGCGTCAGGGTTCGCCGTTACCAGCGCAACTCCCTTCGCCGCCATACTATTGCCGCCCCCCACCAAGTCGCTCTTCACTTTAGCCTTGGTAGCATTGGTAGCCCTCCCTCGTTCACTAGGGCGTATGGATGCCAATGCTGTTGTCCTTCTCCCTGTGGAGGAGAAAGGATTATCATTTTCTTGTTTTTTTTTATTTTTGTTGTTCATCTTGTTCGTACGACCCCTTGCTAGACGAGGCCAGCTTAGGGTCACCTTATTGAAAGGGGGAAAAGTGTCGTCCGCCGCGGCAGAGCCCCTTACCGCGGTAAGACCATTTTTACTCTCTGAGGCGGCCCGGTGTCAGAGAGGCTCCGTACAAATACAGCCAGATTAACCTCCCGGCTGCAAACCATCCAATGGGCACGGTGCCGCATAACACCCTGGATTGGGAGGGGACAGATCTTGGTCATCGCTCACCCCAGGACTAGGCCACCGCAGCCATGGAGATCCATGTGAACCTGCATCCTACTGGGTGGCATAGTCCCGTGGTCAGCGACTAAGCCCTCGCATCGCGGCAAGATGTCTGCCCTTCGCGAGGGAGTTTGTCAGTTAACTACGCTTAAACTTATTCCGCAATTTTTCAGTCTACTTCAACTGAAGTTTAAGCTGAGCTTAAGCTTAAGCGGCCGATCTGGCTGGGTTAAACTCTAGTTAACCTGTCGGTGATTTGCGTTCGTTCGAAATGACGTCTAATATAACCAACAAGCATTTGGGCTTGAGTACCATTAGAGCTCATGTTGATAACTAGGCATACTTCTAAAATCTCAGGAGTTGTTTCGAAACAGTGGCTCAACTCGAGAATCATAGCGTACTCAGCAAAAGAGGAAATTTTTTATAAAGCAAAAATTGCTATTTATAAATTTAAAACAACTTGTGGTTCTTTAATTGGAGTGAAATGTAAGACTCCATACTACAGTATTTTCACGGAAATAAAATAAAATATATATAATTTATATTTGATTTGTTACGCTTCATTACTGCTATCAACTAGGTGTTTATTTCTCACAATAAACAGCTTTTGGTTTTGGTGGTACCACCTTGGAGATTTTGTTTTCAATTCCACCTCAACTCGATATCCAATGTAGGATAACAACTGGAGAAGTATGTTGAATATTCATTTGAGAACTGTACATTTCTCAAAATCTCTCAAAGGTTGGATAATAGTTTTATAATGATAATAACGTTGGAGATCAACTCGAGAACTCTAAATTTTACAAAATTTCTCAAAGGTTGGATGGTGATTGGAGAATGAAGTTAGAGAACTATCTGGTTTAAGAATAATTAAATAATGATGTTGGATATCACTTCCGGAACTAGATATATATTTCGCTGGAGAATTTTTTCCATGTTTGTTGGGTAAACAAAATCCAGCTATTGCCGTATCTACAAAATATCGAGACAATAAAAACACCAATGTTGCCGCACATAAAAGCAACCCAAAAGGCGGCCTTAAACTGTGACTGAAAAACTGTTCAGTAGTTTAACTGGAGTTTTAGTTTGACTAGAGTTAAAGCAAACTTAGTTTAAGCTTAGCTTAACCAACTACTGAAAACTGGGCCTAAGCATCATTGGTATGTAAAAAGGTTAGGCACAAAGTTGCACACTGGAAAAAAAAAACTATTTGTATTGTCTCTTTTTCTGCAGGTATTAAATCAAGTTCGTAGCTTTTTGGTATTACGTATTACATAGCATATCTGGGCAGACTTTTAAATTGGTTCTTTTTTTCGAGATATTTGTAGGTACCCGAAAATGCTAAAAGCACGTTTTTCTGCTACATTCAGTACGCTTTTTTCATTTCATTTAATTTATTCAAGCTTTGGAGTACAATAAGATATCAAAATCTTTCGTCACAAAAACTTCTTTTTATTACAAAACAACATATAAAATATCAAAGTGCCACTATTTTCTTGCAACTGTAGCTTAATTTTTTATCTTTACGATGTGAGATATTGCTCCTTAAACTGTGTTCGGTTTGAAGTCCACTTTGAGGCTCTACTTTTAGCAAACTATGCATGCTGGAATTAAAATAATATTAAACTAATAATTTATTTATTAATTTGGGCAATTGGGAAACACTTTACAACAACTAAGGCATGATGTAGCTGAATGCGTTTATAACCATTTCAACTTTCGTAGGAGTGCGGGTTCGACTCCCACTCCCGGGAGAAAAGGCTTTGAAGAGATTTACAAGGTATAATCGAAACAGCTGTCGCCTTGTACGTCCTGATGTCACTTTGTTTAAATTTTTCCCAAATTATTAAATAAATTATAAAATTAAAAAATTGCTTCAAATAAATGTTTTCATACATTTAAAAAAAGCAATACGGGCAATCCCCGATTAAATCATATAAACTAATAATTGTTTTTGTTTTATCGGCCTACTGATAAAGTATTCAAGGTTCGAAACGAGCTCAAGGCCAGAACAATAATTTTTTGTAATGATTTTTGTTTTTTTAATTTTTCTATAATTGAAAATCAATATGAGACAGTCTGCCTGAAACTGTACCATATGTGTAGCTTTTGTTCGCAGCGATCAAAGGCAGAGGTTGTTCTGCTTGAACTTTGGTCTAGCTGCATAATTCTCAAAAAGCTTTTACCTCTAAATGTTTCTAAAAAAAAAAATTAGAGGTGGACCACCCTTACCAGTTTTGGGTATGAAAAATAGATAACATCCGGTTCTCAGACCTGCTCAATATGCTCACAAAATTTCATGAGCATCGGTCGAACCGTTCCGAAGAAGTTCAACCACTAACACGAGAACTTTTAGTATAAAATATAACACAAGTAAATATCCGCAAAAATTTCAAATGATTTCGCTTTCAAACGGAACACATACATATTTACTTTTTATGGAAATAAGTTTTCGTGGCGAAATTACCTACTGAATGCAGTCGAAAAACGTATTCATATTTTTCGAAAAGTATTAGCTAATTTCTGGGCCTGGAATTTTTTCAAATTTTGCCATCCCGTGCAATTAAATAATAGAAAAAATTCATCCAGACCGGATATCCTGTATGTAAATACTGTTCGAAAACTGAAGTAGGCATCTAATATATGGTCTAATGCACATACTTATGTATGTTAATTCTGTTATTTTTTTTTGTATAGATTGGTTATTGTGATTTAGGGACTAATGCCCCCCTCCCCCCGGAATATATAAAAGAATTCATACTACATACTTATAGATATATATGTAGATTGTATGTAGATTGTGTACCTACTAATTGACGTGTATATTCGGAAAGAAGTTAACAACAGGTTATTGGTATTGATTCTGAGTCATCTTTCGCACAGAAGTTAATGCAATATAAAGATTTTTTTACCTCTTGAACGTCTATCATTTATGTTATATCACAACAAACGAATGAGTACGAGTTCATTTTATGTACAACCTTTATTAAAACAGCTGTTGATTAAGAACATTGGCACCTACAATCATATATATGTACATATATGTATATATGTATTAAGCCGTTCGTTATATATACTTTTTTGCAAATATTAAGTTTGCCAGGCGGAATATAATAACTTATGGTTTGAAAATAAGTTGTGCGAAATTCCGCTCGAATTGTATTACTCTCAGAATCGCCACGTTGCATTTGAAAATTTTAAAAACCGTAGGTATTTAGGGTGCAGTAGTTTATATAGAATAGCTGATAAGCGTTAATTTGTTAATTTGCCTTGTTTTATAACGTCGAAAAACTCACAGAATTAGATTCTAAAGGTAAATATAAGACAAATATTATTGGATCTGTGATTCCGCGAAGTTATCGACTTTCAAAAAACAAGAAAACGCAATTTTAGAACTATTCACAAAATCGCCAGTTTTTTATATGTAATTGTGAAAATGATCTTCATCCCATTAAGACTTCCTTTTGCCCTAACATACCGCCTTATAATGTTTTTCAATCATAGAAGATCTTAAATGGTGTGAAAATCGTTTTTCCAACTCCACATAAAAACTGGAGATTTTTTGAATAGTAGGAAATTTACGTTTTCTTGTTATTTGAAAGTTGATAACTTCGCGAAATCTCAGACCCAATACAAGTTTTCTTTACCTTTATAATATAATATAATTCTGTAAGTTTTTTAACTTAATAAATGATGCGCACATCATATTTTTACACCATAATTTATTATATTCTGCCCTGAAAAGCGATTTTTTTTAACGGATAATATGTTATGTGCGTACGGTAATTCACAAAGTAGGTAAGCATACAGGCATTTTTTTTGCAATTTTCAGCAAGTTTACTTCTTTGTTGTTCTTTATTAAGTTATGCTTGAACATATAATACGTACAATGCATATTTAAGTTTAAAACTGCAATACTAGCCTTTACCCGCGGCCCCGTCCGCAAGGAGAGATCAAAATATATGGGCTATTCACGTTAACCTGCTTATCTATTTATCTGTTTAAAAATTATTTCTGTATAATGTATTTTATTTTTGTAATAGAGTAAAAAAGGAACTAAATGAGATGATAACCTGATAGGGTCCCGAAATTTTCAAGAAAAAGCCAGGAAATGACACCGACGGAATACCGAAAACCGTACAGAAACGCTCCCGGAAGGGTCTTCAAATGGTCCCGGAATAGTCCCGAAAAAGTCACGACATGACAACGACGCGATTCTAGACGGATCCAGAGAACCACACAGAAATAATCCCTGAAGGGTCCCCAAATGATCCCGAAAAAGTTCCGAAATGACCCTGATGGGCTCCCATCACCAACACCATCCAGAAAATATCCCGGATGGGTCCCTAAATGATCCCGACATAGTCAAGAAAAAGTCCCGAAACTACCCCGATGGGATCCCGAAAACCATCCAGAAATTATCCCGGAAGGATCCCGAAATGACCCCGACGGGATCCCGGACGGATCCAGAAATGATCTCGGAAGGGTCCCAAATGGTACTGAAATAGTCCTGAAAAACTCACGTCACGACCACGACGGGATTCCGAAAACCATCCAACATGATCCCTTAAGGGTCCTCAAATGATGCCGAAAAAGTTCCAAAATGGCCCTGACGGGGTCCCGAACGAATCCCGAAAACCATGCATAAATGATCCCGAAAGAGTCCCCAAATTATCCCAAAATAATCCAGGAAAAGTTACGAAAGGACCCCGATGGGATCCCATAAATTATCCCGAAATGATCCCTGAAGGGTTCCCAAATGATCCCTGAAGGGTTCCCAAATGATCCCGAAAGAGCTCCGAAATGATCGCGACGGATTCCGAAAACCACCCAGAAATGACGCTGTAAGGGCCCCCAAATAATCCCGAAATAATCCAGAAAAAGAAACAAAATCCAGAAATTATCCCGGAAGGGTCCTGAAATACCCCCGACGGGATACTTTCATAAACTTTAAAAAAGGAAAGTGGGAAGAATATAAATCTTTTACAGACAACCTCTTTGCTGCCCTCCCTATCCCGACTGATGCCCGCCAAGGGGAGCGTGCCTTCCGCAAGGTCATTGAATCCGCATCGGCACGTTTCATTCCCACCGGGAGAATTCCCGAAATCCGCCCCCACTTCCCGGCGGAGGCCGCAAACTTAGCGAGAGAACGTGACCTTATAAGGCAACTTGATCCAGGCGACCCCCAAATAAGGGATATAAATCAACGCATCAGATTGCTTGTGGATGAACACAAGCGGGCGAAATGGGAGGAGCACCTAAGAGGTTGTAACCTCTCTACCAGTGTGGGTAAATTTTGGTCCACCGTAAAGTCCCTATCGAATCCGACTAAGCACAAAGACAAAGTTTCCATCGCCTTTGGCGACAAAGTGCTGTCGGATGCGAAAAAATGCGCGAGCGCTTTCTGCCGACAATATATAATGCACTCTACGGTCGACAAAGATAGACGGACATAAACACAAATTCAGCGCGTCACCAATCACCATCACCGCTAAAGAGGTTGAGGACGCCATTGGTCGCGCTAAACCATCCAAAGCAGTGGGCCCAGACGGCATAGCCATGCCGATGCTTAAAAGCCTAGGGAAAGAGGGTTTCAAATATTTAGCGCAGGTCTTCAACCTGTCTCTTTCCACCTTTGTCATACCCGAGAAATGGAAAATGGCCAAGGTGGTCCCGCTACTAAAGCCTGGTAAACCAGCTAACATAGGAGAGTCGTATCGTCCGATATCTCTCCTATCGCCAGTGGCAAAGACGCTCGAAGCCAGTTTGCTCCCTTATTTCCAAGCAAATTTGCAGCTAGCCTCTCATCAGCATGGCTTCAGAAAACTCCATAGTACTACCTCCGCGCTAAATGCCATTAGCACCCAGATAAATTGCGGTTTAAATCAAAACCCCCACCATAGAACAGTACTCGTAGCGCTAGACCTATCAAAAGCCTTTGATACGGTCAACCATGGCTCGTTACTGCAAGACCTGGAAGGGTCTACCCTTCCCCCATGTCTTAAAAGGTGGACCGCAAATTATCTGGGTGGTCGGCAGGCATCGGTGCAATTTAGAAACGAAACATCAAAGCCAAGGAGAATTAAACAAGGGGTGCCACAGGGTGGTGTCCTATCCCCACTTTTGTTTAATTTCTACATATCTAAGCTACCTTCACCACCGGAAGGAGTCACAATCGTTTCCTACGCCGATGACTGCACAGTAATGGCTACAGGCCCAGGCCCACAGATCGATGAGCTATGCAATAAAATAAACGGCTACCTCCCTGATCTCTCCAGCTTTTTCGCCTCGCGAAACCTGGCATTATCACCGACTAAATCTTCCGCGACCTTATTTACAACATGGACGTCCCAAATGTCGACCATTTTGAACATCCACGTCGATGGCACTACGCTACCGACTGTTAAAGAAACGCTCATGACTACATACAAAGCAATTAGCCAGCCGATTACGTGCTACGCGTCACCCATATGGTCGCCAACCTAAAAATTACCCACTGGAAGAAGCTACAGGCCTACCAAAATATTGCTCTCAGAATTGCCACGGGCTGTCTTCTTATGTCCCCAGAACACCATCTGCATAATGAGGCGAGAATACTCCCCATCAGGGAGAGAAACGAGATGCTGACCAAACAGTCCTGTTAAATACCCAGAAACCTGGGCATCCCTACAGACATCTGATTGATGAGCCAGCACCGCCTAGGGGCTTAAGGAGTCATCTCCGTAATCATTTTGAGGAAATACGGTACCTGAGAACCCAGCCGTATGAAGCGAAAAAACACAAGCAGGTCCTTGGTGAACTCCACAAACAGGCGTCGGACTTTATGCCGGGAATTGCCCGGTGAATCCAGTACTCAAAGAAAAGTATCCAAAACTCGCGGAAGAGGAACGCATACTCCCCAGGGAAACGCGAGTCACTCTGGCTCAACTTCGTTCTGGATACTGTAACAGGTTAAACTCTTACCTATCCAGAATCAACCCCGACATACAAAATGTATGCCCCGCTTGCAATGTGTCCCCACATGACACCAACCATCTATTTAATTGTAATGTGGAACCAACGCCTCTAACACCCCTTTCCTTATGGTCCACCCCTGTTGAAACAGCAAGTTTCCTTGGACTCCCGTTAGAGGATATTGATGACAATCTGTCATCGGTCGCGGCTGTTAGGTGGGGCGAAGCACTGCTACAACAACAACAACCCCCGACGGGAAGGGTGTCCCCCATCGGGTTAGGGGGGGGGGGGGGGGGGGGGGGGTCAGAATATACCCGCGGTAGGTATGCCTGTCGTAAGAGGCGACTAAAATACCAGATTCAAGGGGCTGTGTAGCGCAACCCTGCAGGTTGCCAGCGCAACATATAGCTTCTCCAAACCCAATTGTCAACCTCACCTATCCGCGGCGAATCCTGTTTCACTAACAGACGAGGCTCTGGCGACCCTAAGCTCCTTATGGAACTTGGGGTTGGGGAGGGAGGGGATGGCCTGAAAGTTTAATGTGGCCACATAAATCGTTCCCGAGATGGTCGGGCCAGCACCTTAATGGTGCTGTGGTACCGGAGCGTACCGGATCTGTATCCGGCAAAGGACCATCACATCGATAACACTCCCCAAAGCCTTCGGGGAGCAACCTTATCGCTACAACAACAACAACAACAACAACAACGGGAAGGGTGTCACTTCTCACTTTGTAAGCCATCGACTTATTTAACCCATTGATTTTGTAATACTGGTGAAGGTCAGTATACTCAAATAATGTGTAAAAATTAATAAAAAGTAATTGTGCGAAGGGGTCGTGGGACCTCCCCCTCTCCATTTTCGAAAGAAATGTTTGCCAGTAGACATAGACAATAGTCTATGTGTCCCAAATTGCATCAAAATCTGTGCAGCCGTTCTGGCGTGATTCAGTCACAAAAACCAAAAAATATAATTATGAAACATCCAAACTTTCACATTTATAATATTAATAAGATTCGAGAATTAAAATTTTCGAATTATAAAAACCAAATGGTTCGGCGCAGTCTGACTAGGATCGACCAGTGCTGCTAGTGTGGAACCTATTGGAACCACTATGATATCGTGGCTATTATGTATATTTAGGACCAGGGTTGGGCATTTTTGCACTATTACTAAAATGCACTACTTAACCACTAAAAATTTAGTGAAAGTGAAACATTTTTTTTCACTATCGCTAATTTTTCTCTTAATTCGGTTAAAAAAAACTGCCGTACGACTAGTTGCTTAAGTCGCGATTTACATATGTATTGCCTTCTATTATGCAGCACTCAAATTTTGTTAAGAAGGTTTCGTATAATGTTCAGGGGCGTAGATTAGCTTTAATCTGCTTTTCTGGGCTGTTATAAGGCACTGTGGATGTCTTTGGGTTAGCATTTTTCTTACATATCTTGAAGAAGTTAAAAAAAATATATATATATATATCTGTAGCATCTGCCGTACGTTTTTTCCGTGCAGAAACTTCTGTACGTCGGGTCAAAAAAAATGGTCGAGAGACAAGGAAGATAACTATTTATTTTGAAGCACAGGTTATCTATGGAAACGTCCGGGTCTGTGCTTTTATTGTACAGTCGTCTGCGTTATGGTGTCTCCGCGGAGAAAGGAGTGTGGATAAGTAGAAATTAAACTCCACTTTGTGGGCACCTTATGGCAGGCTTTATTTATACTTCCTTGATTTAAATTTTTCGTTTTCTGCTTACTATGCTATAATGTAGTGAGCGATTTAAATTCGCATCATTTGAAAACTGCTAGCGATAAATACATATGTAGTAAATTATAAATCAATACAAATAGCACTCCGTTCAAAACTCTTGATATGTTCGTTCATGAGTTCTCTGAATTGAAAATAAAAATAGTAATAATAACTTGGACCGATATACCTCGGAGGGAACTTACGTCGTGCTACTTTAATTTAATGCGGGTTTCGAACGGCCTATGCAAGCAGATTATTATTCGCTAAAAAGCTTTTTTGGTTAGAAAAAATATTCTAAGGTATTTTGATGTTCCTTCTCGTGGGACTTGAACCCAGGACCTACGGTAACCGAGCACTCTACGCCCACACAACGGCAGCTGTGTTGAAAGTAAGAGAAACTTTTAGAAGAGAGCCCAGAACAGCAAAACACAAATCGCCGGATTCGGGGTCAAGCATAATGAAATCAGCCATCAGATGAAGCAACTAACTAGTTCAGAAATGGCTAGATAATTTATTACATGGCATTCATTGCGCAGAAAAGCGAAGTCAGCCTTGGATATTCTGAGGTAATTTTCTAGAGGATCGAACACTCCAGGATTGACATTTAAAAATCAAAATTCCTTCTTTTTTTCACGAGAATGTAGATGTGATGACCTTGATGTAGCAAACTATTGCTTCCGATACAACACTACTAGTGTAATACCATATCTACACAAGTTTGCGATTGTCTTCTGTTACAATTGAAGGGGGCCAAAGAATTTAGTTCGAGTGTGAATCTATTGTAAATTTCCATATTACAAAATAAATTATTTAATCTGCTGCTACACGGTTAGAAATTTGAGTCTAAATTTTAAACCATTCAACGGCTTCCAATCCTCTTTTACCTGAATTTAAAACATCTGAATTACTACTCTGTTTTCAAATATTATTGGGTTTAAATTGAAATTTATTGAACAATACTTCTAACACCTCAAAACTGCTTTAAAACCAAACCCAAAAAGTTTAGAAAATCTAAAAATATAAACTTATATACCTATGTAGTTTTTTGGTTTACTAAAAAAACCCAAGAGTTACAATTTCTTGCTGAAAATCTAAAAATTAAAAACTTCATTTGTGAAAAGTGCTGTAAGTCATAGCTTCTTCCTCGAAACATTTTGTTATACATATAAGGTATTATGATATGTTTTGTTACACAAATGCGGTGGCTGCCGGCCTCACGTTTGAATGTGGCTGAAAAGATATCTTTCAAATTAAAAATAAAATAATAAATGCAGGACGTGTTTACCTCCGAAGAGATTTTTTGCCGAGCTTCTCTTCCAATAAGCGTCATGCTTCGTAGGCGGAGCACGATACCACCATACCACGGCGGTCAAATAGGATGCAAAAAGTTCTGTTTAAATGTAATCTCTAGGAGCCATTTGAGTATCATCCGGCGTTCCTCAGGGAAGGCATCTGGGCCCTTCGCTCTTTACTATTTTCATAAATAACTTACATAAAGCATGTGGATGATGTAAAACTTTTTCAAACTTATTATCCCTTCGATACTGCTTCCTTAGACCTTCTTCAGGCGGACTTGGGCTCTTTCCGAAGCTAGTGCGCAATAAATATACTAGTTTTAAATTGCTCCAAATGCAAACATATGACATTTCACCGAGTAAAGCCAGTTTTGAACCTTATATGCTTGATGGTAACCCTTTGGAGCGTGTATCTATTGCTAACGATACAGGTGTTTCATTTTCATCCATAACTGAGTTTTAACATGCATATTACGTCAACAAAGCGTTAGGTGTACTTGAATTTGATAAAAGGTGGGCTAAAGAGTTCGAGGATCCGCATCTACCTAAGATGCTCTACACATTTACTCAAAATCATATAAAGAGGATTAAATCAGTACAAAAGCAATTTTCAATCTTTGCTCTACGCGGCCTTAATTGGCACTCAAATCTTCACCTTCCAACGTACCCAGTCTGGAAAATTAAAGAATATTACTACGGGTATTATTTCAACATAAACTGATTATGGAGAAATTGACTCCTCCGACCTTCTTAATTGCTTAAAATTTGATGTCCCTCCTAGAATGTCCTGACACTATGTGCCTTTTCACTTACCACTTTGTCCTCGAATGTGGTATTCGCACTGCAATGACTTGTATAGCAGTATTACTTTTCATTGCTCTTAGTTCACCTTACGTAATGCAATAATCGCCTATCTAGCCTGAAAAAGCTGCCATTTGTTGCTTGATGTATCGGTAATACTTCTCCCGGACACTAATAACTTAGTGTCCGTATCGTATATGATGGACTTTATACATCGACTTCCAAAACTTTTATAAAAATAAAAAAAGCAAATCCTGTGTTGATTGGAATCTTGTGAAGCGTTATTCCATGTTACGTTTTATGCACTCTGATGGCATACCATACTAGTCGGAGTTCCGCGGTATTTCTACGACATGTTGATTAGAGTCTTGTGCATTCCCCAAGTACGTAGAACGGAACCCTGTGCTTTTAGACAGCATGCTGAGCGGAATCCCATGCATTCTGCCAGTAAAGATCCTCTTATTACCTTTAATACTCTAATCTTTAATTATATATTTATGAAATTCACTTTATTGTATAATTTAATGTATTTATTGTTGTGTCCATTGTTGTATTTTCGATGTATATACATATATTTTAACTTTTGAGTTGTATTCATTTTCACATCATTGTAGTCGTCCGTTTTTTTCTTGTTGATTTTAAATAAGTAAATAAAAATACCTATGTATAGATCAAAGCTCAAACTTTTTAGCGTGTATATACTACTTACGTTATTCGTGGAATGATGCCAAATAGCAAAATAAATAATAAAAACGTGTAAACATGAAATTTATTAAATTAAAATATATATCCGGTTATTATGCTAGACCAACATTGAGGTGACTCTGGCTATAGTGCAGAATGCATATATGTACATTTGTATGCACTTATATATAGTAATAGCGTGTTTAATTTTTTGGTATCATTTTTTTGTAGTTTTGGCTGAAAAGAGACTTTTTTTAATACACTATTCAGAGAATAAGATATCTGGAATTGAGGGCGTTGTTCTGTGACTGATTAATAGACCAGGGCGCTAGAGTAAGTTACAAAGCTGCCAGTTGAAATGAGTGAACGCCATTTGAGAATCTGCTGAGACCAATACAAAACTTTTTTTTTTTTAAATATGTGAAGTTTGTCCAAATTTTCCAAATTTTTTGTGTAATACAACGATAGTTTGGGCTATATTCAATAACTCTTAAAACATACTTTATGACCTCTTTAAAAGAATTGGCGTTTATGATGATTTCTGAAGACAATAAAGTTCTTATTACGTTTTTTCTGATCACTCTAATCCAAATACTCTGGATATGTGTTTACCTTACGTGGTACAATACAAAAATGTTTACCTACTTTATTTAACTGTGCGCCAACCATTCACTATCAGCCCTCATGTCACGCATTCCATTTAAACGCACTCTAGGGACTTTTTTATTCTATGATCAAATAGGTGACTACCCTGCAATCAAAATCACGAGTTTTAAACTACAAACGTAACTGGTTTGCCTATCCCAACTAGGCAGCGGATTAACCTGTTTTTGAATTATGTTTCTATTTTGGAAAGTATGCAAATTGTCAGATTTCGCACAGAGTTAAACAAACACCAGCAGAGTTCCTTATTTAAAATGAAGCGATAGTATTTGGCTCATTCGGGAGAAGTCTTGGTGCCGAAAAACGTAAGATCAAAATAAAAAGCTCTACCTGGGTTTTCCTCTTGGATTTGCAGTTACTATAAGGGTGACTAGTTTTTAAGCATCGTAATCCCTAAAATCAAAATGTGCAGGGCAATACCCCTGTTGAACTAGCGATAGATTTAACTATTTGATGAATTTAATCGGGAGTGTATTTTCATTTTTACTTTATACAATGAAAATGAAATTAAATTGGAATACTTAAAATAAAACCCTAACTTTTGAGGTGTGTAAGGGCCACCGGGAAAAACCTGCATGTCTGGCAGTATTAACAGATGTGTATACGCTCGCCCCAGGCTAAAAGTAGTTTGGCACATTTTGCTTAAATCTGTCAATCATTATTTCCATTTTTATTTTCAAATTCCATTTTCTCTTCTTTTCATGACGGAGCATATACTAAAAAAGCTCCCAACTGCCACTAGATCAACTTGAAATGTCTTGCCCAATAGCAAATACATATATACATACATTGTATCGGGCAACAAAGGATTGTAGACCAATTCTTTCCAACCATCAATTTAAATGAGTCCTGAAAAGTGTCGTTTAGGATTGACAGAGCTGTGTTGTCCTTTCTGGCAATACGTAAACAATTATATACATATATACTATAAGGAATGTTGCCGATATTGCAGGCGAAGAGTTTTATGCACTAACCGTTTAGCCAAACAGCGGTGGTTTGTTTGACCGATAAATTGCTACTTCTATCCCTCTTTATCAATTACATTTTACCAGCGTTGCTTTACAGTTAATTACTTTTTAACATTTCTATGTGTTCTTTGTTTTTTTTTGTAATGGTGAGCACTTGGTGCTTCTAGGTGCCGTATTATTGACAATTTACTGCACACAATGTATTTATAATAATGGGATGGATTATTCATACACAACTCCGCTAACATCGGAACTACAATTCTGCGGATACGCTCCACCTACCCATTACCTCTTGGTGCACCGGTCGTAGTTATGAAATGCTGAATAAAGTGCACCCTGAAATGTTCCTCAAAAGCGTCACTTCTGGTAACACTAGGAACACATTCTGTATATGTGAGGTCCTCATGGGCCGGGCAGTTCAACCTAACCTAAAGTAACCTGCGTTTGTAGGGTTTGACTAATCTTTTCATACATTTTAATTGGTCCTATTAAGGTGGCAGACACACTATAGCAAACAACAATATTATATATTAAATAATTTATACCTCATTTATTGGCAATTTAATACCGCAAAAAAAAATTTAAAGCTGCGTCCGGTTCCGAGAAACGGGAGCGTCTGCTATCTTAAGACTCAAGCCAGCAGACACTTCGCGAAAACACGACCTACAGCTTCCGAACGACTTGGATAATTGATATTACATTTATTTGCAATTTAATACCGCAAAAAAAAATGTAAAGCTGCGTCCGGCTCCGAGAAATGGGAGCGTCTGCTGGCTTGAATCTATTAAGGTGGCAGACACACTATAGCAAACAACAATATTATATGTTAAATAATTTATACCTCATTTATTGGCAATTTAATACCACAAAAAAAAAATTTAAAGCTGCCGGTTCCGAGAAACGGGAGTGTCTGCTAGCTTAAGACTCAAGCCAGCAGACACTTCGTGAAAACACGACCTACAGCTTCCGAACGACTTTGATAATTGATATTACATTTATTGGCAATTTAATACCGCAAAATAAAATTTAAAGCTGCGTCCGGTTCCGAGAAATGGGAGTGTCTGCTAGCTTAAGATTCAAGCCAGCAGACACTTCGTGAAAACACGGCCTACAGCTTCCGAACGACTTGGATAATTGATATTACATTTATTGGCAATTTAATACCGCAAAAAAAATTTAAAGCTGCGTCCGGTTCCGAGAAACGGGAGTGTCTGCTAGCTTAAGACTCAAGCCAGCCGAAACTTCGTGAAAACACGACCTACAGCTTCCGAACGACTTGGATAATTGATATTACATTTATTGGGAATTTAATACCGCAAAAAAAAAATTTAAAGCTGCGTACGGTTCCGAGAAACGGGAGTGTCTGCTAGCTTAAGACTCAAGCCAGCCGAAACTTCGTGAAAACACGACGTACAGCTTCCGAACGACTTGGGTAATTGATATTACATTTATTGGCAATTTAATACCGCAAAATAAAATTTAAAGCTGCGTCCGGTTCCGAGAAATGGGAGTGTCTGCTAGCTTAAGACTCAAGCCAGCAGACACTTCGTGAAAACACGACCTACAGCTTCCGACGACTTGGGTAATTGATATTACATTTATTGGCAATTTAATACCGCAAAAAAAATTTTAAGCTGCGCCCGGTTCCGAGAAACGGGAGTGTCTGCTAGCTTAAGACTCAAACCAGCAGACACTTCGTGAAAGCACGACCTACAGCTTCCGAACGACTTGGATAATTGATATTACATTTATTGGCAATTTAATACCGCAAAAAAAAAATTAAAGCTGCGTCCGGTTCCGAGAAACGAGAGTGTCTGCTAGCTTAAGACTCAAGCCAGCAGACACTTCGTGAAAACACGACCTACGACTTCCGAACGACTTAGATAATTGATATTATATTTATTGGCAATTTAATACCGCAAAAAAAATTTTAAAGCTGCGTCCGGTTCCGAGAAATGGGAGTGTCTGCTAGCTTAAGACTCAAGCCAGCAGACACTTCGTGAAAACACGACCTACAGCTTCCGAACGACTTGGGTAATTGATATTCAGACCAATTCTAAATATTCTCGCGGAATTTTGTTCTCGCGGATTTTTTTATTCCCGCGGAAAAATTCCTCCAATTCTGTTCTCCTAGGGAGAACAATAATTGGGGAATAGGAATTTCGAATTTTCGAAGTCAGCTGTTTTGTCTTCTTCTTTTGTTTAAAAAATTGAATAGTTTAATTATTGTTGCAAATTTGTTGGAAATTAAGAAATAAAATATAAACAATGCACAGTATTTATTGCATTTCATGTGGTATTCACTGAAATGAGTAATGAATTGATGCCACAGCAACATCAACTGCGGAACATACGAAGAAGACGGCCGCATAATACAAATCTGCCGGAGTTGCCTGCTTTCATTCAGCAAAGCAATTTTCTGGCGGCCAAGTTGAGTTGAATTCGTCCTTCGTCATATGCCAAAATCTATTTAAGCCTTATTAAAAAATCCTTGCGCAATTTCTGGATGGCTGCATCAAATATGTATACCAAGAGCTCTACCGTTGCCTATGATATACTTTTCGACTTAAAATAAAGAATACTGTGGTTGTATTTGTTGTTGTATTAACAGTGAGAATATTGTGGTAGAATGCAAATACATATTTTAGCACAAATTTGTACAAATATATATAAAAGAACCAATTTCCTTTAACTATTTTGATGCATTCCCTTTAATTTAACAAGTGAAAAAACTCCTATGAAATGGCAGAGAAATCTCCGTCTCCCTCACATTCATAATACTTACTTTTCTCCCATAACCGGTTTCCGCTTTTTCGAACATTGTTCATAATAGGAGGAAAGGGAGAAGTGAAAAAACTCACAAGGAATTTTTATTTAGAATACGAGGAATGGGAGAAGGGAAAAAACTCGCACGGAATTTTGGTTCAGAATTGGGATGATTACATTTATTGGCAATTTAATACCGCAAAAAAATTTTTAAGCTTCGTCCGGTTCCGAGAAACAGGAGTGTCTGCTAGCTTAAGACTCAAGCCAGCAGACACTTCGTGAAAACACGACCTACAGCTTCCGAACGACTTGGGTAATTGATATTACATTTATTGGCAATTTAATACAGCAAAAAAAATTTTAAGCTGCGTCCGGTTCCGAGAAACAGGAGTGTCTGCTAGCTTAAGACTCAAGCCAGCAGACACTTCGTGAAAACACGACCTACAGCTTCCGAACGACTTGGGTAATTGATATTACATTTATTGGCAATTTAATACCGCAAAAAAAATTTTAAGCTGCGTCCGGTTCCGAGAAACAGGAGTGTCTGCTAGCTTAAGACTCAAGCCAGCAGACACTTCGTGACACGACCTACAGCTTCCGACGACTTGGGTAATTGATATTACATTTATTGGCAATTTAATACCGCAAAAAAATTTTAAGCTGCGTCCGGTTCCGAGAAACGGGAGTGTCTGCTAGCTTAAGACTCAAACCAGCAGACACTTCGTGAAAACACGACCTACAGCTTCCGAACGACTTGGGTAATTGATATTACATTTATTGGCAAATTAATACCGCAAAATAAAATTTAAAGCTGCGTCCGGTTCCGAGAAATGGGAGTGTCTGCTAGCTTAAGACTCAAGCCAGCAGACACTTCGTGAAAACACGACCTACAGCTTCCGACGACTTGGGTAATTGATATTACATTTATTGGCAATTTAATACCGCAAAAAAATTTTAAAACTGCGTCCGGTTCCGAGAAATGGGAGTGTCTGCTAGCTTAAGACTCAAGCCAGCAGACACTTCGTGAAAACACGACCTACAGCTTCCGACGACTTGGGTAATTGATATTACATTTATTGGCAATTTAATACCGCAAAAAAAAATTTAAAGCTGCGTCCGGTTCCGAGAAACGGGAGTGTCTGCTAGCTTAAGACTCAAGCCAGCAGACACTTCGTGAAAACACGACCTACAGCTTCCGAATGACTTGGATAATTGATATTACATTTATTGGCAATTTAATACCGCAAAAAAAATTTAAAGCTGCGTCCGGTTCCGAGAAACGGGAGTGTCTGCTAGCTTAAAGCGGGAGTCATTGGTGCCGTATGTCATATCGCTGTAGTCGTATCCCTACCGTAATCAGCTGTTTATCGTTCGACGGTAAACCAAAAACCAATTGGTTGGCTACGATACGGTTACGACCTTAGCGGCACCAATAATCGATTGCATTGATTCTCATAAGGTTGGTCGAATCAGCTGTTATAAGGTTACCGATACGGTTACCGATAAAGCACCAATGTCTGCAGCTTAAGACTCAAGCCAGCAGAGATTTCGTGACAACACGACGTACAGCTCCCTAACGACTACAATAATTTATACCTTATTGATTGCCTAAATGTTTCGTTGTCCTGAAAAATATGTTCACTATTCCAAAAGGAAAAATTAAATTTTATATTTTGCCAACCCTAATAAACATAAATTATAACTTTCGAAAATCAGTGAGTTGCATGCTACTGATTACTCAAAACTTAGCAACCCTTAACTTGAATTTTGATTTTCTATGTAAGTTCGAAGTGGCGTTTTCATTTTGAGATGCCATTTGTTTGTTTCCATTTCATTTTGACATACAAATTGACATTTATTGATTACGATACCAGAGTGTATGCGCTAAGTGGAGTATAATCGGTGCTAAATTGCCAAGTTTACGCCAAGTCAAGTCAAGTCTATGCTGAGTATCAGTAATGGGCCCTTAAGTCTGAAGCCAGGAGACGCTTCGCGAAAACACGTATGAACATACATACATACATATGTACACATGTACAATGTACATGTTAGCGCGCATACAATGATTTAAGTAATGCGTAAATTTAGTTGCATCAATATGTTGATTGTTTTTGTGTTGATGATGTTTGCAACTATAACGGTTTATAAAATCCATGTCGGTCTTCTTTCTTTCGAAAATCAGAGAAAAGTTTGTGCATATTTCGTATTTGTATTTTCCCGCTTGCGCGCAGGATTTCTGATAACGGGTACATATGTATGTACATATGTGCTTTAGGGTGTGCCGAGAAAAACAAGTTTTCAATTTCTATCTTCTCAAATGTTTCTATTTTACTAAACTAAAAAACCCTCACCAAAGATGGGTCCTATAACTCCACTCTACGGGGTACGATATTTTTATTTTATTTTCCCATTTCGTTAACATGGGAAAAATTATTTTTTGTCCTAACTTGAATTTACTCAACTTTTTACGAAAATCTTTTATGTGCCGTTTTGCCTAGTTTTGAGGTCTTGTACAGGTTACAAAAAGTTTTTATGATTTTTTTTTAATCATATCATTTGAAAACACTCTTAAGATATTGAGACCTTAATTACGAATTTATGATATTATTATGTTGTTTTAGTTATGGCTATGTGAATTTATGCTTTATCATTTCAATACACTTTTTAAGTGTGAAATAACTGTTTACACAATTTCGTCAAAGAACACAACTTCAAATGGCCATGACTTTTGGAAAAAAATCGTAATTAAGATCTCAATATATTAAAGAGTGTTTATAAATGATATGATTAGAGAAAAAAATCATAAAAATTGTTTGTAGCCTGTACAAGACCTTAAAACTAGGCGGGAAATCCGTTTTTCGGGTACCACTTAGGGTGGAGTAATAGGACCAAACTTTGGTGAGGGTTTTATTTTTACATCAAATAGAAACATTTCAGAGGATAGAATTTGGACAAAATTTTTTTTCGAACCACCCTAATATGCACTTTTTCATATGTACCTGTTAGCGCAGAAATCCTGCGCGCATGCCATTTGAAACATATCAAAATACAAAATTTTCTCTGCTTTTCGAAAAATAGTAGAGCGAGATGTATTTTAGAAACCGTTATAGTAGCAAACATATCAGTTTGTGCTAACACATACACAATCAACATATTCATGCAACTAAATGTACTCATTACTCAAATCATTTGTAGTAAGTATGCTCGCTACCTTGAATGTATGTTCCAGCGTTGCCACTCGCGCAATTTTTTTGTTGCAAAAGTGTATCATTCCTGAAAAAATGTATCAATTCGTTTTAATAGATTGATACATAGTTTTTGAGTCATTTCGTCTGAATTTTATATAATGTGTGAAACAAAATTCTGAAATTAATAATATTTAAAACAAAACATCACCGCACTATTTTGGCTAAACGGATCACACAACTGAATTTTATAAAATTTTACCTACGCTCAGTTTTAAATAATTGTCGCTGTTATAAAGGTTTGTCTATTTAACATATCGAAACGCGTTTATTTAAATGGAATTATTGTTTATACGTTTTTTTAACAAACACTACTTATTTTAAACAAAACTAATACCAACAAAATAATTATGTAGAAGAAATACGGTTTATCTATATATAGAATTTAGATATAAAGGAAAAAATAAATATCATTCTAAAATTTGATTTACTATAAAACTGCATATTCAAACATTTTTTAGAAATCTTACTGAAAATTTGTAGTTCCCATGACGGGGACAGAGCTTCAACTTTCCAAAATAAAATGTATACATTTTAGATTTTTTGTATCTTGGTATCCACTCATTAAAAATGTATTCAAATGTATACAATTGTATCCAAGCCGCAAACCCTGGCATGCACATTGTACATATCTGTTTACATATGTACGCACTAGGGTAGATCTCCTGCGCGAATGCTATTAGAAAATATTGTTTAGGACAACGAAAAATTTAACCTGTCAAAATTGCAGGTTTTAATTTTAATGTTAAGAGGTGCATCATGCGAATCTAGTTTTCTCTTACAAATTACATGGGGAATTTTTATTCCATGTGTACCTACGCTTTAATGACGTTTACTTAATGATACGGGCTTATAGCGTTTCCTTTTCAGGCAAAAGTGTTATGATTTTTGTACGCGGCGCAAGAGTTGTAAATATATTTTGTTCTATTATAAAAAGCAGGTAACGCCTTTACGGGGTATTTCGTTCTTTTGTGTAATTGTTGCCTGCTCGCAACGCAAAAGCGTTACACTTTTACCCTGCAACAAATACCGGTGTGGCAGTACAACCCTGCTAAACCAGCTGATCGTGGCAATTTATTTTCATAACTTCACAAATTTTTAGCGACGAAAATTGAAATGAAGGAAATAATTCTGTGTGCGTTTTTGAAAATCAGCTAATTCTTTGCATGCACTATAAATGTTGAAAATTTTCTGGGGTAGGAGTAACTCTATTAAGGCTTTACCATTTACTTAGGAAAGCATTTATTTCAGAAAAGAAAACTCTATTATTCTCCTGGAATATATAGCAAAAGTGCGTAAGTTAGTCCTAAAATTTTTTTTTAAATCAACACGGCTTCTCAGCTGCTTGAAACTCACACTTTGTCTTACTCAAATTTAATTGGCTTCAACACTGCATAACCAGAATTCTTCTTAAGAGTATAAGTCAATGGTTCAAAGTTTAGGTAAAATATGCAGATCTTTGCATTTGGGGTTGACATTCAACCCAGAATATCTTACAAAGGATTCGTCTTAGTGAAAAATCTTTTTAGATCTTTTTTGTAGATCGTCCAATTTTTTTCATACGAATGGGTATTGCTCATCATTTAAGACCCAGTCGTTAAAGCGCAGGTACACTTCAAATAAAAAATCAAAACCTTCCCATATAATTTTGTATGGAGAAACTAAAATCGCGATGAGGCACTTCTTAACATAAAAATTAAAAGCTGCAATTTTTAAGGACCATCTTTTTCGTTGTTCTCAACAATATTTTTACTATACCAAAAGAAAAAAATTTACTTTTCATATCTGGCCCATCCTAAAGAACATAAATTATGAAATCCGTCTTGCTCTTCTTTACTCTTCATTTACATCTACATTTGTGGTTAAAAAAACGCTTACATAATGTTTAGGAGGTCCGTCTAGTGGCAATTATTGAAGACTCGCAGCAGTGGTAAATAACTTGCTACAGAACGGGTTGTTCTGAATAGTGGATGCACGCACCTCTGTTGGTCATAGTGTATAACCTATAGCTGAATCGGTTACAATTAATAGTGGACACAACACACCCTTTTTCGGTCATAGAAGTGGAGAATGACGCAGAGATAAAACGGAGAGACACTTTCAGTTGCAACTGAGTATAATGCATACCACAATTTAGCAGTACTAATTTTAGGCGCAAAAATTTCATAATAGATAAAATTACACCTTAAGCAGTCCATATAATGTTTGAGTGCATATGTATGTATAAAACACAGCTATAATGTGAAAATCATACCATTTAAAATTTCACTGCTATTTTCGTGTTCACAACTGTACATACATACATGTTAGCGCGCATACTTGCTACTGTTGCCAATTTGGCCCCTTCCAACCCCATTTGGTCCATTGGGTCCTTTTTTTCAATTTTGGTCCTTTTTGGGAAGTAGCCACGATTTTGGTACTTTTCTTTCCTTTTCACTGAGGGAAAAATTCAAAATACTACTCACAGAATTTGCCACACACTCGTTAACTCACATATAATTTTCAATTTACTTCAATAGAATTCTTAACATAAAAATTGGTCAGTCAACAAAATGTAACTGAACAATGACATTTCACCAACGACATAATTTAGGCGAGGCATTAAAAAGAGATGTGTTGGATCCATGGGCAAACACATTGTCATTAACTATGGTGAAAGACATAGGCTTATCCTAGAAATGTGGAAATGTTATACCTAAATAATTAACGTAGTATTTGTATACTTTTAATATTTCTTTCTATTTATTAATTTAAACTCAGCTGATGGTATCTATTTTTTGTAGGAAACCAAGGTAAAATCCTAAATTTTTTACATTTTACAACGAAACGACACTCTAGTAAATTGCCGAATTGTTTGTATAACAATAAACTAAACGAAAAATTGGCCCTTTTTTGAGATTTGGTCCTTTTTTCGATGAATTTTGGTCCCAAATGAGTGATGTGGCAACCGTGCTTACTACAAATGATTTAAGTAATGCGTAAATTTAGTTGCATGAATATGTTGATTGTATATACCTATGTTAACACAAAAGGAAACGTTTGCTACTATAACGGTTTATAAAATGCATCTCGCTCTTCTTTCTATCGAAAATCAGAGAAAAGTTTGTATTTCGATAAGCTTCAAATAGCATGCGCGCAGGACTCCTGCGCTAACGTATACGCGTGTAAAAAAAAAACACGGCTAAAGCGCCAAATACACGACACGAACATTTCCGCGAACATTCCGCAATCTTGTTCGTAGCTTTGGCCATACACCATACGAACTTTTGGCCGAACATTAGTTCTCTTTCAGACAGCGATGAATACGGACAACAATTGTGCTGCAGCAATATTGCTCGCTGTGGCAATTAAGCGTAAAAAAAGAATTTGGTGCAAAGAATGGTTTAAAAAACGAGCAGTTCTTGGACAAAGTGAGCTTATTAAAGAACTGGAATTCACGTCACAAAATGATTTTAAAAATTACGTACGTATGAGCAAGGCAACATTTGACCAACTTTTACAAAAAAATTTGCCATTATCATTATTCTTTTTAGTTCTATTACAATAATCTTTTTACTTGCCACAATGATGGCAAAGATTTATACATTTCAATAAATTCACTCAGAAATTTTTTATTGTCCATTTTACTTTTCCGCGCACGTCTGTTCCGTTCAGAAATTACTACGATTATGAGCTATTTCGCCATACACGCACGAACAGTTCGCGCAAATGTTCGCCAAAAATTAAAATATTTTGATTTTTGGCGAACATTTGCGCGAACTGGCAAACACCACCATACACGACAGAAAAGGTCGCAGAAACATGACATAACGGGAATGTTCGCGGAAATGTTCGTGTCGTGTATTTGGCGCTTAATATACACAAACATGTATGTATACCTACATATGCAGCTACACTGAAACAATAGCCGTGTTTTTTTATACACGCGTATACGTTTCGTTTGCGCGTGAAAAACACGCCTATCTTCTCTTAGATAATGCTTAGGAGACCCATCTAGCGGCAGTGGTTAAATAACTAACATAACATCACAGGGTGTACCGAAAAGCGGAGACACAACCCTCTGATGGCCATAGGGTATAACATAAAGCTGAATCGGTTGCGATGAATTGTGGACACACATAGAATACATAGAATTAGTGTAGAGGGTGAAACAAAGACACATATTTCAGTTACATCTGTATATAATGCGTATTGAAATTTAATAGGACAAATTTTATGCGCAGCAATTTCAGAGGTGTATTTAAAGTTTGTCGCTTAGCAGTCCATATAAAGCTTAAGCGTAAACGTATATAGAACTAAAAAAAAAACACAGCTATTAATTATGTGGGTACACACATGTCTGTTTCTATTATGAGTTCATACTCTAATATTGAAATGTCAATGCGACAGTTATGTACATTATTAAATTGTAAGGTAATGATTGAATTTAAAGTAAATGCATTTGCAAGTGTTCCTGACCTACGACAACATGCAGGGTGTGAAAAATTCTTAGTTATACCTCAAGCAAGGAGTATGTATGTAAGTGGAAGGAAGATAACAATCTTTTTCATAGTTTTCAATCAATTTTTGTAAAATTGGAAATTATTACCACTACCACCCAACATAAAATGTTGATGAAAACAAAAGTTTAGTGCATTGTGCTCTAATTAAATGTTGCGATATGAATTAAAAAAATACTTACTTCTCGATACACTTTTTCACACTCGCGATTTAAAGAAATGTCGACTAAATTCGTATAAAAATAACACAAAATTCACTCTATTAATAAATAATATTTTATCACATTTATTTAGAACGCACAACTTTTTGAGTCTATTTCTTATTTGCAACTGAAGAAATTCCTCAGAGCAACCTCTTTAGTTAACAAATCGCGAAAAAATAAAACATCGAATTCGGCAACGAAGAAGCTGAAACCATCAAAAAATTGTACTAAATGATAATTACATACAAAAACATTCATATGTTCATACCCCACGCGTACCCGTTAGCGCAGGAGTCCTGCGCGCGTGCCATTTGAAGCTTATCGAAATACCAACTTTTCTCTGATTTTCGAAAGAAAGAAGAGGGAGATGCATTTTATAAACCGTTTTAGTAGCAAACGTTTCCTTTTGTGTTAACATAGGTATATGCAATCAATATATTCATGCAACTAAATTTACGCATTACTTAAATCATTTGTAGTAAGCACGGTTGCCACATCATGTTTTCATTTGGGACCAAAATTCATCGAAAAAAGGACCAAATCTCAAAAAAGGGCCAAATTTTTCTTTTAGTTTATTGTTATACAAACAATTCGGCAATTTACTAGAGTGTCGTTTCGTTGTAAAATGTAAAAAATTTAGGATTTTGCCTTGGTTTCCTACAAAAAATAGATACCATCAGCTGAGTTTAAATTAATAAATAGAGAAGAAATACTAAAAGTATATATATATTTTGGTATAGTGAAAATATTTTCCAGGACAACGAAACATTTAGGCAATCAATAAGGTATAAATTATTGTAGTCGTTAGGGAGCTGTAGGTCGTGTTTTCACGAAGTGTCTGCTGGCTTGAGTCTTAAGCTAGCAGACACTCCCGTTTCTCGGAACCGGACGCAGCTTAAAATTTTTTTTTGCGGTATTAAATTGCCAATAAATGTAATATCAATTATCGAAGTCGTTCGGAAGTCGTAGGTCGTGTTTTCACGAAGTGTCTGCTGGCTTGAGTCTTACGCTAGCAGACACTCCCGTTTCTCGGAATCGGACGCAGCTTTAATTTTTTTTGCGGTATTAAATTGCCAATAAATGTAATATCAATTATCCAAGTCGTTCGGAGGTCGTAGGTGGTGTTTTCACGAAGTGTCTGCTGGCTTGATTCTTAAGCTAGCAGACACTCCCGTTTCTCGGAACCGGACGCAGCTTTAAATTTTTTTTTCGGTATTAAATTGCCAATAAATGTAATATCAATTATCCAAGTCGTTCGGAAGCTGTAGGTCGTGTTTTCACGAAGTGTCTGCTGGCTTGAGTCTTAAGCTAGCAGACACTCCCGTTTCTCGGAACTGGACGCAGCTTTAATTTTTTTTTGCGGTATTAAATTGCCAATAAATGTAGTATCAATTATCCAAGTCGTTCGGAAGTCGTAGGTCGTGTTTTCGCGAAGTGTCTGCTGGCTTGAGTCTTAAGCTAGCAGACACTCCCGTTTCTCGGAACCGGACGCAGCTTAAATTTTTTTTGCGGTATTAAATTGCCAATAAATGTAATATCAATTATCCAAGTCGTTCGGAAGTCGTAGGTCGTGTTTTCACGAAGTGTATGCTGGCTTGAGTCTTAAGCTAGCAGACACTCCCGTTTCTCAAAACCGGACGCAGCTTTAAATTTTTTTTGCGGTATTAAATTGCCAATAAATGTAACATCAATTATCCAAGTCGATCGGAAGTCGTAGGTCGTGTTTTCACGAAGTGTCTGCTGGCTTGAGTCTTAAGCTAGCAGACACTCCCGTTTCTCGGAACCGGACGCAGCTTTAAATTTTTTTTGCGGTATTAAATTGCCAATAAATGTAATATCGATTATCCAAGTCGTTCGGAAGCTGTAGGTCGTGTTTTCACGAAGTTTCTGCTGGCTTAAGTCTTAAGCTAGCAGACACTCCCGTTTCTCAAAACCGGACGCAGCTTTAAATTTTGTTTGCGGTATTAAATTGCCAATAAATGTAATATCAATTATCCAAGTCGATCGGAAGTCGTAGGTCGTGTTTTCACGAAGTGTCTGCTGGCTTGAATCTTAAGCTAGCAGACACTCCCGTTTCTCGGAATCGGACGCAGCTTTAATTTTTTTTGCGGTATTAAATTGCCAATAAATGTAATATCAATTATCCAAGTCGTTCGGAGGTCGTAGGTGGTGTTTTCACGAAGTGTCTGCTGGGTTGATTCTTAAGCTAGCAGACACTCCCGTTTCTCGGAACCGGACGCAGCTTTAAATTTTTTTTTCGGTATTAAATTGCCAATAAATGTAATATCAATTATCCAAGTTGTTCGGAAGCTCTAGGTCGTGTTTTCACTAAGTGTCTGCTGGCTTGAGTCTTAAGCTAGCAGACACTCCCGTTTCTCGGAACCGGACGCAGCTTTAATTTTTTTTTGCGGTATTAAATTGCCAATAAATGTAGTATCAATTATCCAAGTCGTTCGGAAGTCGTAGGTCGTGTTTTCACGAAGTGTCTGCTGGCTTGAGTCTTAAGCTAGCAGACACTCCCGTTTCTCGGAACCGGACGCAGCTTAAATTTTTTTTGCGGTATTAAATTGCCAATAAATGTAGTATCAATTATCCAAGTCGTTCGGAAGTCGTAGGTCGTGTTTTCACGAAGTGTCTGCTGGCTTGAGTCTTAAGCTAGCAGACACTCCCGTTTCTCGGAACCGGACGCAGCTTAAATTTTTTTTGCGGTATTAAATTGCCAATAAATGTAATATCAATTATCCAAGTCGATCGGAAGTCGTAGGTCGTGTTTTCACGAAGTGTCTGCTGGCTTGAGTCTTAAGCTAGCAGACACTCCCGTTTCTCGGAACCGGACGCAGCTTTATATTTTTTTTTGTGGTATTAAATTGCCAATAAATGTAATATCAATTATCCAAGTCGTTCGGAAGTCGTAGTTCGTGTTTTAACGAAGTGTCTGCTGGCTTGAATCTTAAGCTAGCAGACACTCCCGTTTCTCGGAAGCGGACGCAGCTTTAAATTTTTTTTGTGGTATTAAATTGCCAATAAATGTAATATCAATTAGCCAAGTCATTCGGAAGCTGTAGGTCGTGTTTTCACGAAGTGTCTGCTGGCTTGGGTCTTAAGCTAGCAGATACTCCCGTTTCTCGGAACCGGACGCAGCTTTAAATTTTTTTTTGCGGTATTAAATTGCCAATAAATGTAATATCAATTATCCAAGTCGTTCGGAAGTCGTAGGTCGTGTTTTCACGAAGTCTCTGCTGGGTTGAGTCTTAAGCTAGCCGACACTCCCGTTTCTCGGAACCGGACGCAGCTTTAAATTTTTTTTGCGGTATTAAATTGCCAATAAATGTAATATCAATTATGCAAGTCGTTCGGAAGCTGTAGGTCGTGTTTTCACGAAGTGTCTGCTGGCTTGCGTCTTAAGCTAGCAGACACTCCCGTTTCTCGGAACCGGACGCAGCTTTAATTTTTTTTTTGTGGTATTAAATTGCCAATAAATGTAATATCAATTATCCAAGTCGTTCGGAAGTCGTAGGTCGTGTTTTCACGAAGTGTCTGCTGGCTTGAGTCTTAAGCTAGCAGACACTCCCGTTTCTCGGAAGCGGACGCAGCTTTAAATTTTTTTTGTGGTATTAAATTGCCAATAAATGTAATATCAATTATCCAAGTCGATCGGAAGTCGTAGGTCGTGTTTTCACGAAGTGTCTGCTGGCTTGAGTCTTAAGCTAGCAGACACTCCCGTTTCTCGGAATCGGACGCAGCTTTAATTTTTTTTGCGGTATTAAATTGCCAATAAATGTAATATCAATTATCCAAGTCGTTCGGAGGTCGTAGGTGGTGTTTTCACGAAGTGTCTGCTGGCTTGATTCTTAAGCTAGCAGACACTCCCGTTTCTCGGAACCGGACGCAGCTTTAAATTTTTTTTTCGGTATTAAATTGCCAATAAATGTAATATCAATTATCCAAGTCGTTCGGAAGCTGTAGGTCGTGTTTTCACGAAGTGTCTGCTGGCTTGAGTCTTAAGCTAGCAGACACTCCCGTTTCTCGGAACCGGACGCAGCTTTAATTTTTTTTGCGGTATTAAATTGCCAATAAATGTAGTATCAATTATCCAAGTCGTTCGGAAGTCGTAGGTCGTGTTTTCACGAAGTGTCTGCTGGCTTGAGTCTTAAGCTAGCAGACACTCCCGTTTCTCGGAACCGGACGCAGCTTAAATTTTTTTTGCGGTATTAAATTGCCAATAAATGTAGTATCAATTATCCAAGTCGTTCGGAAGTCGTAGGTCGTGTTTTCACGAAGTGTCTGCTGGCTTGAGTCTTAAGCTAGCAGACACTCCCGTTTCTCGGAACCGGACGCAGCTTAAATTTTTTTTGCGGTATTAAATTGCCAATAAATGTAATATCAATTATCCAAGTCGATCGGAAGTCGTAGGTCGTGTTTTCACGAAGTGTCTGCTGGCTTGAGTCTTAAGCTAGCAGACACTCCCGTTTCTCGGAACCGGACGCAGCTTTATATTTTTTTTTGTGGTATTAAATTGCCAATAAATGTAATATCAATTATCCAAGTCGTTCGGAAGTCGTAGGTCGTGTTTTAACGAAGTGTCTGCTGGCTTGAGTCTTAAGCCAGCAGACACTCCCGTTTCTCGGAAGCGGACGCAGCTTTAAATTTTTTTTTGGATTAAATTGCCAATAAATGTAATATCAATTATCCAAGTCATTCGGAAGCTGTAGGTCGTGTTTTCACGAAGTGTCTGCTGGCTTGAATCTTAAGCTAGCAGACACTCCCGTTTCTCGGAAGCGGACGCAGCTTTAAATTTTTTTTGTGGTATTAAATTGCCAATAAATGTAATATCAATTAGCCAAGTCATTCGGAAGCTGTAGGTCGTGTTTTCACGAAGTGTCTGCTGGCTTGGGTCTTAAGCTAGCAGACACTCCCGTTTCTCGGAACCGGACGCAGCTTTAAATTTTTTTTTGTGGTATTAAATTGCCAATAAATGTAATATCAATTATCCAAGTCGTTCGGAAGTCGTAGGTCGTGTTTTCACGAAGTGTCTGCTGGCTTGAGTCTTAAGCTAGCAGACACTCCCGTTTCTCGGAAGCGGACGCAGCTTTAAATTTTTTTTGTGGTATTAAATTGCCAATAAATGTAATATCAATTATCCAAGTCATTCGGAAGCTGTAGGTCGTGTTTTCACGAAGTGTCTGCTGGCTTGAGTCTTAAGCTAGCAGACACTCCCGTTTCTCGGAACCGGACGCAGCTTTAAATTTTTTTTGCGGTATTAAATTGCCAATAAATGTAATATCAATTATCCAAGTCGTTCGGAAACTGTAGGTCGTGTTTTCACGAAGTTTCTTCTGGCTTGAGTCTTAAGCTAGCAGACACTCCCGTTTCTCAAAACCGGACGCAGCTTTAAATTTTTTTTGCGGTATTAAATTGCCAATAAATGTAATATCAATTATCCAAGTCGATCGGAAGTCGTAGGTCGTGTTTTCACGAAGTGTCTGCTGGCTTGAGTCTTAAGCTAGCAGACACTCCCGTTTCTCGGAATCGGACGCAGCTTTAATTTTTTTTGCGGTATTAAATTGCCAATAAATGTAATATCAATTATCCAAGTCGTTCGGAGGTCGTAGGTGGTGTTTTCACGAAGTGTCTGCTGGCTTGATTCTTAAGCTAGCAGATACTCCCGTTTCTCGGAACCGGACGCAGCTTTAAATTTTTTTTTCGGTATTAAATTGCCAATAAATGTAATATCAATTATCCAAGTCGTTCGGAAGCTGTAGGTCGTGTTTTCACGAAGTGTCTGATGGCTTGAGTCTTAAGCTAGCAGACGCTCCCGTTTCTCGGAACCGGACGCAGCTTAAATTTTTTTTTGCGGTATTAAATTGCCAATAAATGTAATATCAATTATCCAAGTCGTTCGGAAGTCGTAGGTCGTGTTTTAACGAAGTGTCTGCTGGATTGAGTCTTAAGCTAGCAGACACTCCCGTTTCTCGGAACCGGACGCAGCTTAAATTTTTTTTGCGGTATTAAATTGCCAATAAATGTAATATCAATTATCCAAGTCGATCGGAAGTCGTAGGTCGTGTTTTCACGAAGTGTCTGCTGGCTTGAGTCTTAAGCTAGCAGACACTCCCGTTTCTCGGAACCGGACGCAGCTTTATATTTTTTTTTGTGGTATTAAATTGCCAATAAATGTAATATCAATTATCCAAGTCGTTCGGAAGTCGTAGGTCGTGTTTTCACGAAGTCTCTGCTGGGTTGAGTCTTAAGCTAGCCGACACTCCCGTTTCTCGGAACCGGACGCAGCTTTAAATTTTTTTTGCGGTATTAAATTGCCAATAAATGTAATATCAATTATCCAAGTCGTTCGGAAGCTGTAGGTCGTGTTTTCACGAAGTGTCTGCTGGCTTGAGTCTTAAGCTAGCAGACACTCCCGTTTCTCGGAACCGGACGCAGCTTTAAATTTTTTTTTGTTGTATTAAATTGCCAATAAATGTAATATCAATTATCCAAGTCGTTCGGAAGTCGTAGGTCGTGTTTTCACGAAGTGTCTGCTGGCTTGAGTCTTAAGCTAACAGACACTCCCGTTTCTCGGAAGCGGACGCAGCTTTAAATTTTTTTTGTGGTATTAAATTGCCAATAAATGTAATATCAATTATCCAAGTTGATCGGAAGTCGTAGGTCGTGTTTTCACGAAGTGTCTGCTGGCTTGAGTCTTAAGCTAGCAGACACTCCCGTTTCTCGGAATCGGACGCAGCTTTAATTTTTTTTGCGGTATTAAATTGCCAATAAATGTAATATCAATTATCCAAGTCGTTCGGAGGTCGTAGGTGGTGTTTTCACGAAGTGTCTGCTGGCTTGATTCTTAAGCTAGCAGACACTCCCGTTTCTCGGAACCGGACGCAGCTTTAAATTTTTTTTTTCGGTATTAAATTGCCAATAAATGTAATATCAATTATCCAAGTCGTTCGGAAGCTGTAGGTCGTGTTTTCACGAAGTGTCTGCTGGCTTGAGTCTTAAGCTAGCAGACACTCCCGTTTCTCGGAACCGGACGCAGCTTTAATTTTTTTTTGCGGTATTAAATTGCCAATAAATGTAGTATCAATTATCCAAGTCGTTCGGAAGTCGTAGGTCGTTTTTTCACGAAGTGTCTGCTGGCTTGAGTCTTAAGCTAGCAGACACTCCCGTTTCTCGGAACCGGACGCAGCTTAAATTTTTTTTGCGGTATTAAATTGCCAATAAATGTAGTATCAATTATCCAAGTCGTTCGGAAGTCGTAGGTCGTGTTTTCACGAAGTGTCTGCTGGCTTGAGTCTTAAGCTAGCAGACACTCCCGTTTCTCGGAACCGGACGCAGCTAAAATTTTTTTTGCGGTATTAAATTGCCAGTAAATGTAATATCAATTAGCCAAGTCATTCGGAAGCTGTAGGTCATGTTTTCACGAAGTGTCTGCTGGCTTGGGTCTTAAGCTAGCAGACACTCCCGTTTCTCGGAACCGGACGCAGCTGTACATTTTTTTTTGCGGTATTAAATTGCCAATAAATGTAATATCAATTATCCAAGTCGTTCGGAAGTCGTAGGTCGTGTTTTCACGAAGTCTCTGCTGGGTTGAGTCTTAAGCTAGCCGACACTCCCGTTTCTCGGAACCGGACGCAGCTTTACATTTTTTTTGCGGTATTAAATTGCCAATAAATGTAATATCAATTATCCAAGTCGTTCGGAAGTCGTAGGTCGTGTTTTAACGAATTGTCTGCTGGATTGAGTCTTAAGCTAGCAGACACTCCCATTTTTCGGAACCGGACGCAGCTGTACATTTTTTTTTGCGGTATTAAATTGCCAATAAATGTAATATCAATTATCCAAGTCGTTCGGAAGTCGTAGGTCGTGTTTTCACGAAGTCTCTGCTGGGTTGAGTCTTAAGCTAGCCGACACTCCCGTTTCTCGGAACCGGACGCAGCTTTAAATTTTTTTTGCGGTATTAAATTGCCAATAAATGTAATATCAATTATCCAAGTCGTTCGGAAGCTGTAGGTCGTGTTTTCACGAAGTGTCTGCTGGCTTGAGTCTTAAGCTAGCAGACACTCCCGTTTCTCGGAACCGGACGCAGCTTTAAATTTTTTTTTGTGGTATTAAATTGCCAATAAATGTAATATCAATTATCCAAGTCGTTCGGAAGTCGTAGGTCGTATTTTCACAAAGTGTCTGCTGGCTTGAGTCTTAAGCTAGCAGACACTCCCGTTTCTCGGAAGCGGACGCAGCTTTAAATTTTTTTTGTGGTATTAAATTGCCAATAAATGTAATATCAATTATCCAAGTCATTCGGAAGCTGTAGGTCGTGTTTTCACGAAGTGTCTGCTGGCTTGAGTCTTAAGCTAGCAGACACTCCCGTTTTTCGGAACCGGACGCAGCTTTAAATTTTTTTTGCGGTATTAAATTGCCAATAAATGTAATATCAATTATCCAAGTCGTTCGGAAGTCGTAGGTCGTGTTTTCACGAAGTCTCTGCTGGGTTGAGTCTTAAGCTAGCCGACACTCCCGTTTCTCGGAACCGGACGCAGCTTTACATTTTTTTTGCGGTATTAAATTGCCAATAAATGTAATATCAATTATCCAAGTCGTTCGGAAGCTGTAGGTCGTGTTTTCACGAAGTGTCTGCTGGCTTGAGTCTTAAGCTAGCAGACACTCCCGTTTCGCGGAACCGGACGCAGCTTAAAATTTTTTTTTGCGGTATTAAATTGCCAATAAATGTAATATCAATTATCCAAGTCGTTCGGAAGTCGTAGGTCGTGTTTTCACGAAGTCTCTGCTGGGTTGAGTCTTAAGCTAGCCGACACTCCCGTTTCTCGGAACCGGACGCAGCTTTAAATTTTTTTTGCGGTATTAAATTGCCAATAAATGTAATATCAATTATCCAAGTCGTTCGGAAGCTGTAGGTCGTGTTTTCACGAAGTGTCTGCTGGCTTGAGTCTTAAGCTAGCCGACACTCCCGTTTCTCGGAACTGGACGCAGCTTTAAATTTTTTTTGCGGTATTAAATTGCCAATAAATGTAATATCAATTATCCAAGTCGTTCGGAAGCTGTAGGTCGTGTTTTCACGAAGTGTCTGCTGGCTTGAGTCTTAAGCTAGCCGACACTCCCTTTTCTCGGAACCGGACGCAGCTTTAAATTTTTTTTGCGGTATTAAATTGCCAATAAATGTAATATCAATTATCCAAGTCGTTCGGAAGCTGTAGGTCGTGTTTTCACGAAGTGTCTGCTGGCTTGAGTCTTAAGCTAGCAGACACTCCCGTTTCTCGGAACCGGACGCAGCTTTAAATTTTTTTTTGTTGTATTAAATTGCCAATAAATGTAATATCAATTATCCAAGTCGTTCGGAAGTCGTAGGTCGTGTTTTCACGAAGTGTCTGCTGGCTTGAGTCTTAAGCTAACAGACACTCCCGTTTCTCGGAAGCGGACGCAGCTTTAAATTTTTTTTGTGGTATTAAATTGCCAATAAATGTAATATCAATTATCCAAGTTGATCGGAAGTCGTAGGTCGTGTTTTCACGAAGTGTCTGCTGGCTTGAGTCTTAAGCTAGCAGACACTCCCGTTTCTCGGAATCGGACGCAGCTTTAATTTTTTTTGCGGTATTAAATTGCCAATAAATGTAATATCAATTATCCAAGTCGTTCGGAGGTCGTAGGTGGTGTTTTCACGAAGTGTCTGCTGGCTTGATTCTTAAGCTAGCAGACACTCCCGTTTCTCGGAACCGGACGCAGCTTTAAATTTTTTTTTTCGGTATTAAATTGCCAATAAATGTAATATCAATTATCCAAGTCGTTCGGAAGCTGTAGGTCGTGTTTTCACGAAGTGTCTGCTGGCTTGAGTCTTAAGCTAGCAGACACTCCCGTTTCTCGGAACCGGACGCAGCTTTAATTTTTTTTTGCGGTATTAAATTGCCAATAAATGTAGTATCAATTATCCAAGTCGTTCGGAAGTCGTAGGTCGTTTTTTCACGAAGTGTCTGCTGGCTTGAGTCTTAAGCTAGCAGACACTCCCGTTTCTCGGAACCGGACGCAGCTTAAATTTTTTTTGCGGTATTAAATTGCCAATAAATGTAGTATCAATTATCCAAGTCGTTCGGAAGTCGTAGGTCGTGTTTTCACGAAGTGTCTGCTGGCTTGAGTCTTAAGCTAGCAGACACTCCCGTTTCTCGGAACCGGACGCAGCTAAAATTTTTTTTGCGGTATTAAATTGCCAGTAAATGTAATATCAATTAGCCAAGTCATTCGGAAGCTGTAGGTCATGTTTTCACGAAGTGTCTGCTGGCTTGGGTCTTAAGCTAGCAGACACTCCCGTTTCTCGGAACCGGACGCAGCTGTACATTTTTTTTTGCGGTATTAAATTGCCAATAAATGTAATATCAATTATCCAAGTCGTTCGGAAGTCGTAGGTCGTGTTTTCACGAAGTCTCTGCTGGGTTGAGTCTTAAGCTAGCCGACACTCCCGTTTCTCGGAACCGGACGCAGCTTTACATTTTTTTTGCGGTATTAAATTGCCAATAAATGTAATATCAATTATCCAAGTCGTTCGGAAGTCGTAGGTCGTGTTTTAACGAATTGTCTGCTGGATTGAGTCTTAAGCTAGCAGACACTCCCATTTTTCGGAACCGGACGCAGCTGTACATTTTTTTTTGCGGTATTAAATTGCCAATAAATGTAATATCAATTATCCAAGTCGTTCGGAAGTCGTAGGTCGTGTTTTCACGAAGTCTCTGCTGGGTTGAGTCTTAAGCTAGCCGACACTCCCGTTTCTCGGAACCGGACGCAGCTTTAAATTTTTTTTGCGGTATTAAATTGCCAATAAATGTAATATCAATTATCCAAGTCGTTCGGAAGCTGTAGGTCGTGTTTTCACGAAGTGTCTGCTGGCTTGAGTCTTAAGCTAGCAGACACTCCCGTTTCTCGGAACCGGACGCAGCTTTAAATTTTTTTTTGTGGTATTAAATTGCCAATAAATGTAATATCAATTATCCAAGTCGTTCGGAAGTCGTAGGTCGTATTTTCACAAAGTGTCTGCTGGCTTGAGTCTTAAGCTAGCAGACACTCCCGTTTCTCGGAAGCGGACGCAGCTTTAAATTTTTTTTGTGGTATTAAATTGCCAATAAATGTAATATCAATTATCCAAGTCATTCGGAAGCTGTAGGTCGTGTTTTCACGAAGTGTCTGCTGGCTTGAGTCTTAAGCTAGCAGACACTCCCGTTTTTCGGAACCGGACGCAGCTTTAAATTTTTTTTGCGGTATTAAATTGCCAATAAATGTAATATCAATTATCCAAGTCGATCGGAAGTCGTAGGTCGTGTTTTCACGAAGTGTCTGCTGGCTTGAGTCTTAAGCTAGCAGACACTCCCGTTTCGCGGAACCGGACGCAGCTTAAAATTTTTTTTTGCGGTATTAAATTGCCAATAAATGTAATATCAATTATCCAAGTCGTTCGGAAGCTGTAGGTCGTGTTTTCACGAAGTGTCTGCTGGCTTGAGTCTTAAGCTAGCAGACACTCCCGTTTCGCGGAACCGGACGCAGCTTTAAATTTTTTTTTGCGGTATTAAATTGCCAATAAATGAGGTATAAATTATTTAATATATAATATTGTTGTTTGCTATAATGTGTCTGCCACCTTAATAGGACCATTGTAATTTGTCTTTTTAAGTCATTCACATCTTTGGCCTGATATAAAACTGAATTGTTTATTTTATAGCCAGCTATCCCATTTCTATAATAGTCAATTATGGTTTTACTATCTAGATTGATAGGCTTTCCTATCTCTATAATGGAATAAAAATATTTCAAAAATGATTCATTATCATTTTTGCGACGAAGACAACTTCGCTTCATATTCATCTATAAGAGCTTTTTTCACCGAGTGCCAATCTCGTAAGCCACTAAGACCCCTAATATCCAATTAACGTCAAGTGAGTCTGCATCTGAAAAAGACGATGCACTATCTTAAATATCTTTCAGGGTTAAAGTTAATTACAAACAATATATATTTTACAAAATTAATTACGATATAAGTTGAAAAGTATTTTCAATTAAAATTTTTTCCCACTGGCTTGAATAATTACCTAAGAATAATGGGGGAATCACCAGGTGAAGTAAATACTTAGAAAAAGACAAAACATGTACGCTATGTGAAACGGTGCGGGTGTAGTTTCAACGGTGAAAGGAGGGTTAAAATTTTACCCTTATTGAAAAAATAGGAGTAGAAAAATAAATGGACATTTAAAAACTTGATTTTCAGCTTAGCAGTGCCACCTTACGCCAGTTCAAAAGTGCACACTAAGGCCCAGTTTAAGTTTTAATTACTGTTAGCTTTAAAACAAAATTTTAAATTCATGTAAACTGAGCGCAACTTCAACTCAGCTTAACCTTCCACTCAAAACCCAGACATAACAGAGGGAGTTCTTGTCCATATATACGTAGCGGACGTATATATTATTGAGCTAAACTTTACTGCCTTTCCGGGCGCTAGAATGGGTTTCGGATTCGACTACTGATGTCGTAATGACAAAAAGTTTAACATACCCTCTTGGAGGTGGATGTATTTATCGCTAAAAATCTTTACAACTTTCCGGCAGACTTATTGATTTTTAGGATGTAAGAAATTTTTCCTTCTAATAAGTAATACAAACTTTATCTTGGATGAATCTTCTACCAAAAACAGTTAAAAACAAAATATTTTTACAATTTTATCAAAATTAATGGGGGATGAACAGCAGCCGCCGCAATCGAGCATATACCAGAATATGCTAGCATTAATGTATTGCAAATGACACTAAATATGTTAAAATTACTCTTATTTTAGGGAGCTGGTTTTTAACACCAACGGACACAACAGTAACAATGTTTATAATTTTAAGGTTACTAAATAAAGGCACAACAACAGAAACATTAAGCAAGCTACATAAATACATTAATCATCATTTACCCATATACATACAAGGCAACAAAGATATAACTCACATAAAGATGTAGTCATCGGTGAAAGTAGTACTCACATATACACGCGCATATGGCTATGCGAGAGGCTATAAAAGTGTATCTGTAGTTTATAGCTGGTAGCGTATAGCTGGTAACCAAGTAGAAAATTCTAGCAGAAGAAACGTCTAGATATTTGGGCACAGAGTATAAAAGCAGCGAAGCTGAGTAATCTGAAATCAGTTTGATTTAAGCACGCTATCAGTTGCGAAGTACTTTCAAAGTAGACTAATAAAGACCATTTTGTAATACAGAATATTGGAGTGTTTTATTCATCAGTTTAGCGAGACGAACGTAAGCAGAAGGTTGCAAATATGCGGTATTTCACTAAATTCGTTAGAATTGGTGTCAGAAGAGGAATTGTTGAATAAATTCTGAAGATTTCGAATACAACTTGGATATGGCAAAGTTAAGTGAATTAAGGATCCAGCAACTGAAAAAGGAGTTGGAGAACCGTGGATTGAATACGACCGGCAATAAGATCGAACTTCAAGCACGGCTACGAGAGGTATTGGAGTTGGAAGGAATTAATGTGGACGAGTATGTCTTTTATCCTGATGTGGAAGAGCCAGTGACTAAAATGGAGGAGAAGATAGAGACTCTGAATCCATTGGCAAGTGTTGACACTAACGCGATACTAGCAGTGTCGGAGCAAATATCAACCGAAATGTCATCTCAACTGGAATCGCAGGAGAACCGTATAACATCCAAGATGGAAGAACATAAGACACGTATTGCAGAAATGTCGTCAGAAATGTCATCTCAACTGGAAGAACAGAAAACGTATATGTTATCACAGATGTAATCCCAAGAGACACGAATAACATCCAAGATTGATGCACAGGAGACGCGTATTTCCGAAATGTCACATATATCATCTCAGATCTCCACACAACTAGAAGAGCAGGAAGTCCGTATATCTAAACTGGAAGCGAGTATGGAAGAAAAACAGGATAAAATAGAGGCAGAGATGGATGCTTTGAAAGATAGGATCCAGGAATTACAATTGAACCGCCCAATCACTTTAACGTCTAATCCTAAGGTAAAAACTCCATCCTTTGACGGTTTTGTTCCTTTCCAGGTACTCAAGCTTCACTATGAGAAGACGTCAGCAGTGAACAACTGGAATGCGGAAGATAAAGTTGCTAAAGTTCGTGGCACTGAAAGATCCTGCAGCGGAAATCTTACAGACTATTCCAGAGTACGAACGGAACATCTTTGAAGCGTTGATGGCTGCTGTAGAACGGCGATACGGAATCGAGTATAGGAGACAGATATACCAAATGGAGTTACTGAACCGCTTCCAGAGGCCTGGTGAAACATTGCAAGAGTTTGCGTCGGATGTTGAAAGGCTGGCACATTTAGCGAATGCGGACGCACCCGTGGATATACCGAAAGGGTAAAAATCCAGAGCTTTATTAATGGAATAAGGGATATGGAAACGAAGCGAGCGACATACATAAATAAATGTAAGGCGCCATAACCTCCGAAGAGATCTAAGGCCGAGCTTCTCTTCCAATTTGCGTCGTGCTCCTATTGATTTTCCCTACAAATCAGCCGGACGGGGCCTACATGTTTTATGCCGACTCCGAACGGCATCTGCAAGGCAGATGAGTTTTCACTGAGAGCTTTTCATGGCAGAAATACACCCGGAGTGCTTGCCAAACACTGCCGAGGGGCGACCCCGCTTAGAAAATTTTCTTCTAATTGAAAAACCTTATTTCTAAAATTGTGATGTTGCTTTGCCCGGGGTGTGAACCCAGGGCATACGGTGTGGTAGGCGGAGCACGCTACCATCACACCACCGTGGCCGCCAACGAGCGACATACGCAAACCCAAAATCTACATTCACAGAAACGGTATCACATGCTCTGATTCAGGAGACAGCATCGCTTCTGTGTAAGCCAGCGTTCAAAGCACGCCGTGTGGAGGTAGAAAGGCCAGACTGGGTGAACACAATATTGGAGGCACTGAATGGATCGCAAAACCGGAGAGAAAGAGTTATCAAATGCGGGAAGCCAGGTCACATTGCACGTCATTGCGATCTTGATCCTAGTGGTTTCAACAGCATGGGTAGTCTTAAGAACAAAGCTGGAGGAGATGAGCAAGAGCGAGTCAGATGTAAAGATCGAGAACTTGCCCCAGCTATTGAATGTCCTGTGATATCTGCGTGACAAATTGGAAGGAAATCAAGCAGTCTTACTGTCAAAGGAAAGGTGAATGGCGAAGAACGTGTACTGAATGTAGATACGGGCGCATATCATTCCTTAATCCGATCTGACTTGTTCAACAGGAGAGTAAAACCGTTACCTGGAGCAAGGTTGCGTACGGTCACTGGCGAGTATAACCAAGTCCAAGGAGAAGTGGTATGTGAGGTCTTAATTGGCAAAGTCACGATTCTACACAAACTCGTTGTGGCGGAGATTCTTGATGAAGTCATATTGGGAGTGGATTTCTTAGTTGACCATGACATCAGGATCGACATGCAAAGAAGGAATATGCGCTATAAGAACTAGGATATACCACTTAACTTCAGTTTGGAGAAAGGGTTCAGCAGTAAGCGAGTGCTGGTGGAGGCGATTCGACAAACACCACGAAAGTCAAAGGCAGTAGATCGGGCAACGGTTGATGGAACGAATGGGCCAAACAAAATAAAATCAAAAATACCTGCGAGAGAAACACTGGCATTTACAAACTCTAATGGACGCACTAAAACAAAGGAGATAATTTCCCAGAAAGAATGCAAGGGTGGTTTCAATCCAGCGCGCACTACTGTTGTGAAACGTCAAGACGATACTGATGATGCAAAGTCAATCCGTCAAGATCAAGCTCTGCGAAGTAGTTCATTGGCCAAAGAACAGAGTGTGAGGGAACGGTCCAGGATAATGAGTAGTAGGATGAAACACAAGTACGACAAGAACTATAATTCGGAAGGTTTGCTATACAAACCTCACCGGCGAAAAGGTGTTCTATCCAAATTTTGGTACAGTTGGGAAGGCCCGTACAAAGTTGTGAAGAGGATCAGTGATACCATCTACCGCATACAAACCATTGTGCGAGCACGAAATAGAAGGGTGGTTCATTTGGAAAGGCTGGCAGCGTGTAGACCCGAAAATTTGTTTGATCGGGACGATCAGACTTGGGTGGAGGGCAGTGTGACGAATATTACCATATCTAAGGCTATTAAATAAAGGCACAACAACAGAAACATTAAGCAATCTACATAAACACATTAATCATCATTTACCCACATACATACAATGCAACGAAGAGATAACTCACATACAGATGTAGTCATCGGCGGAAGTAGTACTCACAAATACACGCGCATATGGCTATGCGAGAGGCTATAAACGTGTATCTGTAGCAGAGCTGTAAAAAGATTAAATCAATTGAGTGTGCATTCTCTCAGCATTCTTTTAAAAATTTGTGATTTTTTGGTTGCATATTATAAATCTCCATTCCTGAATGGCTTAAAATACTTTAATTCAAAGATAAAGTGTGTGTGTTATTGAATGGTAATATATAATTCAATATAGAGTGTGAATGTAGGAACCATTCCCAATCTTTAATGAGTGTAAACTTGAAATGAATGCACACTTTTTTCCATTCAGTACTAAATACTTTTTCTCCAAAGTTATTTTTTTGTATACTTTCATTGCCATCAGATATGTTAAATCAATTTAGTAGTTGGGTGCAAAAAAGGCGTAAAATTGGTCAATAGGAAAAATTCCCCTTCTAATTATTCAAGTAGTTTTATTTAAGAATTCATGAGCATAACACCGGCTTATAGTTATTGAATATCAAGATATAGCCGAATTTGGCTGAAACTTCGCAAAGACAATATATCGATTTCTTGCTATATGTAAAAATGTTACTACTTATTTTGCTATTGTTTTAAAATGGATTTTGTAAATGAACACATTGTGCATCCAAATAGAGTAAATTGTGGATATTTTTTTGTCGATAATATAACAAAAACAGATACTTGAGTTTAAGTAATTTAAATTTAAATCCATCAAAGTACATATGTCTATCCGTGATTTCGTTGGAGCTTCCTAATTCCAAGAATTTCGATAAATATATGTCTAAATCCATGGCATCGTCCTACAGCGATTCAGGTTTTTTCTATTCACCTGAGTCACCTTCCCAGTTTTCCTTCATATGTGCCACAAAAAAAATGTTTCATTGGGAGAAACTCTTCAGAGGTTATTGCTTTCCCTCCCCACGAAGAGATTGACTGGCTCCATCGGACTACAGTTTTTTGATGTTTTTTTTTTGACAGTATTTGACGGAATATAAATATAGGACCCGAGTGATTGATAAGGACCATTAGTCTCTCTGCCTATTTGCATGGCATTTGTAGGTTGAATTCTATCTTACTTGAGCAGATTTGTATTCAAAGTTATTTTCTTTGCTATCAAAAAAGCTACAGCTACCTATATAGCCTACTTTAAATGACTGTAATTACAAACTATTGTGCTTTATATATTGGTTTCCGATCGGTTTGATTGATTTTCATATATTTTTGATAAGCTTTTCCGATCTATTCTGAACTAGTGCAAATAAAACAATTTATTTCACTTTACAGCTCGACGTTTCGCCAAATTTCCTTGGCTTCTTCTGGAGCAATTCTGTATTTATTAACAATAAAAACACAAAAACAACAACATTAATTTGAAATTATCACAATTACACATATTAACATTTAACATTGATTTATAAGTTTTTCAAATTTTCACTTACATTCGAATTACGGCATTAAATTAAAGAAATAAACCATAATTTACAAGAACAAAGGTTAAAAAATATAGAAGATTAAAAATATAAAATAAAAAAATAAAACGATACCATCTACTGTGGTACACTTGTCATACTAAAAGTAAAATGTTATAAACATAATATGTAAGTGGCAGCGATACCATCTGTGTCCTCTTTATTATTCATAGTCTTTTCCCTATTTTGCAAAATTCGTAGGCTTTCCAAGGTGTATCGTTTTTTCTCTCTAGCTTCTTTGTCTATTATTTTCGTGTTTTCGAAGTCAGCGACATGGTTGTGTGTTATTACGTGTTGTGAGAGAGCTGTATTTTGTTTTTGTTTCCTAATATCAGCTTCATGTTCGGCTAATCGTGTACCCAAAGCGCGCTTAGTTGTTCCTATATAAACTTTGTTGCATTTTTCTTCGTTATTCCCTTTGCATTCTATTTTGTTGTTCTCTCTTTATAGGGGTTTTTGTTTTTGTAAAGCATCTTGATAATGTGTGGTTGGATTTGTAAGCTATTTTGATGTTCTGTTGTTTAATTACGTCTTGTGTTAAATTTTTTGTTAGCCTGGGAATATGAGTGACACTGTGATATTGTTTTGTTTCATTGTTTGTTGTTGTTGCTAGTGATTGGTTTTGTTGAATTTGATTTAATTTTTGTTCTATAAGGTCAGATATAAGGTAGTCAGGATAATTATTTCTTTTAAGCGTCATTTGTATTTTCTTTATGTTGTCGTCATGAAATTGCTGATGGCTTATAGTCAAGATTTTGTGTATGAGGTTTTTGGCGGTGTTAATTTTATATTTTCGTGGTTGTGATGAAAAAAAGTTTATTAGGCGCCCAGACGCTGTTGACTTAGAGTACCAGTCTAATATTAAGTTATTGTTTGTTTTATGTATGCGGGCATCTAGAAAAGGTATGCTGTTGTTTTTTTCCATTTCCATCTTGAATTGTAGTCTGTTATGGTATTGGTTCAGCGTTTTAAGTATGATATTTGCATCATCTCTTTGGATAATGGCAAATATGTCGTCCACATACTTTACAATGAACTTAATGCCATTCTGCTGCTTTTTGAGCTTTGTGTTTAGAAGAATATTTTTCTTAGAAAATAGAGAAAAATAGTATATTGCTATTGCAATTTGCAAACTCACAAACACAGTATAGATACGGTATTTGACCATAAACCGCTAGGAAGAATATATGAAGGAACTTAAGAGCTTTTATAATATATAACTTTCAATTGTTTAATCAACAATTGAGGACGTTCAAATGTAGATTAGTACTTTTTCATGCAAGCCTTTTATATGGCACATTGGCAACACTTATTTAGAACGATGACAATTTTCGGAACAGGGATGTTGAAATCTTTGTCATTTGCTTTTTTTATTATTCAATTTTAGGAAAATTTCAATAAGAATGCTTTACCAGTAAACTTCTTTGTGCTTTTTTACCATTTAGATATCGAAAAACGGACAATAATTAAAATTTTGTGTAGATATTTTGAAGTGGCTTTAAGAATGCAACCATGTGACATTTGAGCGGGGTTTGGGCATGTGCGACATTTTTCATAACTGATTGGTACTAGAAAAGTGTGTGCACACTCAGCAAAGGCTGCATTCATTTGAATGCTTATTCTGTGTTGAAAAATATTTGCGTTTCATTCAATTACTTCATTCTTTCTTCGAATGAGTACAGTAGTGCATTCTTTTTTTCCACTACTGAATGAAGAATGGTTTAACTTTTAAGCCACATTCCTTAACAAAGAATGAATGAATGAAGAGCAAGCATTCTTAAATCAATGATTTAAAATTTCAAATGAATACACAGTTTTACAGCTCTGGTAAGCAGAAGGTTGCAAATAGGCGGAATTTCACTAAACTCGTTACAATATATTAGGTATAATACGAAAGTTTTGGTGCTATTGTAGTATGAATGACAAAAACAATTCTAGAAAGTTTTGGGTAGCTGCCTAAGGGAAAACATTTGGTTTGATTCCTATCACAGTTTGTTTTTACAAAAAACTGTTCAGATTTTTTTTGGGACAAAATTAAACATATTTTGTGGAAACGTCAGCAATATGATCGTAATGTTAACTTATAAAAGCCAATACTGAAAATACCCAAATGATAAATCTCTGTAATTAAATTCAGTAAGGAAGCATCGACATTCAGCTAATACGTTTATGTGAAAAAGAACTAAAAGTGGCATATTTTACTCGTGAAAAATGTAAAAAAACAACACTTTTTCGGGGACAATATTGTGAGAATTTTCAGATAACAGAACAAAGAAGAATTTAGAGCAAGAAAATTGACGGCTTACATCACCTGGTTATTCCACCATGGAATCACCCTTTAGAATATTTAGGAACATATTTAGGAACATTATATAGGTACGCTTAAACTTTATGTGAACTTAAACTGTATCTACACTTTTGAAATTGCTGCGCAGAAAATTGCTACTCCTAAATTTCATTATGCATTATACTCAGATTCAACTGAAATATGTGTCTATGTATCACCTCTTAAAATGGTGCGTGTCCACAATTTAACGTATCTGATTCAGCTATACATATGTTATACACTATGGCCATCAGAGGATTGCGTCTCCGCTTTTCGGTACAACCGAACCACTTCCACTAGAAGGGACTCCTAAACATTATGTAAGTGAGGATAAACGTTTTTTACCCGCAAATGCAAATGTTTATACGTGTAAAAAAATACGGCTATTGTCTTATTGTTTATACATGAGTATTTTCATTGCATAGTCACAATACCGATTTTCTTTGTCAGCTCATTCATACCCTTTTTCAAAATGCCATCGCTTACGATATTGATCTCCACCAACTTTTCTTCGTATCTGTGCCCGTTATATGTTCAATATGTTTTCTGCTTTCTTCTCCCTTTTCGGTACACGTTCTGCGTTCTACTTTTTAATTTTATGTTTTCTGCTGCTTTACATCGTTAGTGATAGTCTTCCTCAATTTGGTGCAAACCCATTTTTACTTTGATAAAAGTATGAATTGTTATCGGTTTGTTTACTTTCAATGGTGGTATTTCACGCAGATATTCAACATACATAATTAATTTCAGTTTACAAACAAATCCAACGGTTAGATTGAAATTCCAAGCTTCTATTTTTGATTAGCAGATGAATTTAAAAAAAATGTTTTTCTTTTAATTTATTGCCTTTTGTTTTGCTCAATGTCTATTTATGAGAGATTTACACACACACATTTTCTAAATTTTTCCGAAAATATTCTATGCACACCCTAGGTATATTTATGACGAGATCGTTTTTTTTTTAAACCGATTATACATATCGTTAGCTTAATGTGAAAATGTGCTAAGTCCCTTTTTCTTTTAAATTTTATTTTAATGCAGTTTTAAAACTGAATTAAAATACATCGATCACAAAAAAAAATATTTTAATTTTTCATTTTTACGTGCTGTGGGCAATGATGTGTAAATGTGCTAAGTCGTCAGCTGTTAAAAAGAATGTGCTAAGTCAACCTGTTAATAATATCAATCTGAATTACTAGTCATTTCTTTGTGCGCGCATTTTATTTATTTATTTAATTCATTCAGTCTAAAATTACATGCTTTGTTGTTGTTGTTGTATTAACGGTAAAGACACTCCCCGAAGGCTTTGTGGAGTGCTATCGATTTTGCACTATTAAGTTACTAGCCCGACCATCCCGGGAACGATTTATATGACATTAAACCTTCTAGGCCATCCCGCCCTCCCCACCCCCTAGTTCCATGAGGAACTTGGGGTCGCCAGAGCCTCGGCTTTCAATGAAACAGGAATCGCCACTGTTAGGAGAGGTTGACAATTGCGTTGGAGATGCTATATATAGCGCTGGCAACCCCTTGAAATTGGATTCACCCAATTGAGACATGCCTTTGGTGTTTGATAAATGCGTTGCGCTGACCATAATTTACTTAAATTCTTACATGTCGATAACTACATGCTTTCTTGCAGACTAGTTAAAAATAGAAAACAATTCAAGCTTAAACTTATATAAGCTGTTATTAAAATAAATGACACTACTGAATCGCTAGATGTATAGTCCTTGTTATAGGCTCATTGATAGCATAATTCGTTTTATGAGTTATTTCGATAAATAATCTATTATGCCGAAGAATATATGGAATGAACAAATTAGATAAATCAGAGCAATTCGTGCTAAAGTTTATTACATTATAGGCAAGCATGAGTGAGATAAAAGTTCTTCTGTCATGCAAAGCCTGAAGACCAAGCAATTTGGGACTGCTGGTATATGATGGGAGGCTGTCTGACCAGTGAAGCATACGCAAAGCAATTTTTTAAACATTTTTTGAACTTTCTCAATTTTAGAGTTAGATTCATAGAAATGATTCCATATTATTGAGCAATATTCAAGACCACTTCTGTCCAAGGATATATAAAGTGCCTTCAACGTCATAGGGTCCTTAAAGTCACTGGTGTAACGCCTACTGAACTCAACCATTGCAACAAATTTTTAAACAACGATGTCAATGTCACTTGAAAAAGAGAGTTTGGAGTCAAAAATTATACCCAAGTCTTTACTCTCTTGACAACGATTAAGAGTTTTAGCATTTAGTTTGTAGATAAAGTATGTGGCAGTTGTCTTTATGGAATAAGACACAACACAGCATTTGTTTGAATTTAAAAATAAATTATTGTCTGCGCACCATTCGGCAAAATAGTCCAGATCATAACGGTTAGAAATAGTTTTACAAATAAATAGTATTTTTTGTGAAATATATAGTTTTAGTGTTATATGTCAATCATTAAAGGGGAGGAATGATGGGGAAACATATTGAGTAAAAAGTGCTAAGTCAGGAGAAAAAATTTGTTTTGAATGCAGAAATTGTGCTGCCATAAAATAGCTGCTGGGTTAGCATACATGATTTTTGTTTATCTTTTTGAAAGCTTCTACACTCAAAAGTATTGCAATTAAGGTATCCTTATTCACAGTTTGGAAAAAAAGGTTATTTCAAAAATTATTCATTTTTTCGTCTCCTGTAAAATTCCTAAAAAGTGACTTAGCACATTTTCACATTAAGCTAACGATACGTGTGTATAAATAATAAAAATAAAAAAATAAATGTAAGGCGCGATAACCTCCGAAGAGATCTAAGGCCGAGCTTCTCTTCCAATTTGCGTCGTGCTCCTCTTGATTTTTCCCTACAAATTGGCCGGACGGGACCTACATGTTTTATGCCGACTCCGAACGGCATCTGCAAGGCAGATGAGTTTTCACTGAGAGCTTTTCATGGCAGAAATACAATCGGAGCGCTTGCCAGACACTGCCGAGGGGCGACCCCGCTTAGAAAAATTTTCTTCTAATTGAAAAATCTTATTTCTAAAATTTTGATGTTGCTTTGCCCGGGAGTTGAACCCAGGGCATACGGTGTGATAGGCGGAGCACGCTACCATCACACCACGGTGGCCGCAGTATGTGTGTGTATAAATAGATACGTAAAATATTGCTGCGGTTGAGCCTCCGAAGATGTAGTTACATTTGGTTTAAATGAACTTTTTTCAAATTTTATTATTAAGAATAAACTGTTTGGCGACCTCTCATGATTAATAAATGTATTTATATTTGTTTTTCCGGCTCGAGGTCAATTGAAATAAAATAAAAACACAAGTCTTCTTGAAAAAATCAGATATATTTCGATTACTCAGCGGTAACCGTCCTCAGGGATATAAACTGCCAAATTTATATAAACAAATAACATTCTATAAACAAAAATATTGATAAAACACAAGTAATAATAAATTAAATACGTTGCTCTGAAGCCACAAAGCTTTGTTTTAGGCTCATCAACCACTTAAATCCAATCCAAGTCTGGTCTCATCCATCACCGACAACAAAACCTATAAATAAACTTATATATATAATATATATGGGTATTATTTTCTAATTACAAAGCATCATACCATCATTCAAAGCCGAACATTTGGCAAATTTTAATGATTTTGTTGAATAAACAATTAATTTTTTGAGAATTGTCTCAACAACAAAAAGTCAACACAAAAAAGGATTGGAGCATGGTTCAACTATATGGTTGGCTCATCTGTACAATAACAAAATATGAGCCGTTTATTTTGAAAGTGGCATAAGTCATTTCCAACTCATGGTCTTAAATGCATTGTTATTTTTGAACGAATGCATATATAGATCGTTCTACAATTATAAAATAATAATAAGAATTGCATCTTTTGGATATTGGACTCTAAAAAACTGGAGGCGAGGAGAGATACAAACAAATTACCACTGAACCTAAACGACATGAAATGACTTATGCCACTTTCAAAATAAACGGCTCATATGTCTGTTCAAATTGTCAAAATCTGTGTATTGGTGTTGGTGCGAATGGTATGGAATGGAAACATAAAACTTAGCAGTTTTTTATGTGTAAGAAAATGTTGCCAATGTGTTGATTTCATTTTGAGTGTGCCATCTCCTTTTGGCAATCCCATCGACAATGCAATCAAATAAATAAAATCAGCTGATGAGATATAATTGAGCCATGGATTAGAGAAACAAAATAATGCCGTTGCATACTTTTCCAGAAAAATTAATTTGTATGGTTTTTACTAAAAATTTTCTTCTGAATGAAAAAGTAGTTTCGCAAAGAGGTAAAATGAGCTTCAGAGTGGAAGTTCAAGATGGCGGAGTAAAAAGAGAAGCTGCCAACGTCTGTCCTCTGTAGTAACTGCATAATGGTAGCAGCATAATTATGATAAGAAAACATTTTAATTTAGATGTATAAGATTTTTGAATACAAAAAGAAAAACTTTTAAACAGCAATGTATCGGCGCTCTGATGTTTGTGAGTGTACACATCCTGTAGTAGCAATATATAAGAATTACATACATACATATATGGCTACAACGAAATTTGCAATACATGGCAATGACTTTTAAGGAATAATTCAGTTGCAGAACACGAATAGGTTTCGATTGCGTTTTATCGTTGTGTCATCGGAAAGAGGTTTCTTAAATTATTGAAGAGGCAACCATGTGCCAAATTTCAACCGATTATATATCAAATATTAAGCTAGTCAAAGAGGTACCACTGCACTAAATTTCATGCAAATTGGTTGTAGAATAGAATTCAAACGAATTGATTTGAATTGCATGAATGCACACTCTGATTGCGAATTACATATGTTTTGTAGTGCATCAAAATTATGTACTTTTATGAAATGCACAATCAGTGGTTTGAATATCGGTCATTAGATCTCTCCAACAAATGTGACATAAACCCACACAAAGCCAAAACATTTGAATCGAATTTTACGTTTTCATGATTAATACCTATATGACACTATTTTATTTTCGTGTATTTTATCTTCAATTTTTTGTCGCACTCCCTCCTAATACGGCTTCAGTACTGGTGTAAGTGTGTAAGCTAAGTATATTCCAAAAAACAAAGAAAATATAAGAAAAATACAATCTAGTTTGTTAAAAACAAAGGAGCCAGTTTGTATTTCGATAGGTTGTTTTGACATTCGGTTGTTTTATCTTAATTTTTTTCTGGCAAATAAAAATTTTGTTTTTAACTTTCCAATTTGCTGGCCCGAGGTCTATGTTTTTTTTTTTTTTTGTAAAAACTAATAAAACACAAGTTTTTTCGTTCTGCCTATATATTTCGAATTACCGTCGGTAATCGTCTTACTTAGTAATATACTCAACGTTAAGCAGTACAAACGTGTAAATAAATTTTGTCCTGAAGACGATTACCGACGGTAATTCGAAATATATTGGCAGAACGAAAAAACTTGTGTTTTATTAGTTTTTGCAAAAAAAAAAACATAGACCTCGAGCCAGCAAATTGGAAAGTTAAGAAGAAAACTTCGATAAATCAGTATTTTTAATTTTGTTTTTAGTTTGAAAATTTTGTGCATAAATACACAACTAAAATGAACTTTCGTGTGAAATAAGTCACCAAGCAGAGCCCGAAATAATGTTACTGTGTTAATTGCATTGTGTTTGTTGTGAAAAATGTTAATGAAATAATAAAATTCAAATCATAAACAATAGTTGACAATATTGGTCTCTCTTTCCCTTGTTGGAAATTGTTTTTGTAATTCGACTTTCCGATAAAGTTTCGTCAGTTTTTTGAGCTTGGAATCCAAGCAAAAATAAAGTAGTGTCATATAGGTGTAACAAAGAAAAGGGCAATTCTCTCAGTCACAAAAATTAAATTTTTTTTTAATTTCAGTTTTCAACAAATTTGTCAAATTTATAAATTTACTATTCAAATACATGTATATGGGGTTGAGTATAAAAAATGTAGAAACCGTAGAAAATTTTTCACAAATGTATTTTGTTGTTGCGTTTAGAAAACTGTCAAAAGTAAAATGGAAAACTTACTAAGTTTTCTATGGATTCTAGACAAAGATAATACCCCTAACGTAAAATCCAGTGTATTATTCACATACACATCCATATGTATGGATGTATATACCCTATAGGAAATATTTATAGTTCCGACTTTCTGTTGCATTAGTCTTCTAGATACACTTATCTCTTTTGCCTTCCAAAAACAAATTTCAGGAAAATGCACTTAAACAAATCATAACACATAAAAAAGAAAAGTAGAATTGTACAACAGAAATTTTGGACAGCACCTTTTAATTTCCTGAAGGGCATGTATTCTTAATATACAAGCATTCAATGGGAAAATTTTCTAATTCGGCTTATGTAATGTCTTAGAATCCCGCAAATTGAATAGCTACAATGGAAATAAAAAAGAATAGTAAAAAGGGATAATCCGAAATCCTTAAAGATCACCGATACCAGGACGGTATTTTCACAAATCCATTGTGTATGCTTGTGATCTATAAATGTAGGTAAAAGGTGTTGCTTATTGTCCTCATATTTGATAATGACGAATGACAAGGTTAATGCTGGCGCGACCATTGTCATTAATAAAAATGCACCTCTTATTAGCTTGCATTAATTGCCTTGCAAACATGACCTTTACCTATCTTACTTGTACCCATAAGTATGTTTATACGCAGTTTAGGGTGACCCTTAATGCTAAAGCGGATAACTTTTTGGAGTCCCGTAGTATGGTCTGAAGGTTCCAGTTCCAAAGCCGCACATTTTAGAAGTATAGTCATATAATGCGAAAAATCTAGTCTTAAACCCATATAAATTCAATTTAAATTATTAATTATCATATAATTTGTATGAACACAAAATCACTCGCACCGCGTTTATTTCAATAATTATAATCGTTTTCATTTATAAAAGTCATAATAATAGCGATTTCAGCATTATTAAAAACAAGCACAAGAAAAACGAAAAAACACAAATCATAGCGCTATTTCGTTAAAAAGCTTGAAGTTTTTAGCGGCAACAAGTTTACGATACCTGTAGGCTATTTAAGTTTTACGCCAATTTTAGTAATTTTGGATTATAAAAGTACTTCAGCACTACGTGCATTTTTCGGATTTCGTCCAAGTTTTTAATAATCCAAAGTAATTTTTTTCATCCAATAAACCAATAAAAAATGGCAAGTTTTAATTAATTGGTTGAGTCTTTGATCGATCTCGAGTCAGACTTTCGTGAACTCGAAAACCCAATCAATCCGTCATCGAAACCCAAAGGAAGGAGGCTAAAGAGCTGTGGAACAAAATAAAGCGCAGCTATAGTGAGTTTCAGACGTCAGATGCTGCAACATCTTCCAAAGATGCTAGTGCAATGCAGAAAAAGTATAAGTTAGCGTACACGACTTATATGAAGTGCATAGAGTTGATAAGTGATCTAGCTACATAGCAAAAAGATAAGGCTTCTGCAAAATCAAGCGACGACTCGGTCAGGGAACGCAATTTTAGGCTTCCGCCTTGTGATACCGAAGTGTTTAAGGGTGATTATTTGTCATGGCAAACATTCCATGACTTATTCACGGCCATTTACATAACGAAACAAGGGCTCGCGTCAGTAGAAAAATTATGCCATTTAATAAAAAAATGGGGGCGAGCAAGAGAAATAGTGAGCATAGAGGACATGAAGGTTTTGAAACAGCGTGGAAAAACCTGACCGATCGTTTCGAAAATAAACGAATTCTAGTTAATAGCCAACTGAAGATCCTCTTCAACCTCCCTCCCGTAGGAACTGAATCTGGAAGTGCAATCAAACAGCATCAACGGGGAATAAGTAATTGCATTTCGGCACTCCAGATTTATAAAGTTGATATTTCAAATTGGGATGTGATCATAACGTACCTCTGCTCCACGAACCATCCGGAAGCAACGCTTTCGTTGTGGGACCAATCGGTTCAAGATAAAACCGAGATCCCAAAGTGGAGTGACGGGGAAAAGTTTCTAACGATTCGGTTCCATACTTTGGAAACTGTTTTTGATTTGCGAAACTCACAGCCGACCAAATCTCAACCCTTCAAATCACATAACGAGAGGAACAGCAAAAAATGGAATACTTTTCAGGCAAGCGTATCAAATGCGAAATGCAAACTCTGCAGTCGTGACGCTCACCACATTCGATCCTGCTCACGCTTCCTAAAGATGACTCCGTCTGATCGCAGTAAGCATGTGAGAAGGAACAATCTGTGTCTGAGCTGTTTGTCTTCCGGACATGGTGTGGCGAAATGCAACAGCGCCTACAACTGTTGAACTTGCCTCGCGCGCATCACACTCTCCTGCATTTGAATCCAGTCCAGACAACCTTCTCGTCCAAACAGGACTCTTCGAGTTCAACGCCGAGTGGAACCGGAACAACTTCCAAACGGACCACTTCTGAACATAGTCGCACTCAGGCCAACAGTGACTCTGCGAGTCAAGTCCAATTGTGTTTTTCGAACACACATAAAGGGATCCTACTGGGAACAGCTCAAATCCACCTGCGATATAGTGATACCTTATACACGGCCCGGATCCGAGTGTTAATTTAATACGAAACGGCTTTGCCGACGTATCGGGCTTCCAGCCGAAAAAGTGAACGCTACAGTGTCAGGTATCAACAACACGGTGTCTGCTCATACCACCCTAGCTTGCCTTATCCATATAGGCTCACACCTTGACACCACGGTATCCATCAGCACTACGGCTTTAGTCCTCTCATTTGATAAGAGTAACTTTGTTAATCTTAAGTTTGTAAAACATGAACTTCGACAATTTGCAAAGTTTCGCTTTCTACCAGCCTTTTCTACTTGTTCGGTCATGCGCTACTCTCTCCTTTTAATCTCAGACAATCTTATTGGGACATCTACGGTACACGGGATGCGTCCTTTCTAGTTAGCTCATCCGCTTTTTCAATTCCCAATATTCTCCGTGCCACCGTGGTGTGATGGTACCGTGCTCTGCCCTTCCACACCGTATGCCCTTGGTTACCACCCCGGGCAAAGCAACATCAAAATTTTAGAAATAAGGTTTTTCAATTAGAAGAAACGTTTTCTAAGCGGGGTCGCCCCTCGGCAGTGTTTGGCAAGCGCTCCGAGTGTATTTCTGCCATGAAAAGCTCTCAGGGAAAACTCATCTGCCTCGCAGATGCCGTTCGGAGTCGGCATAAAACATGTAGGTCCCGTCCGGCCAATTTGTAGGGAAAATCAAGAGGAGCACGACGCAAATTGGAAAAGAAGCTCGGCTTGAGATCTCTTCGGAGGTTATCGCGCCTTACATTTTTTTTTAAATTTAATTTTCTCATATGCCCAGGCACCCAATAATATATGTAGGTGTTTACTTCTCCCTATCCTGATTCGTTCCAGAGATTGCTTACACTAAAACACTTTAAGATGTTGTGTTGTGGCAGTATTCCACCTCAATTGTTGCTCTAAGAGCCCACAGGTATGGAATAATGTAATCTGTTCGTCCAGTATTTGGTGACGCTATACTACAATGGCCGTGAGGTTTGTGCTCAAGCTGTCCCGAGGCATTGATTCTCGTTGCAGTTATTAATAATCTATAATCTTCTACACTAGGTCTACAGGTGGACTATTCAAAATGGTATATCGTCGACGTCGCGGTAGGCCATCTTATGCGAATGAAAGAAGATGCTTCAGCTCGAAAGGTATTGTCAATCAACCCTCCGTCAGTCGCAAGCGATCTAGGAGGCACATATGAACCGTTTTTGTTATAATTACTAATTGGACTTTTGATAAAATGTTTATATGTATTGCTTATTCACATCCCTAAATATCATCTCTGTATTTACAAGATGATCGACCTTAACATCAATTTGAAAAAAAAAACTTCAAACGTGTAGAAAGAAAATCTATTTTAAATTTGATTAGGGATTCAAAAACAAATTCTTTTTAGTTAAGATTTTAGCTTGCATATTAATAATAAGTAAATATAATTTTATTTTAATTTCAGTGGGTTTGCCTATACTAGGCTTTTATCTGTGGGGTTCTGCTTATCAACGCGGATTTTTCTGTGATGACGAGTCACTGAAGCACCCATTTAAAGAATCAACTATCCGCAACTGGATGTTATACATTATAGGACTGGTTTTACCGATTGGAGTGGTAAGCTTTATTTTTAAGCCTATTAAAATACAGTAGCAGCTCGATAATCCGTTCCAATGTTGCCAAAGTATTAATGGGATTATGTTGTCGTGGGAATTACTCTTTGTAATCTATATATGTGTGTAAAGAAGGATGTATGTTTGTATGTAGCATATGGACTCCGCCCATCAAATTTGAGGGTAGCTTCACAGCAACCCGGAGAGTGTGAAGTTTCCTTTCGGGAAGTGGACCACAAACCGATCTTTTCGAACAAATTCTGTTCAAGGTTCGATTTGCTTGAAATGTTCTATAGATAGCCCTTTGCCTAGATTAGTATATGAGCAAATCCCAAAAACTTTTACTTTTTTGGATACTCGGGTTTTACACACGGGCAAAAACTTAAGGCCAGAAAAAAGTACAAGGGCATCAAGTTTGACCTTTTGACTATCCGATCTGATGATTTAAAAAATCAAGAAAGTTGATAGTAGGTTCTTGCAGAACTTGGAAACGTAAAAAACGTCAATTTTTACACTTTTTCAAGCAATACCCTATATATATTTTTTTTTTCGATAAAATTTTGAGGCATCTCTGAAATGCTATTAAATTTAAACTGAATGTTATTTTTGAGATGGAGATTCTAGAAGTATGAGCCAAATTAATGTGCCCCTCCAATACTCAAAAGTATCACCAATCAAAGTAGCGATACTTTTTTTGTCATTTTCAATATTGACAGTTTTTTGCTTTTAGCTTTTTGAGGTTAGGTGCATTGTGAATGATGACCAAGTGTGATATCTTCTGCATAAATGTCAAAATTCCAAAGTGATTGGATCACCTGATTTGTATTTAACTTTCGCTGTCTCATTCTGTCTCTCTTTCTATCACCCGCTGAAGATAGGCGCCGCCATATTGAACAGCCTGTCAAAACGCTGAAAAGTAGCCATATTGAACAGCCTGTCAGGCAGTTGACAGATAAGATAACACACTTAGTCATCATTCACAATGGCTAGGTGTAGACGTTTTTTTTTTTAAATTGTTGTACCAAATTTGTGTTTCTTTTCATTTACTTTTAAATAAAACCTAGTTAAAAAAAATGTTCGACACTTTTTGACTATTGCCAATTTATGGCGAAAATTTCGTATATTTGCACCATGTAGAAACATCAATAACTTTCCTTGCGTGAATATTCCAAGATGAGGCAATTGATGGTATACTGCTGTGGTGTAGGGAAAAAATTAACAAACGGGTATGAAATATTTGACGGTTACCCGGTTTCCTATTTTTGCCGACATCTCTAAAACCGGATTTGGGGTATCAACAAAATTTTACCTAAATATACCCCACATAGATACATATGTATGTACATCCTGATAACATTTCAACACAATCGGTTAAGAAGTGTTTAAATAAGTTAAAAAATTTAAGGTTTTCTGGGTTTATATTTTTATCAATATCTCCAAAACCGGATCTCGGGTATTAAAAATTTTGTACTTAAACATGCTTCGTTCGCATATCTATATGTGTGAATCGGTAGAAATGTGTTAAAATAAATGTGTTGCGAACTTTGCAGTAAAAAATATTTGGCGGTTATTCGGTTTTATATTTTTACCGATATCTACAAAACCGGGTCTCGTGTATCAAAAAAATTTTACATAGCTAACAGCAGCATATATCTCCATATTTTGTTAAAATTTCGATATAATCGGTACAGGAGTGTTGAAATAAATGTATATTTAACATTGCGACCTCAATTTATATATATTTTGCTCGATCTTTTGACTATATCTTTTTGAGGCATTATGTAAGACGAGTAACGGCGATGCACTATAGCTCCAATTTACCCCTCAATGTTCCTAACAAAAAGATATTTGCGTGATACCATGTTTCAAAAAAAAATTTTTTTCTCCAAAAAAACCAAAGTTTGGCGGATTTCCCCATATACGATACTCTTTTTCCGGAAAGTGGACCAGGCACCGATCTGTTCGAAAAAATTCTATTCGTGGTTCCATTTCCCGAAAATTTGGGTAGCCCTTTGTCTATATTAGTATTTACGATACTTTTTTTTCGGGAAGTTGACCAACGACCAACCTGTTTGAACAAATTCCATTCATGATTCGATTTTCCTGAAATTTGGTTTGGTATCTCTTTGCCTAGATTAATATTTACGACACTTTTTTCCATAAAATGGATCAGGGACCGAAGAGAAAGAGATAGAGTTAGACGAAGATAAAGCGTAGGGATAGATGAAGCGGAAAAGAAGTGAGAAAAAAACGGAGAGGGTAAATAAAGGATAAGGAAAAAGGGGAGAAAGGGGGAGGGAGAGTAAGAGGTAAAAACTTCTTAAAAGCTATGCAGACAGACCCAATTTAAGGCAGAACAACGTCTGCCGGGTCTGCTAGTATTTATATAAGAGTGACCAAACCAGAGCCGTTTCTCATATGATTAAAGTTCATATTCACTTATCGGCACTACAAAGTAAAATGCTGTTCACAAATGTGATGACTATGTAATCAAGCAAGTCACTAATTTTATTGATTTAGGCGTTAATTGTACCCAAAACTGGATTTTAAACTTCATATTGAATCTTGCGTGAATAGTGCTAAAGGTGCTTTGGCTTTCGTTAAACGTTGGTCTAAAGAATTCAATGACCCATACGTTACAAAAACTATTTTTATATCTTTGGTCAGGCCTACATCAATTTCATAAATTGTTAAGGAGCTATTCTTCATGAATGTGTTGTGTAAGGTCTTACAACATTTTAACTTCTGCTTACTTCTAAGTTTTGAATTGAATTTTTATTTTTTATTTTTTTAATTAAATACTGTTTAAATATTATTTTAAAATTGATGACTTCATATGTTATTTATATCGTACATTATATCTTTAAATTAAGTGTCTGTATATTTGGCCTGCATAATTGTTTAATTTGTAGACTGATAAATAAATAAATAAAAAATTTTTTTATCGGACCAATAAACTTTAAGTTTACTTGATAAAAAAAGTATAGAATACAGTATGTTTCTAAGGTTGAGACCCAGTATACGGGGAAAAAAAAGAGAAGATGCCAAAAGTCCGATTTAAAATTTTTGGTCCCAGGATAATTTCTGCCTGTTTTCAGTATATTTTTGTGACTCTTTTCGGAGTATTTCTCTATAATTTCCATTCTAGAGATTACTGCTAGGATCTACTTACTTACTTAATTGGCGCTTAACCGCTTAAACGGTTATGGCCGTCCAACAAGGCGCGTCAGTCGCTCCTTCTCTCTGCCAACCGGCGCTAATTGGTCACACCAAGGGAGTTTGGATCGTTTTCCACCTGGTCCTTCCAACGGAGTGTGGGCCGACCTCTACCTCTGCTTTCATAGGCGGGTTCCGATAGAAACACTTTCTTGGCCGGAGCGTCATCTTTTATTCGCATAACATGGCCTAGCCAGCGCAGCCGCGGCGTTTTAATTCGCTGGATAATGTTGATGTCTGCGTATAGCTCGTACAGCTCATCGTTAAATCTTCTTCGGTACTCGCGATCGCCACCGCGCAGAGATCCATAAATCTTTCGAAGAACTTTTCTCTCGAACACTCCCAGAGCCGCTTCATCTGCTGTTGTCATGGTCCATGCTTCTGCCCCATATAGCAGGACGGGTACGATAAGTGACTTGTAGAGTATGATTTTCGTTTGCCGAGAGAGGACTTTACTTTTCAATTGCCTACCTAGTCCAAAGTAGCATTTATTGGCAAGAGTGATTCTTCGCTGTATTTCAGAGCTGATGTTGTTGCTAGTGTTGATGTTGGTTTCCAAATAGACGAAGTATTTTACTATTTCGAAATTATGGCTGCCAACAGTAGCGTGGTTGCCAAGGCGCATATGCGATCACTCTTTGCTCGATGACAGCAGGTACTTCGTTTTATCCTCATTCACCATTAAACCCATCTTTACCGCTTCTTTTTCCAGTTTGGAGTAAGCAGAACTAACGGCGTCAATGTCATCAGCATACGCCAGTAATTGCACGCTTTTGTAGAATATTATTCCAGAGCGGTTAAGTTCTGAAGCTAGTATAATTTTCTCCAGCATCAAATTAAAGAAATCGCACGATAGGGGTTCACTCTGTCTGAAACCTCGTTTAGTTTCGAACGGCTCGGAGAGTTCCTTCCCAATTCTGACTGAGCGGATGGTGTTGGTCAGCGTCATTTTGCACAGCCGTATAAGTTTTGCGGGGAAACCAAATTCAGACATAGAGGCATATAGGCAGCTCCTTTTTGTGCTGTCGAATGCGGCTTTAAAATCGAGGAAGAGGTGATGTGTGTCGATTCTTTTTCGCGGGTTTTTCCAAGATTTGGCGAATTGTGAAAATCTGGTCGATGGTAGATTTACCAGGTCTGAAACCGCACTGATAAGGTCCAATCAGTTGATTCACGGTGGGCTTCAATCTTTCGCACAATACACTTGACAGTACCTTATATGCGATATTAAGAAGGCTGATTCCGCGATAGTTGTGGACTGGGCAAAGAACACTTAGATCCCAATCGTCGGGCATGAACTCGTCCGCCCATATTTTGCGAAGAAGCTGATGCATGCGCCTTACCAGCTCCTATTCTCGACCATTTCGAAAAAGGTCAGGTTAACTTTGAGATTATTTCGATGTTTTTGTACTCGCGAAATAAAAATATACGTAATGAAGATCAACCGCCGTGGTGTGTACTCCTCTCAGTAGCGGGTTGGCAACTCTACGAGTGTATTTCTGGCATAAAATTGTGAAAAGCGGAAATGTGAAAAGAGGAAATGCGTTATGCATTACCGGGTTCTTGAGTCTCGGCGCTACATTCTGCAGCACAATAAACGGAGCTCGGATTTTCAATATTGTCCATTCTGTGGAGATATTCCCGGAAGTAGCCAGTTAAAAACTGTGTCAGGTGGAAGTCGACCCCTCCATGTGGCCCCTCCAAGCATGACTCGATATGGGGAATCAGCTCCCTGGTCCATTTGCCTACAGCACTGTATCGGTATAGTTCCCGCAACGACAAGGACTGCATCTGCCGAAACCGTGCGATACGCGACCCGGAGTGCCCCTCTACGTTGGGCCGAAGTAATAGCTACTCGGTATTTCCCGAATATCATTACCGTACAGAAGTACATAATCCAAAGCGGATGCAAACAGCTTTCTTATTGTCTAAAATACTCACTGCACTAAGCACTTTATTTGAGTGGAAAAGGGCACACGTATATATGTATATCGTATATTCACAATTGGGATTTTTATTTTAAATATAAACCAAAATATAAAGTTTAATTTAGTTAACTTCAATTATATAAATAAAGAAAATAAAACTGCGCGACGGCGGGCGGGCGATAAAAAAAACTCCGATTGTCGAGCGAACGGTCGGACTTGCGCGGTGCGTGACGGCTGGTGGTTTTAGATAAACTAAAAAACTGAGAGTGAGCGCAGTGGTGGTTGGCAAGCCACAGCTGAGCTGCACTGCCTGCGCTTGGCCGCACTGGCCGGGTGTTGCCAGACGGAGGGGGCGGACTTAGTCCGAAAACTCGATCATGTCTTCAACATGCTCCCCCCCGCCCGACGCGTTGGTGGGTTAAGGGCGGCATCAACCCTGTCCAAGGCCGCCCGTGCCTTGGCTACTAATTCCCGTATTTTGTCGTCTTTGTGACGAGCCGAACGGTTTTGTACCGCGCTCTGGCGGTTTTCCGTGCGGGCTCGTGGGGTTGCCCTGTCTCTTCGTCGGCTGTCGTTGTCCTGGCTTCCAGCATGGTTGTTCGGTCGAGCCCGGTGGAGCAAAGTATGGTGGCCGAGGGAGCATTTTCGGCAGCTGCTTGGGGAGTCGCACGCCCCGGTGGAGTGTGAGATTGCGAGGCAGTTGAGGCAGTGCCGGTGGGTTTTTGCACATTGGTATCTCTCCTCGGGTTTCATCGCTAAGAATGCCCGGCACTGTCTCAACACATGTCGTTGGCCACAGAGGCGACACTTTGGTCCCTCAGTGGTTCTGCGGGTCCTGCAAAGACAAGAAAAGAAAAATATTCGTATTTGCAGGCATGGGTGAGGGTAGCTTATATATCTTTTTCAGATTGCTAGGGTCATGAAACAGAGGGTACCAGAGGTAGGGTTGGCATTACTAGGCAGTTGGTAGCACGCACAGTTTGGCAATATTTCGGGTTATTAGTCCGTTTTGTGTTTTGAGTTCCACAACTCGAACATGGTTATCCGATCCAGGGTGAAAAGTGATTACCCGTCCCAAACGCCATTCGTTCGGGGGTAGTAAATCATCCTTTACCACGACTAAATCTCCAACTTGAATATTGCGTTGAGGGCATTTCCATTTGTACCGCTTATGCAGCTCCTTGAGATACTCGTTCTTCCATCGTGTGCTGAATTGGTGGTGAAGCACTTTCAGTTTCTGCCATTTGTTGACCAAGGTGAGATGCTCTGCAGTTGGCTCCGGTAACGACAAGAGCGGCGCGCCACGTAGGAAATGCCCTGGGGTTAGGACTAGGGGATCCATTGGATCTTCGGACATAGGGGAGAGCGGTCGGGAGTTGAGGACCGCCTCTATGCGTACTAAGAGGGTAGTAAGCTCTTCGAAGGAGAACTTCTGGTTTCCTGCTACTTTCGTAAAGTGTATCTTGAAACTTTTCACGGCCGCTTCCCATAGCCCACCCATGTGTGGAGCGTATGGTGGGATGAATTTCCATGAGAATCCGTGAGTTGCATATTTTTCTGCGACGTCTGTAGCGACTTCCTTGAGAAATGTGGTGAATTCCCTTTGAAATACGCGTTGTGCGCCGACGAACGTCTTTCCGTTGTCAGAAAATATCTGATGGGGTAGGCCACGGCGACCAGTGAATCGGGCAAAGGCTGCGTTGAAGGCGTTGGTGGTGAGGTCAGAACACACTTCTAAATGAACAGCCTTTGTGGAAAAAACAGACGAACACACAAACGTAAGCTTTCACATACGAAGCTCTGCGAAGGGGAAAGTTTTTACCATAAATGGTCCAGCAAAATCGACTCCTGTTGTATGAAAGGGTAGAGAATATGTTGACCTCTCGGGTGGCAAGGCTGCCATTATCTGCGTTTTCATCTGCTGTTTATAGATGGTGCAGGTTTTGCAGTGGAAGACGAGCTTTTTGACCTTTTGCTTCAAACGTGGAATGTAGTACTGTTGCTGTACCATTCGGATCATCAGCTGTTTGTCGGCGTGCAGCAGGTGCGAATGGAGGAAGTCTAACAGAAGAGAACAAAATCGAGAGTTTTCGGGTATGATAATTGGGTGCCGCTCATTAAAGCTATAGGTGGCATATGCTAATCTTCCAGAAACTCGCATGATTCCTGAGTCATCTAGCATGGGGTTTAATGTCAGAAGGGTGTTCTTTTTGGGTAAGGGTCCTGACGTTTGAAGCAGCTCTATCGTGTCTCCGTAATGATTCCGTTGAGTTTGAATGATGATTTTGATTTTGGCATCATTCACTTCGGCGTGGGTGAGGTTAAGCGTGGCTGGAACTTCTAGTTTTCTTGCTCTTCGGATAAACCGCAACATATAGGCCACGACTCTAAGTGCTCGAGAAAACGACGAAAACCGGTCGAGTATGTCTATATTTTCTTCCTGCAGGGTGTGGAATACGTCCACATGTCGTTGTTCGGGGGGAGTTGGGTGATGAGAAATATCCTTTGGCCACGAAGTTGATGGGTTGATAAGCCAATTAGGTCCTTCCCACCATAATGGACATTGGACTAAATCCTGAGGCTTGCAACCTCGAGTGCCCAAATCCGCTGGGTTATCCTTACTGGAAACGTGCCTCCAAGTGGCATTGTCGACGTTCTTAAGAATTTCAGCGGTTCTGTTGGCGACATACGTTTTCCAGGTATGGGGTGGTTTTTCTAACCAGGCCAGTACGATGGCAGAATCGCACCAGAGAATGAGTTCGTGTTGGGGTAGATTCAGCTCACTTCGCAGCTGTTTCACTAACTTGGAGAGTAAAACTGCTCCACAGAGTTCCAACCGTGGAAGACTCACGGTTTGGAGGGGTGCTACTTTGCTTTTAGCAGCTAGCAAATGGGATGAAAAACTATTTTCATGGGTTTGTACTCGTAAATATATACAGGCACAAAATGCTTTTTCTGAAGCATCTGAGAATCCATGCAGCTGGATTAGTTTATCGGGGGAATACTGTACCCACCTAGGGATTTTAATGTCTCTGATATGAGGTAAATTTTCATAAATTGAGGTCCATTTTTGGAGAGCTCCGGGCTTCACGTCTTCGTCCCAATCCGTTCCTTCCATCCAGAGTTGTTGCAGCAACATTTTGGCAAGAATCATTATTGGTGAAAGCCATCCTGCGGGGTCAAACAGTTTTGCAACTGCTGATAAAATCTGCCTTTTTGTAGTCGTGTTTTCTGCTGATGGTGGATCATACGTGTAGGTGAAGGTGTCGGTTAGCGCGTTCCACTGAATTCCAAGGGTTTTTGTGGAACTCGAATCATGGAATTTAAGGAAGTCGACGTCTAGCAAATCAGGGTCGGGAACGGGTTTTAAAATTTCAGGGTGATTTGCCGACATCTTCTTCAAAGGGAACCCTGCCGATTTTAAGGCTTCGATAACTTGAGTCATAGAGTTCAAAGTGGACTGTATATTATGACCGCCTGACAAAATATCGTCAACATATGTTTCGTTTAATAAAATGTTTTTAGCGAGCGGATATTCGTCTTGACAATCGTGGGCGAGTTGGTGTAGGGTTCGAATCGCCAAATATGGCGCGCAATTTACACCAAAGGTAACTGTTTTTAGTCGAAAATCTTGTATCGGCAGAGTTGGGTGTTTTCGAAAAACGATTCGATGAAAATCTTTATCTTCTTCATGGATGAGTATTTGGCGATACATTTTCTCAATATCGCCGTTGAAAACAAACTTATAAAGTCGCCATTTAAGTATGACGAGCATTAAGTCATTTTGTAGAATGGGGCCTGTATGAAGCACGTCGTTCAACGAGTTGCCAGAATGCGACATTTTTGATGCGTTGAAGACGACTCGCACTTTTGTGGTTTTGCTGTCGGGTTTTATGACAGCATGATGGGGTAGATAAAATGATAGATATTTACCATCTCTAATTATCTCTTGTTGGGAGGCGGGTTCCATGTGATCCATGGTTAAATATTCATTAAGGACTTCAAAATATTTGTCTCTTAATTCGGGTTTTCTTTCGAGGGTTCGTTCGATGCTGATATACTGCTGTTGTGCCGCGGGTCGTGAATGACCGAGTGCCAGATTGGCTGGAAATTCCGATTTGAAGGGTAGTTTGACTCTGTAGCGTCCATCTTCCTCACGAATTGTGGTTGTCCGGTAGAGTGTTTCACAGTATTCATCATCTGCTGATCGTTGTTGGGTTTGGTGAACTTCTTCCTGTTCCCAAAATTGTCTCAAAAGTTGATTGATGGGGTCATCGGTGCATTCCGTGACATGAGTGCTGAAGGTTGATACCTTTTCAGCTACAGGGCCGCTTAATATCCATCCGAATATTGTGTTTTGGGCAAGTAATGTTTCACTCACATTTCGTAGGAGCCCTTCGGTGAGGATTTGCGGGGTGATATCGCTGCCGATTACCACATCGATTTTTGATGGTATCGAATACTGCGGATCGGCTAACGGTAAATGGGACAGTTCTTCGAGATCGATGCTTGAAACTCTGACTGTGGGCAAGAACTTCGTTAGTTTGGGCAAAATTATTGCTTGTGCGTCTATCATTTGGGTTAAGTCTGCTGAACAGAATGTTATCTGGCAGACTTTATTGGCATTTTTCACAACCGTTCCACCCATTCCAGATATCTGGTGGAGAGACTCTTTTGTGGGTAGACCAAGAACCTTTTGTATACGGGATGATACAAAAGTTTTTTGTGAACCTTGGTCTATTAGGGCACGAATTTTATGAAATTCGCCAGCAAAGTATACTGATACTATTGCTGTGGGTAATAGGGTGGTTCCATGATTACTCGAGAAGAGTGAAGAAACCGGGTTTTTGTCTTGAGACTGTTGGGAGGAGGTGGCTCTTGCGGCGGCTTTTGACGTTGAGGCTCGCTCGTCGTCCGTTCTCCTAGGGGTGCCGGCTTGGGCATTTTGAGCTCTGGGGTTTGGTTGTGATTGTTGGGGTTTGGGCTGCAAATGCAGTAGCGAATGATGACGCTTTTGGCAATAAACGCACGTGAAACTACTTTTACATTCGTTCTTGGGGTGTGACGTAGACAAACAGTTTTCGCAATAACTATTTTCTCTCACAAATTTGATTCGGTCTGATACCGATAAATTTCTAAACCTAACGCAAGATTTGACTGCGTGGTATTGGTTGCACAATCTACACGAAGCCGTTTTATTGAACTCGGTGTGATATGCATGGGTTTTATTATTGTTGAGTTGGGTCGAGTTTTGATTCACCGTTCGTGGTGTAAAACTCGAAAATTGGGGTTTCGCCTTGCCTGGTCTATAGGTACTTATTCTCTCTACTACCTCGTATCTGCTGGTCAAAAATTTATTCATATCCTCCCAAAGTGGGAGTTCTTTTCGGGAGCTGAGGGATTGTTCCCATAGTGAAAGGCTTTCACTTGGCAGCTTGGATGAGCAGAGGTAAACGAGGATTGGGTCCCAGTCCGTTGTCGGGATTCCTTGGGTGTTAAGGGTTGACATGCAGTTGTTGATTGTTGTCTGCATCTTCTGTATTTGTTCTCCGCTTTCTGCGAATATTGTGGGTAGGTTGAACAGCGTCTTCAGTTGGTTGTCGACGAGTATCCTTTTGTTCTCGTACCTAGATCTGAGCGCTTCCCAGGCAAGCTCGAAATTATTATCGCTCAGTGGGTATTGTTTTACAATAAGCCCAGCTTGTCCTTTTGTTTTCAGGCGTAGATGGTATAATTTTTGAGCGGGTGATAATTTAGGGTGGTTTTTATAGACTGCCGTGAACATATCTCTAAAGGATGGCCAGTCTTCGTATCCACCATGAAATACTTCGGTGTCGCATGGTGGTACTTTTAAATAAAAACCGTTTGCGTCTGAATTGTTTATTGGGTGGGCGGGTATTTGTTGTTGGTTGGTGCTAGCAGTATTAAACAGCTGTAAGGCTTCTAAAATTTGTGATTTGCATGTTTGGTAAGTTTCCAAGCATTTAGCGAATTTTTGCTCAACCGAGCCGCTAACATCTGTGTAATTATCTGAGAAATTTACTTCTCGATGGGACTCTAGCACCTTTGCCCATATTTTATCAAGGTCTTCTAGTTTGACCTTAAGCATACACTCTGATAAATCGGTAGCTTGGGAGGGTGACCATCTCGAGCAGTAAACCTCTAATTGGTTACCGTCATATATAAATTCCTGCAGGCGTTGGTCTGCAGTGGTCAATTTTTGGGTTTCGTTCGTTTTTGGCATTATAATTTAATGTAATTTACCAAGAAATGGGAGCTTTTATTAAGCTGTGAAAATCGAAAAAATGTTTTGTCAAAAGGAAAAAAAAAATTTTTTTTTTTTTTGAAACCAGCCTAATGTACGCTTGGTTCTTTATACGGGCTTGTCTCAGCGCTTCTGAGTACAAGTAATGTGGGTATATAATAATATAAATATTATAATATTTGTGTTCACTGGGATTTTATTTTTTATTTTTTGAGACCGGCCTAATGTGTACCGGCTTTTCGCTTTGTTATATGTACTTGTCTCAGCGCGTCTGAAATATATTTGCCGACAAACTGTGGTGTACCAACAACCTTTTGTTTGCCGTGCCAATGCACTTGATCTGTATTGACAAAGTAAATGTATGCAAAATATGTAACCGATGATCTTCTTTGTTGATTCCTTCTATTATGTTGTTACGTATGCTCATGCAATTACTTTGTTGAGGGTGGGTTTTTGGCTTATGCAAAAAGATATACAAGTGCGTGTGGGTATTATGGGTGCATATAATTGTAGGTTTGTATGCTAAATTAATATTGGGTGCACCGGTAAAATAAACTTTTGGAAAAATTACAAAAATTTGGCAAAGTTTGTTGCTATGGGTTTTTTATAAAATATATATTATGTAATATATGTATATAAGGGTAAACTGGGCAGCGGTGCTTTTCACGCTGGAGAAATATGTAGCTCGGGTAATATTACCGAGCTAAGTGGGTATATACATATATTACATATATACGTATATATTTTTATAATTAAGTAGGTATTTTGCGCAACGAACTTATTGGGTATATAGAACCGGGCAATAGATTTTCCGTTGGTACGGGAATGCAAATTTATTTGTTGAAAAATTTATGTGTTTTTTGAAGGGACTGTACCTGTTGGTAACAGTGAGTAAGCAAATGAAAATTCTGCCGTTTAGGCTTTTGATGTGGGTTATATACCCAGGGTCCGGATCTTTAGATCGGAGGGGTATATAAATTTTGGGATTTTAGAATTTCGGGTCCGTGCCTTAGACGGAGGGAATATATATATATATGGGCGTGTATATATTGGGTAACGAGTACTTACTCAGACATTTCTTATTGAAAATGTGTTACTTGTGAGTTGTTTGTGTTGGACCTCCTTGTTGGTGGAGTTAGTGTTAATGTTGTTGTTGGACGTACGTAGATGTTGTGCTTTGTTTCGTTTTACAAAAAATCTTTTCTTAAATATATTTTTCTCTGAATTTTTATTATTTTCTGTTCACAAAACTTCTTTTTGTTGAGTTCCCGATTTTCCCAACTTTATCTACTTTCTTTTTTTTTTTGTATGTATCTTTTCCGTTTTTTGTGCTCGTGTTTTGTGTTTTTGTTCAAAAATTTAAATAGAATATTTTATCCAAAAATTTTAAATTTTCTTGTTTTTTTTCAAAAATATTTTTATTTTCTTTAAGCTTTTCTTTTTCTTTTCACCTTCACCAACTTTTTGCACAAAACTTAATTTTTTGGATTTCTTTTGTACAAAAATGTTGTTCTTTTGTTTTTTGAAAAAAAAGACTTTGTTTTGCTTTTTCCTTTTTCAATTGTATATGTAAAATAAATGGTTTTATTTCTTTTTATTTAAATTTTAATATTTTTTTTTTTTTTTTTTTTTTTTGCGGAAAAAAAATTATTTTCTTAAAAATTTTCCACTTCTTTTCAAACTTTTTTATTTACGATTTTGTGTATGTATTTTTGGTTAAATTTATTTAAAATAATTTTTGTTAAACACTTTTATGCTTTTTTTTTCGTGTTTTTTGTCTACACTTTATCACTTTATTCTTATTGTGTCCGTACCGACCGCGTTTTTTTATGTATTTATATAAATCAGCTTTTAGTTTTTGCAAAATATTTGTGTTTTTTATTTTACTTTGTTTTTTGCCGCTGGTTGCCTTTTTGGCACAAAAGGACCATGTCTAAAATACTCACTGCACTAAGCACTTTATTTGAGTGGAAAGAGGGCACACGTATATATGTATATCGTATATTCACAATTGGGATTTTTATTTTAAATATAAACCAAAATATAAAGTTTAATTTAGTTAACTTCAATTATATAAATAAAGAAAATAAAACTGCGCGACGGCGGGCGGGCGATAAAAAAAAACTCCGATTGTCGAGCGAACGGTCGGACTTGCGCGGTGCGTGACGGCTGGTGGTTTTAGATAAACTAAAAAACTGAGAGTGAGCGCAGTGGTGGTTGGCAAGCCACAGCTGAGCTGCACTGCCTGCGCTTGGCCGCACTGGCCGGGTGTTGCCAGACGGAGGGGGCGGACTTAGTCCGAAAACTCGATCATGTCTTCAACACTTATGTATTTGCCATTAATCAGCTTAGGTACGCTATGGTGTATGCAGTTTTGTGGCACGCTTCTTGAAAGTGTTCTGAGAGGTTAGCTTGATATTTCGTGGAGCTGCGAGTGTGTACTTGTAGTTTTCCAATCATCATATTGATTATGGCGGATATTCGTCGCTTCGTTAATCCATCTATTTACAATGCGCATTACTTCGTTTATTTTAAGTTAATTACGGCAGCCTCGTCGTATGCGAAAGCGACAAGAAAAGTGCTTTCTGTCGTGTGCAAGCGAGGAAGGCTGTCATACGAAGCATTCTAAAGGTCGGAAGTTAACACCGATACCTGGGCTGCTCCTCCTGTCATCTTCACTTTCTCTGACCTTTGTTTAGTAACCCGTCCGTGTTTTGGGTAGTCCCTTAATATGCCAACTAAATAAGGGAGTACCTTGAATGTGTGATTTAGCGCGTCGAGGCATGTCGTCCCACCTGACGGAGTTGAAGGCATTTTACACGTCGACCGTCACCTGTAGGCATGCCGTTTCCGCTTTTATTGCAGCATTTCTCACCTCGGCTGTGACGTCTATTGTGGAGTGGCCTTTGCGAAAGCCATGCTGCCGATGGGACAGACCTCCTTCATCTTCAAAGACTGCTACCAGTCGTTGTTTCAGGAGGCTTTCCATAATTTTTCTGACAACTAGGGGCTGCCATTAGCAGCCAATCTTATTGCGACATGTACGCCCTCTCTGTTCGTTCGGGTGAAGAACAGAGCATCTACTATTTTTCGCATCTTGTCCTCATCTATCGGTTCGTTCGGTGGGCGGAATTTCCCCAAGGATGACGATCCGCAAAGCTTTTTCCAGCGGTTAAGTTTTCTGTGCTTTATGGCGGCACCGAGAGCATTCTTTTCGCTTCTGCATGTTCTAGAGCGTCGGGTCTGCTATGTGCGTGAGCTGCTAGCCTTCGCATTCTGTAGTATACTCTCTGCAGCGCAGCAATTTCATTACTCCACCAGTACACCTGTTTTTTTCCTACCGTGGCATTATCGTGTTGCAGGGGTTGGACAAGCAACGCGTGGTCGTTTCTAGCGAAACTGGTCATTTGTGCGCCTATTTTTCCCTTTACAGCAGCAAGTGCTTTCCTGGAGATGGTATATGCTTCAGACCCGGGCTGGTGGTCAACTTTCTGTGACTTTAGCGTATAGTCTTGCTCAATTATTTAAAATAAAAATTATTAGAGCGCCACATGCATTTTTATCCAAATACATATTTTGGTTTATCGAAGTTTCAAAATTCGATTGGTGTCAGCCATCGCAAAGGAGTGATGACTGTCGATCTTTTCTAAGCGATGGGTTAAGCTGTATGACAATTTATCACTGTAAAAAATACTCCTCTTAAAGCATACATACATAAACTTATCTATATTACATACTACATGCAATATTACATTCTTAATATTACAAATGCAGTTGCTTAAGTGTAAATATGTAACGGGCTCGATGACAAAATAAACAGCTTAAGTGTGAAATCTAAATTGACAATACAAATTTCGTAATTTCATTTTTCACAATATTGAATTGTAGGCAACATATGGAAGTGTGATACATACCCTGCCGAAAAAATTGGAGAAAGTCATTCAAAGCGACAGTTGCGTACTAAAGCTTGAATCATTAAACTTTAATTACTACCTTCGAACTGGTGCAGGGCTAGCGAGTTGGCAGCCACACTTGTAGCAACAGTGTTTAAGTATCAGCTATGTATATGTATTTAAATAAATCAATCAATGGAAGCGACTATCTCAAAACCATCTACGCCTGACATGCCATGATTCAATTAAAAGAGGTTTGCTGTCTAATATTGGCAGAGCTTTCACACTCCTAAATTTAAAAATCAGTACAGGGTGGAAATGGAAATTGGGAATAATTCAATCTCCTTCGGCGAAAATTGTAGTAGAAAACTACCTTAGTGAAGCTGGTCGTTTGTGCGCCTATTTTTCCCTTTACAGCAGCAAGTGCTTTCCTGGAGATGGAATATGCTTCAGACTCGGGCTGGTGGTCAACTTTCTGTGACTTTAGCGTATAGTCTTGCTCAATTATTTATAATAAAAATTATTAGAGCGCCACATGCATTTTTATCCAAATACATATTTTGGTTTATCGAAGTTTCAAAATTCGATTGGTGTCAGCCATCGCAAAGAAGTGATGACTGTCGATCTTTTCTAAGCGGTAGGTTAAGCTGTATGACAATTAATCACTGTAAAAAATACTCCTCTTAAAGCATACATACATACACTTATCTATATTACATACTGCATGCAATAATACATTCTTAATATTACAAATGAAGTTGCTTAAGTGTAAATATGTAACGGGCTCGATGAAAAAATAAACAGCTAAGTGTGAAATCTAAATTGACAATACAAATTTCGTAATTTCATGTTTCACAATATTGAATTGTAGGCAACATATGGAAGTGTGATACATACCCTGCCGAAAAAATTGGAGAAAGTCATTCAAAGCGACAGTTGCGTACTAAAGCTTGAATCATTAAACTTTAATTACTACCTTCGAACTGGTGCAGGGCTAGCGAGTTGGCAGCCACACTTGTAGCGACAGTGCTTAAGTATCAGCTATGTATATGTATTTAAATAAATCAATCAATGGAAGCGACTATCTCAAAACCATCTACGCCTGACATGCCATGATTCAATTAAAAGAGGTTTGCTGTCTAATATTGGCAGAGCTTTCACACTCCTAAATTTAAAAATCAGTACAGGGTGGAAATGGAAATTGGGAATAATTCAATCTCCTTCGGCGAAAATTGTAGTAGAAAACTACCTTAGTGAAGCTGGTCGTTTGTGCGCCTATTTTTCCCTTTACAGCAGCAAGTGCTTTCCTGGAGATGGAATATGCTTCAGACTCGGGCTGGTGGTCAACTTTCTGTGACTTTAGCGTATAGTCTTGCTCAATTATTTATAATAAAAATTATTAGTGCGCCACATGCATTTTTATCCAAATACATATTTTGGTTTATCGAAGTTTCAAAATTCGATTGGTGTCAGCCATCGCAAAGAAGTGATGACTGTCGATCTTTTCTAAGCGGTAGGTTAAGCTGTATGACAATTAATCACTGTAAAAAATACTCCTCTTAAAGCATACATACATACACTTATCTATATTACATACTGCATGCAATAATACATTCTTAATATTACAAATGAAGTTGCTTAAGTGTAAATATGTAACGGGCTCGATGAAAAAATAAACAGCTAAGTGTGAAATCTAAATTGACAATACAAATTTCGTAATTTCATGTTTCACAATATTGAATTGTAGGCAACATATGGAAGTGTGATACATACCCTGCCGAAAAAATTGGAGAAAGTCATTCAAAGCGACAGTTGCGTACTAAAGCTTGAATCATTAAACTTTAATTACTACCTTCGAACTGGTGCAGGCCTAGCGAGTTGGCAGCCACACTTGTAGCAACAGTGCTTAAGTATCAGCTATGTATATGTATTTAAATAAATCAATCAATGGAAGCGACTATCTACGCCTGACATGCCATGATTCAATTAAAAGAGGTTTGCTGTCTAATATTGGCAGAGCTTTCACACTCCTAAATTTAAAAATCAGTACAGGGTGGAAATGGAAATTGGGAATAATTCAATCTCCTTCGGCGAAAATTGTAGTAGAAAACTACCTTAGTGAAGCTGGTCGTTTGTGCGCCTATTTTTCCCTTTACAGCAGCAAGTGCTTTCCTGGAGATGGAATATGCTTCAGACTCGGGCTGGTGGTCAACTTTCTGTGACTTTAGCGTATAGTCTTGCTCAATTATTTATAATAAAAATTATTAGAGCGCCACATGCATTTTTATCCAAATACATATTTTGGTTTATCGAAGTTTCAAAATTCGATTGGTGTCAGCCATCGCAAAGAAGTGATGACTGTCGATCTTTTCTAAGCGGTAGGTTAAGCTGTATGACAATTAATCACTGTAAAAAATACTCCTCTTAAAGCATACATACATACACTTATCTATATTACATACTGCATGCAATAATACATTCTTAATATTACAAATGAAGTTGCTTAAGTGTAAATATGTAACGGGCTCGATGAAAAAATAAACAGCTAAGTGTGAAATCTAAATTGACAATACAAATTTCGTAATTTCATGTTTCACAATATTGAATTGTAGGCAACATATGGAAGTGTGATACATACCCTGCCGAAAAAATTGGAGAAAGTCATTCAAAGCGACAGTTGCGTACTAAAGCTTGAATCATTAAACTTTAACTACTACCTTCGAACTGGTGCAGAGCTAGGGAGTTGGCAGCCACACTTGTAGTAACAGCGCTTAAGTATCAGCTATGTATATGTATTTAAATAAATCAATCAATGGAAGCGACTATCTCAAAACCATCTACGCCTGACATGCCATGATTCAATTAAAAGAGGTTTGCTGTCTAATATTGGCAGAGCTTTCACACTCCTAAATTTAAAAATCAGTACAGGGTGGAAATGGAAATTGGGAATAATTCAATCTCCTTCGGCGAAAATTGTAGTAGAAAACTACCTTTAGTAGTATATTAGTAGATATACTAATTTTGCTTGTAAACGCTTAACTTCAGAACTTTATTCAAAAATACACTATCTGAAAATTGTTTTCAAAAACTCCCTACCTGAGCATAATTCAGTACATTTTGGCATAAGAGAGGGCGTTTATGAAAACCATTCTGAGATAAAGCGTTCTTCAACCTACTTCCGATAAAGGGCGCTTTTGAGACAAATCCTGATATGGGAAATTTTTGAAAAATATATTGAGATAGGGCGATTTTGAACCGGCAGCCGACATAGGATTAACTCAGCAGTCGTAATAAACTCAAAAATAAAAAATGCCTGATTGTTTTAGAACTTTATATCACAGCCTTGACAGAAGACTTAACATCTTGCTACACAGGAATTATTTATCTATTTATGCGTTCGTTTCATACCACGTCACGAGGTCCGAATTTTCCAAATAATTATATAAACAATATTCCAAATATAGAAACGAATTCATAAATACTTACATAGAGATGAATGTAGCGAGCATAGGGAATGAATTAGTTAACACACTCAATGAGAAAAACATTTCGTTATAGCATTTCTAACATTTCTAATAGATTTTCTTGTCCATGTTTTGACGTTCAACCATGGATTTAAATTTTGATTTGGGTTTCGCGTGTTCGTAGGTTTAGTTTTCATACAAACTTCTTTTGTTCAGCCCCACGAATAGATCCAAGTATATTTAATAAATTTTTCAAAGAATCGAAAAAAGTACTACCTACTAAGGAATTATGCAGTTCAGCCCGTATCGGGCAATTGTTGCGAAGAAACAATACAAAACACACAACAAAAATTGTCAAAAATATTCAGCCAAACAAACCTCTTGCGATTTAATCCATAGGCAGGCCAACCTAATAAAAACGCTTGTGTAAGTTTTCTGGCAAAAATGGGCACTTTCAGAAACACACAAACATATTTCCGTCAATTAAGAGATAGAAATTTTTTTTTATGAACGGCGAGTTGAGCCAACTGTCAAACGAAATAATCATCCTAAAATTTTAAGGAAAAGTACTTCTTAAATAATTTTTTAAACTTCACCAGGAAAAATTTTATTCATAACCAACACTTTAAAATGTCAAAGAACTGCCAGACAGATGAACAATTTGAGCAAATGTAGCGAAAAACATTTCTGCTCAGTAATTTGACGTAAAATTACAACCGTTGAGTGGATTGTGGGCCTGGGGTGGGCGTGAGCTTAGCACCTGCTAAGCGACCATACACGTATACGATCAGCGAGAGCACAACGACTACTTCGTCAAAATAAACGACAGCTCATTTGGTTTGATTTTGATACTTCTTGTTGTTGTTGTAGCGATAAGGCACTCCCCGAAGAAGGGAGTATTATCGATGTTGATGGTCCTTTGCCGGATGCAGATCCGGTAACAAACACCATTAAGGCACCAGCCCGACCATCTCGGGAACGATTTAGTGTGACCACATGAAACCTTCAAGGCCATACCGGCCTCCCACCGCTTAGATACATGATGAACATGGGGTCGTCAGAGCCTCAGCTGCTAAAATAACAGGATTCGCGACGGATAGACGAGGTGGAAAATATGGTTGGAGAAGCTATATTTTACGCTGGCAACACCTTTAAAGGGTTGCGCTACACAACCCCTTAAATAAGTTTGGTATTTTAGTCGCCTCTTACGACAAGCATACCTGCCTTCCCTTACCCTGGGGCTTCCCTTACCCGCGGGGCGGATTTTAATGCTTGTAAAACTCTATTCTTTAAATGGTTTTATTTAGCTTGTCTTGACAGGCCGGCCGTCGGGCCGGCAAGAATTTTGTAATTGAAATTTAAGTAACTTCCCGATAAGCTTGAAACTTGGAATATAGTTCAGAACCCGATGACAATGCAATAATAAGAAAAAAACTCCGATAGGTGGCGCATGGATCGAAATATTTCAAAAAATCGTATTTGTGGTTCGATTTTGTTAGATGTGACATAAAAATACTTTGAAGTTCGAGGAGGGACAAGCATACGTGCCGCTGAGTCGAGTAAAGTCTTTGGAAGGATTATGTATTGAGGACTTAGATTGTAAAAATTGTCAGGAAAGAGTCCTTGTAATAATGAGTCACTAAATGAACTAAATAGAATGAGAAATAATAGGCAATTAAATAAAGACTAAAATCTTGAAACAAAAAAAAATTTAGTTAAACGGTTTTATCGAAAACAGTACTTACATGAAGTAATAATAATACTAAAAGCTAGAAAATAATTAGGTAGGTCCTAGGTACTAGTCATCACACTCCTCATCAATCTAGGGCGTTGATCAGACAATTAAATAAAGCGTTGGACGCGTCAAATTTCATATATAAGACCAAATGAACCTTAATAAAGTTATGCTACGCCTCACATTTTTAGAAATTTCACGCGCCCGACGCTTTTATTTAATTGTCTGATCAGCGCCCTAGATTGATGAGGAGTGTGATGACTAGTACCTAGGACCTACCTAATTATTTTCTAGCTTTTAGTATTATTATTACTTCATGTAAGTATTGTTTTCAGTAAAACTGTTTAACTTAAAATTTTTTTTAAAGATTTTCGTAACATGGACGTTAGTAATATTTGTGTGTGTGTGTGCTAATTTTGAGCTATCAGCTGTTAGTTGCGCTACTTGTTAAGGTTTACAATGGCTGAAATCAAACTAAATAAATAAATGATCGCGGGTTCGAATCGAGCTCAAGGCCTAACAATAATTTTTTATCATTATTATTGTTATGATAAATTTTTTCTTAATTGAAAAAATTTTTTAATTAGAATAGAAGAAAGAAAAAATTTAGACAACTGCCAAAGCTCGTTGTATAGATCCATTTCGGGAACTGCTAATTTCCTTCATCGGCAACGTTTAGGCGCCGCTGCTATAACCATTCAGCCATCACAGCGGTTTTTTGTTTGTCTTCATTAATCCCACTTCTATTCTGGTTCGTGCCAATTGATATTCACAACACTGCGACATCTGTTGCAGAATGGATGTGAAAATTGGACTTATTTGATGGCAATGCTGCCATAGTGTCATATTTTATTGACACTTTTTTCCCCGTGCTCTGGGATGTATTAACAATTTTTGTTGTTATATCGGCCTACTGAATTTAAGATCGCGGGTTCGAATCGAGCTCAAGGCCTAACAATAATTTTTTATCATTATTATTGTTATGATAAATTTTTTCTTAATTGAAAAAATTTTTAAATTAGAATAGAAGAAAGAAAAAAATTTTAGACAACTGCCAAAGCTCGTTGTATAGATCCATTTCGGGAACTGCTAAATTCCTTCATCGGCAACGTTTAGGCGCCGCTGCTATAACCATTCAGCCATCACAGCGGTTTTTTGTTTGTCTTCATTAATCCTACTTCTATTCTGGTTCGTGCCAATTGATATTCACAACACTGCGACATCTGTTGCAGAATGGATGTGAAAATTGGACTTATTTGATGGCAATGCTGCCATAGTGTCATATTTTATTGACACTTTTTTCCCCGTGCTCTGGGATGTATTAACAATTTTTGTTGTTATATCGGCCTACTGAATTTAAGATCGCGGGTTCGAATCGAGCTCAAGGCCTAACAATAATTTTTTATCATTATTATTGTTATGATAATTTTTTTCTTAATTGAAAAAATTTTTAAATTAGAATAGAAGAAAGAAAAAATTTAGACAACTGCTAAAGCTCGTTGTATAGATCCATTTCGGGAACTGCTAAATTCCTTCATCGGCAACGTTTAGGCGCCGCTGCTATAATCATTCAGCCATCACAGCGGTTTTTTGTTTGTCTTCATTAATCCTACTTCTATTCTGGTTCGTGCCAATTGATATTCACAACACTGCGACATCTGTTGCAGAATGGATGTGAAAATTGGACTTATTTGATGGCAATGCTGCCATAGTGTCATATTTTATTGACACCTTTTTCCCCGTGCCGGGAATGACGCAGATCCCAGAGATAGCTCAAATAATTTTAAAATAGGCTCATACATGTTTTCGGCGCAGTACCTAAGCACGCAACTAGGAACACCGTCCGGTCCCGGAGAAAAGGTGGGCTTCAAAGATTGAAGACTCTGAAGAACAATATTACCATCAATAGCAGGATTCCCAATGTAATTCGAGCTATCTAAGCGATAGGGATATTGACCAGAATGAAAACCACTGGATGAATACGTGGACTTAAAGAACTCAGAAAATAGTTCAGCAACGTCGTCATCAGTGCAAGCTTTTTTACCTCCAAAGGTTAATGAGGAAGGATACCCAGAAGTTTTCCGCTTTGAATTTACGAAACTGTAAAACTTTTTTGGATTTCTAAAAAATTGGGCTTTACAACAACTCAAGTAATTTTTATAACAAAGCTGATTAAGACGGTGAAATTTAGAACGAGCTATTAGATATTTAGAGAGGTCTGCAGATGCTCCAGATTTCTTGAACCTCAAACGCAAACGTAATGAGCAATGTCATTTTCGGTAAGCGAGGCGTGTAATCGGGACACAAATACAGCCCTACGAGGTGGCACGGCAGTCACCTGCAAAGGAGTAGCGGATAGCGCACCAGAGAGCTGGGAAGGTGCGGCCGTTATAGCGTTGGTTATCGAGCCCGTACTATTTTTTTCAGGTACACTTGTATCGCTAGCAACAACCCCAGTATCGGTAACTGTTATTGTTGGAGCTAAAGATACATAACAACAAAAATTGTAAATAAATGATCACTCAACGACTGCTTAACATTTGTGTTTTCTGAAAGCGCTCAATGTCTCACGCACATACAAATTGTATGAGAGCAACCTAAATTGAATTTACTGCGTAAAAAGCTAACTCGAAATACAATTTTTGTTCTGCGTGACATTTCGGTTTAACGTTTGCATGCAAGTTTTACATTGTCGCAACTTATTTCGCAAACGCAATGCCTTTTTTTAGGTTGGCCTGCGACCCACTTAGGAACGCGTTCTAAAGCTCTGCAAAGGGGAGTCATTTCCATTTCGTTCGAAAGCGCGCCGTACCGTTCGGCTAGCGGCATGGCTCACTTATATGGTTGACTCATGTCATCAGCGGATTTTATTTTTTTTCAGTTAACTGGCATAGGGATCATCAAAAGGAGATGGCATACGAAAAATGTAACCAACACATTGACAAGTATTTACAGCCGTAATGGTAAATTAAAAAAAAAAAATAGTTTCGTATCACTTTAAGTTATTTTTATACTCAGCTAAGCAGAGCTCACAGAGTATATTAAATTTGTTCGCATAATGGTAATCCGTAACGGCATAAATTAATCGAGATAGATATAGACTTCTAAGAAAAGAAATTTACTTAGCCATGTCCGTCCGTAAACACGATAACTTGAGTAAATTTTGAAGTATCTTGATGAAATTTGGTACGTAGGTTCCTGGGCACTCATCTCAGATCGCTATTAAAAATGAACGAAATCGGACTAGTAACTAATTTGGCAAGAGCGTTACTCCTATTCCTATATGTGTGCTAAATAAAAATCAGCAAAATCGGATGACTAACAGGCCCACTTAAAAAAACAATTTTTTAAGTCAAATTATAACAAAAAATTTAATATCTTTACAGTATATAAGTAAATTATGTCAACATTCAACTTCAGTAATGATATGGTGCAACAAAATACAAAAAAAAAATAAAATTTCAAAATGGGCGTGGCTCCGCCCTTTTTCATTTAATTTGTTTAGAATACTTTTAATGCCATAAGTCGAACAAAAATTAGCCAATCCTTGTGAAATTTGGTAGGGGCATAGATTCTATGACGATAACTATTTTCTGTGAAAATGGGAAAAATCGGTCGAAGCCACCCCCAGTTGTTATACACAGTCGACCGTCTGTCCTTCCGCTCGGCCCTTAACACGTTAACTTGAGCAAAAATCGATATATCTTTACTAAACTTAGTTCACGTATTTATCTGAACTCACTTTATCTTGGTATAAAAAATGGCAGAAATCCGACTATGACCACGCCCACTTTTTTGATATCGAATATTACGAAAAATGAAGAAAAATGTCATAATTCTATACCAAATATGAAAAAAGGGATGAAACATTGTAATTGGATTGGTTTTATTGACGCAAAATATAACTTTAGAAAAAACTTTGAAAAATGGTTATGACACCTTCCATATTAAGTAGAATAAAATGGAAAAGTTCTGCAGGGCGAAATCAAAAGCCCTTGGAATCTTGGCAGGAATACTGTTCGTGGTATTACATATATAAATAAATTAGCGGTACCCGGCAGATGATGTTCTGGGTCACCCTGGTCCACATTTTGGTCGATATCTAGAAAACGCCTTCACATATACAACTAAGGGCCACTCCCTTTTAAGACCCTCACTAATTAAATGGGGTCCCTGATCTCTCCAGTTTTTTCGCCTCGCGAAACCTGGCATTATCACCGACTAAAACTTCCGCGACCTTATTTACAACATGGACGTCCGAAATGTCGACCATTTTGAACATCCACGTCGATGGCACTACGCTACCTACTGTCCTAAATCCCAAAATCTTGGGTGTGACGTTTGATCAGGATCTACATTTTGGTGAGCACGCAGCCGCAATTGTTCCGAGAATTCAGAGCCGTAACCAAATCCTCAAATCCCTCGCTGGCAATACTTGGGGAAAAGATAAAGAAACGCTCATGACTACATACAAAGCAATCAGCCAGCCGATTACGTGCTACGCGTCACCCATATAAGCCTAAAAATTACCCACTGGAAGAAGCTACAGGCCTGCCAAAATACTGCTCTCAGAATCGCCACGGGATGTCTTCTTATGTCCCCAGTACACCATCTGCATAATGAGGCGAGAATACTCCCCATCAGGGAGAAATGAGATGCTGATCAAACAGTTCCTGTTGAATACCCAGAAACCTGAGCATCCCAACAGACATCTGATTGATGAGCCAGCGCCGCCTAGGGGCTTAAGAAGTCATCTACGTAAGCATTTTGAGGAAATACGGCACCTGAGAACCCAGCCGTATGAAGCGAAAAAACACAAGCAGGTCCTTGGTGAACTCCACAAACAGGCGTCGGACCTTTATGCCGGAAATTGCCCGGTGAATCCAGTACTCAAAGAAAAGTATCAAAAACTCGCGGAAGAGGAACGCATACTCTCCAGGGAAACGCGTGTCACTCTTGCTCAACTTCGTTCTGGATACTCTAACAGGTTAAACTCTTACCTATCCAGAATCAACCCCGACATACAAAATGTATGCCCCGCTTGCAATGTGTCCCCACATGACACCAACGATCTCTTTAATTGTAATGTGGAACCAACGCCTCTAACACCCCTTTCCTTATGGTCCACCCCTGTTGAAACAGCAAGTTTCCTTGGACTCCCGTTAGAGGATATTGATGACAATTTGTGATTGGTCGCGGCTGTTAGGTGGGGCGAAGCACTGCTACAACAACAACAACAACAACCCTCACAAATACCTTTAATTTGATACCTATATCGTTCAAACACATTCTAGAGTCACCCCTGGTCCACCTTTATGACGATATCTCGAAAAGGCGTCCACCTATAGAACTATGGCCCCCTTTTTAAATACTCTTTAATACCTTCCATTTGATACCCATGTCATACAAGGGTTACCCTAGGTTCATTTTCTACATGGTGATTCCTACATAGTGATTTTCCCTTATTTTGTCACCAAAGCTCTCAGCTGAGTATGTAATGATGGGTTACACCCGAACTTAGCCTTTCTTACTTGTTTTTAGTAAATCCATCTAATTTAGCGCATTATTTTCCACAACACACAAGAATTGCAAAGTTCTATGTTTTCTCTCTATTCCATTCGCCTAACACCGACACGCAGATTTTGAAAAGCTAAACAAAGGCATGTTGCTGTTGTAGAGATCAGCCAACCATATACTTGAACCATGGCTAGTGTCGTACGAAGGTTCTGCGCTGGTTCGGGAATGGCCGGGGTGGTTTTTACTGATCAATGTGTGTAAATCAGTATTGCCAGAACTTTTTCAGAAAAATAAAAAAAAATAAAAGCTAAATAAAAAATTTTAAGCTAAGAAAAAAAGCTAAAAGTTAAGGCAAGTTTCGAAGTGTTTTGTTCATTTTTTCATAAAAACAACAGAATTTAATAAAAAGTAAATAACATAATTTACAGATGCGACCTGTGTTTTATTAAATTTTTTTAAAGTGACCACTCTTCTACTACTACTATTACAACTATTTCAGTGCTTGTAACACTATATCTACATGTATAAAAATTAGTATGTTTGAGATAATACATCGTTGACTTTATACACAAAGACCATAACCAACTAATTTTTCGAAACTGCGATTATCGCAGAATTTGGCATGATATATCTATTTTTTACCATATGTATATAGGCAAATCCCAAATTAGATCCACCGCGAACGGAAAATTGTATAAATAATTAAATATGTGTATAATGGAAATAAGATGGTTTATTGTTTCTCCTTATCCAGGTCAGAGAAATATGATTTAAAAAAAAAAGCTTTATCGGGTTTGGCTTTTTGACTGTTTTACTAACAAAATATAACGTTTTTTTATATAGTAGCGTTGTTCAACCCAAATATATGTACATACGTATTTTCTGTTATTAACAATTTTCTATGCGTTTATCTAGCATTGAATAAAAAGTATAAGGCCCACTTGAAGAACGGAAAATTATCTTTTTAACGCAGAGTTAATTTATCAATATCAGGTGAACTTTGAGTTAAAAAGACAACTTGCCGCTCTGTAAGTGAGCCTAAGAATCTTTGGAAAAAGGAGTTTTTGTAAATTGCTTCTACCAAAAAACTAAAAATCCACGTCGTCTGAAAGAAGGCATTTTTGCCCTTGCAGCAGTGTGTATAATGCATTTTATTTCGCTGTTTGGTGTTATTCCCCCCATTCCTGGCAAATCTAAAAAAAAAAACCAAACCTGGAAAGACTGGTAAATGGAACCTGTTCCCAAAATTCAGCTGTGGAGCCCATGTTATCTCATTAGGTGCAACTTGTAGTGGTTCGAGTTCCTCGTTTAGGCACCATATAGCATCGCATAGCTTTTTTGTCTGCATGCGAGCTTAGAAACCAATTATATGTTTCTGAAATCATTGAATTCGCTGGGAAATAGTTTCGAAGCCGACGAAACAGCCAATCGAATGGCAAACACCCGGAACGAAATTGATATTAACGATAATAGCCTTATCTTTTCTTAAGTCCCTCAAATTTTTAACATCCAGCTCAAAAGCATTCCATGTTCTTAAAGCTGAATCTATGCCAAACTAGTTATCTAGATTTTGCAAAATTTTGCAAAAAAAAAGCTAAAAAGAGCTAAAAAATTTCTGAAAAAAAAGCGTAAGGCTAAAACGCAATTTTTCAAGCTAAACCGGGGGAAAAAAGCCAAATCTGGCTTGAAAAAAGCAAAAATGGCCACAATGAATAGCTGAGACAGTTATTTTAATAGTTTGACCTTGTTTGAGTTTTTGTTACTTAGGTGTGTTTATTTGTTGATGCGTGTTTGGCTGTTGTACCTGTGTGATTATTTTTTTGTAAACAAGTTTTATAGGTTCAAATATTGTGTCAGAAATAGCGTTTGTCTGTTCGTTTATTATTTAACCATCGTTTGTTTGTGTTCAGGCGTCGACTTTTTGCTTGTACGAGAAAGACCTTGACAGTTTTATTGATGTTTGCTGGGGAACATTTATTTTCGACCATTTGTTTCGCAAAGATGGACTCTGCTATGATGGTTGGATTCCGTGTTTTTTTGTTGTTCTAATCTCGAATGTGTTTTCTTAACCCCTGTCCTATGTAACTGTGTTAGCGTCGGATCCTCTTAACTATGGCTTAAGGACCTGGCAAAGTTAATAAAACCATATTTTTAATTAAAAATCGTGAAATTTTCATAAAAATGCAGAAAACATAAAAAATTAAAACATATTCCACAGATAATAGGTCTCTTAGTCAAAACGTATCCAAAATTATAAATAAATAAAATATTCAGAAAGTTAATAAAATCACCAACTCAAATATTTGTAGGTTATGGATGTGGCGAAAAACCAAAAGCCAATTGGTTGTCTTTGAAATTGTTATAGCTAGGGCCTTATGGTATGGCACCATTGACCAATTACTTTGATTTCCATAAGGTTGGTTGGATCAGCTGTTTTATATTGATATGGATACGTCAACTTTGCCAGGACTTTTAAACAGACACAATACTTCATTTACTTAGCGAACAATTAAGAAACTGGCAGCAGAGTTGGCTGTGTTTATTTTAGTAGTAAACTGCAGATAGGCTACGTATCAGTCGTCGCATCTGTTATATTTTGCCAATTTTCTACTTTTGACATACTTCAACCGCGTCACATAGGATTCACTTTGTTCTTTGCCGTTTCTAGTACGCTTCTGTGAAAATATTGGTGTTTAAAATTAAGGGATGCTATTGACCAACTATTAATTTTTTGATAATGAAATCTACAATTTTATTGTCAAATAAAGGTATTTATGTCAGTCGTTATGTGTCTCACTTAACGCCACGTACGTTCTGTTTTAAACACTGGGATAATTTGGTATTTTTTAAAAAAGTTTGCCAATTTCTATATATTGCCCTCCCTGTTTATGTAATTTTCGTTCTTTATCTTCTTATCTACTTGTGCTTTTTTATATTCGGACTTGTATGTAGGTACCTTGGATATGTAAAACACATTAACGGTGTTAGTAGCTATTTGTGAAAGTTTTATTTTAGTAAAATAATTCTTAATTGCACGGCTAAAAGTTTGAGTCTAAATCTGAAACTTTTTTGTACTACATATATGAACAAACCAAATTTGGTTGCAAATATAAATTATACCGGTCTTTCTGAAAATTAGTGCACAGAACTGTGTTTTAATTTGAAACGAAAGAGGTCTACACTTTCAATTTAAAATAAAAAAGTGGGGGTGGCCTGGTTTCAAACCGACGTGCCACGGATTCTAGTAGCTTGCTCTATCTACTGAGCATCACATCTTTGTAAGAAAACATATCATAACACCTTATGTGTATAACCAAATTTTTCAAAAAGGAATCTATAACTTGCAGCAGTTTTCACAAATAAATTTTTAATTTTTAAATTTATAGCACAAAGTTTAAACTTTTGGGGTTTGCTTTAAAACCAGTTAATATTTTTGGATTTTTGAAACATATCGGTTTTGTTTCAAATCTAGCACTGACTGTAAGTTTCTGTTTAAACTTAAAACTATTGTGGCTTTGTTTTAAAACAATTCTAATATCATATCTCCAATTAGAGTTTTGTTCGAGATTTTAGCATCTGAGAGGATTTAACGTTAAATCTTACAAGTTTTATCAAACAAAATTAAATCTCCAAACGCAGAACATTTAAGTTAAATCTCCATTAAATCTTCAATCATTTGTTTAATCATTACAAATATTTCAGGTATGGCAACCTACAATTCATATGTCATGTAATTTTTGATAGGAAAATATTTAAAAATTGGAGCAGTTTTTAAAATCATGTATGACAGATGTTTTTTTTGCAGATTTTATGACCAAATGTGAGTAAAATAATAAAATGCACCAAGATGGAATATTTAGATATGTTTTTGTTATGAAAATGTACATATGTATGTATTTAATTCGAAAATGTGAAATTATTTTTGGGGCTGAAAAACTTCACAAAAGTTGAAACTGTGGCCTCACGTCCACTTTATAAATTTTCAATACGAAGAAATAAAAAACGTCAAATTGAACTACAGTACATTGTGAATAAAACAAGTGTGATATCTTATCCGTCAACTGTGTGACAGGATGTTCAAGATGGCTACTTTTTAGCGTTTTGGCAGCGTTTTGACAGGATGTTCAATATGGCGGCGCTTAGGGCCGGCCATGATTCAATTACACGAGGTTTCGGATGTTACATTTTTGGAAATTTGACACTCCGCACTTTAGTTGTTTTTTTAGAAGGAAAGGAAAAAGGGAAGAATTTAATCCCGTTATTAAAAAGGTATTTAAATTCTATAATAACATGTGCATAAATTTTATTAAAGTTATATTAAAATAACAAATAAAATGTCATAAATCAATGAAATAAGGCATCATATTTGTTGGCTTTCGTTTATTTTATTCGAATTCAAATGTATAGTTTTCTTGTGAAGTCAGACGATCAGAGGACGTTCCACAAAAGAAAGAAAAAAATGTCAGAATGAATTTACTTGTGTTACAAGACTTGCATTTTTTGTAAAACGGGCTCCAGGGCACTGCAAAAAATAAGAAATGAAAATAGTGGTTAAAGTTCCAGCTTCTTCACTAAAAATGGGGCCATTAATATACGGTGAAACAAATACAAAGCAGTAGTAGCCCGCATCTTTCCATTATTTCTGCAGAAATATTTATAAATTTCAAGAGTAAGGAGAAGAGCGAAAGTCGTTTTCATAAGTAATACAGGCAAAAAGTACTACTACTTAGTTGAGTCTTTCGCAAAAATTAGTTTAACATTTTCTGTTTTGAAAACAATGATGGAAGTTATAGACTTCGGGTTCGCATCAGTCTGTCGCAAAAACATTCAGGACAGGCTGCTACACGACGAACAAGTCGACAGATTACCCTCTAACAGAAATTCAGATGAACACTGCCCACAATAGTAATAAAGAAAAATCCAAAGATAGCTCCGCTACTCATAGTGATAGCACAGAAAGACAAGTCCTCCCTGCTTTACATAGCTTCGGATACAAAGTGATTCATACACACAAAAACTCATTATATGAGTGGTAGAACACATATTTATCGAATGGGATGCCATTGCGAAAAGACAAGATCATAGCCCATAAGAGCACACTTATTGAAGCCAAATACTGAAAGTGGCCAGCAGAGCTCCTAATTCCATACTGACAGTAACAGGATCGGCAGTAATCCACCAATTAAGGATAGCCAGAATTCAGGAATTTCGAATATCTTCGTTGTTTTTCTAGGGTTTACCGAAGTACCCCTTCGTAATGCCATCCAAGGTACCCAGAAACCTACCCCTAACAATGACTGCCAAGACATAAGCGAAATGCAAGAAGCACCTTCTAAACTTTCTATTGAAATCAACACAATTATAAAATAATCGACTGCCGTGCTATAAGAGAGTTTTCGATAGCTTTGGGTAGATATCAATCAGCCTAATAGTCAATAACGATTTAAAAAATTTTAAGAAGTGGGCTTAAGTTATTGGCAAGCTAACTTTGATACTATTCCAAACCGTGTAGGCATAATCCAACTTCGGGTAGTACTACTAAAATAGGGTCGGTGAGTATTACCTCATAATTCATTATATTCAAAACAGAAGTAGCCGCTGCACATATAGATGGTATCTGCAAAAGAAATACGCGGCTAAATTAACCAAAATTATAAAAAAAGCTTTTGAATTGTTACTTACAAAAGACTTTCAGCACATTTACTAATTTTTTTTAAACGAATGTCAACAAAACAAGTATCAAAACAAGTATCTAAAACTTTTAATGCTATTTCAAAGTTTTCTTTAATATTGTCAAAGGATTTTAAAAAGAAGTAACACTTCAATTTTTATGAGCAATGTGGAAGTTTGGATTGTGAAAATTAAAGGGTGACATAGTACTACATGGGTAACCTTGAATAATTAAACCATGGGTAAAAAGTGGCTTAAACCGCTGAATGTTTTAAAAATTAGCCTCAAATTTCTAAGCGTGTGCATTCGTACCTGTGCACTACTAAATATTAATAAACAACTTTTTTTTCAGATACTTGCGGTGGAGATTGTGAGATCAGAGCACTCAAAGCCTTCAACAGATGATATTGAAAACCGTCATTTGATTTTTATGGACTATGAAGTTCCTTCCTGGTTAATTGAATGTTATAAGAAAATTGGTATTTTCGGTTTTGGCGCAGCTATTTGTCAGCTTACGACAGATATCGCTAAATACTCGATTGGACGTTTGAGACCACACTTTTTTGCGGTAAGTTAGTGTATGATTTAAAATATACTTATAACAACTACTGGGTGCTGTAGGGACATTTTGTAACCCTTTGGATATAATTGTCGTATGATTTTTCCGATAGGGAGCTTCTGGCATCCCTTGTCAATTTTCGATTTGGAGACATGGTGGTGGTAAAGTCTTCTTACCACTCAAAATTGCACGCGTTGAATCCCTCTCATGGCTCATCATCTGCCCTTGTTATCGAATAATGCATACAATTTACGAGGTACTAAACTAAATAACAAAGTAATTTTTTCTAAGGCAGGTCGCAGTGCACGAAATAAGCTGTGGCCTTAGTTTTTGAGACAATTTTAGTTTTTATTAAATAATTAGCACAAACGTGTAAATACGTGAAAATTAAAGCATACTTTTATTAAAATTGTGCATTTGAAATTTTTTGACACCGTCACCAGTTTCCTTTCTATATAGCTCAACATTTTTTTCTGTAGCTGTACGAAATAAGCTGTGAGCCACTGTACATATGTACATTTTTTCTTCGCCAAATATATGAGGAAAAACCGGTAGATGGTACCGATCTCGAATTTGTATGTGAGTTCTATATGTTTATTTTTCATTTTTATATAGAAAAGTGTGCGTGATAATCAACCGATTTTCAGATTCTTGTCTAAGGAAACTCTATTCTGAAAAGGAAAGATGGTTATAAATAATATCACAACATCTTCAACCGTTTTTGAAATCGATGCAAAGATTTTCAAAAGATTCGAGTGGCCTTAATTTCCACGCGCTTAGTTAGATAGTTAAATACAGTTTTTAAGTCAACCTTATGAAGCTGATCTTATAAAATTTTAGCATTGTAGCTTTATAAATAACAAAAATATCCCGTTAAGTACTGAGTTATCACATAATTTATTTCATTTTTTACAGGAGTTATAGTCCCGGTCAGAAAAAGTAGTATGTATATTGAATTTCATTGAAATACATTTCTTTAAAAAAAAAAAAAGTTTTTGGAAAAAAAAACAAGCGTGTGATGATGACTCCTCGGACAAATAGGCTGACTGATAGACCGATGAATGGATGATCAATGCTACCATAAGGGCTTTTTAGGTTGAAACTACCGATTTTTTCGGTTGACTTAAGTTGGATACCAAAAAAAAAAATCGGTAGGCACTACCAGCGATCAAGTGGCTACCGAAAAAATCGTATTTGGTTTTTTTTTTGTGAAATTTTTTTCTTTATAAAATTCAAGTAATTTTCAAATAATATAAGTTATTTTTTTCGCTAATGTTTGTCATAATTTATATTTGTGGCTGCCGAGTTAAAAGTAATCAAGTAACCGATGCTTGGCTATGGTTTTCGTCAAGCTTTGCCTTATTTTAGTTGGGGTATGTAGCCGCCGTGTTCAATGTAGTCAGACCTATTGCGTTAATTAAATAATTCATCCTCTTTCCTGAAATCGCAATATATACTAATAATTTTAACTGCATATGGGACATTAGGCATGAATTTCGCAAAAAGTACCAACTGGTGCCTCCTATTTTTATACAAACCCCTCTCTGCTGAAACATCATGGATCGAGTGGGTTTTGAGCCGAGATCTAACACCGCTAACAGAAAGGTTTTCCGCACCGAAATACCGATAGCTTGTCTGATCTGCTGATGTTTGTTATACGAGAGAGCAATTAAATCCGCAGCTTTTACATGTAATACATACATGTATGAAGCGATACAATGCCATCTACAGACGCACCATCTGCATCATTGCAGTTTATGTTTCCAATGTAATTTCAGAAATAGGGGAAATTAAATATGGTTATACTATGTACATATGTAGATTGATATTCAAAAAAAAAGTTTAATGTGTAACACATGTGGTTTTAAAAAGACAATGTCGTAATTGTGGACAGAATTATATTCTGAAGCAATTAACAAAGTATTCTTTAAATCTTATGCGTGTTGTAAGAAGTGATGCTATTGCGACCACAGCGTTGCCAGATGTACCACATTTTCGGATCACCTTAGATACCGATGGCTTTGAAAATTAAGAAAATGTTGTTTTAATAAAAGCATAAATAAAAATTGGTAATATTCAGTTAGTTAGCATAGGTAGGAGATTTGTTACCTACCTTTTTCTAACAGTTTTTAAAGATGTTACGTTCATTGTATGTTCACCTTATTCATGATCCACTTTAAATCACGGTGTGGGCGGCTTCAAAGCAATACGTCATCATCATTTATTGGCGCTTAATCGGCTAAGCGATTTTGGCCGTTTTGTAACAAGTCACGCTAGCTATCCCTGTTTCGCGATAGCTGATGCTAATTGAGAGCACCAAAGGAGGTCAAGTCTTTCTCTACCTGCATCTTCCAACTTAGTGGAGATCTCCCCCTTCCTCTGCTTCCAAACTGCGGTGTCGACTGAAATACTTTCTTGACCGTAGCGTATTCGCCCATTCGCATAATATGACCTTATATCTGCGTAAAACTCATACAGCTCATCATTATTCTTCCTTCGTTACCCGCCGTCAAAGAAAATTTTTCTAAGCGGGGTCACCCCTCGGCAGTGATTTATCTAAAGTCAACAACAGACACAACGCGGTCGACTACTAAAGATAATATAATTCTATAAGAAATATTTGTAAGTTTAAAGGCTACCATAAGAGTTCGCGAATGTAAGATAATTTTTGGTAAATCGTTTATGAACAGGGTAAAAAATAATAGACCCAAATGACTACCCTGAGGAACCCCGGACGTTACATTAAACTTCTTAGAAAGACAATTGTTAAACAAAACTTTTTGAGTTCTGTTGGCGAGATAAGTTGGAAGCCAGAGAAGTAATTTATACGGATATTGACCAGATTGAAATGGTTTAGTTGAATACGTCGATTCAAAGAACTCTGCAAATAAATCCGCGATACCATTATCGGAATTAGCATTTTTACACCCAAAAGTGAAGGTAGCTGGAAATCCAGAAATAGTTTTTATAACACATTTGATTTAGGCAATGAAAGTACTAGATACTTTGAAAATTCAGATGGTATTCCAGATCTCTTAAAACGTTTATAAAGCCTAGATTTGATGTTATTAAGTCTCCCAAGTTGTTAAGAGAACCAAGGTGGCTTGTTTGACCGTATACTAACGCATCGGAGAGGAACACAGCTTTCGAAGAAGCGGTTACGATTAACGTAAAATAAGGAAAGTGTTGATTCTAGGTCATAACACGCATACAAATCTGACCAATCATGGTTAGCAATCAATTCATTTAGTTTAAGGAAGTTGGTTTTAAAGAAATTTTCTAACGAGATTTTAATTTTGATGCATCAAACACAGTAGGAGGTAGAACAATATCAAAAGAAATTTCAAGCGTAGGGTGTAGGGGATCCTCAGGAAGAGATAATGCAGAAATACTATTGAAAATTGTACCCACAGAGTCATCCACAAATACCAAATCAAGAATCTTATTCTTACAATTTAACACATTGATCTTAACGAGGGACGTATCAAATAGACAGTTAAGAAATTCATGTTGAGTGCTGGGGGTTAAAAAGTTTGAGTCGCTTATGTTTATCCAGTTCACCGAGGGCGAATTAAAATTACCAAGAACTACTAGACGACCTTTATCTCGTAACTGAGAGTACACATTACGAATAGCTAAAATATGGTAAAAATAAATAACAAATCCAAACGAGGCGGTATATATGAACAGCAAACGAATAAACTGTAACTATGTAATGACAGCTTCATTGCTATAAATTGAAAGCAAAGATTCGACTATTGCTTCTTGGTTTTAGTATTACAAACAAAAATAGATATTTATTGAGTTTAGTTACACTGAAAAGTTAATTTACAAGACTGATTTAATATTTGAACGTATGAATACGAGTGGCCGGTCTTAATCGCGTCTTAACGAATACTACTTTCTCATGCTGGATTGATGTTGTTCGTTAGTACATTCAGGGTTGCAGGATACTGCTACATAGATTCGAACGCAAGGTTGCTTATAAATTGGAAAGCAGGGTGTTACAGTCGGCCATCCTGCTTATGGGGCGACCTCGTCCCCATCATCATAGTTGCATTCTAAACCGTCGTCGATATCATCTTCGATAGGCAACTCGCACCAGGGTTTAAGCTTGTCCACCGAGTAGACAGATGCGTAATGTTTGCGACAACGATTCAACTGAGGTAGATCTTCGACGACGTATTGATCTTTTTCGAGCTTTTTAGTGATAATAAACGGACCCTTGTATCGCGGTTCGAGCTTTCGAGAGGAACCAGTGCTAGGGGGTTTGTTCTCCGCGAGCACCAGGTCACCTTCACTGAATTGTTTGGGTTTTGCACGTTTAGCGTCGTAGCGTAGTTTTGCTAATGCTCGTTTGTCATTAACTCGATTTGCCGCGGCAGTACGCAAGTTCGTTAGCTCTTCGTCGTTAAGCCACTGTTGATCTTGAATGCTAGAAATGATTTTGTTCTTGAGTATATCTCGAGGATGAAACCCGTAAAGTAACTCGTATGGGGTACATCCGGTCGTTGCGTTCTTCATAGTGTTGATACACCACTGGACGTTGCGGACATTATCGTCCCATCGCTTATCATTTGGCGTTGATGGAAGTAGCATAGAAAGTATGGTACGGTTGGTGCGTTCAGCGTGGCCGTTTGCCCTAGGCGTACGGACAGCCGTGAGTATATGTTTGACGTTGTTTTCGGCACAATAGTTTCGGAAATCTCGAGAGGTGAATGCCGTTCCACGGTCGGTGACGAACTTCTCAGGCATTCCCGTGAAGCTACACATGTCGTTCAACGCCTCAATAACACTTTTAGTTGCTGTGCTTTTAACTGGTCGTAGAAATGTAAACTTGTTGAACGAATCGACGATAACTAAGAGATATTCGTTACGTTTCGCGCTTTTAGGAAACGGGCCTAAGTGATCAATATGCACCGTCTTGAAAGGTATCGGGACAATGTCATCGTAATGATAACATGATTCTTCCTTACCCTCCTTTCGCTTATAGTACGCACAATCGACACAAGTTTTTATGTAGCTTTTCATAAAATTGCGCATTCGAGGGAACCAAAGATGTTCTGTTAGTCGTTGAACTGTTTTATCAACACCCATATGTCCGGCGCGATCATGAGAGTCTTGCGTTACTCGATGTCGCAATGTTTTGGGGACAACCCATAGGGTTTTGTTGTTGACGTTGCGAAACAGTCTACCGCTTTTAAGTACGTAGTCACCATCTGTAGTTTTGTTCTTAGAGCAAATTTCGTTTACGATTTGACGTAATTTGGCGTCTTGCAGCTGCATGCTAAATAGCCAATCGGAATCGTCGATGGCCACCTTAGATATGCGTAGATGAGCTGTTTCAGCGTTGGAAGCTTCCTCTACTGGGGCACGACTTAAAGCGTCGACGTGCTCCATCCTCCTGCCAGCTCTGTGTTGAATTTCGATGTCATAATGCTGTATTTTGAGCCACCATCGTGCGATACGTGGTACTAACTCTCTCTTCTGCATTGCTGTACGTATGGCGCTGCAATCGGTTCTCACCGTCACTCTCTTGCCGTATATATAGTACTTGAAGCGCTCAAGTGACTCTACGACCGCTAAAGTCTCTAGTTCGAAACTGTGAAACTGCTTTTCAGTTTTGGACGTTGCTCTACTGAAATTTGCTATGGGCTTTAGATCGTCACCATCTCGCTGCAGCAGAACGCCAGCCAAGCCGATGGCGCTTGCATCTGCGTATATTTCGTGCTCTGCGTTAACGTTGTATTAGACTAGTAGAGGCTGCGAGACTAACTTTTCCTTGAGCTGTTCAAAAGCGTCACTTTGCTCGGGCAGCCACACGAATTTCGTTCCTTTCCGAAGTAGTTTTCTTAGAGGTTCTGAGATTACAGCGTAACCTGGAACGAACTTTCGAAAATAACCGCTAAGACCAAGGAAACGACGTACGTCGCTTACGTCCTTTGGTGTTGCAAATTCTGATATGGCTTGCGTTTTTACCGCACCAGGAATGATGCCTGCGGAGTTATTTCGTGTCCCAGAAACGTTATCGTCTTTCGCATAAAACTACATTTCTTAGCGTTCAGCGTTAAACCCGAATCGCGTAATGCTGTTAGCACACGTCGTAGTTTCGAAACCATTTCCTCTGGCGAATTGCTACCGACCAAGATGTCGTCCATGTACACCAGCATATCGCCCGGCTCGGTCTTTTCTTGAACCTTCGCCATTAATCGCTGGAACACAATGGGTGCATTGGTGAGGCCAAAAGGCATTCTATTGAATTCGTATAAGCCGTCTGGAGTTATGAACGCTGTATACTTTCGGCTGCTGGGTGCGATGGGTATCTGATAGTACCCGGTATTCATGTCCAGTACCGAGAAATACCTGTACTGCTTCGCTTCGTGTAGGCGCTCTTCGATGTTAGGCACAGGAAAGTTCTCCTTCCGAACTGGTTGGTTTAAACGTCGATAGTCTACGCATAACCGATCGCCGCCGTCTTTTTTCTTGACCAAGACGAGAGGACTCGCGAATTCGGAGCTTGACTTAGTGATTATGTCGTTATTTTTAAGTTTGTTGATCATTTGAGTAACTACAGCCCTTTTTGGTGCTCGCACGCGATAGGGTGGTTGTGAGATGACTTTATTACCGATTATATCGATGTGCATTTCGACCAGACTAGTTTTACCGATCCCGTTCAAACCTTCCGCGAACACGTCTTCGAAACCTTTAAGTACACTCGTAATTTGTTCGTGTTGGCTTTTATCTTCTGAAGCATAGGCTAGCTGAGAAATGTCGATATGTTTAGGTACGCTTTGCGTCACGACCCGTTTGTTAACGAATATTGATTTCCCGTCACAGACCTCTAGTTTCAGCGACGAATTAGTTATAATATCCTGGCCGATTAGGAAATCTATTTGAAGCATAATATCATCAACTATGTAAAACGTTGCATCAAGCGATAATCCATCTACCTCAATAGTCAATGAACACTTTTCTCGAATAACATGGGCACCGCCACCGAACCCTTTTAATTGTATTTGACATTCTTCCCGTTCTGCACTGAGTGACTCAATGACTGATTAACGGACCATGTTGCACTGACTACCGGTGTCTATAAATGCTTTAAACTTTTCTTTTTTAACGTAAATATATTTTGTGAAACATTCATCCAGTGATGATGCCTCTAATCGACGTATTTCTAACCCGCGTTTACCGCAGTTCTGGGGTTCACTTTTTGGGTGCACCTTATTACAGTCAACGCACCTTGCACGACGTTGGGGTTTAGGACATTTGCTCGAAATATGACCAGCTTCTTTACAATTAAAACACGTAACATATGATTTTACATTACTGCTGGTTGGGTGCTCCTGCTTGCTGGTGGATGCGTTTTTCGGTTGGGTATCAGTAACTTTACCGCGATTCAGCAAGTAGTTTTCGATTGTTTCGCGCATTTCTTTCACGGTCTTAAATTTTGTTGCTGCGATTGCGATTTGTAAGTCTCGGTGTCGTAAACCTGCGCGGATATAATTAATTATTGCAGATTCACTTAAGTGGTACTGTTTACCGAGAGCGTATATGCGAAAACAATAGTCATTCATTCGCTCACTCGTTTTCCGAACGTTATCGCTCATAGCGCGATGAATTTGCGCCTCGTCGAGATGGATGCCAAATTCTGTTACCAAATCTTTCGAGAATTCATTCCACGTAGTGTGTACTCTGGGCAATGAGTCGAGCCACATACGAGCTGCACCGCGCAGTCTGCTATACACGGCTAACAAAACACACTTCTCGTCGAATTGGTATGCACGTACGACACTACTAACGCGATCTGTGAACTGTTCCACGGTTAACGACTGGGGATTAGTTGGATCGAATTCGGGAATTGTCTCACTTATCTCTTTGACCGTTTGACTTCTGCCGCCCGTTTCTAACGTGCTCACCTGCGAAATTGGTGGAGAATCGGTACCTCGATTGCTTTCATTGTTATTTGCAGTTGTCGTACCTTGTTGCAATAACAATAGAATATTGTCATACTAACACGTAACTCATTTACTTGCGCCTGCAGATTAACACTTGCAATACCCGTTTGTTAGCTAAGTAGCTGAATTTCATCGGAATCTGTATTATCGCATAAACGTTGTATAAGCTCGGCGCGAGTGCCTGAGGTTGGCAAACTTTTTTGATTTAGTATTGATTTAAGTTGCTCGATTCGCAGATCTGAAATCTTAACCGACATTGTTGCGTCAACTGACATTTCCGTGTATTGTTGTGATCGCGTTTTCATAACATTACAAGCTTTTATACAATTCGTTACGATTCTTGATAGTTACTCCTTATTTGACGCTCGTTCGTTTCGCTTATTTTTGTTAACGTTTTTAGCTTTGACGTTTATTTTCTACTCGTTGTGTTCGCTAATCGTTGATTTTCGTTTTGCTTATGCACACTCGTTCTCATAAGCTCATGTACACATATCGTGTTCGTTCGCACTTTCTGCGTTTATGCGCATTCAAAACTGTCTGTATATTATGCGTTGATCGTGTCAGTCAAACGCAAATATTTCACCTTCGCTTTTTTTTTTGTTATTTCCCCAGTGGAGAGTATCCACGGAAAATTTTACCGGCGTTGGTATAACTGTGATTTCCCCTGCGTAGCGGGCAATCAATTCTCGAATGTTCTCAACATTTGGGTTAAACTTCTACTGTACCCATTTGTTAAACGATTTGGGTTATGCTTTTCTGCACAACACTGCGAATTTTAATCGATTTTTGGTGAAATGGCGAGTTTGCCGTCGCTTAAGCGTTTTCGACGGAGCCGTTTGTGAAAAATTACACCGTTTGAGTATTCTACCTACGCGCGCACTTAATTTTGCCACTCTTATTCGATTTAAGGCCGGTCGTCCCTACTTCTGAACTGAAAGCAAAGATTCGACTATTGCTTCTTGGTTTTAGTATTACAAACAAAAATAGATATTTATTGAGTTTAGTTACACTGAACAGTAAATTTACAAGACTGATTTAATATTTGAACGTATGAATACGAGTGGCCGCTCTTAATCGCGTCTTAACGAATACTACTTTCTCATGCTGGATTGATGTTGTTCGTTAGTACATTCAGGGTTGCAGGATACTGCTACATAGATTCGAACGCAAGGTTGCTTATAAATTGGAAAGCAGGGTGTTACAAAATTCTATGTCAGATGAGTTGTATGGCGTCAACAACTCCGATGAAAAGCTTGAATCCGCAGCTTGAAACCACACCTCCACCTCTAGATATACGATCACGCTGATGAACCACATAATTGTTTGAGAAAAGCTCAGATTTAAAGTTTTCAGGTTTTAACCAGGTTTCGGTAAATGCTACAACTTGCGCTGTGAAAGCAAAACTATTAAGAAAAAACGTGTTTAGTTTAGATCGCAAACCACGAACACTTTGGTAGTGGATATTTAGAAAAACTGAGTCAACGTGTATTTCCGCTATGAAAGGCTTCTCAGTGAAAACTCATCTACCTTGCAGATGCCGTTCGGAGTCGACATAAAACATGTAGGTCCCGTCCCGCCAATTTGTAGGAAAAATTAACAGGAGCACGACGCAAATTGGAAGAGAAGCTCTGCATAAAATCTCTTCGGAGGTTGCCGTACCTTACATTTATTTATTTATTTGCTACTCGCCGTCGGTATCACAGACAGGAGAATAAATCTTCTGGAGAACTTTTCTCTCGAACACCCAAAGAGCCATCATCTCACTATCTCCGCTTCCCACGGTAGCCGGTTCTATGCACCGGAGCAATTTTTTTCCCACCAAGGGCTGTCATTTCAGTGTAACCCCATTTAATTTGTTGCGCCCCTCTCACAAATTGTCATCCACTGAGCAGCTCCTTGCAGCTGGACTGCTCCATACCCTCCTGCTCTGGGAAGGTATTGAACCTAACCCCGGTCCCAGGCTGTGGTTCTGCTGCATATGCCGGAAAAGGATTTATCTCAGACGGTCATACTCTTGCCAGTGTGTCAATTGTAAAAGATGGTTACACCGTTCGGGCTGTTCTGGGTTAGAACCCAACGTTCATCGCCCCCAAAATTTCTACAAAACCTTTGTGTCTCCCTGCTGTTCACGTCCAAGGCCGGTCCGCAGTTCACCCCCAAGCGTACCACCCCTACCTCCTAGCAGCAACGCTGCCCAGCAGGCCACATGAATTGTCTGTTGTTGTTCGCGGCAAACGACGCCTCCAGCTAACGCGGCCGCTGCAACCCATCACTGCAATCTACGTAGTATGGAGAGTAGCAATGCAGAACACCAGCTTTTACCCACGTCCCTTTCCTCCTTTTCCGACACACGCACTCACTTAAAAAGGAGTCATAAACTCCTAGTTCCCGACACCATGTGCTCTGTATGCCAGCTAAGAATATTTACGACCGCGACATCGGTCCAATGCAGTTTATTCCTTGGCCGATGCCACCTTCATAGATGCTCTGGAAAGCCTATATCCTTCAAGGCGTCTTCACCATCTCTGATTCCCAGAGTGACGACTGCCCCCGTTGCACTTCAGAATTCTGCAACTTAATTGTAACGAATTAACCGGAAAGATAGCAGAGATAGTTTACTACTTGAATAAAAATAATATTCGTATAGCCGTAATTCAAGAAACAAAACTATCTGCCAGATCGGACCCCCGAATTTACGATGGCTTCAACATTCATAGGAAAGATCACACAAGGAGTAATGGGGGTGGCCTTGCCTTTATCACCCATCACACCATGCAATATTGTCTATTTCAGCCTAACATCAGCCGCAGGGATAAAACCTTAGAAAATCAAGACATAATCATCCGGTCAGGTGATGCTAACCTAGAAAAAATTAACATATATATCCCTCCCGCCACCTGCTGTCCATATAGCTACCGCCTTGACATTACTACGCTACTCCGTGGCGAAAACCGCCTTATCCTTGGCGATTTCAACGTTCACCACAACCTTCATTGCCAGTCGACAGCAAAGGCAGGCAGCTAGCAGAGCAAATAGACAGTACTACTTTCTGCCCGATAAACGGCGAGGCCCCCACAAGAATTGCAGGGGATTGTCACAGCTCACCGAGCCATGGTTGACCGTATCAAAAGCTTTTGATAGGTCTAGCGCTACGAGTACTGTTCTATGGTGGGGGTATTGATTTAAACCGCAATTTATCTGGGTGCTAATGGCATTTAGCGCGGTGGTAGTGCTATGGAATTTTCTGAAGCCATGCTGATGAGAGGTTAGCTGCAAATTTGCTTGGAAATAAGGGAGCAAAATGGCTTCAAGCGTCTTTGCTACTGGCGATAGGAGAGATATCGGACGATACGACTCACCTATGTTAGCTGGTTTCCCAGGCTTTAGTAGCGGGACCACCTTGGCCATTTTCCATTTCTCGGGTATGACAAAGGTAGAAAGAGACAGGTTGAAGACATGCGCTAAATATTTGAAACCCTCTTTCCTAGGCTTTTAAGCATCGGCATAGCTATGCCGTCTGGGCCCACTGCTTTGGATGGTTTAGCGCGACCAATGGCGTCCTCAACCTCTTTAGCGGTGATGGTGATTGGTGACGCGCTGAATTTGTGTTTATGTGCGCGTCTATTGGTTCTCCGTCTATCGATGGAAACTTTGTCTTTGTGCTTAGTCGGATTCGATAGGGACTTTACCGAGGACCAAAGTTTACCCACACCGGTAGAGAGGTTACAACCTCTTAGGTACTCCTCCCATTTCGCCCGCTTGTGTTCGTCCACAAGCAATCTGATGCGTTGGTTTATATCCCTTATTTGGGGGTCGCCTGGATCAAGCTGTCTTATAAGGTCACGTTCTCTCGCTAAGTTTGCGGCCTCCGCCGGGAAGTGGGCCGGATTTCGGGAATTCTCCCGGCGGGAATGAAACGTGCCGAGGCGGATTCAATGACCTTACGGAAGGCACGCTCCCCTTGGCGGGCATCAGTCGGGATAGGGAGGGCAGCGAAGCGGTTGTCTGTAAAATATTTATATTCTTCCCACTTTCCTTTTTTGAAGTTTATGAAAGTGCGTTTTTCGGTGACGATGAAGTCGGCGGTACGCTCGAGCGAAATAAGTATGGGCAGGTGGTCGGATGCCAATGTTACCATCGGCTGCCAGTTGACGCAGTTTACGAGTTCTGCGCTTACGATTGAGATATCTGGCGAACTGTGACAGCTTCCTACCATACGTGTGGGGGCGCCTCCGTTTATTGTGCAGAACGTCGTTTCTTCTATTTGATCCGCCAACATCTCACCCCTACTGTTCGCCCGCAAGTTTGCATGCCATAGATCATGATGGGCATTGAAATCGCCCGAGATAATGCGATTGTTGCCAGTAAGTAAGACTCTGATATTAGGGCGATATCCACTGGGGCAACAGGTGGCAGGAGGGATGTAGATGTTGATGATTTCTAGGTTTGCATCGCCTGACTGGACAGATAGGCCTTGACGTTCTAAGACATTGTCCCTGCGGTCGATGCCAGGATCAAATATATAATATTGCACAGAGTTGTGTATGATAAACGCGAGGCCGCCTCCATTTCCGCTCTCGCGGTCTTTCCTGTGAACATTATACCCAGAGCAGGTCTGCAATGCAGATCTTGCTGTGAGTTTAGTCTCTTGAATCGCAGCAATGCGGATGTTGTGCCGCTTCATGAAATCGACTATCTCCGTAATCTTCCCAGTTAGTTCAGTAGAGTTTAACTGCAGAATTCTGAAGTGCATAAAGAAGGCGCTGAGCAAAATGGAGGAAAGAGTGGTTAAAGCAGAAGCCCAGGTTGAATGCAATGAACAACTGCGAAAGGAAATTGTGCTACTAAAAAAAGAGTTAAATGAATGCCAAAACAAATCTGTCTCCAGTGACATAATAATTAATGGCCTCCCCGTCAGTGATGGTGAAAGCATTAAAGGCACTGTTAACAAAATGTGCCAATCATTGAAGGTGCCAGTATTGCCTATTTCCTCGGCGTTTCGTGTGCCTAACAAAAACAACAGCAAAACACCTGCATCTGTCATTGTGCGACTGAGCTCTTCTGATGATCGATCTACAGTCTTTAAAGTAGTGGCCCGTTTTTGCAAAGAGAATAAGTGTCCACTAATGCATCGTGATGTAGGAATAAATTCGGACGGGAAAATACACATACATGAGTGCCTAACCAAAAACAATCGTGAGCTAATCCATTTTGCAATGCAGTTGAGAAGAGAGAAAAAGCTCGTTGCTGCTTTCTCAGTTCGTGGATATGTGTATGTTCGTGTACGTCCAAATTGTAAAGCTTTCAAGGTGACTGATATCGAGAGTATTGAGCGTGTTGTTGCTGCACACACCTGATTATGTATGATTAATGTTAAGTGTATCTAATATTATATATTATCTTTATTTTTTCTCTAATCTTCTTTTTCAAACAATCTACTGTCCTCCTACACTCTCATCCTATCATATGTTTAATTGTTGTCGCTACCGTTTTTTTCTCTATTTTGCAATCATGTTTTTAATTGTCTGTCTTTCTTTATTTTGTCATTCCTCCATTGTTTTTGCCTTGGTCTCTTGTACACACATGCGTGTTGCTTGCCTGCCTTTGGTTCGTTCTGTTTTGGTTCAGCTTTATGTGTATGGGGTCATTCCATAGATCTCGCCCTGGTGCTAATGAAAATGAAAGAATTTTGATTGATATTTTTTGTAAGCAAAATCATGGCTTCAATGCAGTACATTTTAATGCTCGTAGCCTTAGCCATGATAAACTCGATATTGTTAGGTATGTTTTTGAGGATTCTGCGGTGGATGTGTGTTTGTGTCTCTGAAACATGGTTCTGATTCCTTATCTCAACTTTTCGATTAATGGGTACAATCTATTTCGGAATGATCGTAGTTACAAAAAAGGAGGGGGAGCTGCAGTGTACTGTAAAAAAACACTCAAATCTAGACTACTAAAAACTTCTAATTCCTGTGATGCTGAATATATTTTCACTGAACTGTCAGATGGAGTAAATAAAATTATGGTAATATGTCTTTAAATAAAAAATAAATGTAAGGCGCGATAACCTCCGAAGAGATCTAAGGCCGAGCTTCTCTTCCAATTTGCATCGTGCTCCTCTTGATTTTTCCCTACAAATTGGCCGGACGGGACCTACATGTTTTATGCCGACTCCGAACGGCATCTGCAAGGCAGATGAGTTTTCACTGAGAGCTTTTCATGGCAGAAATACAATCGGAGCGCTTGCCAGACACTGCCGAGGGGCGACCCCGCTTAGAAAAATTTTCTTCTAATTGAAAAATCTTATTTCTAAAATTTTGATGTTGCTTTGCCCGGGAGTTGAACCCAGGGCATACGGTGTGATAGGCGGAGCACGCTACCATCACACCACGGTGGCCGCCATATGTCTTTACAACCCCAAAAAAACTTTTTCATTAGAATCATTTTTTGTTGATTTGTCCGAATTTGTAATTGATTATGACCGTGTTTTGATTTGTGGTGGTTTTAATGTGAACCTACTTGTTAATGATTCCTACAGTAGTAAACTACTTGACCAGCTTGCAACAGCAGGTCTATGTGTTGTCAATAGTGCTAACCCTACGAGATTTGATAATAATTCTGTACCCAGTCTTCTTGATTATTTTGTAACTTGTGATCCCTGGCACGTCCTAAAATTTGAGCAAATATGCTTTGTTTCTGACCATGATTTGATTTTCTGTACTATAGATGTTGAAATGAACCGTTCTGATTTAGATTGTACGTTTGTGTATCGTGATTTTAAATCGTTGAATGTTAATGCGTTGTACTCCGATATATGTGGTGTTGATTGGACTGACTGTTGGTTTCTTGACACGGTTGATACCAAGTTAGATTTTCTTAATAATAACTTGACCAGATTGTTTAATGTGCATGTGCCTATTCGTTGTGCAAGTGTTATTAACAGTTCGTGTCCCTGGTACAATTCGAGAGTTCGATCGGCTATTAAGAAACGTCAAAAATATTATGGTAAGTGGCGTAAAAATAGGACAGATATTTCCTGGTGTCGATACAAAGTGCGAAATGAAACAACAGCTATTATCAGGCAGGCAAAGTGTAGGTACAGTAAATCAAAGCTAGATCCCTCACTTCCATCCAAGGAGTTGTGGAGAAACTTAAAAAGGTTTAAAATACATGGCAAGGATACTACTAAGTGTGAAATAGATGTGGATGAACTAAATGACTTTTTTGTTAGCACTAACAATGACGTAAATGCTCCAGCCCTGCTAAAAGATTACTCCTCCTATGTCGGTCCTGATAACAAATTTCAATTTGATACAATTGGCGAGGTTGATGTTTTGAAGGCTTTATTAAGTATAAAATCGAATGCTTTGGCGGAGGATGGAATCTCTCTAAGATTTATTAAGATCGTAATAGAGTTTATACTAGGTCCGCTTACTCACATCATAAATTTCTGCTTCGCCTCTTCATGTTTTCCCACGATGTGGAAGAAAGCAATTATTCTTCCTATTGCAAAAAAACTAATGCTACGTGTGCAGGTGATTATAGGCCTATCAGCATACTGCCTACATTTTCGAAGGTATGTGAAAATTTAATGGCAGCACAAATTTCTTACTTTATCCAGCAAAATAAATTACTCAGTCCGTTGCAATCTGGCTTCAGACCAAAGCACAGCTGCTCTACAGCAATGGTTAAAGTATTGGATGATATAAGAACTAGTTTTGATACTGGCGACCTAACACTTCTTTGTTTACTAGATTTCTCCAAAGCATTGGATTCTGTGAATCATGAGCTGCTATGTACGAAGCTGAAGTATTACTTCGGATTTGAGGATAGCTCAGTCAAGCTTATTGCCAGTTATCTTAAGGATAGAACGCAGAAAGTTAAATCAGGAAATTCTTTGTCGCAGTCTAAACCTGTGTATGCTGGCGTACCGCAAGGGTCGGTCCTTGGTCCACTTCTGTTTAGTCTATTTGTGAATGATATTTTTGATATGTGCCAGTATGTCAATATTCATGCATATGCCGATGATATGCAGTTACATTTGTCAAGTCGTATCGGTCTTGTTGAAGATTTATGTTTCAAAATTAATAATGATCTGTCTGCAATCTCTCTTTGGGCTAGTGAAAATTCGTTGTGTTTGAATGCATCCAAGTCTTATGTCTTGCCTATATGTCATAGTGTTGTATATAATATTGACCTTCCTGCGTTGTATATTGGAATTAGTCCACTTAAATTTGTTGACAGAGTAAAAATTCTAGGTTTTATTGTGAACTGTAAACTTACTTGTAGTGACCATGTCAACAGGGTAGTTACCAATATTTATGCCATATTACGGAAGTTAAGAGTCTCGGCCCCATTCACACCCGTTGAAACCAGGCGAAAACTTGTGCTGCAGTTCATTATGCCACTTATAACGTACGCCGATACAGTATATGGTAAGATGGACTCAGTGTCATACAACAAAGTTGCTGTAGCATTTAACAATGCTACGAGATACGTTTACGGGATTGGTAGATATGATCACATATCTGCCTGGCGAACGAAAATTCTTGGGTGCAGCCTTGAAAATTACCTAGCCGCCAGGAATTGTATCTTTATATACAAATTATTATTGTGGAAGACACCAAATTACTTATTCGAAAGGTTGAGACCAGTGAGATCACTGAGACATCAGAGTCTGGTAGTACCATCGCACAATTACTTAACTTCATCTAGACTATTTTTCAATAGCGCGGTTAAATTATGGAATTCAATCCCAGATAATGTGAAGGCTGAACTAAATAGATTCAACTACAAGGATGTAATACTCAAGTACTTCAAAGCTGTATGAAAACAATGCAAAAACATTGTAAGGGTGTTTAAGATACCTGCTTCTCTTTTCTTTCCCCTTTTCCCACTTTGATGTTGACTGTCTTTTCTTTCGTTAAGGTTAGATGTATTCTAAATTTGTTATTTAGATTTAAGTTAGAATATACATATTTACACTGTTTTATGTTTAATAACCTAGTTGAAGTACTTCTAAAAGACTATATCTGGTCTTACTGTGTACTACGTTGGTAAATAAATAAATAAATAAATATAAGGGGAGACGCCGCCACTCTGGGGGTAAGTGACGGGTGACTACGCCTGGGTTGTGGAAGGCCAGGACGCAATTGCTGTTGTGGCCCTGGGACTGGGCGTCCTTGGGCAAGCATTGGGGTACCCGGATGATTTGATCTTCGCCTTTTTGCTTTTGGTGTGCCCTTGTTGACCTTGCGCGTTTATTTTTGTGTGTTTTATGGCTACGTGTTTGTTCCCTGTACCTGGGAATTGGTTTTGCCGTTTGTAGATCAGGTTTAAAGGTTCAAATATCTCGTCGGAGCTGGTACGTACATACATCCTATTTTATATGTAGAGATAACTAAATCTACAAAAAAAAAAAATTAAAAATAGATGTGCAAAGAATTCGCAATGGTTTTTTCTTTCGACTATTAGAGAATACTTGCGACTATAACATATGTAAAATTTAGCCCGGATGTCCGCGGATGTATGTAACTATTTTGTCCCTAAAATTAAAAATATAGAGAAAAAATACCTTTTCTTCTTAATAACGGAATGTTAAATATATTTAAAATACTCTAATTGCGAAATAATTACTATTAAAAAAATTTACTTTCCTTAGAGCTTAGAATCCATCAAAAAAATTATATAAAAGTGTTCACTTAAAAGAAATATGAAGCTTAATATTCAACAAGAATTTTGCAAATTAATCAATGCATTTTACGGCCACTCCTGCCTTCTTACTTCAATTACTCAATATATATGAGCAAAAATATCAAAAAAAAAAGCAAAAATCCCATTATTTTGTTTGTTTTCTTTCATTTCTCATTACACTTTTCTTGGAATAAGAACTTTGTTTTTGTCCAGCTAGCTTGTTCTACACGAAACACTGTGCGCTGAGGGAATAAACTACCTAACGCAAGTTTTCAACCTGTCGCTGAAGTCCTTTGTCATTCCTGAACAATGGAAAATGTGAAGGATAATTCCAATACTAAAGCCTGGCAAAGCAGCTAACGAAGGAGAGTCATATCGACCGATATCACTCATTTCGTCAGTAGCGAAGACATTGGAAACTGGTTTTCTCCCTCATTTCACGGCAAATCTTAGCCTAGTCACGCACCAACATGGCTTCCGTAAAATGCACAGCACCACCACCGCGCTAAATGCCATAAACACCCAGATTAATTACGGAATAAATCAGGAAAAACCCCATCATAGGACGGTGCTCGTGGCACTTGAACTGCCAAAAGCTTTTGACAAAGTCAACCACGGCACGCTACTCCCAAGAACTTTTAGGCTCGCACCTTCCCCTTGTCTAAAAAGATGGACCGCAAATTATCTGAATGGTCGGCAAGCGTCGGTTCAATTTAGGATCGAACTCTCAAAATCTAGAAAAATTAAATAGGGGGTACCACAGAGTGGTGTCCTATCTCCGCTTCTGCTTAATTTCTACATATCAAAACTCCCTCCCCCACCAGAAGGAGTTACAATAATTTCCTATGCCGACGACTGCACGATTATGGCAACAGGACCTGGCCCTTCGATTGATGAATTAGTTTCTAAAAAAACAGCTATCTCCTCGGCGAAGAAACTACCTCGCGCAACTTGGCACTATCACTGACAAAATCCCGGCCACTCTGTTTACTACGCGGAAGGAACAGATGTCGCAAATATTGGAAGTTGACGTCGATGGTGTCACACTACCGACTGTCAGTCACCCAAAGATCTTAGGGTAACATTCGTGCGTCTTGAAGGTCAGAGAGACGCATGCCACCGAAATTGTATCTAAAATACAAAGCCGCAACAAATCCTCAAGTCGCTTTCTGGCAGCATCTGTGGAAAAGATAAAGAAACGTTGCTAACCACGTAAAAAGCAATTGTCCGGCCGCTCATCAGCTACGCGTCACCAGTTTGGTCGCCTGATATTAAAAACACATACTGGAACGGCCACCGGATGTCTTCTTATGACCTCCGAACACCACCTACATAGTGAGGCCAAAGAACCCAATATACCCTCAGACTCTGTAGTTAGGGGCCACAAACCCTCTTTTGATAGGTTGATTATTGACTTATAGTTTTATTTCTGTTTGGTCTACGAACAAACTTTTAGGTGACCAGAAAAAAGACATTTTTGCGCTTCCAACAATTATAATAGGGAGTTAAGAATTTGTGTATTTAATGTAGGTAATTTACCATTGGGGAAATGTGGCATGAAATTTGTCAATTCCAACACTAGAAAAATATTTTTTTGATAAAGTAAACACAATTTAACTATTTTTTAACGTTGTCAATAACTTTTTTTGTGTGAAATTTCAACGAAAACACTGCGTCTTTTGCTAATCAACTAGGTAATGTGGTGAATTATGTACCTACCACCAGTTTGACAATTTCTCTTGCTGTCCGTCGTTGATTATTCCCTATCAATTTACGTCTCTGGTTCAGGCATCCGTGGGATTCCATTTTCTGCAAGCAAGCGTGAAATAAACGCTTCAACTAGCTTAACAGTTTCGTCTTGGGAGAACCATACAGGTGGTGGAAGGCAATGAACAAATTGGTACTTTTTTAGCTGCTTTGACATTTCTATTTCTAGCTCAGTACGATTTTGACACTAATCAGGCTCAATTATATGGTTGGCTCATCTCATCAGCTGATTTTATTTTATTTTTTTCATTTCACTGGTATAGGGATTGTCAAAAGAAGAGGAAAACCCAACAATGACAATTATTTACTGCCGTGAGGGTAACATCACTTAAAGTAATTTTTTAGGAAATGCATCTAATTTGGCGCATTATTTTGCCACAAAACACAAGAATTGCAAATTTTTATGTTTTCTCTCCATTCCATTCGCCTAACACCAACACGTATGTAGATTTTGACAATCTGAACAAAGGTATGTAGTTGCTGTAGAGATGAGCCAACCATTTAGTTTAACCATGACACTAATCCAGAGAATTACAGGAACAAAATACATGGAATACGTGTGTATGTATGTATGTCGCCCTTCCGCAACGCTGTTATTTTGTTATTTTCGTTTATCTGCACATTCGTTTGTACATATCGTCCGCCCGTTCACAATAGTGCCCTTTTTTGGTCGACTGTTGCTTAAGCGAATTGATCTCAAACCGGTTAGCCAACTGAACTAGCTTCCTTTGTGTTGTTGCCTTGTATGCGATTCCGTAATCTACCTCGCTTTTTATTTCGCCTCGATTGTAGAAAAAAGCGACTTAGGTATCAGTTAACACTTTGCCGTATTTCGTTAAAATTTCGAAGACCGAAGACAAAAAATCAGGTTACTCGCTTATCGGACTTTTAAGATTAAAGAGCGGTACGCAGATCACAAGTAATTGTTCAAGAAAAATTTAGCCTTTTTTCTTGCGTGAAAAATGGTAGTATGGAAGTAATTTTGACGTTTAAATATCCACGGTGAGTAGTGAAACAAGCAAGAAGAAGAGCACATAAACAAAAGAAATGTAATGTCACTTCCCTTATAAGTTCCCGTTTCTCCTTCTCCGTGAAATTCACTATGCGCTTTTTGCGTTTTGGTGCTGCAGCTATTGTTATTTCCATTTCTGAAATAAAATAATAATTATTTATTGCAGAAAAATTAAAAAACCATGTGCTTACCTAATTTTAGCAGTTTGTTTACCTTTTTTCTTCAAGAAATATATGGCACTGCACATATTTCTTGCGGAAACCGGTGTTACCGTATGCAAATTTGATGGAAAAATAATACTAACGCCCCGTTTCTGAGCGTTACCGGTAAAATAGTACCCAGAACGTTATGTAACCGAATATCGTTACCAGTTCTTTTATCCGCGATTCTGGCCCAAGTGGTAACGCTGTCATCACCGAAAAACTCACCAGTGTCCGTGGGGAAATTTGAAAGGTAGTTTTCTTCGCTTTCACGGTTGCCACTTTGGTCCATTTGGACCAAAAATTGTCCCTTCCAACCCAATTTGGTCCGCTGGTCCCTTTTCTTCAATTTTGGTCCTTTTTACGCAGTAGCCACGATTGGTACTTTTCTTTCTTTTTCACTCAGGTAAAAATTCACAATATTGCCCAAAAATTCGCCACACTTTCGTTAGCCCCCATATAATTTTGAACTTACTTCAATGGAACTCTCACCATAAAAAATTGCTGTCAATAAAATGTACCAGAACAATAACATTTCACCTAGGATATAATTTATGCCAGGCATTAAAAAGAAAAGTGTTGGCAAACACATTGTCGTCAATTGTTGATGAAATAACCGGCTAATCAAAAAAACTCTTCTTTTATAATAATATTAATAACGGCTAAATATTTCTATCGGTTATCAAACACTATTGGTGATTTCTTTTCTACAAGAAAATGTCGCCACTTTCAGGGGCAAAAATTCTTAAGATTCTCACTTCGCCTTGTCAAATTGTAGCCACTTTAAATGTTCAGTGCCACCCTGCATAACTCGAAAAGAACAAAAATTTTAACCATTTTTACAAAAAAATGCAGTACGTGTGGTTGTTCGCTGTCAACTGGTATCGCAAATTGCTTTTGAGTGAGGCATGATGCGACACATACGTACATATATAGCATTCGCTTCAGCTTCGTGTGATTCATCAGCTAATTGACAGGGCTGTTTTCTGCACCGTCAATGGCAGCGAGGGCAAGTAATGTTGCATTTATGGCCATTTTTAGGGGTAGGTTGTTGAGAAAAGATAATGATGCCCTCTATCAAATCATATGTAAAATATATGAAAATAAGAATTGCTTCTCGCCTAGCATAGCTTATAGAGAGCACTCTACCGTGAGCCTAACACTTTCAAAACTTATCCAAAGAAATTCTATGCATTACTTCTCGTTTGGCATGTTGATATTTAAATCTTTCTCACCCAGCTCAATGAGTTCAAGGAATTCCAGGACTATTGTGGTGTTAAGCCACGCAAGGTAATTGAAAACAAAGTATCTTTGCACAAGAAAAGTTTTTAACTCGAAGACAGAAGGAAGCAAATGAAGAGATTTGAATTCGAAAGAAAGGTTTTGTATAAAATTATTCCCGTAGGTCCTAGCAGAACCCCTGAGGCCTGGGGTCAAAACTCACACTTACTGAATCTAGGCTCTGATATGAAGTTTAAACGTAAAGGAAAAAATAAGCATCTATAAAAATAGCACTAACAAAATTGCCTAGTTTCATTTATTATTTACTGAGTTTTCCACTCACATAGTTCGGCAACAATAGAGCGCAAATTTTGAGCCGTTTCATACTAAAACCTAACTGCACCATACATTTTATTTCATTGCAATCAACAACATAATGCTAGAACCAAGAGCTTTGTGACCAAAACTAGGTTCACAACTTTGGTTGGTGAAATACATAGACTTATCCTATGTCAAAATATGGTACCATTTTTGGCTGCATGCACATATATTTGTATGTTCAACTTAAATTAAAGGAAATTCATCACTATGTTTATTAAAATTTTATATGGAAAGATCCTAAAATTTTGTATTTTATACTAATATAATAAAACAAAAATTTGGTCCTTTTTTTCGATGAATTTTGGTCCCAAATGAAAACATGGTATGGCAACCGTGTTCGCTTTACCGAAAATGTCTCACTTGTAAATACGAGGTTAACGAATAAACGGGACGATGTGTATATGCATATTACGCATGATAAGTTTCTACATATGTAGGTATATTGTAATTTATTCTGTGAAAGTACATAATGTAAACAAATATGTATAGCAAGAGGCAACACGTTTTTACTATTATATTTACTTATTTGCGCTTACAATTCTTTATTTTCCAGTTTTGCCTTTTTCTAAACAACAGCTGTTGTGTGGTTATTTCGATGTAACCACCTACTTTTGTGGGTAAAAAATTATCCAGCTACTTTCGCGGGTAGAATACCAAAAGGGTGTAAAAGTTGCCACATGATTTCGTTACCGTGGTGAAGAATGTTGTTACCACACTAGAATCGGGGCGTAAACTAGCGTACTAAATTTCTTGTAAACTGTACTACCTCAAGAAAATTTACCACAAGGAATTTTCTTGAGCATTTCTTGAGCGTTTTTTGTATGGAATTTTTACTTTCTTGTGATCTGCGTACCGCTCTTAAGTCGCAAGGAAAAGGATCCAAATTTAATATACCAAAAAACTTTAATATACCTGCACACATTAACTTACAAACGAAAGGACAGTACGAAAACTCCACGTGACGATGTACGGACGTGAAAAAATAAAATGTATGTACGAGAATATTTGTGATATTTAATATAAAAATATTGTCATGTTAATAAAATTTGCTTATGGTTGTAGTTCCCTGAAAACGGCTATCGTTGAGTAACTGAAATATATCGGAGAAAAACAACATGTGTGTGTTTTTTTTTTTTACAATTTTTAAAACCTTGATCCAGCTACATATCTTACGATATTTAAAGTAATACAGCCCCCAAATTTCAACAATCGCTAACGCTAAAACTCAATCGCCAAAAAAATCTAAAACAGTATCAAGTGCGCAGAAAAGTAAGGGTAATAGTCTAGTTGAGGGGTCGACTGCTAATACGCTACCAAAAATATCGAGGGAGGTGTCAAACGACGCGTATTGATCTCGAGAACAATAATCCGATGGCGGAAAAGAAAAATTTTGTCTCTGTCCGGAGATATTTGCATTTGAAGTTGGCGATTTCCATGTGGTTGTTGTTGTGTTTGTACCCCCAAAAAAAATTGTGCATCACCGTGGCGGTAGCCACGGTTATACCACACACCCGGACTTGGCATGGCGTAGCCCAGGGTTATTTTTTAAATTCGCGGCCGAAGGCCGCCAACGCAGAAAGGTGTTCTGCGCAAAAATACTATGGATCCGACCCCCGGTTTCGGAGGTACCCGCGGGTCTTTTTTCGGTTTTTCATTAATATCTTTTGAACGCGTTAACATTTTTATTTTCCGCCTTCGGATTATTAATACTGATGTCAAGACGCGTCGATATTTTTGGTAGCGTATTAGCAGTTGACCCCTCAACTAGACTATTACCAAAGTAAGCTACATTTAGAACGATATGGTCATAAGGAATAATCGCCTAAGTACTATGTAAAAGTATTGGAGTTAGGCTGTTATTTCTTGTGCTATATGCTACTAAATGTTGTATACTTTTCTGCGCATTTGTTACTTTTTTAGTTATTATTGGTGATCTAGTTTTAGCAAAGAGGAGAAAATGATAATAGCTATCATCCGGTGGCAAAATCCTGAGCCAGATAAATAATTTTGCATGTAAATGCAACAACAACGATTTGAGCCAGATAAATACAGATAGAAGTCTGGTTCAATTTGTGAGCCAGATAATTTGTTAATTACTTCTTTTTAGGTTGGCAACGCTTAATATACCTAATTTTTATACTCAGTTGAGGAGCTCACAGAGTATATTAAGTTTGATTGGATAACGGTTGGTTGTACAGGTATAAAGGAATCGAAATAGATATAGACTTCCATATATCAAAATCATCAGGATCGAAAAAAATTTTGATTGAGCCATGTCCGTCCGCCCGTCCGTTAACACGATAACTTGAGTAAATTTTGAGGTATCTTGATGAAATTTGGTACGTAGGTTCCTGAGCACTCATCTCAGATCGCTAATTAAAATGAACGATATCGGACTATAACCACGCCCACTATTTCGATATCGAAAATTTCGAAAAACCGAAAAAGTGCGATAATTCATTACCAAAGACAGATAAAGCGATAAAACTTGGTAGGTTAGTTCAACTTATGAAGCAGAATAGAAAATTAGAAAAATTTTGGACAATGGTCGTGGCACCGCCCACTTTAAAAAGAAGGTAATTTAAAACTTTTGCTAGCTGTAATTTGGCAGTGGTTGAAGATATCATGTTGAAATTTGGCAGGAACGTTACTCCTATTACTATATGTACGCTTAATAAAAATTAGCAAAATCAGAGAAGGACCAATTTTTTTTAAAGTAAAATTTTAACAAAAAATTTAGTATCTTTACAGTATATAAGTAAATTATGACAACATTCAACTCCAGTAATGATATGGTGCAACAAAATACCAAAATAAAAAAAAATTTCAAAATGGGCGTGGCTCCGCCCTTTTTCATTTAATTTGTCTAGGATACTTTTAATGCCATAAGTCGAACAAAAATTTACCAATCCTTATGAAATTTGGTAGGGGCATAGATTTTATGACGTTAACTGTTTTCTGTGAAAATGGGCGAAATCGGTTGAAGCCGCGCCCAGTTTTTATACACAGTCGTCCGTCTGTCCTTCCGCATGGCCATTAACACGATAACTTGATCAAAAATCGACATATCTTTACTGAGCTTAGTCCACGTATTTATCTGAACTCACTTTATCTTGGTATATAAAATTAACGAAATCCGACTATGACCACGCCCACTTTTTCGATATCGAAAATTACGAAAAATGAAAAAAAAAATGCCATAATTCTATACTAAATACGAAAAAAGGGATGAAGCATGGTAGTTGGATTGGTTTATTGACGCAAAATATAACTTTAGAAAAAGCTTTGTAAAATGGTTGTGACACCTACCATATTAAGTAGAAGAAAATGAAAATGTTCTGCAGGGCGAAATAAAAAAACCTTGAAAACTTGGCAGGTATTACATATATAAATAAATTAGCCGTATCCAACAGATGATGTTATGGGTCACCCTGGTCCACATTTTGGTCGATATCTGGAAAACGCCTTCACATATACAACTACCACCACTCCCTTTTAAAACTCTCATTAATACCTTTAATTTAATACCAATATCGTACAAACATATTCTAGAGTCACCCCTGGTCCACCTTTATGGCGATATCTCGAAAAGGCGACCACCTATAGAACGAAGGCCCACTCCCTTTTAAAACCCTCATTAATACCTTTGATTTGATACCCATATCGTACAAACAAATTCTAGGGTCACCCCTGGCCCACCTTTATGGCGATATCTCGAAACGGCGTCCACCTATGGAACTAAGAATCGCTCCCTTTTAAAATACCCATTAACACCTTTCTTTTGATACCCATATTGTACAAACAAATTCTAGGGTCACCCCTGGCCCACCTTTATGGAGATATCTCGAAACGGCGTCCACCCATCGAACTAAGAATCGCTCCCTTTTAAAATACCCATTAACACCTTTCTTTTGATACCCATATTGTACAAACAAATTCTAGAGTCAACCCTGATTCACCTTTATGGCGATATCCCTAAATGGCGTTCACCTATAGAGCTATGGCCCACTCCCTCATAAAATACTCTTTAAAGCCTTTCATTTGATACACATGTCATACAAACACATTCCAGGGTTACCCTCGGTTCATTTTCCCACATGGTTATTTTCCCTTATGTTGTCACCATAGCTCTCAACTGAGTATGTAAACTTCGGTTACACCCGAACTTAACCTTCCTTAATTGTTCAAAAATAGATGTCTCTGCTTAGCCTTTCGCCGTATGAGTTAAATGAAAAACAGCGGCGACATCTGCCTATAACATTTCACGTGTGCGAAAATTTCACGACATCTGCTTCTCAAGTCTCTCAATGATCCAGAGCATTCCCGTGAGAATTGAGCGTGAGCCAGAGCTGTAAAACTCACTGAAAGACGGCAAATAAGAGACGTAATTTTGTACTTTTTGCGAAATCATTTGTAATGTCCCAAATGCGGGGTAATATTAAATTGCTTCTACAAATTTTCATGGGGTATTTTTGTTTGTTTTAAGGGATTGGTATTCATTAAATAATTCCAGTAATCACAATATATGTATAAACTTCGTAAAAATGTGTAGAATTTAATTTTCTAATACCCGCCAATCAGGTGCATTTACAAATAAATATCGAACCATTGTTTACTATATAGTTTGGCAGCTTAATTCGAGGTTATGTTGCGAATAGAGTGGAAGGCACTCGCAGGCCGTGAAAATAGGCACTCGAATGGAGTGGAATGAAGAACAGTAGGAAGACCAGAGTTGCATTGGATCAATCACTGCATCAAAATTAAAGATAAATTTAGAAAAAATAATTAAATACTTGAGTATAAGCAAACATTTTCTTTCAATTACTGCAATTAAGGTGTCCTAGATGATATATATTCCAAAATTATAACATTTAACTTCAATTTCCCTAAGATTTCCGTAATATGGCCATTAGTGATGTTTGTGTGTGTGTGCAAATTTTGAGCGAACAGCTGTTAGTTGCGCTACTTCGTAAAGTTTACAATGTATCGAACTGACGAAGTTTGGAATTCGGTGGCAGTGTTCCTTATTGCTTACAACCGCTTATGCCAGTTTTTGCTGGGTATGTATGTATGTATTTATGGATTAGTTTGTGGAATGCTTTTTAGAAGTTTAAAATGCAGCAGAAATAAAAGTATGGCCAAATCAAGGTATTATTAAAATGTTTTCGCGCCACCTGCTGGTGAGTTTTCGACATACAAAGCTATGATTCCACCACTGGAATGAAACCTGGAACCTGGATCCTGGAAAAATTTCCACTGGATTCACCACACCACAAACTTTAACCACCACAACTTTGTATGTAATGTATGGAGACATTGGTGCTTTATCGGTAACCGTATCGGAAACCTTATAACAGCTGATTCGACCAACCTTATGAGAATCAATTCAATCTATTATTGGTGCCGCTAAGGTCGTAACCGTATCGTAGCCAACCAATTGGGTTTTGGTTTACCGTCGTAACGATAAACAGCTGATTACGTTAGGGATACGGATACAGCGATACGACATACGGCACCAATGACTCCGGCTTTAGGCACACAAAATACACTGATTGGAGTTCTAGAGAATAAAAATAAAAATTCTGAACAGATTAGCTGAATAAAAAATGTACAAATAATTGTTAAATAATAAATACAGGCAGTGGTGTTTATTGGTGTGGGGTGAATGTGACCTACAGAAGGTGAGTCGCAAGACGTACCGAATTAACATCATTTGGGTTCTAGAGATCAAAGAAATCGGTGATCAGTGGATTCCTATAGATGCGGCAAGAAGTAATAACAGCCAAAGAAAGTGAATTTTCCCACTTGGGAGCGTGAATTTTAAACTATCGCTACCCCATTTCAAGAATTTTAGAAGAAATTACCTACATTTCCATTTATTATTCGCTATTCAAAGTAAAATTAATTCATTTATATGTAGGTATGTTCAAGTATATCTGTTATCACGAACGACAATAACCGTAAAGATGTTTCCATTTTGTTAATAAAATGAAGATTTTATGAACAAAAAACCAACCAACTACATTCTCCAATGTGCAATAACAAACGAATTCGATATATGTAGGTACATGTGTAGGAAGGCTGCAGGCGGGTGTGCGCTGATGGCGAACCACTCTGCTTCCCAAAACTTCAAGTTACATATAAGAAATTTACTTAGGAAAATTGTATTTAACTTTTGTTTATTCTCATATTTAGGTTTGTCAGCCTATTATGGCCGATGGCACTACATGCGCTGATCCTGTCAACGTGGGAAAATATATTGAGGACTTCACTTGCAAGGGCGACGATTCGACTAAGCGAATGCTGAAAGAAGTACATCTCTCATTTCCCAGTGGACATTCAAGTTTTACATTCTACACGATGGTTTATGCTGCGGTAGGTTTCAGTTAAAAAATTTTCTCATAGATGTAGATAAGTATTTGAATTATTCTGATATTCACCGTTTGTTACTTTAGCTTTATCTACAATCGCGCATGAATTGGAATGGGTCCAAATTGTTACGACATTTCTTGCAATTTCTATTTCTTATGATTTCTTGGTATACAGCTCTAAGTCGAGTTTCCGATTACAAGCACCATTGGTCTGATGTTTTAACTGGTTCGGCGATTGGAGCACTCACAGCTGTGATCGTGGTAAGTTTATTACCTAGCTTTTATTAGCTTGGGCTGTATGCATGTAAGAAACGGGATCTTTGAGCATAATTTTCACCAGTTTCCAGAAGTTTTATTAATTTGATAGTAGGGTGATTTGACTGAATGCGTCCATAGCGTTCCCAGAATTTGTTTGACGACCAAACGGAAGAACCCTAATCAGGTGCCAGGACATATGTTATAGAATAACCCCGTCCTCTTGGCAAATACAAGCAGTTTTCTAGGGCCCAGTTTAATTGCTGTCTCGAGATCTGGTAACTCTGCCGCTTCTCATAGCTGGAGCTTTGACCTGGCAAGCGCAGGACACGAACACAGAACGTGATAGGCCTTAAGCCTTTTTAGAGTTGCTAACGCAATGTTTTGGGTCATTAGGTCTGCAGGCGGGATGTGTAAAATGGCGTGCAGTGCTGCTGCCGGGGTAGTTTTTAGTGCTCCCGTTATGCCAATCATTGATACTCTGCATACCCCTCAAGTTTTTTGTGTGTCTGTTCACCAAACAAGAACTCCATAGTAAAGTATGGGTTTCACAGTTGCCGTAAATACCCAAATGTGAGAATTTGGGTGATAGGCCCCACGGGCATCCTATCATCCTCTTTAGTGCATACAGTACTGCGGAGGCTTTCTTCGCTCTCTCTTCCAATGGAGTTTTCACGACAACTTACTATCCATTATAACCCCTAGATACTTTGTGCTATATTTTTCTTGTTGGGTTACCCCTCTGAGCTTAGGCTTAGTCCAATTAGGGACTCTATGTTTCCTATTTAATAATACTATATCGGTTTTTTCCATGTTGGCGGTTAACCTGACTCCAGGTACCCAGATCGGCCGCTTAAGCTCAACTTAAACCCCAGTTAAAGTGGAGTGAAAAACTGCAGAATGAGTTTAAGCGTGGTTTAACTGAGTTGAACTTGAACTGAAAAACCGGGCCTTGGTGTACGTATACGCATTTTTACTCTCTCGGAACGATGGAGCCGCTTTGCCTATGCCTGTTTATGTAGATTTGCTTTTCGTGATTTTTTCATTGCGAAGAAGAAGCTTTCTTTATAAACTCGGGCTCAGTTTAACATATTTATGTTTGTATGTTTAATGGTGTGTTCAATTTAATTTAATATTTAAGAATTCATGAGTTTAACACCGGGTTATAATAAATGAATGAAAAACATTTTAGAAGAGTTCTAAAAAATTATTGCAATAAAAAGATATTCAAAACTTTAAACTTATTTGAAGTGAATTTCATAAATATATAATTAAAGTTAAAAGTAATAAGATCTTTTACTGACAGAATGCATGGGATTCCGCTCAGCATGCTGTCTGAAAGCACAGGGTTCCGTTCTATATGCTGTGGGAATGCACAAGACTCCAATCAACATGTCGCAGAAATACGACGGAACTCCGACTAGTATAGTATGGTATACCATCAGAGTGCATAAAACGTAACATAACATAACGCTGTTGGAATGTACAAGATTCTAATCAACGCAGCACTGTCTTGTTTCTTTTTCTAAAAAATTTGGAAATCGACGTATAAATTCCATAAGATAATGTCTAGAAGTTAATGTCCGGGAGAAGTATTACCGATACAAAAATCAACAACTGGCAGCTTTTTCAGGCTAGATAGGCGAGTATTGCTTTACGTAAAGTGACATAAGAACAATCAAAACTATAATAGCGTTTTCTTTTCTGGCTGTAGTGTTACGCTTTTTGTGCGCCGCGCAAGGGTTGTTGTTTTATTCTAAAAATCAGGCAATGCCTTTACGGGGTATTTCGTTCTTTTGTGAAAATTGTTGCCTGCCCGCAACGCAAAAGCGTTACACTTTTACCCTGTGTAAAATGGCGGTGTGACAGTGCAACTCTGTGAAACTCTCAATTCGCTTTTGAGTTCCACATATACTCTGTTAGTGTGAGTGCATAAATCACCTACCCAGATTGCGCATTCATGAGTTCAAAATTGCTTCGTTCTGCGCATATACGTCACAGTTGACTGTTTGAGCGAATGAAAGAAAGCGAAAAAACAAGAACTAAAGAAAAATGACGTAAGAATTGCCCATAAAAAAGAGATGATCTAATGTTTACATGCGCAATCTTCTTGTGTGATTTGTGATATCCCTGCAAAAATTGTTGGATTACGTGTTCCATTTTCTTCATGTTGGAGTACTCTAACAATACTCCTTTGCAATGTGTTTGCGGACCACCATCAGCCGATCATTGGTCGTTTTTTAACGACAGTGATCACGACCCAATGGCGATCGAACAGAGTTGCCAAAAGTAAAATATTGCATGCAAATAACTAATAATAAAATTTTACTTTGGCAATTCTGATAAAATGCAACAGCGCACTGCTTTTATGTATGCATATTATATTAGTTTCTTTATTCACGTATGCGTATGCGTATTATATTAGTTTCTTTATTCACGCAAATGCTAAATAACATAAGAATATTCGTAGAATAAAATATAAAAGTTGTATTGCCCCTCTTCATTTACTTTCATTTTAAATTAAATTCACTTCGATTATTCTTTGCGACACAATTCCTCTTTAGTACTTTGCATATGATCCTCTGTGGGTGCTCCATAGAGTACTACAGTGAAATTACTTTGTAAAGTACTCTCACGTATGTACTCTATGGAATACTCACAAACAAAGCGAGAGTGGGATCACCTACTCCTCTCCTAGGACATCGCAATGTTAATTGGAGCACATTTTTTGTATGAATACAGATTAGATTTGGAACACTCCTATACTCCCAAAGGAGTATTCCTTACATTATTTATAGAGTACTCGCGTTTTTTGAAGGGATTAGTGAATATGGTGAGATGAAATGTTCTTTGTATGCAGTGTTGCCAGGTGATGACAAAACAAGAAACTAGATTGGAAAAAAAAAAGGTTAGAAAAAGCTAAATTTAGGAAAAAAAAGAAGCTAAAAAACGGCCAGAAATTTTTTTGGTTAATTCATAAAATTTTTTTTTATATTTTAGTTTACACATTTGTAAATAAAAACTTATAAACATAACTTCTTGTTTCAAAACATATCAGGCACATTTTCCTTGACTATCACATGGAATTACTTTAAATGATTGCATATGTGTATATACATAAAAAAAATATTACAAACTAATTATTTATATAAAATACTCCCTGTCTGAAGAATCAGAAGAACTTACGTCTGCGTATAAAGTTTGGCTATTTACCATAAATATGAGATCATCGGTAATTTCAAAATCCTTACAACATTTAGATAAGCGTTTTAACGAGAATCTAATATTAAGCAGCGCATTAAGCATTTTAATTTTTAGTTTGTTCCTTAATTTAGTTTTCAGAATTTTCATGCCACTAAAAATTCTTTCAACCTCCGCGTTACTGAGTGGTAATACTAAAAAACTAAATATGATTTCGACAAGTTCTAAAAAAGGAGGTTCGTTTAATGCATTTTTATGTTCTCGGACTTGCGACCAAAATTCCAAGGTGGAGTTTACATTTTCCATTGTATTGTTATAAGTTTTCGCCACTGCAGCTCTATTAATGCTATTTGACTTGAAGAATAACTATACTTCTCTTTTTCAAAGTAAGAAAATACATCTGGCTTTGAAACTTTCAACGAATTTTCAGCAGAAAAAGAATTAATCTTTTGTAGAGAACTCATATTATTAGGTATTAGGTGTTTACAGGAACTATTGAAATTATTTTTTTTTTTAGAAATTATTAAAAATACATTCGGAGTAAAAAAGGCTAGAAAAGTCACGAAGCTAAACCCAAAATTTCGACGCTAAAGGCAAAAAAAAGGCTAAATCTAGCCTCGAAAAAGCTAACCTGGCAACACTGTTTGTATGTACTATAAATGTTGACAATTTTCTAGGGTAGGCGTAACACTATTAAGGCGTTACCATTTACTTAGGCAACAATTTATTTCAGAAAAGAAAACGCTATAATACAGCTATAAAAGTCATTGTAGTGCGAACACCAGATACGCAGATGACTATGTTTAGCACAGTTTCGAAGACAAAGGGGTAAGTGGAAAGGCACATAGTGTCGGGACATTCTAGGATGGACCTCGAAGTCTAAATAACTAAGAAGGTCAGAGGGGTCAATTTCTCCAATAATCAATTTATAGAGAAACAATACCCCCAGTAATATTCTACTCAAGTATTGGACGGACCAACGATGTGTAAAGGAACTTAGTGAGGTACGGATCCTCCAACTCTTTAGCCCACCTTTTAACACGTCCAAGTACACCTAACGCCTTGTTAGCAATAGACGTAATATGCATATTAAAACTCAGTTTTGGATCAAAAAGAACACCTACATCGATTGCAATGGATATACATATAGGTTTCTAAACTGGCTTCACTCTGGATCCTATTTGAAAGATGGCTTGTCAGCCACATTAGAAGGTGAAGCGGGAAGCCAAGTTAATCAAGCTTATGAATGAGTAGCTCATGGCTGACGGAATCAAAAGCATTGCAAACATCCGTGTAAATGACATCCGTATGCTTGTTCATCAAAACCCGCCTATAAATATAGAGGTTAATACAAGCAAGTTGGTTGACGTTGATCTTTGACATATGCATGAAACCGTGCTAGTATTGGAATAAAAGGGTAAATCACTGGTATTGCAACAATATGTTTAGGAACATCCGAAAGCTTGGCAATGCCACTGTAGTTCTCGACATTTGACCTATTACATTTTTTATGTAGGCGTATGTATAATAACAGATTGCTTCCAAAGTGAAGGGAAAGACACAGATTCCAGGGATAACTTAAATAATTTTAAAATAGGTTCAGATAAATTTGCAGCGCAGTACTTAAGCACGCAACTGGAAGCACCATCGGTACTCGAAGAGAAAGTAAGCTTCAAAATACTCTGAAGTGCTAGCTTTCTTACATCCAAATATAAATGATGAGGAATATCCAGAAGTTTTCCGTTTTATGTTTACGAAACTGAAAAACTTGATCGGATTAATGTAAAATTTAGTTTTACAAGAGCTTAAGTAATCCTTATAACAGACCTGATTCATACAGTGAAAGTTAGAACGAACCACTAAATATTTCTGCCTTCTTTATGCCCCCAATGTTTCTGTGACCAGGCACCCATATAAGCGTTACGATGCCAGTACATTTAGAAGACAGTTGAAACTGTGGTATTTTGTTCTTATTCGTAATAAATATCAGCTCCGTCTTAACGTTAACCCTACTTAAAACCGCTTTTGGCTGCCGAGAAGTCTTCGAAGCGTCTCCTCTTGCATTTCACTTTATATCAAAGGGTAAGGACCTGATACATCGATTACGACGTCCCATGCCTATGCGACTATAATCACTCCATTTTTATTGAAATCTTATAGGATCTCGTTCAATGCAACGACCAACAGAAGCGGCGAAGGAACCCCTTCCTATTTTATAGTATAAATTGCGTCCATTGAAAAATATGGCTGTTTATGCCAGCTCCGCCTAAGGCTTGGCAACCGTCGCGTAGATCCGACTTCTACAAAAGGTAAGACTTTATATTCCATCAGTACAATCTCCCCTTAGGAAATTTATCGCTACGCACATTTTTACGACCAATACCTCCGTCTCAAAGGTGTGTGGAAATAGTACCACTGAAAGATAAATTGCCTTTCTGAAAATGGGCCAAAGTTTACTCGTTTTCTGTTTTAAACTAAAACTTATTATTTTAAGATAATATCAAACACAACTATGCTTATGTTGTGGAAATTTTGCGCCTTTTTTAAAAAAGGTATTTATGTTGAATGCCTGGGGAAATTTAAAAATAAGAGGTTGATAGGAAGAGTAAGAACAAAATTAGGATGAGATTTATGGCAATTTCGCAGCTACGAAATTTTTATTGGTCTTGTTCGATTGCAAGGGTAAGGCTAAACGTCAAACCAAATGTGTGTAAAAAGTTCCATTTCAAAAATGCAAAAAGGCACATTTTCTGCCCTGTTAAGCTTTGACAGGGTGGATGATTGCCCTTGAAATCAGTTGCTACTCATTTTACTTGACGAATTATTTTGCAAAAATTTATTCGTTTATCTTGCAGAGATAAGTCAGAACGTGTCGGATTTAATCATAAGGCTGGAAGTATTTTCATGTCATTCTCCACGTTTTCAGGGTTAGACAGTGATGTTTAAAATGACGATATTTTAAGAAAAAAAAACCTCATTTTTGCCATCATGTAAATCTAGAAGTTCTGATTTTTTTTTAAACATCGTTGCTGTAAAATCTCTGCCGCGATATATTTGTACATTACGCACCTCTTTTTGTTTAATGAGCCTACCTCTTGACGCTTGGTCTACATAAATGTTTGGCTTTGGAGCCGTGTACACCAATCCCAAACTTTCGTATTATCAGATACTCATCCGCATCTTCATGTAATGTTTTAAGGGCGAATTAGTGGTGACTTATAACCATAAAGCCATAACCAGATAAAACAGCTGATCGAACCTACCTTAAAGAAATCAATGTAATCGAGTTAGCGTTATGGTATGGCACCATTAATCGATTACATTGATTTCCATAAGGTTGGTTCGATCAGCTGTTTTATCTGGTTATGGCTTTATGGTTATAAGTCACCATTAATTCGGCCTTTAAATTGTCAGTCATCTCATTGACGTCAACGGTCCGCGTCCACTTGCCTTCGTGATGGACAATGAGATACCCTGAAGATCCAGCCATTCAGTTCCGTTGACTAAAACGTAATTTCCTCTAAGAAGCTCCGTAATTCTAATGCTGTGAAAGAATGTCCTTGGAATTAACGCCAAAAAATTGAGGTAATGAAAGTGCACCTTATTTTTGTTTACATAAAGGAAATAACGTCCGGCGGTAAAATTTAGTCCGCAGGTGTTATTATCCTGCGCGTTATTTCATAACTAAAACAAGTAAGGAAGCCTAAGTTCGGGTGAAACCGAACATTACATACCCCGCTTTACACTTGAAATGCTGTTGTTGTTTGTTTTGTGTGCTTAATAGTGTTACAAGGCTGCGCAATAATACATATACATATGGTTCTATTCTGAACTAATTTTCGTTTAAAAGAAGCAAAAAGGATACAGAGGCTAACATCAATGACCTTGAGCGGGTAATAATGCAGTTTTCCTTCAGATATGGGGATTTTCCTACTGCTTATTTTAAAATAAAGATATAACAGAACAATAAAAATACCATTAGTATAAAACTGTTTTTCGCAAAGATTAACTTATTATTTTTGCCTGCGACCCTTTTTAAAGTCATTTATATAAAAGTGGGCGTGGTCCTTAACCAACCTTATCCATTTTTACTAGAAATATTTCCTGCTATAAGGAAAATATGTGTAACCAATTCTATTACGATATGTACATTTTTCTTCGAGTAAGGGCTCCCGAAACATAGAAAATTGCTTAGACATGAAAGGGGTGCCACGCCCATTTTTTAAAATTTGAAAATTTTCCTATTTATTGTTATAAATCCACTTGGGAAATGAAATACTATTGATATAAAGCTCTTTTTTGCAAAGATATAGCTTATTTTATTCGTCCACGCCCCTTTTAAAAATCTTTTATATAAAAGTGGGAGTGGTCCTTAACCGATTTCGTTAATTTTTCTTTATTTATTCATTTAATCATTCCTTAGATTAAAGGCAACTCTCTGCCGAATTTTGTTACGATAGGTTTAACGATTTTTGATTTATGATTAATACTATTTGTAAAAGTGATTTTTTCACAAGCGGGCGGTGCCACGCCCATTTTAAATTTTTTTTCAAATTGGTATCAAGAGTCTCAATATCAGTTCACATGTCAAATTTCAACATTCTAGGTGTATTATTTACTAAATAGTCAGGCTTTTTGTGTTTTCCAAAATGTTATATATATAAAAAGTGTGGTTATCATCCGATTTCGCTCATTTTCAATACCAATCTATTCTGGGTCCAGATAAGCTCGTGTACCAAATTTGGTGAAGATATTTCAATATTTATTCAAGTTATCGTGTTAAAGGACAGACGGACAGACGGACGGACGGACATGGCTCAATCAAATTTTTTTTCGATACTGATGGTTTTGATATATTAAAGTCTATCAGCCCAATTCTAAACGAAAATTCCGTGCGAGTTTTTTCCCTTCTCCCATTCCTCTATTCTAAATAAAAATTAAAAAAAAAAAAATAAATGTAAGGCGCGATTACCTCCGAAGAGATCTAAGGCCGAGCTTCTCTTCCAATTTGCGTCGTGCTCCTCTTGATTTTCCCTACAAATTGGCCGGACGGGACCTACATGTTTTATGCCGACTCCGAACGGCATCTGCAAGGCAGATGAGTTTTCACTGAGAGCTTTTCATGGCAGATATACACTCGGAGCGCTTGCCAGTCCCTGCCGAGGGGCGACCTCGCTTAGAAAAATTTTCTTCTAATTGAAAAACCATATTTCTAAAATTTTGATGTTGCTTTGCCCGGGAGTTGAACCCAGGGCATACGGTGTGATAGGCGGAGCACGCTACCATCACACCACGGTGGCCGCCCTAAATAAATATTCCTTGTGAGTTTTTTCACTTCTCCCTTTCCTCCTATTCTGAACAATGATCGAAAAAGCGGAAACCGTTTATGGGAGAAAAGTAGGTATTATGAATGTGAGGGAGAGGGAGATTTCTCTGCCATTTCATATGAGTGTTTTCACCAGGCATGCTTAACCAACGAAACGATATCATTTCGTTACGATAATCAACGTTAATAAACGAAACGAAGTCATTTCGTTTCGTTTATTAACGTTAAGATCGTCAAATTAACGAAATGATTTCGTTTCGTTTTCTGCCATATCAAAACGAAATCAAATCGTTTATGTTGATTATTAATTTCAAACTATGCTGGCAAAGCTGATTGATGGCGGAGTCATTAAAGGTGAAAGCATTAGCCAAGCTGATTGCAACTTTTCTCATGAATTTTGACAGTACGAACATTTCTCAGAGTATTTTTGACATTACCACCAACGAATTACACAAACAAATTACATAGAGTTTGTGTGTGTATGTGCGCTCGTTGTTGCCACCTTACGGCTTCACCATGGCTATAGCATTGCCAGCACAATTCAAACATAAAGTATCACGTTTCTGTTAACGTTTTTAACGCTAACGAAAGCTTTTCGTTTCGGTTAAAAACGAGAGACAATTTATCTTGATAATTTCTTTATCGATAATATTTCGAAGTGTTTCAACGGAAACGGTGGAAATTTTTTGATAAACGATTAGCTTAACGTTAAGGTGCATCCCTGGTTTTCACTAGTTAAATTAAAGGGAATGCATCAAAATAGTTAAAGTACATTGGTTCTTTTAAGAAAGAACACTTATTTGTACAAATTTGTGCTAAAATATGTATTTACATTCTACCACAATATTCTCACTGTTAATATAACAACAACAACCACAATATTCTTTATTTTAAGTCGAAAAGTATATCATAAGCAACGCAAGATCTCTTCCTATATTTGACGCAGCCATCCAGAAATTGCGCAAAAATTTTTTAAGATGGCTTAAATAGAATTTGGCATATGGCGAAAGGCGAACTCAACTCGACTTGGCCGCCAGAAAATTGCTTTGCAGAATGAAAGCAAGCAACTCCGACCGATTTGTGCTATCCCGCCGTCTTCTTCTTATGCTTCTCTGTTGATGTTGGTGTGGCACCAATTCATTACTCATTTCAGTGAATACCACATGAAATGCAATAATGTGCATTGTTTATACTTTATTTCGTAATTTCAAACAAATTCGCAACAATAATTAAACTTTTAAATTTTTTAAACAAAATAAGAAATGCGCAACGAAATTTCAATTGACAAAACAGCTGACTTCGAAAATTCGAAATTCCCATTCCCCAATTATTCTTCTCCCTAGGAGAAAAGAATTGGAGGAATTTTTCCGCGGGAATAAAAATATCCGCGAGAATATTTAGAATTGGCCTGTATATCTATCTTGATTCCTTTGTACCTGTACAACCAACCGTCATCCAATCAAAGTTATAATACCCTGTGTACAAGTACAGCGGGTATAAAAAGCATTAACTTAGCATTTGATACTTAAAAAAAAACAATACAGGGATTCGCTTTGTATTGCAAACGGTGCGCGGATCGCACGAAATGCATGGATTGCACGGATTGTAAAGTCACAACGAAATCCACGCAAAAAATGATATGCAATACATGCAATTTATAGTATATTCAAAACTATGAATATTTTCGTGCAACGTTTGTAGTACATGAATAAAAGTCCTTCTTCAACGGTATTTATCTCAGTGCTCTCATTCCGCTCACGAAACGAATGATCAATTGTTTTTAATATTTTTGGTCCTATTCTCTTATACTTTCTGCCAACTATTTGAAGCTTTTGCCTGATACACCCTATAACTTCGCCACGAGGTACTCTCGTTGTCTTCCATATTTCGTTGTAGGAAATAAATAACCCGTGCAATCCGTGCACCCTGCGAAAGTAAGCGAATCCCAATATTACTGTAGAAAAGTCAAGAACCAACATTATGACCGCGTCACAATGAAATTTCTCATGTTCATGTTCGATGCTTAAACGAACATCGTCACAATCGCGCAAGATATTGCGTTTGTAAATATAAAAGAACTACAGACTTAGCAGTTCAAACTTATTTTGGCTTGCCCATTGACATAAAAAATTTCGCGGAGCACTGTTATTTAATACTGTTTTAGATATTTGTGGCGATGAAGTTTTAGCGTTACCGAAAACTGGAATTCGAGGCCTGCCCTAATGTCCTAATTGCTATTTGGTTCTTCACTTGCTCCTTCCATCAGAGTGGGATTTTGGTGCATTCAATAATGTTATACCATACCTTTTGTGTTTTTTAGAATTTTATCAAAGTAGAGAAACCGACTTCGTGTACAAAGGAGCATATACAATTTTTTTTAAGATGCACCAATTTGGTGCGCAGAAATTTCTTCTGTAAGTTCTGAGTTCTGTGAATTCCATTGAGGAAGCTTTTGGAAGCAGACGAAGGGGGAGACCTCCACCAAGGAGACTTCATTTTCCTTGGTGTTCGCAATTGTTGTCAGTTTTGTTAAAACAGGGATAGCTGGCTTGATGGTGATGATCAAATTTCTTCATCTTTCTCCTTTCTCTATATGCCACCAAGACAATGGCGCACAGTCTTAGTTTATGGTTCAAATTTAAGTTACAGCTTTTTGAGATAAGTTCCTATGAACTATTTAAAAACTATTTTATTTTCACTATGAATATGTGACAATAAAGCTTAATTTATATAAAAAAGAATTATTTTTAATTTACGGCTCATTTTTACCAATAAATATGAAATTGTACCTACAATTGTTGTAAGATAATCAAAACTTCGGCCACCGTGGTGTGATGGTAGCGTGCTCCGCCTATCACACCGTATGCCCTGGGTTCAACTCCCGGGCAAAACAACATCAAAATTTTAGAAATAAGATTTTTCAATTAGAAGAAAAATTTTTCTAAGCGGGGTCGCCCCTCGGCAGTGTCTGGCAAGCGCTCCGATTGTATTTCTGCCATGAAAAGCTCTCAGTGAAAACTCATCTGCCTTGCAGATGCCGTTCGGAGTCGGCATAAAACATGTAGGGCCCGTCCGGCCAATTTGTAGGGAAAAATCAAGAGGAGCACGACCCAAATTGGAAGAGAAGCTCGGCCTTAGATCTCTTCGGAGGTTATCGCGCCTTACATTTATTTTTTTTATTTTAATCAAAACTTCGCAGGCTTACAATAGATCTGCACAAAGGTCGCAGTGCTTCTAGGCCTAGTAATATTAATAAGCAATCGAACGATTCTAAAAAAACTTTTCTTCGTTCGTTAAAAAATCGATTAAAAGTCCGATCGAAATGCAGCTCTATTGCTTAACTAATCTCCTTATTAGTTTCAAGTGCTACCAGCGAGTAGTTATAGTATTATTTTTTACCGGCTTTGTAGATATCGTGGATGCTTGGCGATATTCACTTGAACTTTAACTCCATTAAGATTGTGCGGGAGAAATTGATTTGATAATTTTGTTGTTGTTGCAGTGATAAGGGCGCCGCAAAGGCCTTGGGGAGTGTTATCGATGTTGATGGTCCTTCGCCGGATGCAGATCCGGTACGTTCCGGTACCAAGCCTGACCATCTCGGGAACGATTTGTTATGACCACATGCGACCTTCTAGGCCATACCGATCCATGAGGAGCTCGGGGTCACCAGAGCCTCGGCTGTTAATGAAAGAGGATTCGCCACGGATAGGTGAGATTGAAAGTGTTGCGCTATACAACCCCTTGAATCTATTTGGTATTTTACTCGCCTCTTACGACAGGCATACCTACCGCGGGTATATTCTAACCCCCTAATCAGAGTAGATTTTGAAATAATGGGCCGAATTCGGAAAGATACCTGCTTGATTGACATTTGATCGGATCTAAAATTGATCAGACGATTGACGATTATTGGTTTCAATGCGTCAAAGCTAAAGATTACGGTATGTAAAAAGTAAATTAGCTTAGGAAAACGCGACATGTCGGATATTTTTAAAGCTTTCTGTTGTAGACATTTATTAATGTCTTTGAAAAGATGTTGTTGGTTCCCTACTTACTTACTTACTTAATTGGCGCTTAACCGTTTAAACGGTTATGGCGGTCCAAAAAGGCGCACCAGTCGCTTCTCCGCTCTGCCAACGGGCGCCAATTGGTCACACCAAGGGAGTTTAAATCGTTTTCCACCTGGTTCTTCCAGCTGTGTGGGGACCGCCCTCTTCCTCGGCTTCCATAGGCAGGTTCGAAAGAAAAACTTTCTTAGCCGGAGCGCTATCCTTCATTAACATAACATGGCCTAGCCAGCGTAGCCACTGCGCTTTAATTCGCTAGACTATTTTGATGTCTGTGTAAAGCTCGTACAGTTCATCATTAAATCTTCTTCGGTATTCGCCATCGCCAACGCGTACAGGTCCATAGATCTTTCGAGGAATTTTTCTCTCGAACACTCCCAGAACCGGTTTATCTGATGTTGTCATGGTCCACGCTTCTGCACCATATAGCAGGACGGGTACGATAAGTTACTTCAGAGCACGATTTTCGTTTGCCGAGAGCAGGGGCTGAAACTGTTATTCCTTTTATAATATAAGTCCTTGCAAAACTATTAATTTGGACTTTAAATATATTTGGATCAAGATAAAAAAAGCCACGCCTCTTTCTGTATATAGAAATTTCTGCACAGAACATGCAATATTTGAGTATCTAAAGAAGCCACGTTATTTAAATTTGGCACGTAAATTACTGACATTGCATGTAGTTGATCCACATAATTTTTTTGGACAATGGGCGTGGGACCAACTACTTTCCAAATAAGATTTTTTGGCCTTTTAAGTGCGATAACTCGTACATACTTTGAGCAATATTTTTTCAAATTGGTAAGCGAACTTCATATTTGTATTTGTACATGCCGACGGAAAAAGTTTTAAAATCGAATTAAAGTCACACCCACTTGTATATAAAAATATCAAAACTGGCTACTTGAATTCATTGCTACGTACGTGAATATGTCAGAGTTATTTTGGGACTATTGCGGGATCATTTGGGGATCCTTCCGATATCATTCCTGGATGACATTCGGGATCCCGTCAGGGTCATTTCGGGACTTTTTCGGGATCATTTCGGGATCCTTCCGGCATAATTTCTGGATAGTTTTCGGGATCCGTCCGGGATTCCTTGAGGCGTCGGGTTTATTTTGATATAATTTTGGGACCCTTCCGGAATCATTTAAGGACCTTCGAAACCGGTAGTTCAGTACACATGATTTTTTAAATTATGAGCTTTTATGGCCATGGATTTGCTGCAAATTATTCGTAATTAAAGTTCGGTATGTTTTATTTTTAATATCTAACACAGCTTTTTCGTTCTATTTTTGATTATTTTAAATGAATCCTGTAACGAACTATTATAGCTATAACTACACTTTTTGTAATATTTTAACCAGCTAAACACACGAAAAAGCAACACTATTTTCATCTAAAAAAATCAATCAATTAATTTAACTTAAAAACAAAATTTTAACTTCTTGGTTAATTTGTGAGCTCAAGGACGCAAAGATAAATAAAGCACCATATATTTTGTGGTATTATAATTTATATAATTGGTCGATATTTCGGTTTCAATCTGAAACCATCCTCAGGACTAGAAAAACACAAAATTACGAATAACAAACATTAGGCATTTGCAGCAAATCCATGGCCATAAAAGCTCATAATTTAAAAGATCATGTGTGCTGAACTACCGGTTTAGAAGAGTCCTTAAATGATCCTGGAAGGGTCCCAAAATGATATCAAAATAGTCCCGAAATGATCCCTACGGGATCCCGGACAAAGCCCGAAAACTATCCAGAAATTGTGCCGGCAGGGCCCCAAATCATCCCGACATAGTCCCGGAGAAGTACCGAAATTAACTTAACAGGATCCCGAAAACCATCTAGAAATTATACCGGAAGAGTCCCTAAATGATACCGAAATAAACCCGACGCGATCACGAAAACCATCCATAAATGATCCCGGAATACCCCCGAAAAAGTCCCGAAATAATCCTCACGGAATCCCGAAAACTATCCTGAAATGATGCCGGAAGGATCCCCAAATGATCCCGAATAAGTTCCGAAATGACCCTGACGGGATCCCGAAAGTCATCCAGGAATGATACCGGAAGGATCCCCAAATGATCCCGTAATAGTCCCGAAATAACTCTGACATATTCACGTACTTAGCAATGAATTCAAGTAGCCAGTTTTGATATTTTTATATACAAGTGGGTGTGACTTTAATTCGATTTTAAAACTTTTTCCGTCGGCATGTACAAATACAAATATGACGTTCGCTTACCAATTTGCAAAAATATTGCTCAAAGTATGTACGAGTTATCGCACTTGAAAGTCCAAAAAGTCTTATTTGGAAAGTAGTTGGTGCCACGCCCATTGTCCAAAAAAATTATGTGGATCAACTACATGCAATGTCAGTAATTTACGTGCCAAATTTAAATGGCTTCTTTAGATACTCAAATTTTGCATGTTCTGTGCGGAAATTTCTATATACAGAAAGAGGCGTGGCTATTGAGCGATTATGACCATTTCATTTTTTGGAAAGCTTTCCTATCATAGCAGAATGCGGTTTACCAATTTTCACTCTAATACTCTAAATTGGAACGAAATTTATTGCAAAAATCCACTGCAAGTTCACCATTTATACTACGAGATTTTCGATCTAGTTTGTTTATGATAAATTTCTAGTATTATTAACACAAATTTTCAAAAGTCCATAAGGTTTTAAATTTTAGGAATCCAGGAGAATCGATTGGTACCAAATTTTTTTAATTCGGATAAACCGTTTCTTTGTTATCAAGCGGCCTTAAAAAATAAAAGTCTTGATTTAACTTTTATTTCGGGACTTTTATTTTTAAAACCGAGTTTAACTAGTTCTATCGGACATAAAAAATAAAAATACAGATTTTACTTTTATATGTGGACTTTTATGGAAAAAGTTCAAAAAATAAAAAGGATGCATGATACGACATGATATTGCTATAGGGATACCTGGGAACTCAAACATTTTCACCTAGGACAATTTTTTGACCAGGACGTTTTCGACTCCGAAAAAAAAAATAATTATTTTCCGTCCCTGGCCGAGAGAGGACTTTACTTTTCAATTTCTTACTTAGTCCAAATCAGCATTTATTGGCAAGAGTGATTCTTCGCTGGATTTCAGAGCTGATGTTGTTGTTAGTGTTAATGTTGGTTCCCAAATAAACGAAGTCTTTTACTACATAATTATCGAAATTATGGCTGCCAATAGTAGCGTGGTTGCAAAGGCGCATATCCGCTGACTCTTTGCTCGATGACAGCAGGTTGTCCTCATTCACCATCAAACTCATCTTTACCGCTTCTTTTTTCCAGTTTGGAGTAAGCAGAACTTACGCTGCGGGTGTTCAGGCCGATGATACCAATGGCACCAGCATATGCTAGCTATTGCACGCTTTTATAGAATATTGTTCACCCTGTCTGAAACCTCGTTTAGTTTCGAACGGCTCGGAGAGGTCCTACCCAATTCTCACTGTGCTGATGGTGTTACTCATGCTGTTGCAATGCAATATTAAGAAGGCTGGCTCCGCGATAATTGGCGTATTTTGCAGTTTCCCCTTTCTTGTGGACTAGGCAAAAAACACTTAGATTCCAATCGTCGGGTTTGCACCCGTCCGACCATATTTTGCAAAGATGCTGATGCATGCGCCTTACAAACTCCTCGCCGTTGTATTTGAATAGATCCGCAGGCAATCCATCAGCGCCTATGGCCTTGTTGTTTTTTAATCTGGTTATTGCTATTCTGACTTCACCATAATCGGGTGGAGGGACATTTATTCCATCATCCTCGATTGCGGGATCGGGTTCGTCATCCCTGTGCGGTAAATCGCTGTCTCCATTTAGGAGAGCAGAGAAGTGTTCCCTCCATAATCTGACATCTCTGGACATCGGTTAAAAGGTCGCCGTTTTCGTTCTTACAAGAGTTTGCCCCGGACTAAAAACCTTCCGTCTGTCGCCGAGATACGCCTTTCTTCCTCTGCTTTTTTCTTCCTGAAAAGGCGTCTCCCTTCCCTTTCCAACTCGCGATAGCGATAGCAGTTTTTTCCTCGGCGAAGTGCTTTGGAGATATGCTTCCACTGCTCCTGCATTCCGTCGGGTTGAATTGTGCTCTCAGAGAGCAGGTGTGAGAGTCCAGTTGCGAAACTATTGGCAGTCTGATTCGATTGTAGCCTTTCGACGTCTAGCTTTCCTTGTGTTTTTGTTCATTGGTTTTAGCCGCGCAGAGGTGGGCGCGTATTTCGGCTGCGACGAGATAATGGTCCGAGATCAGCCTCAGTCCATTAGAAGAAGTTTCATTGTGTAGGCTGAACTTTCCGACTGTGGGGCCAAAAACACCTTCGGCCACCCTGACGTTAAAGTCGCTAAGCACGACTTTTATATCATGGCAGGGGCATCGCTCGTATGTGCGTTCTAATCGTCTTTCACCTCATCGTCTTTCTCCTCTGTAGGTGCATGGGCGCAGATGAATGATATATTAAAAAATTTTGCTTTTATTCGGATAGCGGCGAGACGTTCGTCCACAGGCGTGAACGCCAATACTTGGCGACAAAGTATCTCGCCCACCATGAATCCGACACCGAAACTGCGCTTATTTGGATGGCCACTCCAATAGATGTCACAATTTTTAATCTTCTTGCTTTCTTGCTTCATCCAACGCATTTCTTGGATGGAGGAGAAGTCAGATTTTGCTTTGACGAGGACACAAACCAGCCGGGCATCTGCACCAATCCCATTCAGGGAGCGGACGTTCCAGGTGCATGCCCTCAAATCATTGTCGTTCAAACGTTTGCCATGGTCGTCATTAGTTCCCTACAGCTCTTCTAAATTCAACCGTCTTATATTGCCCAAGTATCATATCTAAAAGTTTTTTAAGATTCGATCCAATCCGTTGCCCTAAGATTTCTAAAGGCGTTAGCCTTCTCTGTCCTACGTAGGGGTATGCTGAAACTTATGCATGCATAGTCTTAGCACAGCCTCTTTAACTCTTCTGGCGGGGTCTCCACGTTATGTGCCAATGTGCCTGGTGAAAACGTAAAACAAAATCGATCACGGCATGATCTATCGCAGAAATACATTTCTTATGCATTTCGGATTTGCGCACTATATGAGGCTCAATATCGACCCGGACCAGAATATTGCCTTAAGATACGCATAAGCCTATCAAGAAAAAGTGTCGACTGGGTAACTAAGGTAAAAAGCGTATTAAATTTATAAAAGGAGCATCCTAATTTGCCAACCTACTATGCCGAAGTGAGTAAACAGATTTGAGTGCGCCCTATCACTTCAAACAAATTTGTATCTAATATCTACATAAAGACCGCTCGACTCTATCTCGGTTGCCAGTTCGAAAACGCCCTGTTTCAGAATTTGTTTGAAGAGCACCCTCAAAATTGTATTCTTCAACCGAATTCAGAGATACTAAAGGCGTTTTTGGAAAAAATCTCTAACATAGGGATTTTCCAATAAGTTTATTATACATATGTATGTATATTTGTACAAATATTGAATATGAATTGAAATTTTTATCGACAACATATCTCCTCCATTTTCTAGAGTTATTTTGCTCCGAAGGATTGGTTCAATTGGAGTACAGTTTGGCATAAGAAAGAGCACTGATAGCTTTAATAGAGAAGGAATCATAAGTATTCTAATACAATTAGTATTCCCAACATTAGTTACTTCTAACTATCATATGTATCTAAGTTGGGCACAGTGCACGGAATTTTTATTTCCACTACAATTCAAAATTTTTTGATTGAAACTTTACCACTCCCTTTAAATTTTTTAGTGATAGTGCAAAATGTTTTCTCTACCTCTAAGCAATATATGTACAAATGCAGGTAGTGAAATGCATGGTGCACTGAAAAATAAGCGCACTATGCCCAACTATGTGTTACATTCTTATGTTCATATAAAACTTCGCAATGTTTTCGTTCTAAAAGCATGTTAATGGAATAAAAAGGCATACATATTATGAATTTATTTTGTAGTAGTTTTATTCAATTATATAAGCGCATGCATTCATACCTTAATTGGGTATGGCTCACTCAATATTCAGTGCATTAAGTATTCCAATACCATTAAAATATTGTCACACACGCTCCATAGTCAGCTGCATCACGCTGGAACCCGCTTTGAAAAAATCCAAATTTTTTTTGTGATTTCTATAACTACAAACGATGCAATTGATTGTAGTGAAGTTCATTTTTTTGTAGTTCTTATAGTTACTCCGAAAATATAATACATTGTGCGGAAACCAAGCAATTTAAGCAGATTTGGTTTTTTTCTTTTTGAAATACGTTTTAAATCGTTTGTAGTTTTTCATACGAAAAATAAATTTTTTTTTGGTCCACAGGTTTCGGAGATATCGCTAACGCATCTCAAAAAAACCAAGAACGCAGCAATTTGGAAGCACTAAAAGTACTTTTCCTATAACTACAAACGATGAAATTGATTGTAGTGAAATTCATTTTTTTGTAGTTCTTATAGTTACTCCGAAAATATAATACATTGTGCGGAAACCAAGCAATTTAAGTAAATTTGGTTTTTTTGTTTTTGAAATACGTTTTAAATCGTTTGTAGTTTTTCATAGGAAAAAAAAATTTTTTTTTGGTCCACAGGTTTCGGAGATATCGCTAACGCATCTCAAAAAAACCAAGAACGCAGCAATTTGGAAGCACTAAAAGTACTTTTCCTATAACTACAAACGATGAAATTGATTGTAGTGAAATTCATTTTTTTGTAGTTCTTATAGTTACTCCGAAAATATAATACATTGTGCGGAAACCAAGCAATTTAAGTAAATTTGGGTTTTTTCTTTTTGAAATACGTTTTAAATCGTTTGTAGTTTTTCATACGAAAAAAAATTTTTTTTTTGGTCCACAGGTTTCGGAGATATCGCTAACGCATCTCAAAAAAACCAAGAACGCAGCAATTTGGAAGCACTAAAAGTACTTTTCCTATAACTACAAACGATGAAATTGATTGTAGTGAAATTCATTTTTTTGTAGTTCTTATAGTTACTCCGAAAATATAATACATTGTGCGGAAACCAAGCAATTTAAGCAAATTTGGGTTTTTTCTTTTTGAAATACGTTTTAAATCGTTTGTAGTTTTTCATACGAAAAAAAAATTTTTTTTTGGTCGACAGGTTTCGGAGATATCGCTAACGCATCTCAAAAAAACCAAGAACGCAGCAATTTGGAAGCACTAAAAGTACTTTTCCTATAACTACAAACGATGAAATTGATTGTAGTGAAATTCATTTTTTTGTAGTTCTTATAGTTACTCCGAAAATATAATACATTGTGCGGAAACCAAGCAATTTAAGTAAATTTGGGTTTTTTCTTTTTGAAATACGTTTTAAATCGTTTGTAGTTTTTCATACGAAAAAAAATTTTTTTTTTGGTCCACAGGTTTCGGAGATATCGCTAACGCATCTCAAAAAAACCAAGAACGCAGCAATTTGGAAGCACTAAAAGTACTTTTCCTATAACTACAAACGATGAAATTGATTGTAGTGAAATTCATTTTTTTGTAGTTCTTATAGTTACTCCGAAAATATAATACATTGTGCGGAAACCAAGCAATTTAAGGAAATTTGGGTTTTTTCTTTTTGAAATACGTTTTAAATCGTTTGTAGTTTTTCATACGAAAAAAAATTTTTTTTTTGGTCGACAGGTTTCGGAGATATCGCTAACGCATCTCAAAAAAACCAAGAACGCAGCAATTTGGAAGCACTAAAAGTACTTTTCCTATAACTTCAAACGATGAAATTGATTGTAGTGAAATTCATTTTTTTGTAGTTCTTATAGTTACTCCGAAAATATAATACATTGTGCGGAAACCAAGCAATTTAAGTAAATTTGGGTTTTTTCTTTTTGAAATACGTTTTAAATCGTTTGTAGTTTTTCATACGAAAAAAAAATTTTTTTTTGGTCCACAGGTTTCGGAGATATCGCTAACGCATCTCAAAAAAACCAAGAACGCAGCAATTTGGAAGCACTAAAAGTACTTTTCCTATAACTACAAACGATGAAATTGATTGTAGTGAAATTCATTTTTTTGTAGTTCTTATAGTTACTCCGAAAATATAATACATTGTGCGGAAACCAAGCAATTTAAGCAAATTTGGGTTTTTTCTTTTTGAAATACGTTTTAAATCGTTTGTAGTTTTTCATACGAAAAAAAAATTTTTTTTTGGTCGATAGGTTTCGGAGATATCGCTAACGCATCTCAAAAAAACCAAGAACGCAGCAATTTGGAAGCACTAAAAGTACTTTTCCTATAACTACAAACGATGAAATTGATTGTAGTGAAATTCATTTTTTTGTAGTTCTTATAGTTACTCCGAAAATATAATACATTGTGCGGAAACCAAGCAATTTAAGTAAATTTGGGTTTTTTCTTTTTGAAATACGTTTTAAATCGTTTGTAGTTTTTCATACGAAAAAAAAATTTTTTTTTGGTCGACAGGTTTCGGAGATATCGCTAACGCATCTCAAAAAAACCAAGAACGCAGCAATTTGGAAGCACTGAAAGTACTTTTCCTATAACTTCAAACGATGAAATTGATTGTAGTGAAATTCATTTTTTTGTAGTTCTTATAGTTACTCCGAAAATATAATACATTGTGCGGAAACCAAGCAATTTAAGCAAATTTGGGTTTTTTCTTTTTGAAATACGTTTTAAATCGTTTGTAGTTTTTCATACGAAAAAAAAATTTTTTTTTGGTCGACAGGTTTCGGAGATATCGCTAACGCATCTCAAAAAAACCAAGAACGCAGCAATTTGGAAGCACTAAAAGTACTTTTCCTATAACTACAAACGATGAAATTGATTGTAGTGAAATTCATTTTTTTGTAGTTCTTATAGTTACTCCGAAAATATAATACATTGTGCGGAAACCAAGCAATTTAAGGAAATTTGGGTTTTTTCTTTTTGAAATACGTTTTAAATCGTTTGTAGTTTTTCATACGAAAAAAAAATTTTTTTTTGGTCGACAGGTTTCGGAGATATCGCTAACGCATCTCAAAAAAACCAAGAACGCAGCAATTTGGAAGCACTAAAAGTACTTTTCCTATAACTACAAACGATGAAATTGATTGTAGTGAAATTCATTTTTTTGTAGTTCTTATAGTTACTCCGAAAATATAATACATTGTGCGGAAACCAAGCAATTTAAGTAAATTTGGTTTTTTTGTTTTTGAAATACGTTTTAAATCGTTTGTAGTTTTTCATAGGAAAAAAAATTTTTTTTTTGGTCCACAGGTTTCGGAGATATCGCTAACGCATCTCAAAAAAACCAAGAACGCAGCAATTTGGAAGCACTGAAAGTACTTTTCCTATAACTACAAACGATGAAATTGATTGTAGTGAAATTCATTTTTTTGTAGTTCTTATAGTTACTCCGAAAATATAATACATTGTGCGGAAACCAAGCAATTTAAGTAAATTTGCGTTTTTTCTTTTTGAAATACGTTTTAAATCGTTTGTAGTTTTTCATACGAAAAAAAATTTTTTTTTTGGTCCACAGGTTTCGGAGATATCGCTAACGCATCTCAAAAAAACCAAGAACGCAGCAATTTGGAAGCACTAAAAGTACTTTTCCTATAACTACAAACGATGAAATTGATTGTAGTGAAATTCATTTTTTTGTAGTTCTTATAGTTACTCCGAAAATATAATACATTGTGCGGAAACCAAGCAATTTAAGTAAATTTGGGTTTTTTCTTTTTGAAATACGTTTTAAATCGTTTGTAGTTTTTCATACGAAAAAAAAATTTTTTTTTTGGTCCACAGGTTTCGGAGATATCGCTAACGCATCTCAAAAAAACCAAGAACGCAGCAATTTGGAAGCACTAAAAGTACTTTTCCTATAACTACAAACGATGAAATTGATTGTAGTGAAATTCATTTTTTTGTAGTTCTTATAGTTACTCCGAAAATATAATACATTGTGCGGAAACCAAGCAATTTAAGTAAATTTGGGTTTTTTCTTTTTGAAATACGTTTTAAATCGTTTGTAGTTTTTCATACGAAAAAAAAATTTTTTTTTGGTCCACAGGTTTCGGAGATATCGCTAACGCATCTCAAAAAAACCAAGAACGCAGCAATTTGGAAGCACTAAAAGTACTTTTCCTATAACTACAAACGATGAAATTGATTGTAGTGAAATTAATTTTTTTGTAGTTCTTATAGTTACTCCGAAAATATAATACATTGTGCGGAAACCAAGCAATTTAAGTAAATTTGGGTTTTTTCTTTTTGAAATACGTTTTAAATCGTTTGTAGTTTTTCATACGAAAAAAAAATTTTTTTTTTGGTCCACAGGTTTCGGAGATATCGCTAACGCATCTCAAAAAAACCAAGAACGCAGCAATTTGGAAGCACTAAAAGTACTTTTCCTATAACTACAAACGGTGAAATTGATTGTAGTGAAATTCATTTTTTTGTAGTTCTTATAGTTACTACGAAAATATAATACATTGCAAAATTGGGAAATTCGAATACACCCGGTTGGGTATTCCAAACAATGATTTTTGCACAGCAAATGGGTTCTTTGTATAATTCTCTCGATTTAAATTACAAGCATATTAAAGTTTTTGAATGTGCAAGTAAATATTGTTGCTTACAATTCATATGTTCAAAAATAAAACAAACTTCATTTCAGCATACCCCTTCTAACAAAAATTATTCTTACGCTCAAGCAAATGTACGTACATACATATGTATGTATGCTCATATGTAAGCTAAGAAATGTATGAACATGGTAATGTATCTGCTATGACGATCGTAGCGTATAAACAAACTTAGATATATATGCAAACACATACATATGTATATTCTTAAACTAAAGATCAACCAACACCCCACTTCACTCCACTTCACACCCACCTCATTGATACCAATATATCCAAGCATAAGCTAACATATGTATGTTTGTACATTCTCATGTTCAAAAAAAAAAAAACTTCTATTCAACCAACCACTTCCAACAATAATTATTCTTACGCACAAGCATGTGTACATACATACATATGTATGTTCAAATGTAAATCACAAAATCCTGAAAACTAGCTTCCTCTTTCATTCATAATGCTTCTTCTTAAGTTGTCCAAATTGGTGATGCAATTTGGCAATATGGCATTTGATAAAATAGTCAAAAGAAAAATGTTTGTGATTTTATAAATACCAACTTCGATGCATATTGAGGGCTTTCATTATAACGCGCATAACTACTTCCATAACTAGGCACTTTTCCTATGAAATAATACCAAACTATTTATATGCCCTAATCGAAGTAATAATATGGTAGTAAAAAATGCAAATAAAGATGCGAGTATATTGCCCAATAAATGCCCAGTAACGTATTAGCAATATAATCTAAATATTTTCATGCATTGTTCATATACATTTTTGCAAATAATTTTCCAATATGCCGAATTGCCGAGTTGGCAGAGCTTATGGAAATTTTAATTTGCTATTTGAAAAACCTGATCTTATTCTGTCGAAAAATTGTTCGCGCAGTCGAACAACCAAGTTTTCAGCAGCTGTGTTGCAGTTAATAAATAAAAGTCGAGTTTTACCCGTTTCTGGCCTGAATTCGCACTGTGACGTCATATTGTATATGCTGACTTGTTTATCACATGTCAGTACAAAGTAAGAATTTTACACTATTTGCATAGATAAATATAGTAATAAATGGGAGGGGCGAAATGAACTAAAGTAATTTTGCCAAGAAAAATAACATTATGTCGCAAAAGAGCAATAAATTCCTTTATTTTAGTATTAATAATAAATTCCCCTTTTAGCTGTCAGTTGATTAAAGCTGCAAACGGCAACACTTTTAACCACCGACGACACATAATTTGGCTCGTGCTATTGTATTTCGTTGGCTAATTGCTACGAGCATTCATATGTATATATATATATCTGTATACGCGGATTTACATAAAGTCTTTGGTCGCTTTAGAACGTAGCAAGCGGCAAGTTTTTTTTATATCTGCCTTTACTTTGGAGTATTATTGAATATGTATGTATGTACATTTCTAATTTGGTTCATATTTTCATACATATATATTCAATGATACAATGCTCAAAAGCTGATCGACAGGCACAGGCTTCTGTGTACATATGCACATACGTATTTAAGGGTGGAATTGATGCTAGTCAAGTGCTCTTTGACTTGGCTTATCAAACTACAAATGATGAAATTAATTGTAGTGAAATTCATTTTTTTGTAGTTTTTATAGTTACTCCGAAAATATAATACATTCTGCGGAAACCAAGCAATTTAAGTAAATTTGTTTTTTTTCTTTTTGAAATACGTTTTAAATCGTTTGTAGTTTTTCATACGAAAAAAAAAATTTTTTTTTGGTCCACAGGTTTCGGAGATATCGCTAGCGCATCTCAAAAAAACCAAGAACGCAGCAATTTGGAAGCACTAAAAGTACTTTTCCTATAACTACAAACGATGAAATTGATTGTAGTGAAATTCATTTTTTTGTAGTTTTTATAGTTACTCCTAAAATATAATACATTGTGCGGAAACCAAGCAATTTAAGTAAATTTGGTTTTTTTCTTTTTGAAATACGTTTTAAATCGCTTGTAGTTTTTCATACGAAAAAAAATTTTTCTTTTGGTCCACAGGTTTCGGAGATATCGCTAACGTATCTCAAAAAAACCAAGAACGCAGCAATTTGGAAGCACTAAAAGTACTTTTCCTATAACTACAAACGATGAAATTGATTGTAGTGAAATTCATTTTTTTGTAGTTCTTATAGTTACTCCGAAAATATAATACATTGTGCGGAAACCAAGCAATTTAAGCAAATTTGGGTTTTTTCTTTTTGAAATACGTTTTAAATCGTTTGTAGTTTTTCATACGAAAAAAAAATTTTTTTTTGGTCGACAGGTTTCGGAGATATCGCTAACGCATCTCAAAAAAACCAAGAACGCAGCAATTTGGAAGCACTAAAAGTACTTTTCCTATAACTACAAACGATGAAATTGATTGTAGTGAAATTCATTTTTTTGTAGTTCTTATAGTTACTCCGAAAATATAATACATTGTGCGGAAACCAAGCAATTTAAGTAAATTTGGGTTTTTTCTTTTTGAAATACGTTTTAAATCGTTTGTAGTTTTTCATACGAAAAAAATTTTTTTTTTGGTCCACAGGTTTCGGAGATATCGCTAACGCATCTCAAAAAAACCAAGAACGCAGCAATTTGGAAGCACTAAAAGTACTTTTCCTATAACTACAAACGATGAAATTGATTGTAGTGAAATTCATTTTTTTGTAGTTCTTATAGTTACTCCGAAAATATAATACATTGTGCGGAAACCAAGCAATTTAAGGAAATTTGGGTTTTTTCTTTTTGAAATACGTTTTAAATCGTTTGTAGTTTTTCATACGAAAAAAAAATTTTTTTTTGGTCGACAGGTTTCGGAGATATCGCTAACGCATCTCAAAAAAACCAAGAACGCAGCAATTTGGAAGCACTAAAAGTACTTTTCCTATAACTACAAACGATGAAATTGATTGTAGTGAAATTCATTTTTTTGTAGTTCTTATAGTTACTCCGAAAATATAATACATTGTGCGGAAACCAAGCAATTTAAGTAAATTTGGGGTTTTTCTTTTTGAAATACGTTTTAAATCGTTTGTAGTTTTTCATACGAAAAAAAATTTTTTTTTTGGTCCACAGGTTTCGGAGATATCGCTAACGCATCTCAAAAAAACCAAGAACGCAGCAATTTGGAAGCACTAAAAGTACTTTTCCTATAACTACAAACGATGAAATTGATTGTAGTGAAATTCATTTTTTTGTAGTTCTTATAGTTACTCCGAAAATATAATACATTGTGCGGAAACCAAGCAATTTAAGGAAATTTGTGTTTTTTCTTTTTGAAATACGTTTTAAATCGTTTGTAGTTTTTCATACGAAAAAAAAATTTTTTTTTGGTCGACAGGTTTCGGAGATATCGCTAACGCATCTCAAAAAAACCAAGAACGCAGCAATTTGGAAGCACTAAAAGTACTTTTCCTATAACTACAAACGATGAAATTGATTGTAGTGAAATTCATTTTTTTGTAGTTCTTATAGTTACTCCGAAAATATAATACATTGTGCGGAAACCAAGCAATTTAAGTAAATTTGGGTTTTTTCTTTTTGAAATACGTTTTAGATCGTTTGTAGTTTTTCATACGAAAAAAAATTTTTTTTTTGGTCCACAGGTTTCGGAGATATCGCTAACGCATCTCAAAAAAACCAAGAACGCAGCAATTTGGAAGCACTAAAAGTACTTTTCCTATAACTACAAACGATGAAATTGATTGTAGTGAAATTAATTTTTTTGTAGTTCTTATAGTTACTCCGAAAATATAATACATTGTGCGGAAACCAAGCAATTTAAGTAAATTTGGGTTTTTTCTTTTTGAAATACGTTTTAAATCGTTTGTAGTTTTTCATACGAAAAAAAATTTTTTTTTTGGTCCACAGGTTTCGGAGATATCGCTAACGCATCTCAAAAAAACCAAGAACGCAGCAATTTGGAAGCACTAAAAGTACTTTTCCTATAACTACAAACGATGAAATTGATTGTAGTGAAATTCATTTTTTTGTAGTTCTTATAGTTACTCCGAAAATATAATACATTGTGCGGAAACCAAGCAATTTAAGTAAATTTGGGTTTTTTCTTTTTGAAATACGTTTTAAATCGTTTGTAGTTTTTCATACGAAAAAAAATTTTTTTTTTGGTCCACAGGTTTCGGAGATATCGCTAACGCATCTCAAAAAAACCAAGAACGCAGCAATTTGGAAGCACTAAAAGTACTTTTCCTATAACTACAAACGATGAAATTGATTGTAGTGAAATTCATTTTTTTGTAGTTCTTATAGTTACTCCGAAAATATCATACATTGTGCGGAAACCAAGCAATTTAAGGAAATTTGGGTTTTTTCTTTTTGAAATACGTTTTAAATCGTTTGTAGTTTTTCATACGAAAAAAAAATTTTTTTTTGGTCGACAGGTTTCGGAGATATCGCTAACGCATCTCAAAAAAACCAAGAACGCAGCAATTTGGAAGCACTAAAAGTACTTTTCCTATAACTACAAACGATGAAATTGATTGTAGTGAAATTCATTTTTTTGTAGTTCTTATAGTTACTCCGAAAATATAATACATTGTGCGGAAACCAAGCAATTTAAGTAAATTTGGTTTTTTTGTTTTTGAAATACGTTTTAAATCGTTTGTAGTTATAGGAAAAGTACTTTTAGTGCTTCCAAATTGCTGCGTTCTTGGTTTTTTTGAGATGCGTAAGCGATATCTCCGAAACCTGTCGACCAAAAAAAAATTTTTTTTTCGTATGAAAAACTACAAACGATTTAAAACGTATTTCAAAAAGAAAAAACCCAAATTTCCTTAAATTGCTTGGTTTCCGCACAATGTATGATATTTTCGGAGTAACTATAAGAACTACAAAAAAATGAATTTCACTACAATCAATTTCATCGTTTGTAGTTATAGGAAAAGTACTTTTAGTGCTTCCAAATTTCTGCGTTCTTGGTTTTTTTGAGATGCGTTAGCGATATCTCCGAAACCTGTGGACCAAAAAAAAAATTTTTTTTCGTATGAAAAACTACAAACGACTTAAAACGTATTTCAAAAAGAAAAAACCCAAATTTACTTAAATTGCTTGGTTTCCGCACAATGTATTATATTTTCGGAGTAACTATAAGAACTACAAAAAAATGAATTTCACTACAATCAATTTCATCGTTTGTAGTTATAGGAAAAGTACTTTTAGTGCTTCCAAATTGCTGCGTTCTTGGTTTTTTTGAGATGCGTTAGCGATATCTCCGAAACCTGTCGACCAAAAAAAAATTTTTTTTTCGTATGAAAAACTACAAACGATTTAAAACGTATTTCAAAAAGAAAAAACCCAAATTTGCTTAAATTGCTTGGTTTCCGCACAATGTATTATATTTTCGGAGTAACTATAAGAACTACAAAAAAATGAATTTCACTACAATCAATTTCATCGTTTGTAGTTATAGGAAAAGTACTTTTAGTGCTTCCAAATTGCTGCGTTCTTGGTTTTTTTGAGATGCGTTAGCGATATCTCCGAAACCTGTGGACCAAAAAAAAAATTTTTTTTCGTATGAAAAACTACAAACGATTTAAAACGTATTTCAAAAAGAAAAAACCCAAATTTACTTAAATTGCTTGGTTTCCGCACAATGTATTATATTTTCGGAGTAACTATAAGAACTACAAAAAAATGAATTTCACTACAATCAATTTCATCGTTTGTAGTTATAGGAAAAGTACTTTTAGTGCTTCCAAATTGCTGCGTTCTTGGTTTTTTTGAGATGCGTTAGCGATATCTCCGAAACCTGTCGACCAAAAAAAAATTTTTTTTTCGTATGAAAAACTACAAACGATTTAAAACGTATTTCAAAAAGAAAAAACCCAAATTTCCTTAAATTGCTTGGTTTCCGCACAATGTATTATATTTTCGGAGTAACTATAAGAACTACAAAAAAATGAATTTCACTACAATCAATTTCATCGTTTGTAGTTATAGGAAAAGTACTTTTAGTGCTTCCAAATTGCTGCGTTCTTGGTTTTTTTGAGATGCGTTAGCGATATCTCCGAAACCTGTGGACCAAAAAAAAAATTTTTTTTCGTATGAAAAACTACAAACGATTTAAAACGTATTTCAAAAAGAAAAAACCCAAATTTACTTAAATTGCTTGGTTTCCGCACAATGTATTATATTTTCGGAGTAACTATAAGAACTACAAAAAAATGAATTTCACTACAATCAATTTCATCGTTTGTAGTTATAGGAAAAGTACTTTTAGTGCTTCCAAATTGCTGCGTTCTTGGTTTTTTTGAGATGCGTTAGCGATATCTCCGAAACCTGTCGACCAAAAAAAAATTTTTTTTTCGTATGAAAAACTACAAACGATTTAAAACGTATTTCAAAAAGAAAAAACCCAAATTTGCTTAAATTGCTTGGTTTCCGCACAATGTATTATATTTTCGGAGTAACTATAAGAACTACAAAAAAATGAATTTCACTACAATCAATTTCATCGTTTGTAGTTATAGGAAAAGTACTTTTAGTGCTTCCAAATTGCTGCGTTCTTGGTTTTTTTGAGATGCGTTAGCGATATCTCCGAAACCTGTGGACCAAAAGAAAATTTTTTTTTCGTATGAAAAACTACAAACGATTTAAAACGTATTTCAAAAAGAAAAAAACCAAATTTACTTAAATTGCTTGGTTTCCGCACAATGTATTATATTTTCGGAGTAACTATAAAAACTACAAAAAAATGAATTTCACTACAATCAATTTCATCGTTTGTAGTTATAGGAAAAGTACTTTTAGTGCTTCCAAATTGCTGCGTTCTTGGTTTTTTTGAGATGCGTTAGCGATATCTCCGAAACCTGTGGACCAAAAAAAAAATTTTTTTTCGTATGAAAAACTACAAACGATTTAAAACGTATTTCAAAAAGAAAAAAAACAAATTTACTTAAATTGCTTGGTTTCCGCAGAATGTATTATATTTTCGGAGTAACTATAAAAACTACAAAAAAATGAATTTCACTACAATTAATTTCATCATTTGTAGTTTGATAAGCCAAGTCAAAGAGCACTTGACTAGCATCAATTCCACCCTTAAATACGTATGTGCATATGTACACAGAAGCCTGTGCCTGTCGATCAGCTTTTGAGCATTGTATCATTGAATATATATGTATGAAAATATGAACCAAATTAGAAATGTACATACATACATATTCAATAATACTCCAAAGTAAAGGCAGATATAAAAAAAACTTGCCGCTTGCTACGTTCTAAAGCGACCAAAGACTTTATGTAAATCCGCGTATACAGATATATATATATACATATGAATGCTCGTAGCAATTAGCCAACGAAATACAATAGCACGAGCCAAATTATGTGTCGTCGGTGGTTAAAAGTGTTGCCGTTTGCAGCTTTAATCAACTGACAGCTAAAAGGGGAATTTATTATTAATACTAAAATAAAGGAATTTATTGCTCTTTTGCGACATAATGTTATTTTTCTTGGCAAAATTACTTTAGTTCATTTCGCCCCTCCCATTTATTACTATATTTATCTATGCAAATAGTGTAAAATTCTTACTTTGTACTGACATGTGATAAACAAGTCAGCATATACAATATGACGTCACAGTGCGAATTCAGGCCAGAAACGGGTAAAACTCGACTTTTATTTATTAACTGCAACACAGCTGCTGAAAACTTGGTTGTTCGACTGCGCGAACAATTTTTCGACAGAATAAGATCAGGTTTTTCAAATAGCAAATTAAAATTTCCATAAGCTCTGCCAACTCGGCAATTCGGCATATTGGAAAATTATTTGCAAAAATGTATATGAACAATGCATGAAAATATTTAGATTATATTGCTAATACGTTACTGGGCATTTATTGGGCAATATACTCGCATCTTTATTTGCATTTTTTACTACCATATTATTACTTCGATTAGGGCATATAAATAGTTTGGTATTATTTCATAGGAAAAGTGCCTAGTTATGGAAGTAGTTATGCGCGTTATAATGAAAGCCCTCAATATGCATCGAAGTTGGTATTTATAAAATCACAAACATTTTTCTTTTGACTATTTTATCAAATGCCATATTGCCAAATTGCATCACCAATTTGGACAACTTAAGAAGAAGCATTATGAATGAAAGAGGAAGCTAGTTTTCAGGATTTTGTGATTTACATTTGAACATACATATGTATGTATGTACACATGCTTGTGCGTAAGAATAATTATTGTTGGAAGTGGTTGGTTGAATAGAAGTTTTTTTTTTTTTTGAACATGAGAATGTACAAACATACATATGTTAGCTTATGCTTGGATATATTGGTATCAATGAGGTGGGTGTGAAGTGGAGTGAAGTGGGGTGTTGGTTGATCTTTAGTTTAAGAATATACATATGTATGTGTTTGCATATATATCTAAGTTTGTTTATACGCTACGATCGTCATAGCAGATACATTACCATGTTCATACATTTCTTAGCTTACATATGAGCATACATACATATGTATGTACGTACATTTGCTTGAGCGTAAGAATAATTTTTGTTAGAAGGGGTATGCTGAAATGAAGTTTGTTTTATTTTTGAACATATGAATTGTATGCAACAATATTTACTTGCACATTCAAAAACTTTAATATGCTTGTAATTTAAATCGAGAGAATTATACAAAGAACCCATTTGCTGTGCAAAAATCATTGTTTGGAATACCCAACCGGGTGTATTCGAATTTCCCAATTTTGCAATGTATTATATTTTCGTAGTAACTATAAGAACTACAAAAAAATGAATTTCACTACAATCAATTTCATCGTTTGTAGTTATAGGAAAAGTACTTTTAGTGCTTCCAAATTGCTGCGTTCTTGGTTTTTTTGAGATGCGTTAGCGATATCTCCGAAACCTGTGGACCAAAAAAAAAATTTTTTTTTCGTATGAAAAACTACAAACGATTTAAAACGTATTTCAAAAAGAAAAAACCCAAATTTACTTAAATTGCTTGGTTTCCGCACAATGTATTATATTTTCGGAGTAACTATAAGAACTACAAAAAAATAAATTTCACTACAATCAATTTCATCGTTTGTAGTTATAGGAAAAGTACTTTTAGTGCTTCCAAATTGCTGCGTTCTTGGTTTTTTTGAGATGCGTTAGCGATATCTCCGAAACCTGTGGACCAAAAAAAAAATTTTGTTTCGTATGAAAAACTACAAACGATTTAAAACGTATTTCAAAAAGAAAAAACCCAAATTTACTTAAATTGCTTGGTTTCCGCACAATGTATTATATTTTCGGAGTAACTATAAGAACTACAAAAAAATGAATTTCACTACAATCAATTTCATCGTTTGTAGTTATAGGAAAAGTACTTTTAGTGCTTCCAAATTGCTGCGTTCTTGGTTTTTTTGAGATGCGTTAGCGATATCTCCGAAACCTGTGGACCAAAAAAAAAATTTTTTTTCCTATGAAAAACTACAAACGATTTAAAACGTATTTCAAAAACAAAAAAACCAAATTTACTTAAATTGCTTGGTTTCCGCACAATGTATTATATTTTCGGAGTAACTATAAGAACTACAAAAAAATGAATTTCACTACAATCAATTTCATCGTTTGTAGTTATAGGAAAAGTACTTTTAGTGCTTCCAAATTGCTGCGTTCTTGGTTTTTTTGAGATGCGTTAGCGATATCTCCGAAACCTGTCGACCAAAAAAAAATTTTTTTTTCGTATGAAAAACTACAAACGATTTAAAACGTATTTCAAAAAGAAAAAACCCAAATTTCCTTAAATTGCTTGGTTTCCGCACAATGTATTATATTTTCGGAGTAACTATAAGAACTACAAAAAAATGAATTTCACTACAATCAATTTCATCGTTTGTAGTTATAGGAAAAGTACTTTTAGTGCTTCCAAATTGCTGCGTTCTTGGTTTTTTTGAGATGCGTTAGCGATATCTCCGAAACCTGTGGACCAAAAAAAAAATTTTTTTTCGTATGAAAAACTACAAACGATTTAAAACGTATTTCAAAAAGAAAAAACCCAAATTTACTTAAATTGCTTGGTTTCCGCACAATATATTATATTTTCGGAGTAACTATAAGAACTACAAAAAAATGAATTTCACTACAATCAATTTCATCGTTTGTAGTTATAGGAAAAGTACTTTTAGTGCTTCCAAATTGCTGCGTTCTTGGTTTTTTTGAGATGCGTTAGCGATATCTTCGAAACCTGTCGACCAAAAAAAAATTTTTTTTTCGTATGAAAAACTACAAACGATTTAAAACGTATTTCAAAAAGAAAAAACCCAAATTTGCTTAAATTGCTTGGTTTCCGCACAATGTATTATATTTTCGGAGTAACTATAAGAACTACAAAAAAATGAATTTCACTACAATCAATTTCATCGTTTGTAGTTATAGGAAAAGTACTTTTAGTGCTTCCAAATTGCTGCGTTCTTGGTTTTTTTGAGATGCGTTAGCGATATCTCCGAAACCTGTGGACCAAAAAAAAAATTTTTTTTCGTATGAAAAACTACAAACGATTTAAAACGTATTTCAAAAAGAAAAAACCCAAATTTACTTAAATTGCTTGGTTTCCGCACAATGTATTATATTTTCGGAGTAACTATAAGAACTACAAAAAAATGAATTTCACTACAATCAATTTCATCGTTTGTAGTTATAGGAAAAGTACTTTTAGTGCTTCCAAATTGCTGCGTTCTTGGTTTTTTTGAGATGCGTTAGCGATATCTCCGAAACCTGTCGACCAAAAAAAAATTTTTTTTCGTATGAAAAACTACAAACGATTTAAAACGTATTTCAAAAAGAAAAAACCCAAATTTCCTTAAATTGCTTGGTTTCCGCACAATGTATTATATTTTCGGAGTAACTATAAGAACTACAAAAAAATGAATTTCACTACAATCAATTTCATCGTTTGTAGTTATAGGAAAAGTACTTTTAGTGCTTCCAAATTGCTGCGTTCTTGGTTTTTTTGAGATGCGTTAGCGATATCTCCGAAACCTGTGGACCAAAAAAAAAATTTTTTTTCGTATGAAAAACTACAAACGATTTAAAACGTATTTCAAAAAGAAAAAACCCAAATTTACTTAAATTGCTTGGTTTCCGCACAATGTATTATATTTTCGGAGTAACTATAACAACTACAAAAAAATGAATTTCACTACAATCAATTTCATCGTTTGTAGTTATAGGAAAAGTACTTTTAGTGCTTCCAAATTGCTGCGTTCTTGGTTTTTTTGAGATGCGTTAGCGATATCTCCGAAACCTGTGGACCAAAAAAAAAATTTTTTTTCCTATGAAAAACTACAAACGATTTAAAACGTATTTCAAAAACAAAAAAACCAAATTTACTTAAATTGCTTGGTTTCCGCACAATGTATTATATTTTCGGAGTAACTATAAGAACTACAAAAAAATGAATTTCACTACAATCAATTTCATCGTTTGTAGTTATAGGAAAAGTACTTTTAGTGCTTCCAAATTGCTGCGTTCTTGGTTTTTTTGAGATGCGTTAGCGATATCTCCGAAACCTCTGGACCAAAAAAAAATTTATTTTTCGTATGAAAATCTACAAACGATTTAAAACGTATTTCAAAAAGAAAAAAACCAAATCTGCTTAAATTGCTTGGTTTCCGCACAATGTATTATATTTTCGGAGTAACTATAAGAACTACAAAAAAATGAACTTCACTACAATCAATTGCATCGTTTGTAGTTATAGAAATCACAAAAAAAATTTGGATTTTTTCAAAGCGGGTTCCAGCGTGATGCAGCTTCCATAGTCCTCACTAAGCGATGTTTGTTTTCATTATTTTACAAGCTTAAACTTTGCTGGCACCCCGATAACTTTTATAATTTTCCATAAGAAATAATAAAAGTTGTGACTAAAACTTTGTACTACCACTAAATTTTAAATTATAATGGAAAGAAGGCACGGTGCCCAAGTATGATACATTACTTGCTTAGTTGGCGCTTAACCGTTTAAATGTTTATGGCCGTCCAACAAGGCGCGCCAGTCGCTCCTTCTCTCTGCCAACCGGCGCCAATTGGTCACAACAAGGTAGTTTAAATCGTTTTCCACCTGGTCCTTCCAACGGAGTGGGGGCCGCCCTCTACCTCTGCTTCCATAGGCGGGTTCCAATAGAAACACTTTCTTGGTCGGAGCGTTATCTTTTATTCGCATAACATGGCCTAGTCAGCGCAGCCGCTGCGTTTTAATTCGCTAAACTATTTTGATGTCTGTGTAAAGCTCGTACAGCTCATCGTTAAATCTTCTTCGGTACTCGCGATCGCCACCGCGTAGAGATCCATAAATCTTTCGAAGAACTTTTCTCTCGAACACTCCCAGAGCCGCTTCATCTGCTGTTGTCATGGTCCATGCTTCTGCCCCATATAGCAGGACGGGTACGATAAGTGACTTGTAGAGTATGATTTTCGTTTGCCGAGAGAGGACTTTACTTTTCAATTGCCTACCTTGTCCAAAGTAGCATTTATTGGCAAGATTGGTTCTTCGATGGATTTCAGCGCTGATGTTGTTGCTAGTGTTGATGCTGGTTCCCAACTAAACGAAGTCTTTTACTATTTCGAAATTATGGCTGCCAACAGTAGCGTGGTTGCCAAGGCGCATATGCGCTGAGTAGGCAGAACTAACGGCGCGGGTGTTTAGGACGATGATATCAATGTCATCAGCATACGCCAGTAATTGCACGCTTTTATAGAATATTATTCCAGAGCGGTTAAGTTCTGCAGCTAGTATAATTTTCTCCAGCATCAAATTAAAGAAATCGCATGATAGGGGGTCACCCTGTCTGAAACCTCGTTTAGATTCGAACGGCTCGGAGAGGTCCTTCCCAATTATGACTGAGTTGATGGTGTTGCTCAACGTCATTTTGCACAGGCGTATAAGTTTTGCGGGGAAACCAAATTCAGACATAGCGGCATATAGGCAGCTCCTTTTGGTGCTGTCGAATGCGGCTTTAAAATCGACGAAGAGGTGATGTGTGTCGATTCCTTTTTCGCGGGTTTTTTCCAAGATTTGGCGCGTTGTGAAAATCTGGTCGATGATAGATTTACCAGGTCCGAAGCCGCACTGATAAGGTCCAATTAGTTGATTCACGGTGGGCTTCAATCTTTCGCACAATACACTTGCCGGACCTTATATGCGATATTAAGTATCTCCCTTCTTGTGGACTGGGCAAAGAACACTTAGATTCCAATCGTCGGGCATGCACTCGTCTGCCCATATTTTGCGAAGAAGCTGATGCATGCGCCTTACCAACTCCTCGCCGCCGTATTTGAATAGCTCCGCAGGCAATCCATCAGCGCCCGCGGCCTTGTTGTTTTTCAATCTGGTTATTGCTATTCTGACTTCGTCATAATCAGGTGGGGGACATTTATTCCATCATCATCGATTGCGGGATCGGGTTCGTCATCTCTGTGAGGTAAATCGTTGTCTCCATTAGAAGAGCAGAGAAGTGTTCCCTCCATAATCTAAGTACTCTCTGGACGTCAGTTACAAGGTCGTCGTTTTCGTTCTTACAGGAGTTTGCCCCGGTCTTAAAACCTTCCGTCTGTCGCCGAATTTTTTGGTAAAATTTTCGGGCGTTATTCCTGGTGGCTAGCAGCTCAACCTCCTCGCACTCATGCCTTTCTGCCCCTGATTTTTTCTTCCTGAAAAGGCGTCTCGCTTCCCTTTTTAACTCGCGGTAGCGTTCACACACTCCTCTTGTTGCGCTCGCTTTTAACGTAGCCCTGTAGGCAGCGTCTTTCTTTCGGTTGCAACGCGGCATTCTTCATCGTACCAGTTGTTTTTCCATGGCCGCCGGTAACCATTTTTTTCCTCGGCGGCAGTACGAAGTGCTTTGGAGATATGCTCTTGCTGCTCCTGTTTTCCTTCAGGCTGAGTTGTGCTCTCAGAGAGCAGGTGTGAGAGTCGAGTTGCGAAATCATTGGCAGTCTTTTTTGTTCCTTGGCTTTAGCCGCGCAGAGGCGGGTGCGTATTTTGGCTGCGACGAGATAATGGTCCGAGTCGATGTTAGGTCCTCGGCTCGTGCGCACATCTAAAACACATGCATGCGGTCCGTCTATCACAACGTGGTCGATCTGATTGCGAGTATTTCGATCGGGGGACAGCCATGTAGCTTGATGTATCTTTTTATGCATGAACCTCGTGCTGGATATGACCATGTTTCGAGCACCGGCAAAGTCAATCAGCCGCAGTCCATTAGGAGAAGTTTCATTGTGTAGGCTGAACTTTCCGACTGTAGGGCCAAAAACACCTTCTTTGCCCACCCTGGCGTTAAAGTCGCCAAGCACGAATTTTATATCATGGCGGGGCAGCGCTCGTACATGCGTTCTAATTGTTCGTAAAAAGCGTCTTTCAGCTCATCGTCTTTCTCCTCCGTCGGCGCATGGGCGCATATGAATGATATATCAAAAAATTTTGCTTTTATTCGGAAAGCGGCGAGACGCTCGTCCACAGGCGTGAACGCCAATACTTGGGGACAAAGTCTCTCTCCCACCACGAATCTGACGCCGAAACTGCGCTTATTTGTATGGTCACTCCTATAGATGTCAAAATTTTGAATCTCCTTCCTTCCTTCCAGCGCATTTCATGGATGGCGGTGATGTCAGATTTTGCTTTGACGAGGACATGAACCAGCCGGGTATCTGCACCAAAACCATTCAGTCAGCGCACGTTTTAGCTGCATGCCCTCCATTCATTGTCCTTCAAACCTTTGCCATGGTCGTCATCAATAGAAAGTGTTCTTTTTATCCGAGGCTTGTTGTTGCTTTTCATTGGAGTATGTTTTGACGTGGCGGATCCCAAGCCCAGCGCACAACCCGCTCAGCGGGAGTGAAAATATTACTTGCACGTTTATATAGCGAACCGCTTGCTCCAAAACAGACGCCCACTTTCAGCCGCACCTAGTGGTGAACAGACGTTGCCGATGGGAGATCCCCCGGCTAGCCCTTATACCGATTATGTCAGAGTGGCCCAGCCAGGTTGTCGCCTTCTCACATTACCTCACCACTAAACGGATGTATAGTGGCTACACAGATACTTGGCCGCAAGCGACCGGAAGTAGTGAGCTGCTTGAACCGCATGCAAAAGAATCGCTCTGGCCATTCCCAGGTGAATGGCGGTCAGAAGCTTTCCTCACTTTCGTGGAGTTCTACACACGGTTTCACCCTCCTAACTATGATACATACGTATGTATTTATTTGGGATTTCACAGAAGGCGATGAATAGTATAGAGGACATACGTCGAGTCCTACAGAGTGCATCAGTCGTTCCTTCAAGAGTTTTAAACCGTCTACCTCTTTCAAATACTGCAAGAGCCAACTCCCTGAGAATTGGTATTAAGACCAATAACTGCTGTGTTTTTGTTTACATCTCCATAGATCAGGGATGGGCGTTATCAACAAATTTGAATAACCATTGACGAAAAAATAAAAAATTAATTTTTATTCACTATTCAAGAAAACTTGAGTGATGAATAACATGGTATTCTTTATTCAAGCATTCTTTTAATAATGAATAACATTTTCTCGTTATTCAAAATATTCTAATTGATGATAACCGCCCATTCTTATTTTTCGCGATCCTCCTATGGTTTTGGGGTCATTTCGGGATGGCTTTTGCAACTCCCTCGGGGTCTTTTGGAGGTCATTTTGGCATGGTTAGGGGAGTACCTCGGGGTCCTCCCGGGGTCATTCCGTGACCTTTTTGGGACTCCCTCGGGGTCATTCCGGGATGATTTTGGGGACTCTCTCGGGGTCCTCCCGGGGTCATTCGTGGGTCATTTCGGGATCTTTTTGGGAACTCCCTCGGGGTCATTTCGGGATGGTTTTGAGGACTCCCTCGGGGTCCTTCGTGGGTCATTCCGGGATCTTTTTTGGGAACTCCCTCGGGGTCATTTCGGGATGGTTTAAAGTTTGAAATGATGAATAATTTTTTTATTTTTTATTTTGATTTGTTTCATTTCAAAATGACTCAACCTCAACTTTTTATGGACTGCCAAGTGAAATATAGTACTGGTGCTTAGCTAAGCTTCAACTGAAATGCGTATCCCCATTTTATCTCTAAACTATTCTCCACTTCTAAGACCGAAAAGTTAGTGTGTCCACGATTCATTGCAACCGATTCAGCTATAGGTTATACACTATGGCCAACAGAGTTTCGTGTCTCCACTATTCAGAGCAACCCGTTTTGTAGCGAGTTATTTACCATGGGTCGTCTTAACATTCTGTTAAGTGATGATAAGCGTTATTTTAACCGCAAATGTAGATGTATATACATGCAAACAAAAAAACACAGCTAATATAAATACTCGAAATCACTATAGACCCGCATTTGAGCGACCTTGTAATATATACTTCCTGATCGGTATACATCTGATGCTCGAACTATCTTCTCCAGCTCAAGGTGAAGAAATTTGCTTTGGCAGTATACTAACAAAACTGAATCTGCAGTGATTTCGTCCAATTAGCTCCTTGACGGTATGCCCAATACCAGGGCATTTTTTAAGGATTTTTCACTAGGTGGCCAAAAGAAAAATATCTCCTCGACATGACTGACCATACCGGTCAGCTTTTGAATATTGCCATTTTTGGTCCAAAAAAAAACATGCTGTGGCAACCGTGGTTGTGACTCACTCATACCAAAACATTTGCAATAAAACAAGTAATCCCAGGAATAGTTATTTTTCATATCCAACTTATTATATACTTGCCCAAAATTTTTTTATTATATGCTGACAAAAATCCTCGAGCACGTGCAGAATTTGTAGAATTTATATATGTCACGGAAGTCGTGAGTACCTATGTTCTTTTCCATATAAATCCTCATCGACAGTATATTTGATGAACTATCATTAGAGTTGGGATTCTACCGAGTATTTACCATTTTTATGGGTAAATACCGGGAAAATACCCGGAATATTCCTTTTTTGTATCTTCTTTTTTGGGTATTTGGGCTGCTTGGAATTACAATTCAGCAATTAAGTTTATACGTCATTTGAAATTTAAAAAATTTCGTTTTGATTTTAAACAAACAACCCAGCAAACACTCGGAGTCAACAATTAGTCTGAAAGGAGTCCAAACTTTGGATCGTTTGCACGCGTTATGAACTCATTTAGGAGCCTGAAGCGAATGCTATATGCTTATATTTTGCCTGTAACATAAGTCTTATACAGGCCTCCTTCCGATATCATATATGAGCCTTATTGGCGTCATATACTGCTTAACTTTAATTTTGATCCTTTTAATGACACTACTTCAGGGCTTTTAGGAAGAATTTTTGACATATATCCGAAGCGAAAAACATAGGGGAGAAAATTGTTGTGATAAAACTCACATGAGGATAAGATAGAAATGAAATAAGTATTAGTTAAATTATTATTTATTTAGAATAAATTGTCGCAGAAAAATTTCAGAGTTTTTATTCCGGAGCTGCCTAGTTTATTAATTTTAATATTTTTCGTTTGTTTATAATTTCATCAAATCGGAGTCATAAAAGGCTCTCAGGTGATAGCATTTTTGAATCTTTTGAACCATATTAAACTCCAGAACTGTAAGAGAATATTTATAAGGGACACATATTTACCCAAACAAATCTACCCCTCAAACAGGCTCACGGCGCTCATAATTTAAGAATCCGAAACGAGTCCAAAATAAGTGGGCAATGTAGGAATCAGAAAAGCGTCGAAACGCGTAGTAGGGTACAAGAAAATTTAATTTTTGCCTTTTATTTAACGGCCTAAAAGCTCCTAACCTAGCATGCAAAAATTATCATTTATCAACTATTTATGTTCGTCACAGCGAGTTGAAAATGAATTACATTTGTACATTATTTTTACCCTTGCTATTCTTTTATTGTATAAGCATCGACTTTTTTCCGCTCATGGACGCTTCTCGACATTTTTAATGTGACCGCAAAACTGTCACGCTCTGTCCAGGTGTGTCGAACTATATATGATCCCAATAACTGCTGACGATGCCTAATAAATAGGCCATATAGGTGTCAGATAATCAGAGTTTATTAGAGTTAAAAATGACGCCGGAGAGTTCCATTAGAGTATAATGTGAGCTGTTTAAACGCCTTTTAAGACTTATGTCGGACTCTTTTTTAGGCTCAAATAATATACGTTAATAGACTCATATAGGACGACCATAACAAGGAGGAAATACATTGGTTTCGGTCTCCCAAATGAGCACATACCGACTGTAAACGCTCCAATTTAGATATTTTCCGACTCTTTTTCGACTTAAAATGTTTACTGGGTAAACTTAAATATTTACAACGGCATGCATTATTGGCTAAATATTTTTGAAAAACGCTGGATTACAGATTAACACTAATTCAACCGATAGCATAATGGATAACTACCCGCCAATATAGGACAAATTGGGTACATTTTGGATTGAATTTGTGTGTTTGTTTCCCATATTTTCCAAAAGATTATTTTTACCCTTATTTTGGGTAAATATTTGGGACTTTACCCATTTTTACCATATATAACCAATTTACCGGGTATTTACAATTTGGGTATTTACCCCTTTCCCATCTCTAAAGCATATATGACATTACTTTAATTTTGCTTGGATTCCAAGCTAAAAAAACTGACGAAACTTTATCGGAACTTCAAAACACAAAAACAATTTCTATCGTGAAAAAGCGATACCACTATTCCCCCATAATTAGTGAGTTTGGCATGTTTTTGTTTATGTATTACATTTTATTTTTACATTAACATTTTTAACAATAAAAACAATGCAAATAACACGCGAAAATTATTTCGGTCTCTAATGGTTTACTTTTTTCACACGAATGTTGATTTTAATTGTGTTTTTATGCACCAAATTTTCAAACTAAAAACAAAATTTTCATTTGTCAGAAAAAAATAAAGAAAAAATGGCCGAATGTCAAAAAAACCTATCGAAAAACAAACTGGCTCGTTCGTTTTTAATGAACTAGGTTGTATTTTTCTTGTATTTCGTTAGTTTTTTAAAATATAGTTTGCACACTTACACCAGTACTGAAGCCACATTAGGAGGGAGTGCCGCAAAAAATTGAAGATAAAATACAAGAAAAAATACTCGAAAATAAAGTAGTGTCATATAGGTATAACTATCATTCATTCGTTGATAAATTTCTTCGATTAGCACCAAAAACCTTCATTAGAATTAGCAAGTTATATATTTTTTGACATTTTGGGGAAATCATGTATGTTCAGAAAATTTCTAACATTATTTCAGTTAGGTGTTGTTCACGTATTTTCGAAATTTAGTTGTGGCCAGATTATGATTACTACGTGGCCACGGCGGACTACTACGTGGCCATTTGGCCACGTTCGTATTACTTAAAAAATGCCCTGCCCAATACCATGGCGGTTGTAGAGAAACTGAATATTTAAATTAGAAACCTTTGTCGCAATACGATTTTGACATTAAACACAGACAAATTCTTCGCGATTGTGGATGATAGTTTGGAGAACCAAGGGATATCAGCTTTGCACCTGTTTTTCCTAACTCAGTCAAGGTCCTGCCTTTTCCCGACAAGGATATTTGGGAATCGCTCAAATATACATAACTATCATCCATGCCGGAAAATCAACAAGACTATATAAATCCCTTTATTATATATTCGCATTACATCCCTATGCTGCCACTGTTACTGCGCACACTTTCTACGCTGCACAGAGGCGTTTTCGTAACTTGACTGCCACAAGGTAATAGGCCGTGTCGATATTTAAACCTCGTCAACTTGGCACATACAGGACACTGGTGCCACGCCTGCTGTGGATAGGCCTATATTTCGAGCGTCGCCGAAGTCGACAAACCTCCACTCGTTGTTAGATGTTGAAGTCGCGTAGAGGGGTTGAGAAGCGCAATACAAAGCTTTAAAGCTTCAAAGCGTCCGCAACCCAATTGTCAACCTCACCTACGCGGGGGGAATCCTGTTACAAATATGAATGTATCACACATACGTATATTTGGCAGGCGATATTTTGGCAACCCCAACTTCCCCATAGAACTAGGAGGAGGAGGTCATTATGGCCTAAAAGGTTTAATGTGGTCATATTAATCGTTCCCAAGATGGTCGGGCTAGTACCTTAATGGTGCTTTGTTACTGGGACGTACCAGTTCTATATCCGTCAAAGGACCATCAACAACGATAACGCTCCCCAAAACCTTCGGGGAGTATCTTTATCGTTAATACAACAACAACAAGATGTAATATTGATATCATACACAAAGTAAAAAAGCTGGTAAAAAGTATCTACCAACCCCTATGTGAAATACCGTTGGCCGGAATTATTGCCCCTATTACCGTTTACAACTCAACTCTGGTTAGGTTGAAATTTCGTAATTTGGTATTACAGACTACAACTCAACCTGTTTTCGGTTGAGTTGTCTAGTCTTACAACTTTTTGTGGCATTGCCGATTACAACCTTGTGTTGGTGTAGTTGTCAAAGACGTCAAAATCTTACAACTGCTTACTAGCAGTTGTCTCATACAATTTTGCAGTTCTTTTGACAAAATGTTACCGTTTAGAAGACGGTTCACTACCTAATTTTTAACAAAAGTTTTCAAAGTTGGTATCAAAAGACACGTTTCGACCTCCGATTTAAGAATCCGAAAACAAAAATGGTAATTCTTTACGACAGCATGACTGCTAATACGCGTCCAAAAATATCGAGAGAGGTGTCAAAAGACGCGTATTAATCTCGAGAACAATAATCCGAAGGCGGAAAAGAAACATTTCATCTCTGACCGGAGATATTTGCAGTTGATATTGGCGATTTTCATGTGGTTGTTGTTGTTGTCTTTTTTCGGTTTTTGTTTAATATCTTTTGAACGAGTTAAAATTTTTATTTTCCGCCTTCGGATTATTAATACTGATGTCAAGACGTGTCGTTTAAAACCTCTCCCGATATTTTTGGACACGTATTAGCAGTGCCATGCTGTCGTAAAAAATTACCACAAAAATTAAAAATTTTATTTCCAATAAAATCTAATTTCATGTGGTTTTTGTATTTTGCCAGATTTTTTGTACGCAGCAATGCAGAAAGGTGTTGGACCCAACCAGGGTTATTTTTACGAATCGCGGCCAAAGGCCGCCAACGCAGACACATGTTCTGTGCAAAAAAAACTGTGTAACGGGCCTCATATTTCGGACCCTCTCCGGCCATTTTGTGGGTTTTTGTAAATATCTTTCGAAAGAAATAAAATTTTTAATTTCCGCTTTGGAATCCTAAAAACGGAGATGGAACCCCGTCTTTTGATACCACCTTTGATAAGAGTTAGATGGTGCACGGGCTCATAAAACGTTACCAAAAAAACAAAAAAATTTAAAGCCGGTAGTTAAACCTTTTTTAATCAAACAATAATCAACAATTTTGTACACATTTATAGAAAAAACAACGTTTAAACGAATTAAATTGAATAACTTTTTGACTTTATGTAGCGACATTCCAAAGTTGGACGAGGCTGGCCGAGTTCGGATGCAGCCAAAATAGGTGAAATTATGCGAGTATGATACTAATCACTACTCCTGGGAATCCTGTTTGAGTAAAATACAGCTTTTCTGTTTGGGTTTTAATCCACTTCCCACAAATATACTCCTCAATAATATCTAAAACCAGTCCAACACCAAAATCATTTCCACAGCATATTTGATAGCTGCCGTCAGCAAGGAATCGGGGTGTGGCGCATAATTTTAAAATACGAACGCGTACGCGGAAATGGTCCTTAATTTTGTTTAGTAATGAGTAAAATGCTTCCTTTTAAATCTGCAAAATAATTTCATATGAAGCTCATCATTTGTCACTTGAACATTTTTTTACTTGGTGCTTGGTAGTTCCAAGGGATTGGAATGATCACGCGAATGTTTTCCGTATTTGCGACATGTCAATCACCAACATTTTCGCCATTATAAAATAGATTTTATATAATATTAATAACAAAATCACATTTGAAAATGCTTAAATTTCTGCCACAAATTGATCAGCTGTTTTTTTTATCTGTCAAATCATCACTTTCTGAAGTTGGCAACTCAATTCAACTTCAACTGAAATAAGTTGTAATTCGTAATACCAAACAGGAGTTGAGTTGTCTTAAAGTTGAGTTGTCTTAATTACAACCCAACTAAGTGGAGTTGTATACCGTAATAGGGGCAAAAGAAAATTGCTTAGTCATAAAGGGTGCGGTGCCACGCCCAATTTTTAACATTTGAAGTTTTCCCTATTTATTGTTATAAATCCACTTGGGAAATGAAATACCATTCATATAAAGCTCTTTTTTGCAAAGATATAGCTTATTTTATTCGTCCACGACCCTTTTAAAAATCTTTTGTATAAAAGTGGGCGTGGTCCTTAACCGATTTCGTTAGTTTTTCTTCAAAGCACTCGTCATAGTAAGGTCAATCTCTCTGCCAAATTTTGTTACGATAGGTTTAACGATTTTTGATTTATGATTAATAATATTTGTAAAATTGATTTTATCACAAGTGGGCGGTGTCACGCCCATTTAAAATTTTTTTTCCAAATTTTTATCAAGAGTCTCAATACCGGTCCACACGTCTAATTTCAACATTCTAGGCGTATTATTTACTAAATAATCAGGTTTTTTGTGTTTTCCAAAATGTTATATATATAAAAAGTGGGCGTGGTTATCATCCGATTTCTCATTTTCAATACCAATCTATTCTGGGTCCAGATAAGCCCGTGTACCAAATTTTGTGAAGATATCTCAATATTTACTCAAGTTGTCGTGTTAACGGACAGACAGACGGACGGACATGGCTCAATCAAATTTTTTTTCGATACTGATGATTTTGATATATGGAAGTCTATGTCTATCTCGATTCCTCTATACCTGTACAACCAACCGTTATCCAATCACAGTTATAATACCCTGTGTACAAGTACGGCTGGGTATAAAAAGACCACATTTCAAGTACCAAACTCCTGTGATATTGGTTGAACCGTCCGACCATCACAGCGGCTGCTGAAAAGTGGTGAATGTTTCAAATATATTTCTAAATCATTTCCACAACTGAGTTCCGAAAAGGTGAAACTGGGATTTTCGATGGCTCACAGATTAGAAAACTAATTTGTGATCCAGAGCTCACCTGTCGCATAAAAGCATCTGAAAAATCTGCATGGGACGAGTTCGTTTGGGTTGTAAACAACTTTTTAGGAAACAGGAAAGTTATTTCTGAGTGCGCAGACCAACTGATGCTCCATTTTCAACATCTGTGTAAACATGAGTATCAAGGTGCACTTTCCCCATATCCATCTGGACCGCTTTTCTGAAAATTTAGGCGATCTCAGTGAAGTGCAGGGAAGAGCGATATCAAGGACACTAACACGCTCATATGTTAGCTGATTACTGCTGGAGATCCTGAAATCATAAAAGAAAATCTCTTAAATAAAATTTAACTCACGGTGATTGATAATAATAAAGTTTATTTATTGCAAAAAAAAAATTATTTTTATTAAAAATAGAGCTGCTAGGAAAAAACGGCTTCCACATATGAATTTAACAATCATGCATAAAATGCAACAGAACCTGTGTCGATCACTGTTCTCAAACAATTTATATTATAAAATTCCCAATACAATAATTATGGGTGAAACTAATTTGGACCACGAAAATCTAAGAGGTATGGGTTTGCGATTTTTACGAAACCTCTACCGGGTCAACGAATATCGACCAAAATTTGGATCACAAAAAACTAAAAGATATTAGTACAATGTAGGTATCTCTAGAGAAAATCATCAGTGCTTCGACATGGATTCGCGATTTTCGAGAAGCCTCAAGCGGTTCAGCGACTATCGACCAAAGTTTGAACCACAAGAAGCTAAGAGGTTTTAGTACAATATGAGTATCAGAGTAGAGAAGATCATCACGGCTTCGACATATGTTTACTCAACCGGTTCAGCGGCTATCAATCGAAGTTTGGATCACAAGAAGGTAAAAGGTATTGGTACAAAATGGGTATTGAATCGATAGAAATTTGTTTCGGATTTAAAAAAGGTATTCGTGATTTCACAACTTTCGAATCTTAAGTAGACCAAAAATAAGTACAAAAAAAATTTTTAAAAATGGTTATTGTAACGCCTGCTTCTGTCATACATATCCTTTTAAAACCCAAAACAAGGGTTTTCAATTAGAAGACAATTTTTCTAAGCGGGTCGCCCTCGGCAGTATTTGGCAAACACTCCGAGTGTATTTCTGCGATGAAAAGCTCTAAGTGAAAACTCATCTGCCTTACAGATGCCGTTGGAGTCGTCATAAAACATGTAGGTTCCGTCCCCGCCAGTTTGTAGGAAAAATTAAAAGGAGCACGACTCAAATTGGAAGAGAAGCTCGGTCTAAAATCTCTTCGGAGGTTATTGCGCCTTACATTTTTTTATTTTTTATTTTATCCGCCAAAAAAGCTACAACTAAATTTAAAACCTATTTTATTTTGACTATGACTATGCGCCACTGATTTACAATACACAAAACACATGTATCGTTGCATGCTAAGCAGCACGTTGCATAACCTGTTCCAGCAAAATTTGCTGCATTAAATCAGTGTTGGGTAACAAACAACCCAAACAAGCACAAAACAAAATGCCATATAAATATTTTTTTTTTGGATAAACGAACTCAATATTTAGTGCGTTTGGAAAATATTTTGCATTCTTTGTCTTCGGCACAAGTCGCTGCATAGAGCTGCCCGTCTGTCTACAAAACAATCAAGCAGCAACAAAACTAGTGCAGGCAAAATTGCTGAATATATTGTAACGAATTTACTTGCAAATCCTCTTATTTGCCCTTGTGCTAAGTTCGAATCATTAAACTGTTGAATAAATAACTCCAATATTGAATAATGGAAAAAGGCCTTTATTAAAGTACTTCACAATAACAATTATACTTTGCAACTAGCTTGCTTAACAACCAAACTGATTGATAGCTCAAATGAAATTCTACTATTGCCCAACAGATTGCGTGCTTAATCAATAACTGCTTGATAGCTCAAATCAAACTGAATTCCAGCGCCTCTACATTTGCTGCCTTTTATACTCTCAGATTTCAACGTTCGCATCTTCTAGGCGCTTCCATTTCCAGAATCTGTGGCAGATGGTATCACTGATCTTCTTCACAACTTTGTACGGGCCTTCCCAACTGCACCGTATCTTGGATGGAACACCTTTCGGCCGGTGAGGGTTGTATAACAGTACCAAATCTCCCCCCAAGAAACCTTCCGAATTTTTGTTCTCATTGTACCTGCGTTTCATCTTACTACTCATTATTCTTGATCGTTCCCTCACGCTCTGTTGTTTGGCCAATGAACTTCTTCGCAGAGCTTGCACTTGACGGATTGACTTTGCATCATCATTATCGTCTGGACGTTTCACAACGGTAGTGCGTGCTGGCTTGAAACCACCCTTGCATTCTTTCTGAAAAATTTTTTCAGTCGTTTTAGTGCGTCCATTAGGGTTTGTCGATGCCGGTCTTTTTCTCGCAGGTACTTTTAATTGCGCTTTATTTGGCCCATTCGATCCATCAACCTTTGCTTTTGACTTTCGTGGCCTTTGTCGAGTCTTCTCCACCATTACTCGATTACTACTGAACCCTTTCTCCAACTTGAAGTTAAGTGGTATATCCTGGTTCTCATAACGCCTCACCCTTCTCTGCATATCGATCTTGATGTCATGGTCAACCAAGAAGTCCACTCCCAATATGACTTCTTCAACGATTTTCGCCACAACGAATTTGTGTAGAACCATGACCTTCCCAATTAGGACTTCACATATCACTTCTCCCTGGACTTGGTTATACTCGCCTGTGACCGTACGCAACCTTGCTCAAGGTAACGGTTTTACTCCCCTGTTGACTAAATCAGATCGAATCAAGGAATGAGATGCGCCCGTATCTGCAGCCAGTACACGCTTCTTGCCATCCACATTCCCTCTGACGGTAACACTGCTCGATTTCCTTCCAATTTGCGACACAGATATCACAGGACATTCAATAGCTGGAGCTAGCTCTCGATTTTTCCATCTGGCACGCTCTTGCTGATCTCCTCCAGCTTTGCTTTACGGCCACCCAAGTTGGAACTACCAGGACCAAGATCGCAATGACGTGCAATGTGACCGGGCTTCCCGCATTTGAAACATTTGATAACTTTTTCACTCCGCTTTTGCGATCCTTTCAGCGCCTCCAACATTGCGTCTACCCACTCTGGCCTTTCTATCACCACACGGCGTGCTTTGAAAACTAGCTTACACAGAAGCAATGCTGTTTCTTGAGTCAGTGCATGGGATACCGTTTCTGCGAATGTGGGTTTTGGGTTTGCATATGTCGCTCGCTTCGTTTCTACGTCCCGGATGCCATTCATAAAACTCTGGATTTTTACCCTCTCGGTGTACTTCACGGGTGCGTCCGCATTTGCCAAATGTGCCAACCTTTCAAAATCCGAGGCAAACTCCTCCAAAGTCTCATTCGCTCTTTGGTGACGGTTTTGCAACTCAATTTGGAATATCTGTTTCCTATGCTCGCTTCCATAACGTCTCTCGACAGCGGCCATCAATGCTTCATAGTTGTTCCGCTCTCCTTCGGGAATCATCTGTAGGATTTCGGCTGCTGGCCCTTTCAATGCCACGAATAGAGCTGCGACTTTATCTTCAGCATTCCAGTTGTTCACTGCTGCGGTCTTCTCAAACTGTAGCTTAAAGACCTGGAAAGGAACAGAACCGTCAAAGGATGGTGTTTTTACCTTTGGATTGCTTGCTGAAACAGCTGGGCGATTTAATTGCAACTCTTGTATACGACCTCTCAAAGCATCCACCTCGGCTTCGATTTTTTCCTCAAACTGCGTTATTTTCTCGTCCATACGCGCTTCGAGTTTTGATGATATACGCACCTCTTGCGCTTCGAGTTGTACTGTTATGCGTGCCTCTTGTTCTTTCAGTTGTGTTTCCATCTTTGATGCAATCTGTGTCGACATTTCTGACATACGCGTTTCTTGTGCTTCAATCTTCGATGTTATTTCTAACGACATTTCTGCAATATGTGTCTTCTGTTCTTCCAGTTGAGATGACATTTGCGACGACATTGATCTTACTGTCGATGTTTGTGCAGATATTGCAGCCAAAATCATGTTCAAGTCTGTGCTCGTAACTGTCTGCGATGTTTCGCTTTTCTCTTCAATTTTTGTTGTTGTCTCGTCCCCATCAGGGTTAAAGACATACTCGTCCACATCAATTCCTTGCGACTCCATTACCTCTCGTAGCCGTGCTTGAAGTTCGATCTTATTGTCGGTTGTATTCAATCCACGGTTCTCCAACTCCTTTTCAGTTGCTGGATCCTCAATTCACTCAACTTTGCCATGTCCTTGTTTTCCTCTGGAATTTATTCAACAATCCCACTTCTGACACCAATTGTAACGAATTTACTTGCAAATCCTCTTATTTGCCCTTCTGCTAAGTTCGAATCACTAAACTGTTGAATAAATAACTCCAATATTGAATAATGGAAAAATGGCCTTTATTAAATTACTTCACAATAATGATTGATAGCTCAAATGAAATTCTACTATTGACCAACAGATTGCGTGCTTAATCAATAACTGCTTGATAGCTCAAATCAAACTGAATTCCAGCGCCTCTACATTTGCTGCCTTTTATACTCTCTGATTTCAACGTTCGCATCTTCTAGGCGCTTCGATTTCCAGAATCTACTAGTTGCCATCAGCTCTCAAATTTCTCAGCTGTAACTACAATTCCACGATTTTATAGCTTCTCTCATTGCATACTTTCAGGAGTATCTCAGATATATGCATGTGTTTGTGCATTGCTTCTCCGCTGCTCGTATACGTACATATGTGTAGACGCAATTATTGATTCGTTTATGTAGATACATAATGATTGATCTATGGATGTGCATGATATCACTATTTAGCATCGGCTTAGATATAGCAGCACCCCTTAGTTTTGCTAATATTCGTAACAATATATATAATTTGGACATAAAACGCTTTGCATCGAATTTTGGTAGCGATTTCTCTAGAAGTTTGGTTTGCATCTTCGATATTAAAATAAGAACAACTTTGACCGAAAACGGTTTATAAGGATACCCAGTCTCTAATATAATTGTAGAACTATTTTTCTTTTAAATTTAAATATAATTCTTTTGTTGGTTTTTTGGCCTTTAGTTTGTAAAAATGTTTGTAAATTGTCGAGCTCGAGGCCATACAATATTAAATAACAAACAAATAAAACTGTTTATTTGTATATGTTATATATTGTCGTTTCTTATTTATCGATATTTCGACTTCAATTAGAAGTCATCTTCAGGACTAGAAATACAAAAATAAAAAAATAAAAATAAATGTAAGGCGCGATAACCTCCGAAGAGATCTAAGGCCGAGCTTCTTTTCCAATTTGCGTCGTGCTCCTCTTGATTTTTCCCTACAAATTGGCCGGACGGGACCTACATGTTTTATGCCGACTCCGAACGGCATCTGCAAGGCAGATGAGTTTTCACTGAGAGCTTTTCATGGCAGAAATACAATCGGAGCGCTTGCCAGACACTGCCGAGGGGCGACCCCGCTTAGAAAAATTTTCTTCTAATTGAAAAATCTTATTTCTAAAATTTTGATGTTGCTTTGCCCGGGAGTTGAACCCAGGGCATACGGTGTGATAGGCGGAGCACGCTACCATCACACCACGGTGGCCGCCATGACTTACATCGTTGGATGTACCAGATCGACTAATTTAAAATTTGATATGACAAAAACGAAAATAAACATAAAAAGTAAACAAATAAAGAACCGTAATTATAAACAAAATTCTTAACTAACAACAATATAGCATAAAAAGTTAAACTGTGAGCGACACCCATAGCATAAGTATGTATTAAATTCCCACCAGGTAAATGTTGTTGTATAACACTCTCAGCATTAATTTTTGCAATTTTGCTTTACCAATTGTCGGTATGCGTGAGCGCATTGGTCTGTGTCTGACTTAAAATTCATTCTTTTATCGTTGGGTGTGCCGATGATGTGAAGCATCTCCAAAATATAGCGTTTCGTATAATGTTTTTCTTGTTGTAGAATTTCTACCTCATCAAAATCCGGAGAGTGTCCAGTTGTTTTGCAATGCTGAGTGAGGGCCGTTTTGTTATCATTAGTGTGGTCCCTATTTTTTATGTTTGATTTGTGAGCGGAAATCCTTGTCTTTAGTTTGGATTTAGTTGTCCCCACATATACCTTATTGCATACGTGGGACCCGACTTGTCGTGTTTCGAATAAAAGTTTAATAATCTACCGGAGGCAGTAGGCTTTCTATACCAATCGAACGTGAGGTGGTTGTTGTTTTTTATTACCAGAGTGTCCAGAAATGGCAATTCTCCATCTTTCTCAACTTCTAACGTAAATTTTATAGATCTGTTATATTCATTTAAGTTAGCCAGCATTTTCTCAATATGGTCCGTTCTTGCAATGGCAAACAGATCGTCTACATATTTAGTGAGGAGGCGTGGTTTATATGGTGTATCTTCCTCAAATTTAGTTAGCAGTTCTTCCATCACAATATCTGCTATGACCGGAGATGCCGGTGACCCCATAGGCATTCCTGCACGTTGTTCATAAATCTTATTGTTGTAGTTGAAGTACCTGTTTTCTTTAATACAAAATCGTACTACCTCAAGGAAGAGATCTTTGGTTAGATTTGTATGCTCTTTAATTTGGTTCCATTTCGACGAAATGATTTCCAAAGCATGGTCTACTGGAATGCTAGGGAATAATGAGACAACATCGAACGAAACTAGGCTCTCATCATCAAAGACATATGTATCCTTAATTTTATTTTTAAACTCAACGGAATCTTTTACATTGTATTTTGATTCTTTGGTTACATTCATCAAAATATTTACAACGAATTTACATAGGTTGTACGAAGGCGAATTGATGGAAGAACATATAGGCCTCAATGGGATACCTTCTTTATGAATCTTCGGTAGACCATACAGTCTTGGTGCATTAGCGGTCTTACTCAAGAGTCGGTATTTTTCTTTCAAGTCTATCATATTGTTTTTAAAGAGCTTTTCCACGATCGCATTGTTTCTGTCTTGGAGCTTGGTAGTTGGATCTCGTTTTAATACTCAATATGTTGAAATGTCATTGACGATGCGTTGTAATTTTGTTTCGTAATCGTCCCTTTGCATTAAAACTGTCGCACTTCCTTTGTCCGCGTTTAGAACTAACAATTCTTTATTATTTCTAAGAAATATTTTTGTCGACTGTAGGGTATCTAGAACAAACCTGTCCCTCGCGCTAATGTCTGCTTTGTTTTGGTGATCTCGTATAATTGTTGTAAAATTATTTCTCTCTATTTCTTGCTGTTCTTTGTCTTTGATTGTATGTATGCAATCTTCGCCATCTGCTATAATTTGAAAAAGGGGGAGGCTATTCTTTGTTGTTGGTAAAGAGTATTTTGGGCCTTGTGAGAGAATCCACTGAACGTCTGGTGGTATTATGAAACCACTGCGGTACGTTTTTTATGTTAAGTAATTGTTTTTGTTTTTCCCTAAGCTTCTCATATTTGTTCGTTTGTGTTTTCTTTATTTTTGCGGTAATATTTTGAGCTAACACTTTTTCGCTCTCGAAAAACATGTTGGAATCATCCTCACTAAGTTTTTGTTGTAATTTATAATTTAATGTATTTACCTCTTTTATTTTTTGTTGTTGTAGTTCATGTTTTATTTGTATTATGAGATTCAGGAGCTTCTTATGCACATTTTCTAAATACCTCGATGTTGAGTTGGTGATTTTCTTTGATATTCTATTTTTGCCGATGTTGCAGTTGACAATATAAGAAATAGTCTTAGTAGCGTTGCTGATAAAACTTGGTATAACTCCACTCTTTCTACATCTCCCAAGGAATTTAATCGACTCAGTCAGCCTGCTTAGTTGTTGTGCGCTGCGTTGATAGCGTTTTGTACATTTGATAGTTTTATTATTATACTTATCTTTTAAATTTCTGTAGATGTTGTATGTATTTTTGTTATTGCGGCGTGCTCTCCGTTCCATAATTAATTCTTTTGTTGGTTTTTTGGCCTTTAGTTTGTAAAAATGTTTGTAAATTGTCGAGCTCGAGGCCATACAATATTAAATAACAAACAAATAAAACTGTTTATTTGTATATGTTATATATTGTCGTTTTTTATTTATCGATATTTCGACTTCAATTAGAAGTCATCTTCAGGACTAGAAATACAAAAATACAAGTATTATAATAAAAAAACATAAAAGTACATGTATACATTTGCCTTACATCGTTGGATGTACCAGATCGACTAATTTAAAATTTGATATGACAAAAACGAAAATAAACATAAAAAGTAAACAAATAAAGAAACGTAATTATAAACAAAATTCTTAACTAACAACAATATAGCATAAAAAGTTAAACTGTGAGCGACACCCATAGCATAAGTATGTATTAAATTCCCACCAGGTAAATGTTGTTGTATAACACTCTCAGCATTAATTTTTGCAATTTTGCTTTACCAATTGTCGGTATGCGTGAGCGCATTGGTCTGTGTCTGACTTAAAATTCATTCTTTTATCGTTGGGTGTGCCGATGATGTGAAGCATCTCCAAAATATAGCGTTTCGTATAATGTTTTTCTTGTTGTAGAATTTCTACCTCATCGAAATCCTGAGAGTGTCCAGTTGTTTTGCAATGCTGAGTGAGGGCCGTTTTGTTATCATTAGTGTGGTCCCTATTTTTTATGTTTGATTTGTGAGCGGAAATCCTTGTCTTTAGTTTGGATTTAGTTGTCCCCACATATACCTTATTGCATACGTGGGACCCGTCGCCGTTGCATTTAATTTTATATATAACGTCAGATTTCTCATATTTTCCGATTTTGCTTTTTGTATTTGTAAATATTTTTTGTAAAGTGTTATTATATGTGAAGGCAATTTGAAATTTTTCCCTGTCGTACAAATTCGAATGCTTTATCCTATTCGACAAACCTGGTACAAAAGTGGTGGATTTATATATTTTATCTGGTTTGGCTTTCTTGTCTCTAGTCGTCTTGAAATGGCTATGTATGAATTGTTTTATAAGTTGAGCAGGAAATTCATTATTTTCAAGAACTTTTTGAATTATTTCAATATTTTTCTTATGGTACATCGCGTCACTAATTGTGAGAACACGTCTTACGAAATTTTTGGCCGTATTTACAATTGCAGACTTGTCGTGTTTCGAATAAAAGTTGAATAATCTACCGGAGGCAGTAGGCTTTCTATACCAATCGAACGTGAGGTGGTTGTTGTTTTTTATTACCAGAGTGTCCAGAAATGGCAATTCTCCATCTTTCTCAACTTCTAACGTAAATTTTATAGATCTGTTGTATTCATTTAAGTTAGCCAGCATTTTCTCAATATGGTCCGTTCTTGCAATGGCAAACAGATCGTCTACATATTTAGTGAGGAGGCGTGGTTTATATGGTGTATCTTCCTCAAATTTAGTTAGCAGTTCTTCCATCACAATATCTGCTATGACCGGAGATGCCGGTGACCCCATAGGCATTCCTGCACGTTGTTCATAAATCTTATTGTTGTAGTTGAAGTACCTGTTTTCTTTAATACAAAATCGTACTACCTCAGGGAAGAGATCTTTGGTTAGATTTGTATGCTTTTTAATTTGGTTCCATTTGGTATCCCATTGAGGCCTATATGTTCTTCCATCAATTCGCCTTCGTACAACCTATGTAAATTCGTTGTAAATATTTTGATGAATGTAACCAAAGAATCAAAATACAATGTAAAAGATTCCGTTGAGTTTAAAAATAAAATTAAGGATACATATGTCTTTGATGATGAGAGCCTAGTTTCGTTCGATGTTGTCTCATTATTCCCTAGCATTCCAGTAGACCATGCTTTGGAAATCATTTCGTCCAAATGGAACCAAATTAAAAAGCATACAAATCTAACCAAAGATCTCTTCCTTGAGGTAGTACGATTTTGTATTAAAGAAAACAGGTACTTCAACTACAACAATAAGATTTATGAACAACGTGCAGGAATGCCTATGGGATCACCGGCATCTCCGGTCATAGCAGATATTGTGATGGAAGAACTGCTAACTAAATTTGAGGAAGATATACCATATAAACCACGCCTCCTCACTAAATATATAGACGATCTGTTTGCCATTGCAAGAACGGACCATATTGAGAAAATGCTGGCTAACTTAAATGAATACAACAGATCTATAAAATTTACGTTAGAAGTTGAGAAAGATGGAGAATTGCCATTTCTGGACACTCTGGTAATAAAAAACAACAACCACCTCACGTTCGATTGGTATAGAAAGCCTACTGCCTCCGGTAGATTATTAAACTTTTATTCGAAACACGACAAGTCTGCAATTGTAAATACGGCCAAAAATTTCGTAAGACGTGTTCTCACAATTAGTGACGCGATGTACCATAAGAAAAATATTGAAATAATTCAAAAAGTTCTTGAAAATAATGAATTTCCTGCTCAACTTATAAAACAATTCATACATAGCCATTTCAAGACGACTAGAGACAAGAAAGCCAAACCAGATAAAATATATAAATCCACCACTTTTGTACCAGGTTTGTCGAATAGGATAAAGCATTCGAATTTGTACGGCAGGGAAAAATTTCAAATTGCCTTCACATATAATAACACTTTACAAAAAATATTTACAAATACAAAAAGCAAAATCGGAAAATATGAGAAATCTGACGTTATATATAAAACTAAATGCAACGGCGACGGGTCCCACGTATGCAATAAGGTATATGTGGGGACAACTAAATCCAAACTAAAGACAAGGATTTCCGCTCACAAATCAAACATAAAAAATAGGGACCACACTAATGATAACAAAACGGCCCTCACTCAGCATTGCAAAACAACTGGACACTCTCCGGATTTCGATGAGGTAGAAATTCTACAACAAGAAAAACATTATACGAAACGCTATATTTTGGAGATGCTTCACATCATCGGCACACCCAACGATAAAAGAATGAATTTTAAGTCAGACACAGACCAATGCGCTCACGCATACCGACAATTGGTAAAGCAAAATTGCAAAAATTAATGCTGAGAGTGTTATACAACAACATTTACCTGGTGGGAATTTAATACATACTTATGCTATGGGTGTCGCTCACAGTTTAACTTTTTATGCTATATTGTTGTTAGTTAAGAATTTTGTTTATAATTACGGTTCTTTATTTGTTTACTTTTTATGTTTATTTTCGTTTTTGTCATATCAAATTTTAAATTAGTCGATCTGGTACATCCAACGATGTAAGTCAAATGTATACATGTACTTTTGTGTTTTTTATTATAATACTTGTATTTTTGTATTTCTAGTCCTGAAGATGACTTCTAATTGAAGTCGAAATATCGATAAATAAAAAACGACAATATATAACATATACAAATAAACAGTTTTATTTGTTTGTTATTTAATATTGTATGGCCTCGAGCTCGACAATTTACAAACATTTAAATATAATTATTTGATTAGACAGTTGGTTTAACTTAAGTATTTAACGTTTAATGAATGCAATATAAAAAACATTGTACTAAATGTATTAACTTACTAAATTTTTAAAATATAAAGAACTGTGAATAAAAATAAATTGAAGTCTCTAATGGCGTTTTCTATTTTGGGAAAAATGTTGCCCTCATGTTGCACATGGAAATTTAACTTTTGAAGAGCAAGGAATAAGCAACAGGGAGATATGTTTTTCAGAAAAGAAAACGCCAATAGAGAAATCGTCAAAGACCATCTTCTCGATTACCTGAAGCAACATGAAATTATCACATGTGAACAATCAGGGTTCAGCCAAACACTCTTGCGAAACTGCTCTAAACCTGGTTATAGCAGAATGAAATTAGGGCATGTAAAAAAAGTTTGTAACAGTGTCGGTTTTCTCAGACCTAAAAAAGGTATTCGAAACTTTCGATAGGGTCATCTTACTGAGGAAAATATATAGCATCGGGGTACGTAAAACAGCCCTGGGGTGGTTTAAAAGCTACCTTAGCTTAAAATAAATATTGGCAAAACGAAATGGATGATCATGAAGAGAAAATATGCAGAAAAAAAAAATTATTCATTGAAAATAGGAAATAGTACTTTACAAAAGGTTAATGAAATGAAATACCTAGGAACAATAATTCATAAAAAAATTAAGTTCGATGATCATATCAAATAAACAGAGGCAAAAATGTCACAAAAAATTGGATATATGTTCCACGTGCAAGCACATCAGCAAGTATTATAAATAATGGTATATATGTACATACATATGTATGTAGGTCTTTTATAGAACCTCACTTTATATATTGCCCTACCATTTTATAAGCGTTAGCCTAAAAGATTAAGTTAGACAAGAGTATTAAGGTTACTTTGTATGTCCTTAAAGAATATAAAAAAATTTGATAAAACTAATTGTTTTGAGAAAATTTCTACGAAAAATTAAGCAATCAACATTTATTAATCTTGTACTACAAGTAAATATGTACTGGCAAATAGAACTTTATTATTGCATTACAGGTCGATTTTGGGTTTCAACTGGGAAGCTTCAGCTATCCACAGCTCAGCTCAAAATATTTTTAGGCTTTTTTTGGTTGTGCTGGAAAAAAAAAACAGGCTGGAGGAATGGCTTGACGCTCCTCTGTTTGTGAACGTGGGAGGTTGGGATGGGCAGAACATCCTTAGGTCTGTCTTAAGGATAGCTTTTGTCTTCTCAACATGTAGTGACAATAGTTTTGAAATACATATTACTGATTTTGTGCCTGGCGTGGTGCCATTTAAAAACTAAAAAAAATGAACATTGTTTCGAGAAATAACGGAATTTAATTATTTAATAACGGAGCTACTGTGAATAACGGAGGAACACGTGAAATGAAACTATAATTTATAAAGGCCATTTTGATTTTGTACCTGGCGCTGTGGTCATAGAACCCTGCCATTAATCCCAAATCTCAAAAAAAAAAAATTAAATTATTATTATTATTACTGTCATTTTTATTTATATACATTTTTTATCATTCCGTCTTTTGTAATTTTTTGTTTTTGTAATTTTCTTTTGGAATCGGCAATAAGTCGATTAATCGGCATTAGCATCGGCTTGCGCAAAAAAACTGGTTTTGTCAGCTCATTTTAGCTTATAAAGAAGGCATCTGGAAAAAAATGCGAGGTGGTATGATTTCGAAATAGAACTCAGCTCAGGTACCCTGTGCATTTTGTTGTTGTTGCTATTATAGCAATGCTTCGCTCCATTCAATAGGTGCGACCACTCACAAATTTTCATCAATATCCTCTAACGGGAGTCCAAGTAAACTTGCAATTTTAACAGGGGTAGGCCAGAGTGAGACGGGTGTTGGAGGCGTTGGTTCCACATTACAATTACAGAGATGGTTGATGGACGCCTTTTTTGTCGATATCACTAAGGACCTGTTTGCGTTTTTCTTCTACATACGGCTGTGTTCTCAGGTGCCTCCCAAGCCCCTGGGTCCTCTTCAATCAGATATTTGCTGGGATGCCCAGGTTTCTGGGTATTCAACAGAAATTGTTTGGTCAGCATATCGTTTCTCTCTAATGGGAAGCACTATCGCCTCAGTGTGTAGGTGGTGTTCAGGGGACATAAGAAGACAGCCTGTAGCGTTTTAGGCCTGGCGACCATATCGGGGACGCGTAGCATGCAACTGGCTGGCCTATTGCTTTGTAACTGGTAATGAGTGTCTCTTTGTCTTTACCCCAAGTGCTGCCGGCAAGTGATTTGCGGATTTTATTACGACTATGGATTTTAGGTACAGTTTTGGTTGTATGCTCGCCAAAATGTAGATTCTGATCGAACGTCAACCTAGTATTTTTGGGTGTAAGACAGTCGTTAGCGTCCATGTCCATGCCCATGTTGTAAATAAGGTCGCCGATTATTTGGTTGGTGACAATGTCAGGTTTCGCGTGGCAAAAAAATTGGAGATATCAGGGAGATAGTGGTTTATTTCACTACATAGCTCATGACAATAGACGATCCGTTATCCCATGTTTGCTAGAAGCGAAATAGCGAGACGAACATTATTAGCTTAGACCTTTTTCCTGGTAAAATGACTGAGGTCAAAATAGAAATGTTTTTAACACCGCGAACTGGATGCAGATAATAATGAAAATGAGGCTGGAGATGTGGTTTTGTTGAGCACAAAGCGGACTGTGGATGAATAAGTCCTAACCATAGCAGATTATCAAATTAATTCAAAGCCTTTCTTGAAGTATTTGGGAGTAAACGTTGACTCAAAACTAACTTTTAAGGAGCACTTCAGGGCGGTGGGAGGAAAGTTTCTAGAGCTAGTGGAGCCCTAACGCGAATAATGCCTAACATCAGCGGCCCAGGCGATCTTACCCGTCAGCTATTATCCAACATAACTAGCTCGATAATATTATATACAGTACCAATATGGCACGGATTTTAAATGACCCACCGAAAAGGTATACATACTAGCAGCCTATAGTATAACTGCAATAAGAATGGCATTTCCTTATCAGACGGGTTCCGACGACGCAAACCTTGTTTTATCTCGGACAGTATATCTACTGTCAAGCAAAATGGCCAATCTGTATGGCAATGAAATCGGCCGACCATCTGAAGATGCCAAGAAAAGCGTAAGGTTACGAACGATTGTTAGGTGGAAAGAACGAAGAGAAGAATCGAGCGAAGTGCGCTGGACCTTCATGCTAGTTCGGAATATAGCGGAATGGTACAGGCGGAAGCACGGCGAACTAAACTACCACCTCACGCAGATATTGAGTGGGCTCGGCGGCTCCAAGGAGTATCTACATAAGCGTAAGGTAGAAGAGGATCAATTCTGTCCACACTGTCCCACTGAATTGGAAAACGCAGAACACGTTTGATTGCCCTCGTTTTCACGGCGAACGACTCTCTGTACACAGAGTTTTGGAATTTAGTTCCCCTAATTGCAGAGACATACATTGATGGACTCCTGTGAGTAAATGGCGCGATGACGCGATTGATGCATGCCCAAAGGGAGCGCAGATGCAATGTGCATGGGAAGTGTGGTGTGGCGACTAAATCGCGTTTCCCTCCCAGCAGTACCGTGGTGTGTGGGTACATGAACAGCTTTAGCCTGGTTTCATTAGGCGACTGGAGGGCAGTGCGCTGCCCCCATGTACAAGAAAAAAAGGCGTAGGATACAATGGTGACTACTTTTGGTGGCGAGCGGAGCATCGATATGTAAACTGAGATAGGACACCACCCTGTGGTACCCCTTGTTTTATTCTTCTGGGTTTAGATGTTACGTTCCTGAATTGCACCGATTCCTGCCGACCAGACAAATAATTTGCGGTCCACCTTTTCAGACTTGGAGGAAGAGAGGAGTCCTCACAGTCTTGCAGTAACTGTCTGTATCAAAAGCTTTTGGTGAGTCTAGCGCTACGAGTACTGTTCTGTGGTGGGGTCTTTGATTCAAGTTGCAATTTATGTGCTTGCTGATGGATTCAAGTGTCTTGGATACTGGCGATAGGCGAGATATCGGACGATAAGATTCTCATCGGTGGCTGGTTTCTCAGAATTTCGTAGGGGTACCAGCCTGATTTTTTTTAAATTTTTCGGGAATTACGAAGGTGGACAAGGACAGATTGAAGACATGCGTAAGATATTTAAATCCCTCTTTAGTATGAACGATGGTATCTTCAACCTCTTTGGCAGTGATGGTAATAAGAATCGCGCTGTGTTTATTCTTGTGTGCACGTCTGTTGACCCGCCGTCTGGTTTTAGCAGCCATGGATTGTATAACGTATTGTCGGCAGAAAACGCTCGCCCATTTTTTCGCATCCGACAGCACTTTATCGCCAAAGGTGATGGATATTTTGTCATAGTGTTTAGTCGGGCTCGATAGGGACTTTACGGTGGACCATACCTTACATACACCGGCAGAGGGGTTACAATTCTTCAAGTGCTTCTCCCATTTCACTCGCTTATGTTTATCCACAAGCTTTCTGATGCATTAAATTATCTCCCCTTTTTGGGAGTCGCCAGGGTGGTGCTATCTTATAAGGTCACGTTCTCTCGGTAAAGTTGCGGCCTCTGCTGGAAAGTGTGGCGGGATTGTTCCAGCGGGAATAAAACGAGCCACCACAGATACAATGACCTTGCGGAAAGCGCGCTCTTCTTGACGGGCATCAGTCGGGACTCGGAGGGGAGTAAAGTGATTGTCTGTATATGTTTTGTAGTCTTCCCACTTTCCTTTTTTGAAGTTGATAAAAGTACGGTTTTCAGAAATGATAAAATCAGTTGAAGGCAAAAGGAGTATGTGTGGTTAACAAGTCCTGCGCTCACGCTGATTATGTCTGGCGAGCTATGACCGCTTCCTACCGTACGTGTGGGAGAGGCGCACTTATCGTGCAGAACGCAGTTTCCTCTATTTGGTCCGCCAGCAGCTCACCCCTGCTATCCGCCTGTAGATCAGAATGCCACATATCGTGGTGGGCATTGAAATCCCCTATTCAATATCAATTGTGATTTATTTAATTTTTACTTTGATTTCTTTTTTCAGGCGAAGTACGTTTCGGATTTGTTTCACAGAAAATCACTTCAACAATATATGCTACCAACCTCAAATCAAGATGCACAGCCCCAAACGATAGCTGGCAACGGTCATTGATTTTCAACATTGAATTTAGCAGTATTTTTTGAAAAGGCAAAATATTGCATATTGTTTTAGACTATATATATATATATATCAATAGTTACTGTATACTTTAAGTACATATGTAGTTAATGATAATTATGTAAGAGATAGCGAAAATTCATTCTATATATCTTTTTATTTTTATAAATGTGTACGTATGTCTTATCATATTTATTTATTTACACATAGACACATAGATACAAATGAAGCAGTACATATATAATCAATAAGTTATTTTTAACTAATTTTAAAGATGTTTGAACGTATGTGAATAATTTAAGATATAATGAAATACATATATTTATTCAAATGTATGTATGTATGTGCATAAACTACTTATAGAAAACAAATCTACATACATACATATATATTTTTAAAGTTACCTGCGGCAGGATAAGCTCAATGACAGGGAACGATCTGATTGCACTTTTCTTCCAGATAATGAATTTATAGCTAATTTGTGTGTTTAGTAATAATTACCAAGTATTTTAACTCTCGAATATACATATGTATGAAGTTTTTTTTTAACAATTATAACTGAAAACGATAGAGTATTGAATTAACGTAATATATGTACATATGATCATAAAAACTCACGTTTATGGCTTAAAATACGTTAATTAATTTTGATTAAGATATTTTCTGTAAAACTCGTAAATATTTTTTGTAAATTTTATGTTGCATTCGCAACTGAGGTACAAATGTAAACGTTGTTAAAACATTTTCACTGTTTACTGCCCAAATAATGCAAAGTTATAATATTAAATATGTATAAACAAATAAAAAAACACAAAAACAACACATACAAAAATAAAATATGTTTATAAAGCTCTTAAAATAGGAATTTTTATTTTTTATGAAAGCAGGGGTAAAGGGTTTCTTACGGTTGGGCTGCTTAAAACCATTGTGGGTATAGGTTTTAGGTTTTCAGAATGAAACGTAAGTTGTTCAAAAACATAGTATTTCTACCATGAAAACCTCTCAATGAAAATTAATCTGCCTTGTCAATTTGTAGGAAAAATTAAAAAGTAGCACAACGAAAATCGGAAGCTCTTTCTTCTCTCGGTCTAAATCTATCGTGCCTATGTTTACTAATATTTTAAAAAATATGAATTGCATTCATAAGTATTTGAGATACAGTATATATTATATTAAATGTTTGCGAAATCATCAATCCTGTGGGTGTTAATTTGGAAAATGAAGCCAAACTTAGGGCGCTTTCTTTACTTGAAAAATTGTTACACCGGTGTTATCCTTCACTCTTGAATTTCGCTATTTTTTGAATTTCGGCATTTTGAAAAATGGGTGAATTTATCGGTATTTGTGTTCTTTTGCTTATGCAGAGAAAACTGTTGTGTGAAATAAACTCAAAAACTATTGAGAGAGCTGATAAAATATAACAGGGTAACATTATTTTCAAACAAGTAAGGAAGGCTAAGTTCGGGTGTAACCGAACATTACATACTCAGTTGAGAGCTATGGAGACAAAATAAGGAAAATCACAATGTAGGAAAATGAACCTAGGGTAACCCTGGAATGTGGTTGTATGACATGTGTATCAAATGGAAGGTATTAAAGAGTATTTTAACAGAGAGTAGGCCATAGTTCTATGGATGGACGCCATTTAGGGATATCGCCATAAAGGTGGACCAGGGCTGACTCTAGAATTTGTTTGTACGATATGGGTATCAAATGAAAGGTGTTACTGAGCATTTTAAGAGGGAGTGGGCATTAGGTCTATAGGTGGACGCCTTTTCGAGATATCGCCATTAAGGTGGACCAGGGGTGACTCTAGAATGTGTTTGTACGATATGGGTATCAAATGAAAGGTGGTAATGAGTATTTTAAAAGGGAATGGGCTTTAGTTCTATAGGTGAACGCCTTTTCGAGAAATCGCCATAAAGGTGGACCAGGGGTGACTCTAGAATCTGTTTGTACGATATGGGTATCAAATGAAAGGTGTTACTGAGCATTTTAAGAGGGAGTGGGCATTAGGTCTATCGGTGGACGCCTTTTCGAGATATCACCATTAAGGTGGACCAGGGGTGACTCTAGAATGTGTTTGTACGATATGGGTATCAAATGAAAGGTGGTAATGAGTATTTTAAAAGGGAATGGGCTTTAGTTCTATAGGTGAACGCCTTTTCGAGAAATCGCCATAAAGGTGGACCAGGGGTGACTCTAGAAATGTTTGTACGATATGGGTATCAAATGAAAGCTGTTAATGAGTATTTTGAAAAGGAGTGATCCTTAGTTCCATAGGTGGACGCCGTTTCGAGATATCGCCATAAAGGTGGACCAGGGGTGTCTCTAGAATGTGTTTGTACGATATGGGAATCAAATGAAAGGTGGTAATGAGTATTTTAAGAGGGAGTGGGCATTAGGTCTATAGGTGGACGCCTTTTCGAAATGTCGCCATTAGGGTGGGCCAGGGGTGACTCTAGAATGTGTTTGTATGATATGGGTATCAAATGAAAGATGGTAATGGGTATTTTAAAAGGGAGTAATCCTTAGTTCTATAGGTGGACGCCTTTTCGAGATATCGCCATAAAGGTGGATCAAGGGTGACTCTAGAATGCTTGTACGATATGGGTATCAAACGAAAGGTGTTACTGAGCATTTTAAGAGGGAGTGGGCATGAGGTCTATAGGTGGACGCCTTTTCGAGATATCGTCATTAGGGTGGGCCAGGGGTGACTCTAGAATGTGTTTCTACGATATGGGTATCAAACGAAAGGTGTTACAGAGCATTTTAAGAGGGAGTGGGCATTAGGTCTATAGGTGGACGCCTTTTCGAGATATCGCCATTAGGGTGGGCCAGGGTGACTCTAGAATGTTTGTACGATATGGGTATCAAACGAAAGGTGTTACTGAGCATTTTAATAGGGAGTGGGCATTAGGTCTATAGGTGGACGCCTTTTCGAGATATCGCCATTAGGGTGGGCCAGGGGTGACTCTAGAATGTGTTTGTACGATATGGGTATCAAATAAAAGGTGGTAATGAGTATTTTAAAAGGGAGTAATCCTTAGTTCTATAGGTGGACGCCTTTTCGAGATATCGCCATAAAGGTGGACCAAGGGTGACTCTAGAATGTTTGTACGATATGGGTATCAAACGAAAGGTGTTACTGAGCATTTTAAGAGGGAGTGGGCATTAGGTCTATAGGTGGACGCCTTTTCGAGATATCGCCATTAGGGTGGGCCAGGGGTGACTCTAGAATGTTTGTACGATATGGGTATCAAACGAAAGGTGTTACTGAGCATTTTAAGAGGGAGTGGGCATTAGGTCTATAGGTGGACGCCTTTTCGAGATATCGCCATTAGGGTGGGCCAGGGGTTACTCTAGAATGTTTGTACGATATGGGTATCAAACGAAAGGTGTTACTGAGCATTTTAAGAGAGAGTGGACATTAGGTCTATAGGTGGACGCCTTTTCGAGATATCGCCATTAGGGTGGGCCAGGGGTGACTCTAGAATGTTTGTACGATATGGGTATCAAACGAAAGGTGCTACTGAGCATTTTAAGAGGGAGTGGGCATTAGGTCTATAGGTGGACGCCTTTTCGAGATATCGCCATTAGGGTGGGCCAGGGGTGACTCTAGAATGTTTGTACGATATGGATATCAAATTAAAGGTATTAATGAAGGTTTTAAAACCGAGTAGCCCTTAGATGTATATGTGAAGGCGTTCTCGCGATATCGACCAAAATGTGGGCCAGGTGATCCATAAAATCATCTTTCGGGTACCGCTAATTTATTTATATATGCAATACCACTAACAGTATTCCTGCCAAGATTCCAAGGCTGTTGATTTCGCCTTGTATAACTTTTTCATTTTCTTCTACTTAATATGGTAGGTGTCACACCCATTTTACAAAGTTTTTTCTAAAGTTATATTTTGCGTCAATAAACCAATCCAGTTACCATGTTTCATCCCTTTTTTCGTATTTGGTATAGAATTATGGCATTTTTTCAATTTTCGTAATTTTCGATATCGATAAAGTGGGCGTAAAGTGAGTTCAGATAAGTACGTGGGCTAAGTTTAGTAAAGATATATCGGTTTTTGCTCAAGTTATTGTGTTAACGGCCTAGCGGAAGGATATACGGTGCACTGTGCATAAAAACTGGGCGTGGCTTCCACCGATTTCGCCCATTTTCACAGAGAACAGTTACCGTCATAGAATCTATGCCCTACCAAATTTGAGAAGGATTGGTAAATTTTTGTTCGACTTATGGCATTAAAAGTATTCTAGACAAACTAAATGAAAATGGGCGGAGCCGCTCCCATTTTGAAATTTTCTTTTATTTTTCTATTTTGTTGCATCATATCATTACTGGAGTTGAATTTTGACTTAATTTACTTATATACAGTAAAGATATTAAATTTTTTGTTAAAATTTGAATTAAAAAAAAAATTTTTTTTAAAAAGTGGGCGTGGTCTTCATCCAATTTTGCTAATTTTTATTTAGCGCATATATAGTAATAGTAGTAACGTTCCTGCCAAATTTCATCATGATATCTTCAACGACTGCCAAATTACAGCTTGCAAAACTTTTAAATTAAAAGTTGGCGGTGCCACGCCCATTGTCCAAAATCTTACTAATTTTCTATTCTGCGTCATAACGTCAACCCATCTACCAAGTTTCATCGCTTTAACCGCCTTTGGCAATGAATTATCGCATTTTTCGGTTTTTCGAAATTTTCGATATCGAAAAAGTGGGCGTGGTTATAGTCCGATATCGTTCATTTTAAATAGCGATCTGAGATGAGCGCCCAGGAATCTACATACCAAATTTCATCAAGATACCTCAAAATTTACTCAAGTTATCGTGTTAACGGACAGACGGACGGACGGACATGGCTCAATCAAATTTTTTTTCGATACTGATGATTTTGATATATGGAAGTCTATATCTATCTCGATTCATTTATACCTGTACAACCAACCGTTATCCAATCAAGCGGTAGGGTGGCGAATGGCCAACGGTCGTCGTAACAACGGCGTGACGGATGCAGCGGCTTAACGGCGGTAGGATGTCGGACGGCCAACGGACGTCGTAGCAGCGGCGCGACGGATGCAGCGGCTTAACGGCGGTAGGATGGCGAACGGCCAACGGTCGTCGTAGCAGCGGCGGGACCAGAGGGGCGACGATGCGGCGGTGGGCTACGGAGCGCGTACCAGGGCCGTGGTGAGAGGGGAAATGGGCTGGCGACGGGGTTTACCTGGACAGCGGCAGCGTGTTCCGGGCGGGATAGGATGGGCGTACCAGCGGACTTGTATTGGTCGGTCGGCTTCGGCAGGATCGGGCTGATCGAACGTCTTCGGCAGGCTCGGTAATCGGCGGGGCCAGTCACCTGCGGGAGAAAATGCGAGGACTCGGGTTAGTGCTGGTTTCACCGCTGGACACCCCCGCCTCCCTACTTGCACACTAGTAGAAGGTGCGTAAGGGGGGTGGGGTTGTACCAGCCGAGACGCCGTGGGTCGACCCGTGGCGGAGGGGAAGTGCACCTTAACGGCACAGCGGTAGCCCCTTGTGCGCACGCATCGGCTCACGGCCGAAACCAGAGCTGCGGAGAGGGGGTCGTGCGGTCGTTCGGGCGGCGGGTCATTCCTTACCAGGCCAGGACGACGGAGGGAAGGGTAGTCCGAAGACACCACTCGCGTCGTCCTGGTCCAGCAGGGGGTGACTCGCGCCACGGCCGCACCCTCTTCTCCCCAGCTAACTAGAGGGAGTGGTTCCTCCGCTCCGGCCAGCCTACTAAAATCAGAGCTGAGGGGGGAGGGGGGTTATTTGGTCATTAAGGCAGCGGCCCGCTCAACACCAGGGTGGGCGACGGAGGGAAGGATAGTCCGAAGACACCACTCGCGTCGTCCAACTCTGGTGGAGGGTGACCCGCGCCATGACAGCGCCCCCTTCCACTCGGCCAGCTAGCCGGAGTGGCAATTTTGTCTTTAAAAAGACAACCACTCCCGCTGGCTCACCTGCGAGGACTGAATTGCAAAAATGCAAATTCAATGTTTATATGGGTGGTGCCGCAAACTGGTTGAGAATTCAATGCACCATTATTGTGGTTTTCATTGGTTTGCTATTTTAGTGGTTGTTGGCTACGCTATAAAACAATAAGTGCAAGTGGTTTTCGGCCATGCTATAGAAACTGGTTGAGAAGTCGACGCACCATTATTGTGCTTTTTCATTGGTTTGCAATTTAGTGGTTGTTGAATATGCTATGGAAAAATAAGTACAGGGAGGTTCAGGTTTAGATGAATAAGGGAATACAGCGGGAGTTACGTTATTGTAACGCTACGTTACAGTCCCCCTCCCACTTCGGTTGACGGAAAGCTGCGGTGGGGAAAGATGGATCTCCAGGCATGGCCTAGGTCTTGTGCCGGTGTGCATGTGGGCGAAGCACTTTATTTAAAAAAAAATTTTTTCCCAAAAATATACAGAGTCATTCCACTTATATCTAACAGAGTTAATGTTATTGTAATTGTTCCAAAAAAAAAATGTTCCACTGTTTTTTTTTTTTTTTTTTTGTCGGGGGTGGAGCCGTACTAAACTGTATCCGTTGTCGTACTTCTCTTGTTCCCCTTTTAATGTTATGTAGATATGTATGTATTTATATATATATATATATAAATTTTTTTTTTTTTTTTTTTTTTTTGAAAAATTATTTACAATTATTTCTGTCTTAAATCTAACAAGTTTTTGTAGATGGTATAAAGATATAAAAAAGAAATGCGGCGGCCTCTTCTCTTGATGTCTCATTCGACTTGTACCATTCGGTTGATTCCCATCAGCGAGACTTTCGCCCGGTTCTCGCCCATCATCTTCACCTTGACGCGCTGGTTCTTCCAATAGAATTTCCAGCACTTTTTGCTCAGTTTTGTCGGGCGTTTTAGCTTCAGTTCCCCGAAAAATTGTTCGGGATCGGGGTGCCCCTCTTCGTATGACGTTTTCTTCGTTTCGATGTATTTGGTGTCGCCCCGTCCCTGTGGCTCTGGTTGTGGGTCTTCTTTTATGGCCATTAGTTGCTCTATTGGTGGCCCATGAAAAATTTGGATTCTCTGGATTCTTTGGATTTTGTTTGCCGGCCACACTGTTGCCTCAAACGGCGGGCGCCACGGGCGTATCGGTTTCGGTGAGTCCGGTGGTGTGGGTTGCCGCTGTTTTCGACTCATTGTTGGACGGTTTGGTTCCTGCAATGAGTAAGCAAAACGAGGGTTGTTTAGAATTCGTACGGCTTTAAATCTTGCAAGTGCGCGTGTTGTTGCTTTGTTTGCCCCGGGTGGCCTACTTTCACCGTGTTCGTGGAAACATATTCCATCTCCAAGTACGGGCCGGAAAATTTTGGTGCTAACTTCTGGGCGAATTTGTCGGCCGCGGATGAGAGTGGGTGGTCCCTTTTCATCACCTGCTCGCCTATGCGTGGCTTCCATTGCCGTCTGCGTAAGTCGTAGTGTTTTTTCTGTTGCTTTGAAGCTTTGGCTAGGTGCCCTTTTATCTCGTCCCATAACTTGGTGATGGACGGTCGTACGGTTGGTGGCTCTGCTGGTACTGCTCCCTCCGTGCGCACTTGCTGCGGTGCTGTAAGGTCTCTACCGAAGTTGGTTTCTGCTGCTGATGCTGTTGTCGATTCGTGGCTAGCCGTGTTTATCGCGAATGCTATTTGCGGAATCTCCTGGTCCCAGGTGCGGTGGTCGTCCTTGCATCGCTGAGCTATCATGGTTTTCACGACTCGGATGGTTCGCTCGGTGGGGTTTTCGTGCGGGGCGTAAGCTGCCGTAAACTTGTGATCGATGCGGTGGTCGTTCAAAAACGCTGCTAATGCCTTCCCGACGAATTGTTTACCATTGTCGGTGAGGAAGGTTTTCGGGCAGCCAAATCGGTAGATGACTCTTTCTTGGAGTGCTTTGATTACGCTTGTCGTTGTCGCTTGGCGCACTGGGATAAACTCCACCCACTTGGAGAATTTATCCACCATGACGAGGAGACAAGTATTTCCTTGCTTGGAACGGGGCAGTGGTCCCACGAAGTCAGCGGTTACTATTTCCCACGGCCGTGATGATTGCATGGTTGCCATCAATCCTGCTGGGCGTCTTTGCTCGACTTTGTATTCTGCGCATCTGATACACTTCCGTACGTGTTTGAGAACATCGCGGAACATCCCGGGCCAGTAATAGTTCTGTTGTGCTCTCTTAAGCGTCTTCTTCACCCCGAGATGTCCGGCGGCGACGGCGTCGTGGACTTCTTGTAGTACGTCCTTTCGTCGGTCGGCTGGGATGCACAGCTTCCATTGCGGTGACCGCGAGAGTTGATTTCTCGGGGAAATGTGGCGGAAGAGTCGGTTATCGACGATCTGGTAATCTGGATGTGCTTGAGGTTTTTCCCGCACCTGTCTTGCTTTCCTCTCGTGCCAGTCGTTTGTTCCGTTGGTTATGGTGTACAAAATGTCGTCATCGGCGTGTTGTAGCGGGCAGCGGGAGAGTGCGTCGGCTACCACGTTCTGTGCTCCTTTTCGGTATTCTATCTCGAAATTATATTGTTGCAATTCCAGTGCCCATCTTGCCAGACGTCCAGAGGGGTTTTGGAGCGAGTGCAGCCATTTTAGTGAGTTGTGGTCGGTGATAACGGTGAAGTGATACCCCTCCAGGTAGGGTCTCATCTTACGGATACCCCATAGCACGGCGAGGCATTCCTGTTCGGTGGCCGAGTATCGCTTTTCCAGCTGGGTTAGGCTTCGGCTGGCGTAAGCTACTACGTTCTCATGGTCGGAATGGCGTTGATAGAGCACGACGCCCAGACCCTCTCCGCTCGCGTCGGTCTGGAGAAAAAACGGTCGAGAGAAGTCCGGACAACAAAGTATTGGCGCGCTGGAAAGCTTATCCTTGAGTGCTTTGAAAGCGTGATTTTGTTGCGCCTCTCATTTCCAGACTTGTCCCTTTTTCAGCAGTTGGTTAAGCGGCGCGGCGAGCGTAGAGAAGTCTGCCACGAAGCGGCGGTACCACGACGCGAGTCCAAGAAAACGGCGGAGCTGTTTGAGCGTTTTTGGTGCGGGCATCTCTTGTACAGCGGATACTTTTGCTGGATCGGTGTGAATTCCTTTCGAACTGATGATGTGTCCTAGGTAATGGAGTTGTTGCTGGACGAAGCTGCACTTTTCGAAGTTTACTTGCATCTTGTGTCTTTGTAGGCGCTCGAACACTTCCCTCAAGATCGCCAAGTGTGCTTCGAAGGTATCTCCCAATACGATGATATCGTCCAGGTAGGCGAAAACTTTTGGTTGGTGTTCGGGCCCAAGTATCGAATCCAGAGCGCGTTGAAAGGTAGCCGGAGCAGTGTGTAGGCCAAATGGCATGACTTTCCACTGGAACAATCCCCTGCCAGGAACTGTAAATGCGGTGTATGGGCGAGATGCTCTGGCGAGCGGGATCTGCCAGTAGCCGTTCTTCAAGTCAATAGTAGAAATGAATTTCGCCTCTTTCAGCTGGTCGAGAATGGCTCCAATTTGCGGCAACGGGTAAGCGTCTGGTTCACTGGCGGCGTTGAGCTGACGGTAATCTATGCACATCCTCCACGTGCCCTGTTTTTTGCGGACTAGCACGATTGGCGAGCTGTACGCGCTTCGTGATGGTTCTATTCTTCCTCCGGCTAATAACTCGTCTACCTCTTCGTTGATTACTTGTTGCATGGCCGGGTTGCGGGGGTAGTATCGTTGCTTCAGCGGTCGGTTGTGTTTGAGACGAATCGTATGCTCGGCTGCAGTGCTCGGTCCGATGATTTCGCCAAACCGCTTTTGGTGATGCGCCAGGAAGTTTCCCAGTTCCGTGTTTTGTTCGTCGCTCAGGTGTTCTCGGCTCGTCAATGCACATAGCGTATCCAGTTCGGGTGCTCTCTTGGTCACGGTGGCCTCTAGCGGCTGGCCATCCAGCGTGAGGATGATTCCCCTCTTTCTTAGGAAGTCCATTCCGAGGATTCGTTCGGCCAAGTTTGGCATAACGGACAGCATCGCGTCTGTGGCTCGTCCTTGATACACAATCCTTGCCGGGTAGGAATTCGAGGTAAAGACACACGTTTGGTCTGCCAGCTGGATACTTCGCTTGTTGGGGCGCGCCTTGATGTTGTTCTTTTCTAGGTGTTTCCGTACGGTGTCATGTACATAGGATAGGGTGGCGCCGGTGTCCACTAGTGCGCGCACGCTCATGTCCTCGATGACCACTGGTATATAGAATCGGCCATCTACTTGTGTTTTTGCGGTTGATTTGCTGGCGGGTGGTTCCCTCGGCTTCTCTGGTCGGACGTACGATGCTTGGCGGCTTCCTTTAATAGCGTTGGACGGCGTTAGCGATGCGTTCTCGGTAGTTGGGCTAGTCGGAGGGCATGGGCAGTCCCTGGAGAGGATGTTGTCTTGGCCACACCGGGAGCAGAACTTCCTCCAGGGGCCCTTACATTGGAAGCGGTGGTGTCCGCGTTCCTTGCAGCGCCAACAGCACTCTTTGCTGTCGTATTCCATGGGTAGGTGGTATAGGCTGTGGGCCACCATTTTTCCCTGTTTCGCTTCCTCGCCTCTTAACAGCTCATACTCTTCCGTTAGCTCCAGGAGCTCCTCGATCGTCCTAAACTCGTTTCCAGTGCGAGGATGTAGTCCTTGGCCTTCTCTCGGCCTTGCTGTTTGCGTGGTCGGATAGCCTCTTCCAAATGTCGTATGTGTCGCTTATGTAGAAAAAAAGTTTGCACCTCCCTCCGCAGATCGCTCCAGCGGTGTATGTGTTGCTTACGGACGCGAGGAGTCGGTCGACGGGGATGCGGTAGCATTCGGCAAGCTCCTCTATCCTCTCAAGAAATTCGTGCAGTGACTCCTCCCCCGAAAAGTGCAAGTCCCAGCGGCGAACGGTATTCATAAGTTCACCGTCGCTCATTTCGTCTCGTTTCGATAATGCGTTCTCTCCCTTTCCTCCGTGCGGCTGTGGGCTGTGGATCTGGATTGAAGGGATCGGCTTTGTTGTTGGCTGGGGTAGCGTAGCGAACTTCCCCTCTTCCTCGTTCACTTCTCGTTCCAGCTCTTTCAACAGGTCTTCACTGGATTTCCTGGCGCGTTTCGCTCGCACGTAAGTACTCAGGGCGCGCCGCAGCTCGGCTACGGTTTGGCCTTCCACGTCGATTCGGTGTTCCTTACACTCCTCGATCAGCTTCTCCTTCCTAAGTAGGTAGATCCAATTGAGCGAGTCGGTGTTCAGCAGCGTGCCTTCCGGAGCATGTGTGTGTGTTGTTTCTAGCGATGTGTTCGTTGAACCCGCCCCGGCAGTGTTGGTGGTGGTTGCAGTTGTTTTTCCACGGTCATCTGCGGAGGAAGGTCCCTGCTCGGGCGCCATTTATGAGGTGGGTTTTGTCTAAGGCTGGGGTAACGCTCAGTCAATCCAGAGTCGAGTAAAGGTCCCACAAACCCCTACTGAATAAATACACAATATTTATCTGTTACGAACACACGCACACACGGCTGGAGATATTAGGCGGACAGCAGCTTTCCGTCGCAAGATGGCGAGGGGGGAGGGCGGAGCGTCGACTAACGGAGGTTCGGTTGGGCGGCTGAACGGTCGGGTAACGGACGGACTGGTACGGCGGTACGGAAGCAGCGGCGGGATAGAAGCAACGGCTTAACTGCGGTAGGATGGCAAGCGGCCAACGGTCGTCGTCGCAGTGGCGGGACGGATGCAGTGGCTTAACGGCGGTAGGATGGCCAACGGACGTCGTAGCAGCGGCGTGACGGATGCAGCGGCTTAACGGCGGTAGGGTGGCGAATGGCCAACGGTCGTCGTAGCAACGGCGTGACGGATGCAGCGGCTTAACGGCGGTAGGATGTCGGACGGCCAACGGACGTCGTAGCAGCGGCGCGACGGATGCAGCGGCTTAACGGCGGTATGATGGCGAACGGCCAACGGTCGTCGTAGCAGCGGCGGCACCAGAGGGTCGACGATGCGGCGGTGGGCTACGGAGCGCGTACCAGGGCCGTGGTGAGAGGGGAGATGGGCTGGCGACGGGGTTTACATGGACAGCGGCAGCGTGTTCCGGGCGGGATAGGATGGGCGTACCAGCGGACTTGTATTGGTCGGTCGGCTTCGGCAGGATCGGGCTGATCGAACGACTTCGGCAGGCTCGGTAATCGGCGGGGTCAGTCACCTGCGGGATAAAATGCGAGGACTCGGCTTAGTGCTGGTTTCACCGCTGGATACCCCCGCCTCCCTACTTGCACACTAGTAGAAGGTGCGTAAGGGGGGTGGGGTTGTACCAGCCGAGACGCCGTGGGTCGAACCGTGGCGGAGGGGAAGTGCACCTTAACGGCACAGCGGTAGCCCCTTGTGCGCACGCATCGGCTCACGGCCGAAACCAGAGCTGCGGAGAGGGGGTCGTGCGGTCGTTCGGGCGGCGGGTCATTCCTTACCAGGCCAGGACGACGGAGGGAAGGGTAGTCCGAAGACACCACTCGCGTCGTCCTGGTCCAGCAGGGGGTGACTCGCGCCACGGCCGCACCCTCTTCTCCCCAGCTAACTAGAGGGAGTGGTTCCTCCGCTCCGGCCAGCCTACTAAAATCAGAGCTGAGGGGGGAGGGGGCCATTTGGTCATTAAGGCAGCGGGCCGCTCAACACCGAGGTGGGCGACGGAGGGAAGGATAGTCCGAAGACACCACTCGCGTCGTCCAGCCCAGGTGAAGGGTCACTCGCGCCATGACAGCGCCCCTTCCGCTCAGTCCGAGCCGCGGCGGAGGGGGGTTATTTGGTCATTAAGGCAGTGGGTCGCTCAACGCCAGGGTGGGCGACGGAGGGAAGGATAGTCCGAAGACACCACTCGCGTCGTCCAACTCTGGTGGAGGGTGACCCGCGCCATGACAGCGCCCCCTTCCACTCGGCCAGCTAGCCGGAGTGGCAATTTTGTCTTTAAAAAGACAACCACTCCCGCTGGCTCACCTGCGAGGACTGAATTGCAAAAATGCAAATTCAATGTTTATATGGGTGGTGCCGCAAACTGGTTGAGAATTCAATGCACCATTATTGTGGTTTTCATTGGTTTGCTATTTTAGTGGTTGTTGGCTACGCTATAAAACAATAAGTACAAGTGGTTTTCGGCCATGCTATAGAAACTGGTTGAGAAGTCGACGCACCATTATTGTGCTTTTTCATTGGTTTGCAATTTAGTGGTTGTTGAATATGCTATGGAAAAATAAGTACAGGGAGGTTCAGGTTTAGATGAATAAGGGAATACAGGGGGAGTTACGTTATTGTAATGCTACGTTACAAGATATCAGGGAGATAGTGGTTTATTTCACTACATAGCTCATGACAATAGACGATCCGTTATAGATCCCATGTTTTCTAGAAGCGAAATAGCGAGACGAACATTATTAGCTTAGACCTTTTTCCTGGTAAAATGACTGAGGTCAAAATAGAAATGTTTTTAACACCGCGAACTGGATGCAGATAATAATGAAAATGAGGCTGGAGATGTGGTTTTGTTGAGCACAAAGCGGACTGTGGATGAATAAGTCCTAACCATAGCAGATTATCAAATTAATTCAAAGCCTTTCTTGAAGTATTTGGGAGTAAACGTTGACTCAAAACTAACTTTTAAGGAGCACTTCAGGGCGGTGGGAGAGGAAGTTTCTAGAGCTAGTGGAGCCCTATTCGCGTTAATACCTAACATCAGCGGCCCAGGCGATCCTTATCAGACGGTTTCCGACGACGCAATCCTTGTTTTGTCTCGGAAAATCCCAGTATATCTACTGTCAAGCAAAATGGCCAATCTGTATGGCAATGAAATCGGCCGACCATCTGAAGATGCCAAGAAAAGCGTAAGGTTACGAACGATTGTTAGGTGGAAAGAACGAAGGGAAGAATCGAGCGAAGTGCGCTGGACCTTCATGCTAGTTCGGAATATAGCGGAATGGTACAGGCGGAAGCACGGCGATCTAAACTACCACCTCACGCAGATATTGAGTGGGCACGGCGGCTCCAAGGAGTATCTACATAAGCGTAAGGTAGAAGAGGATCAATTCTGTCCACACTGTCCCACTGAATTGGAAAACGCAGAACACGCTTGATTGCCCTCGTTTTCACGGCGAACGACTCTCTGTACACAGAGTTTTGGAATTTAGTTCCCCTAATTGCAGAGACATACATTGATGGACTCCTGTGAATAAATGGCGCGATGACGCGATTGATGCATGCCCAAAGGGAGCGCAGATGCAATGTGCATGGGAAGTGTGGTGTGGCGACTAAATCGCGTTTCCCTCCCGGCAGTACCGTGGTGTGTGGGTACATGAACAGCATTAGCCTGGTTTCATTAGGCGACTTGAGGGCAGTGCGCTGCCCTCACGTACAAGAAAAAAGGCGTAGGATACAATGGTGACTACTTTTGTTGGCGAGTGGAGCATCGATATGTATACTGAGATAGGACACCACCCTGTGGTACCCCTTGTTTAATTCTTCTGGGTTTAGATGTTACGTTCCTGAATTGCACCGATTCCTGCCGACCAGACAAATAATTTGCGGTCTACCTTTTCAGACTTGGAGGAAGAGAGGAGTCCTCACAGTCTTGCAGTAACTGTCTGTATCAAAAGCTTTTGGCGAGTCTAGCGCTACGAGTACTGTTCTGTGGTGGGGTCTTTGATTCAAGTTGCAATTTATGTGCTTGCTGATGGATTCAAGTGTCTTGGATACTGGCGATAGGCGAGATATCGGACGATAAGATTCTCATCGGTGGCTGGTTTCTCAGAATTTCGTAGGGGTACCAGCCTGTTTTTTTTTTTTCAATTTTTCGGGAATTACGAAGGTGGACAAGGACAGATTGAAGACATGCCTAAGATATTTAAATCCCTCTTTAGTATGAACGATGGTATCTTCAACCTCTTTGGCAGTGATGGTAATAAGAATCGTGCTGTGTTTATTCTTGTGTGCACGTCTGTTGACCCGCCGTCTGGTTTTAGCAGCCATGGATTGTATAACGTATTGTCGGCAGAAACCGCTCGCGCATTTTTTCGCATCCGACAGCACTTTATCGCCAAAGGTGATGGATATTTTGTCATAGTGTTTAGTCGGGCTCGATAGGGACTTTACGGTGGACCATACCTTACATACACCGGCAGAGGGGTTACAATTATTCAAGTGCTTCTCCCATTTCACTCGCTTATGTTTATCCACAAGCTTTCTGATGCATTAAATTATCTCCCCTTTTTGGGAGTCGCCAGGGTGGTGCTATCTTATAAGGTCACGTTCTCTCGGTAAAGTTGCGGCCTCTGCTGGAAAGTGTGGCGGGATTGTTCCAGCGGGAATAAAACGAGCCGCCACAGATTCAATGACCTTGCGGAAAGCGCGCTCTTCTTGACGGGCATCAGTCGGGACTTGGAGGGGAGCAAAGTGATTGTCTGTATATGTTTTGTAGTCTTCCCACTTTCCTTTTTTGAAGTTGATAAAAGTACGATTTTCAGAAATGATAAAATCGGTTGAAGGCAAAAGGAGTATGTGTAGTTAACAAGTCCTGCGCTCACGCTGATTATGTGTGGCGAGCTATGACCGCTTCCTACCGTTTCCTCTATTTGGTCCGCCAGCAGCTCACCCCTGCTATCCGCCTGTAGATCAGAATGCCACATATCGTGGTGGGCATTGAAATCCCCTATTCAATATCAATTGTGATTTATTTAATTTTTACTTTGATTTCTTTTTTCAGGCGAAGTACGTTTCGGATTTGTTTCACCGAAAATCACTTCAACAATATATGCTACCAACCTCAAATCAAAATGCACAGCCCCAAACGATAGCTGGCAACGGTCATTGATTTCCAACATTGAATTTAGCAGTATTTTTTGAAAAGGCAAAATATCGCATATTGTTTTAGACTATATATATATATATATATATATATATCAATAGTTACTGTATACTTTAAGTACATATGTAGTTAATGATAATTATGTAAGAGATAGCGAAAATTCATTCTATATATCTTTTTATTTTTATAAATGTGTACGTATGTCCTATCATATTTATTTATTCACACATAGACACATAGATACAAATGAAGCAATACATATATAATCAATAAGTTATTTTTTACTTATTTTAAAGATGTTTGAACGTATGTGAATAATTTAAGATATAATGAAATACATATATGTATTTATACAAATGTATGTATGTATGTGCATAAACTACTTATAGAAAACAAATCTACATACATAAAGTTACCTGAGGCAGGATAAGCTCAATGACAGGAAACGATCTGATTGCACTTTTCTTCCAGATAATGAATTTATAGCTAATTTGTGTGTTTAGTAATAATTACCAAGTATTTTAACTCTCTAATATACATATGTATGAAGTTTTTTTTTAACAATTATAACTGAAAACGATAGAGTATTGAATTAACGTAATATATGTACATATTATCATAAAAACTCACGTTTATGGCTTAAAATACGTTAATTAATTTTGATTAAGATATTTTGTGTAAAACTCGTAAATATTTTTTGTAAATTTTTTGTTGCATTCGCAACTGAAGTACAAATGTAAACGTTGTTAAAACATTTTCACTGTTTACTGCCCAAATAATGCAAAGTTATAATATTAAATATGTATAAACAAATAAAAAAACACAAAAACAACACATACAAAAATAAAATATGTTTATAAAGCTCTTAAAATAGGAATTTTTATTTTTTATGAAAGCAGGGGTAAAGGGTTTCTTACGGTATTTCTACCATGAAAAGCCTCTCAATGAAAATTAATCTGCCTTGTCAATTGGTAGGAAAAATTAAAAAGTAGCACAACGAAAATCGGAAGCTCTTTCTTCTCTCGGTCTAAATCTATCGTGCCTATGTTTACTAATATTTTAAAAAATATGAATTGCATTCATAAGTATTTGAGATACAGTATATATTATATTAAATGTTTGCGAAATCATCAATCCTGTGGGTGTTAATTTGGAAAATGAAGCCAAACTTAGGGCGCTTTCTTTACTTGAAAAATTGTTACACCGGTGTTATCCTTCACTCTTGAATTTCGCTATTTTTTGAATTTCGGCATTTTGAAAAATGGGTGAATTTATTGGTATTTGTGTTCTTTTGCTTATGCAGAGAAAAATGATGTGTGAAATAAACTCAAAAACTATTGAGAGAGCTGAGAAAATATAACAGGGTAACATTATTTTCAAAAAAGAAAACGCCATTAGTTTCCCATCTAACCTAAATTGAACGTATTTAACAAATATATGTTTTCGTGTCGGGGAACCTGATTTTGGGGATTTTGATTTGGTGAGCGCCTTCAGAAGGTCTATTCATGTTAATCATTTGAAAGCACTGCGATTGGACAGACTTGGAACTAATACCGTCTGTTAATGCGATAATTCTGCAATATTTAAGATCTAATGCGCTACAGGGAAAAGTCCGTTTTCCAAAAATTTAGATACTACTCACTCAGTACACGTATCGTTCTATCAATACGCACACTCTATTACTTGACCATCACAGTGTTGGCTTGTTTTATTTTCTTCGGGCTTGCACCCGTGAAATCCATTTCGCCGTGCGTTCATGGCATTTCAGCGGGGATGCACCCATATACTACTATACCATTACTCCTAATTGCTGCGTTTGACAGGCTATAAAATATGTAAGTGTAAATATCACCATTTTTAGCTATCGCGCGATTGTTTATCCCAACTAAAACAACAAGTATGGAAGTATGCTAGGAAATTGTATTCTATATCAACCTAATAGTATGTAAGTCTTATTGCACATATAAAATCAGGAAACTAGTTTCTTCGAAATTCCAACTTTTCAAATAAAAATAAAATCCAGTTTCCTTAAAAATATTACAAAAAATATATCGTCTATAGTTAGGTTTTATTTAACATGTATCCTCATTCATTGTTGTATGAAAAAATTGTACAGATCGGTTGTATATATAGTATGTATCTCATACAACCGATTGTGGAGATAAGAAATTTTCGTAATTGCTGCCCCATTTTAACAAGCTAGAACCTTCAAATTTCACCATATGCTTTCGCATATAGCAGATATTGTTGTCTGAAAATTTTGAGGAGATCGGTCGTATATATAGCATATATCCCCTACAACCGGTTGTTCAGATAAGAAACTTTTCGCAATTTCTACACCATTTGAACAGCTAGAAGCTTAAAATTTCAGCAAATGCATTATAAGGTTCATTTTATGAACCTCCGAAAAATGGACGTGCGCTTTGTACGCGCAACGCACTCCACACACAAGACACCAAAACGCAGTGTTTTTAGTTTTAATTATTTTATTTATTAAGTGGTTGTATACTAATGTCTTTTAAATATGTTTCACTTATTTTTATTTATTAACTTTAGTTTGCACACTCGATTATTTTAGTTTTTGTTTCTTGCGCCAATGTTCGTGTTGCGTTTTGTGTTGTCCAAATTTTAATAATTATTCGGAGCCGAATTGCTCTGTGTTCAAGTTGTTCCACACCCGGGGGTAGACAACGGGTGTTGCAGCAACTTGAACACAGGGTGACATTTTATTATTTATTAGGGCTCTGTTACATCATCCTTTTTAGGGAAAAGAAGAATTAACAAAGTGATCAATTTTGTCACATTCTTCTTTGGCCAAAAACTTAAAAAAATTTTTGCGAACAAACGAATATATATTTATATTAGGGTGTACCTCCCCTTTTTACTTCGTTGGTTCGGAACCATTTTTATTATTAATTGAAAAAGATTTTATACATTGAATACTCAAATTGTAGTTACATTTTTGTAGTTCGTTGTAACTTAAATAAAAGGTATAAATATTAATAACATTTTAATTTACTACAATATATGTTGAATGTTTCTTTGTAAGTATTTATGTTTGATATATTCAATTTAAAGTTTTACATTTTTATTACATATTATATATGTTTTTTTTTCGTTGTTTTCAGCAATTAAGAAATACCCTTTTTTTTCTTAAATATACAAAATTGTGTGCTATTTTCCTTTTTTTGTTTTTGTTTTACAAGTTTTTGTGCCTTCGTGGCTGCATAATTACTAGTAACAAATTTTGGATTTGTTTTTCAATTAAATTTAAAGTAAAAGCATTGAAGTAATATTAATTTACTTTACTTAGGCGGTTTTTATGTACTACTTTTTCTTTGTTTTTAACTTCATCGAAAATAGTTACGTTGGGTTCGTTAACTTTGGTTATAATAAACGGACCTTTTTAAATATTTTCGTGTTTATGATGTGGTTCTTTTTGTAAAAGTACTTTATCTCCGATTTTTACAATTAAAGGTCGTGTCGTTTTATCGCACAGATTTTTACTTTGTAATTTATTTTTATTAATTAGATTCTGTGCCATTTTGTGCGTTTTCTGCATCCTAAACTTAACTTATTTGGCATAGTTTTCGATATTATAAATTGGGTAAATTTTTTCTTTTGTTAATTCATTAGGCAAAGTTGCATTTTTCCCAAAGACCAACTCGTAAGGTGAAAATTGATTGTCGAAAACTGTGCTACTCGTAGTATTGTGTAGGAAAGTAAAGTATTTTAAATAAACATCCCAATCAGAAAAAGTATCTTTTAAATATGCACGTAAGTATTCATTAAAAACTCTATGATTACGTTCAATCGTGCCAACAGTTTCGTGATGGTATGCAGTTGAAAAATTATGTTCAATATTTAGAAGTTTAGTTAATTCTTCGAATAATTCATTTTTAAATTCTGTACCAAAATCTGATTTTATGGCATTCATTGTGCCGTATGTCAAAATGAAGCCTTCAAAGATTGCTGAAGCGATTGTTTTTGCCGATTTGTCTGGCACAGCGACTGTTACCAGGTATTTAGTCATGTCGCAAATCATGGTAAGTGCGAACTTGTTACCATATTTGGATTCAGGTAGGGGTCCTATTGTGTCAATTACTAGTATATCAAATGGTTTACAAGGAGTTGGTGTTAAAACAAGTTTTTCTTTTGTATTGGGTTTAACCTTGTTTAAGAGACAATCTTTACAATTTTTGATATATTTCGATATATCACGAGTCATGTTCTTCCAAAAAAATTTTGTTCGTAGTTTTGCGTAAAATCTTTTCATTCCGCAATGTCCACCAGAAATTGGATCATTATGGTAAATTTTCATTAGCTTTAATTTTGTATCTTCATCTGTTACTGTCTCCACTGGATCTGTTAGTATAATTTCTAAAGATTTTAAAATTTTATTTCCAATATTTTTGAAATTTGTAATAGTATAATGTTCGAGCAAAATATCGTTTTTAGGCCATTCAATTTGCTTAATTTTGTGTTTGCCGGCTTCTGATTCAAGCCTCGAAAGTAATTTCTCTAAAGTCATTATTTCGTTAACAAGCTCAAAACTAAGTAACTCGAGTTTCTTATGTTTAATATGCGCAAAAATTCTTAAATTTGTTGTTTTATTATTTTTATCGTAAGTAATTGCAGATCTTATTCGTGGAACTTTTTTCGAAAAGTTAAATGAAAATTTGTCGTAGACATGTAAAGTAATTTGTTTTTCGTCGTTTTTGTCTGTTTTAATATGAAGATTATTGTCGTTTTGCCGTTTTGTCATTGATCTTGTCTGAAATGCTAAAACTTGTTTGTTAGCTTCTTTAATCTCATCGACAGTGATGCGCGATAGTGCATCAGCACAAACGTTTGATTTCCCCTTAATATATACAATAGTAAAGTTATATTCAGATAGTTTTGAAGATGGGTCTTTCATATTGAATAAGTATACTAGAGGTCTATGATCTGACTTTACAATAAAATGGGTGCCATACACGTATGGTCGAAAGTGCTTGATTGCAAAGTAAATAGCTAAAAGCTCTAATTCTATAATGGGTTTTTTCTGTTCAGCTTTATTAAATGCTTTAGAAGCGAAACAAATTGGTAAATCACTACCTTGCTGTTCTTGACTCAAAATAGCGCCACATCCAGTTGTGGAAGCATCAACTGTAATAATGAATTGTTTAGTAAAATCTGGATATTGAAGTAATTTTGGTGAAAGTAACGCTGCTTTCAAAGATAAAAATGCTCTTTCGCACTCTACATCCCATACAAATTCAACTCTTTTCCTGCTTTGTCGATTCAGAGGCGCTGCCAGATTTTTTCAGACAACAATATATGCTATATATGTATGTAAGCATTTGGTGAAATAACATTATATCTCTTAAAATCGGGCTGAAATTTCGAAAAGTTCCTTATCTGAACAATCGGTTGTATGAGATATATACTATATATCTATATTCGTATGCCTTTGGTGAAATTTGAAGCTTCTAGCTGTTAAAATGGGACAGAAATTGCGAAAAGTTCCTTATCTGAACAATCGGTTGTGAGGGATATATGCTATATATACGACCGATCTCATCCATTTTTTCATACAACAATATGTGTAATATACGAAAGCAAATGGCGAAGTTTGAAGCTTCTAACTGATAAATTGAGGAAGATATAGTAAAAATTCTCTTTTTCTGAAAAATCGGTTGTATGGAGGATTTAAGCTATAGTGGTCGGATCCGGCCGGTTCCGACAAATGTCTAATCGAACACTTAAATACACTCGCTCACCAAATTTTATCAAGATATCTTAAAAATTAGGGACTAGTTTGCATACAAACAGACAGACGGATAGATGGACATGGCAAAATCAACTCAGCTCTTCATCCTGATTATTTCGGTATACTTAATGGTGGGTCTATCTATTTTCCTTTAAGGACTTACAATTTTGGAATTCGTGACGAAGTTAATATACCATTTCATTTTCATGAAAGGTATAAAAATAGATCGGTACTGTTTCACGTTTCTTGTGGTCTGCATGAGATAGCTTTGATAACGAATCATTTATTTAAACAATATATGACGTCTACGTAAGTATTTGATAAAATTTGAAACTTCTAGCTGGTAAAATCGGGCAGAAATTACTTCTCCTTATCTGAACGATCGGTTGTGTGGAATATATGCTATATATACGACCGATCTCTACGTCGTCTAAGTACACTGAAAGAAAAATACTGGTAAAATTAACCGAAATACGGGTCAATTCAACCGAAATTTCTGTTAATTTTTATCCATCGCAACAAGATGTTGTATCAACTGTGCACAAATCGTTGATTCGTAATTGACCGTTTTAGTAGTCAAATGAACAAAAAAATTTGTTGCGACAGCTTTGTACGAAAGTACCTATGTTGCCATATAAAAAATAAATAAATAAATGTAAGGCGCGATAACCTCCGAAGAGATCTAAGGCCGAGCTTCTCCTCCAATTTGCGTCGTGCTCCTCTTGATTTTCCCTACAAAGTGGCCGGACGGGACCTATATGTTTTATGCCGACTCCGAACGGCATCTGCAAGGCAGATGAGTTTTCACTGAGAGCTTTTCATGGCAGAAATACACTCGTAGCGCTTGCCAAACACTGCCGAGGGGCGACCCCGCTTAGAAAAATTTTTTTCTAATTGAAAAACCTTATTTCTGAAATTTTGATATTGCTTTGCCCGGGGTGCAAACCCAGGGCATACGGTGTGGCAGGCGGAGCACGTTACCATCACACCACGGTGGCACTTACTAACCGAACGTCAATTGGGCTTACATCAAATATGCTGCCACACATTAAACATTATACAATTTATTATTTTGTTTTATTAAACGCACTTTCACCAGATTTTATATTTTATAATTTATTTAATTTATAGTTCTGAACTTCGCTTTGCAAATAGAAATGAAAATAGTAGTCACAAAACTGATTCTCAATTCTTTCAGTTGCAGCTCAGCTCATTATCAATTTCTTCTCTCGCATGTAGTTGCCACACTTGATTGTTTCGAACAAAACTTGTAGTATAAATTTTTGACGTCAAATTTTAAAAAGAGAACTTGTAAGTTATAGAAAAGTAAAGAATCAAATCGCAGGAAGGTAATTCACCACTGGCGTAATTTTACATGTAATTCGGCAAGTTTAATTTTCGTATCACTTTAAGTTGAAACGATTCCAAAACAACTCAAACTTTTATGTTGTCGGAAACATCAACATTAAAAAAGGATGTTTTTTATTATCTTATTAAATTCGTTCGCGTGTGTGAAAATTCATAAAAACTTGAACAAAATGTTACTAACTTTGGAAAAATCCAGTCCGTTCAAACAAAACTTTTGCAACAAGAGGGCGCAATTTTGCATTTCGCTTGGAGGAGAAGTTGCAAAATTGTACCCGATAAATAGGTGTCCCGGTATCTCATAATTTTTTGCACGGTAAATACAAAAAAGGGTTTTTCGTTTTGTATTGATAACTGAAAAACTAGTTTTTTGTTGTTTTCCCATTTTGTGTGTTTTTTCGATTTGGTGGTTTTCTTATTTTGGTATTTTTTTTTAAATAAGTGGCACCATCGTCATAAGTACAAAGTACAGAGCGCAGTGAGCGTAAAATTCTGTTTGAAATTTGCTCATGTATTGACTGTTTATCGCTGTTGAAATGACCAGTGAGATCAGTTGTGTTAATAGAAAAATCAGTTAGATTCACCAGGAATCTGTCAATTTTACAGAATTTTGTTAACTTAAGAGCGACAATTTCTTTTCTGTTGAAATGACTAAACTAATTTGTTCGTTTGACAAAGAAATCGGTCGAATTAACCACACTGAACCAAAAAGGTACGTAATATCAATACAAAAGTACATTGTCACAATTAAAATTTTATTATAAATGAGCTAATAAATTATTTAATTGTCACAATACACATCGATGATTAAATTGAATAAAATTATTTATTTAATTTATTTTTTGAATTCTATTACGTATTTATTGACAGGCGGTACAGTTTATTAATTTTAATAAATAAATTAATTAATTTTTCAAACAGATTCAATAAAAAGTTCGCTACACCTATTAATATTTTATTGAATTTAATTAACTTTTTTATTAAATTTAATACATTTTTAATAAAAAGTTCGCTACGTCTATTAATATTTTATTGAATTCAATAAATATTTTATTAATTATTATTAATATTTCTTGTAGCATATAAATAAAAAGACTTCGTTTTCGACTATGTAATTATTTGTATTTATTATTATTACATTATTTTTTAATTTTAATTGCATTACATAAAATGTTTACTTTCGGAAAATTTTACTTTACAAGCATTTCAAAATAACACATTTCTATGAAGTTTCAAAATGTTTCGCATGATTTTGGGTATTCCAAATTAAAAACATGAAATATTTTAAAACATATGTCAGTAGCTCATACTACACTTTTAAAAGGAAATTTTATCCCGTCGAAATAGACAAAAATATCTCATTCACATTCTTTACATCCTTCCTGATAATGATAAGGAAGGGCTGAATAGGGGTTTTTTCTTCAGTTAAAACTCTGATGGACTCTTCTAGAGTCTCGATTGATGGACGTATCATAACAAACGCATTTTGCGAATATTTTATTGTAAATCGAGTTACTTGTTTTTTGCCGTCTACTCCTCTTCTAATAATTTTTTGCCACGACACAAGGCAACCGTGCAGCGCCCAGAGTAGGCAGGTCTCTTGGCTATCTGAAAATAAAAGAGAAAATAAAAAAAATTAATAAGATGCAAATTTTTTTTTGTTTTTTTCATATTTTTTACTTTTATTCAAGTTTTCGATGTCGCTCAGCATATGCTTGATAGTCTTCATCAATACGGCATATAACTTTTGTTGGTCCCAAGTATTTAAAATCGAAGACGCTGCCGGAAAAAGGACTGTAAAGTCTATCTCAATCTATAATATAAAATCAAATAAATTATTAGAAAATTATTCATTCAATGACAAGGAAATAATATAATAAAAACACTTCCCAGTCTATATCCGGATGGCTATTTGTATTCCGGCCAACTTTCAAAAACCTCCATCTTTGTTGCTGCAGTTTTAATATTCCACAGCCTGTGTTTGCTGCATGCCTCCAATATCTCTCAAATTCTTCGGCAGTAGTAGTAGAGTGTCGTGCTTTATTGTGTTTATTGCAATTTCTGCATTTTCTTCAGGTTCTAAAAAATTATACATATCAGTTTCAGTAGATATTACAAAAACCAAATACCATTAATGATAGTTTATAATTTACCTAGCATTTTGCAGCGACCATTACCTTTACTACTTCTCTGCAGGAAATTTGGTAGTAATATACAGCTGCTTTGAGTTAGCCTTAACATTTGCGTGCTTATTATAAATTCTTCCGCGTTTACCAAGTTCGATAAAAATCCTACGAAAAAAAATTATTAACTGTATTTAATACTGAATGATTTCCATAACAGTCATTTAATTTGTCACTTTAATTTCACTTTTTTGATTACTGCTGCTTCGTTCGCTTTTCACTGAAGAATTATTATTTTTTTTTTTTATTCAATAAATATTTAATTCTGACAATAAATAGTTTATTAAACGTATTTCAACCGACAGACAGTTTGCGAATACGTCACAGAAATTTTTAATAAACTTTTTTAATAATCGTTTATTAAAAATAATAAATACATTTATAGATATTTAATAAATATTTACTACAGACAATAAAATGTTAATTGTGACCATGTACAATCAATCAATAAATCATTTTTATTAATATAGCGTACGATTTTTGGTTCAGTGCATAATTCGAACAATTTCACCGATTCTCCGTTGAGTCAAGAACAACAGAACCGATTTGTTGAGGCATAAAATCTCTTCTGAGGATATCGCACCTTGCATTTATTTTTTTAATTTAAGGTTTTCGAAATTTACTTTTTAAGCAAATTTATTCTACATCTTTCGGTGTATGTTATAGCATATAGCTGAAATTCTTATAGTTCTTAATACTTAATAATTTTTTTTGAGTGCAAAATTATTGTATGATTCATACAAAAATATTTTGGATATGGCCTATAAGCAGTTTGAAATGATACCTCATTTCTAAAATTAGAGATTAATGAGAAGGGGATTGTGATCTCAATATAGCCATGGTACAACTATTACACTTGCATTATCTCATAAGTTTTTACGAATTATTTTTACTTTCTTTATATTAGTTTCGTTTCATGTTTTTCCGCGAATTTCAGTAAAAAAACTCGCAATCCAAACACTGAGAACATACTTTAGAAACTCATGACAATGTAAGCCTATCTTAAGGATTGCTTTTGTCCTCCCAACATGAAGTGGTAAAAAGTTTTGTGACAAATAAAAATTATTTGTAATCAATTAAAACGGAGTTTGAAAAGAAGACTTCATAACGGAGTTGGAGCTCCTGTGAATAACGGAAGAACATATTACTGATTTTGTGCCTGGCGTGGTGCCATTAAAAAACCAAATTTTACAACAAATATATTTGACTGCATATAAATGGAAAAAAGAGTTATGAATTTGTACCGGACATATTCCCGTTAAAATACTTAATTGAACAAAAAACTTTAAATTGAAATTAATATTTTACGAGAAATAACGGAATTTAAATATAATTGAAGAACGGAGCTAGTGTGAATAACGTAGGAACATTTTTTTTGTACTTGGCACTTTGATCATAGAACCACTGCCAATAACCAAAAAAAAAACAAAAATAAAAAAAATAAGAAATATATTTTCTAGTAATCGAGCGCAACATGGCCTTGTGAGCTCCCATTTTACAATGGTGGATCTCCCTTCTATATGGGGACATTTGAAAAGGAGAAACTAGCTTTTTTTGCATGGGAAATAGCAAAGGTGAAGAAAGCATTGCCGTTTGATGCCCTTTACCGAGGGCCCTGGTGTGTGACACGTTTATTTGAAAGCAGCTCTGCATTTTAGACAGTTTTAATTTTACGATGCGTTTGATTTTCCAATCAGTGACACGTCGCATGCCGTACTTATATCGGCTATTACTTTGTAAACCAGAACTTTATACAAGTTTGATTTTCAATTTTTTAAGCCTTTTGGGTTTGGTTTTAAAAAATTTCGAAATTTTAAAGGCATTGTTCAAATAAGTTTAAAATTTCAACCCAATAAAATTAGTAAACAGAGTAGTTAATTAAGAGGTATCGTATTTATGTAAAAAAGTTAGACAAATGGGTTAAACCGGCGAACGGTTGAAAATTTAGGCCCAATTTTCTAACCGTGTATTTATATCAATATGTAGAGAATTTTGGAAAAGTGTGTGGGAGCTGGAGATATTGGTAATGAGAGAACAGGTATAAGAAAGAACAAGTAAGGAAGAAGGGTGTAACCGAACATTACATACTCAGCTGAGAGGTTTGGAGACAAAATAAGGGAAATCACAATGTAGGAAAATGAACCTGGGGTAAACCTGGAATGTGTTTGTATGACATGGGTATCAAATGGAAGGTATTAAAGAGTATTTTAAAAGGGAGTGGGCCATAGTTCTATAGGTGGACGCCATTTAGGGATATCGCCATAAAAGTGGATGAGGGTTGACTCTAGAATTTGTTTGTACCATATGGGTATCAAACGAAAGATGATAATGAGTATTTTAAAAGAGTGTGGGCCTTAGTTCTGTAGGTGGACGCCTTTTCAAGATATCGCCACAAAGGAGGACCAGGGGTGACTCTAGAATGCGTTTGTGACGATATGGGTATCAAATGAAAGGTGTTAATGGGTATTTTAAAAGGGAGTGGCCCTTAGTTCTATCGGTGGACGCCTTTTCGATATATCGCCATAAAGGTAGACCGCGGGTGACTATAAGTGTTTTTGTACGATATGGGTATCAAATGAAAGGTGTTAATGAGTATTTTAGAAGGGAGTGGGCCTTAGTTCTATAGGTGCACGCCTTTTCGAGATATATTCATAAAGGTGGATCAGGGGTGACTCTAGAATTTGTTTGTACGATCTGGGTATCAAATGAAAGGTGTTATTGGGTATTTTGAAAGGGAGTGGGCCTTACTTCTATATGTGGACGCCTTTTCGATATATCGCCATAAAGGTGGACCAGGGGTGACTCTAGAATGTGTTTGTACGATATGGATATCAAACGAAAGGTGTTGATGGGTATTTTAAAAGCGAGTGGGCCTTAGTTCTATAGGTGGACGCCTTTTCGAGATATCGCCATAAAGGTGGACCAGGGGTGACCCTAGAATGCGTTTATACGTAATGGGTATCAAATGAATGGTGCTAATGACCCTATGACAATAACTGTTTTCTGTGAAAATGGGCGAAATCGGCTGAAGCCGCGCCCATTTTTTATACACAGTCGACCGTCTGTCCTTTTGCTCGGCTGTTAACACGATAACTTAACCAAAAATCGATATATCTTTGCTAAATTTAGCTCACGTACTTATCTGACCTCACTTTATCTTGGTATAAAAATGGCCGAAATCCGACTATGACCACACCCACTTTTTCGATATCGAAAATTACGAAAAATGAAAAAAAGTCCATTACTCTATACCAGATATGAAAAAAGTGATGAAACATGGTAATTGGATTGGTTTATTGACGCAAAATATAACTTTAGGAAAAACTTTGTAAAATTGGTGTGACACCTTCCATATTAAGTAGAATAAAATGAAAAAGTTCTGCAGGGCGAAATCAAAAGCCCTTGGAATCTTGACAGCAATACTGTTCGTGGTATTGCATATATAAATAAATTAGCGGTACCCGACAGATGATGTTCTGGGTCACCCTGGTCCACATTTTGGTCGATATCTCGAAAACGCCTTCACATATACAACTAAGGGCCACTCCCTTTTAAAACCCTCATTAATACCTTTAATTTGATACCCACATCGTACAAACACATTCTAGAGTCACCCCTGGTCCATATATATAGCGTTATTTCGAAAAGGTGTCCACCTATAGAACTAAGGCCAGGCGGAGCCACGCCCTTTTTGAAAATTTCTTTTATTTTCAAAAATAAAGGTAGAGAAGGGAAAAAGGGATTCAAGGGGTTGTGTAGCGAAACCCTTTCAAGCACAGCGCAATTTATAGCTTCTCCAACCCAATTTTCAACCTCACTTAACCGTGGCGAATCGTGTTCCTTTAGCAGCCGAGGCTTTGGCAACTCGTAAGTTCCATGAACTTATGGGGTGGGGCGGGAGGGCCTAGAAGGTTAATTCTGGTCACATTAAATCGTTCCCGCGATGGTCAGGCTTGTACCTAAATGATGCTTGTTACAAGAACGTACCGGATCAATATCCGGCAAAGGAACATCAACATTGATAATACTTGGCAATATGTACGGCAATTTGTAGGACTTGTTGAGTACATAAGCCCTACGTATTTAGAATTTCCAATATACCCTCAAACTTTTGAGTTAGGGGCCAAAAACCCCCTTTTCCTACGTTCATTCATATATTGGCTTATAACTTTATTTCTGTTTGGGCTACGAACAAAAAATTTATGTAACAGAAAAGACATTTTGCGCTTCTAACAATGTATAAAATGTAAATTTATGTGTAGAAATGTCTGAGAAAAATATATTGAAAAGTCAACGTAGTGCATTACTTTTTCAATTTGTATAACGGTTTTTGACTATTTTGGTTACGTGTATAAAAAGGGGTTATTGAAAAGAATCCACAGTCTATCTGTTACTACCAAAAAAAGCATTTCAAAGATGAGTCATGGTTCTGTTATTGTATTCTATGATTTCATATGAACAGTATAAAATTGTGTCTCACTTTTTTTTGCAATTTTATTATCTTTTTTAAAGTCGTTCGTAATAGAACCAATAGTTTTCGCCTGAAATTCGACTGAGAAAATCCACTTTGACCGCTTCTAAGCGGTAACGAAAGAAAGTACAATTTTTAATTCTTTTCTTTGCGTTTTTATATGAAATCCTAGAATACAACAACTAAACTAAGGTGGTCTGACTTCGAATGAAAACATAGTTCAGGCACCTCGTGCGCTACAACAACAAAGGTAGAAAGAGCACGTGGCAAAAAACTAGTATAATATACATAACTAAGCCCTTTTGTCAACTCGAGGAAAAACTCGAAATAGTGTTTTTGTGTACATTTCCAGACCAATCAAACTTCGAGAATGACCATGGTCAATATCACGCTCTCCTTCTCGTTGAGTGGCACTGTTAACTCTAAAATCAGACAAGCATTGTGAGGTTCGTCGCCGTTAAACAAATTTTTTCCACTCCAGTCGGCTTGGTACCAAAAGGTGGTAGAGCCTGAGCTAGTACAAACAAAGGTGTGCCAACATCGGGAAAACTCCTCTAAACTTTCGGAAAATATTTTCAGTTACAAGAACAACAGCAACTACGGCCCCGTCAAAAGAGCCTTTATAAAAACTTTGTAACAAAAAGTTCGAATGAAAGTAAAAAAATCCATGAAAAACAATCATCGATTAGATATTGCTTCTGTAAAATTGAACTAACGGGAGGCGCCCCTTTAGTGCAATTGTGCATCCCCGATTTGAAACGCTGGTTGTCACTAACGGGCGGAGAAGTGGACTTCTACCTTAACCAGTTCTTAACGAAGCACGGATGTTTTAAAAAATATCTTCATCGGACACGAGGAAAAACTTATATAAACGCCACTGACATGGCGAGACAATAGGAGATGCTTGGCTTATCTTTTTCGAATGCTCTAAGTATTATAAATGTAGATATGTATATACTGGGCTTCATATATTCAGAATATTACACTTCCGAGACATTCGTGGAGCATATGCTTCAAAGTGACGACGAATGAACGGAAGAGGGTATTGTCATCGGGAACATAATGAAGTGGTTGAGAGGCAGTTGCAACGACTAGACAATAGAACCAGAACCAAATCGTGGATTGGAAACATGGCGTTTCCAACTGTAAGACAAGACATAGGCATGGATTGGAGCCCTCCCCAGTAGTAGAGAGTAAAAGATTTTTACCTACATAGGTAGTAACCGCTTAGACATCGTTTGTAGGCAAGACATCTGCAATCGTCACGGCCTCAACCCATCTTTCACACGGGGAATACTTAACGGCGATACCGGAGAACATGGTACTTTGACGATAGGAGTTTAAGTACGTTTAAAGACCCACTCTAATTCTGAGGCTTTCGATGATCCCTCGCTGAAAACAAAAACTTTTTTACAATCAAAAATGGCCGACGGGAAAAATTACGGTGATGAAGTATAAAAATTCATAAGAGTCCTTTAAACCAACAATATCTCTTTAATTAAGCAACTGGGAAGAAATCAGTTACCCCAAATTAATGTCATTTGCTCAATTGGACTAAAACGTTAAGCTTGATAGACTAAAGTTTATCAAGATTTTCAACAGATACATTTTTCTGGGCACCACTGTCATTTAAGTAGAGTTTGATACATATATCGCATAGTTGGAAACGCGGACGCTTAGTTCAGGAAAAACAGCTTAATTATTTGCCAATTTATGTATATGTAGGTATGTAAGTATTTGATTGCATTCATAAGTTCACACGCACACACAAAAAGCCGCAAAAATACTTGTTGCAGTTGTATAAAAAGTTATGCTAAAAGAGAGGATGATCTCACCGGAACTCGCCGCTCCAGGTTGGCAATACCATTTTTGACCACGGCTCCAGGGCTTCAAACCACATCCGTACATACTTACTTCCAAAAAGCGCGCTCATTGCTCATGAGATATAGAAATTGTGTGGCCGAAACGAGTATTGCAGGCAGGTTTTCAAGTTGTCTTGAGCGCAGAAAATTAGTTTCATTTGGTAAGTTGTAGTGTTAACGTCGTGAAGCGGAATAGTTAAATAACGGCGCAATATTATCGAGTTATTTTGGTGTGCGTTGTTGTTGTGTTCTTTCTATTTTATTTTTTTTGTTTTCTGCTCTTTCAAAATATGTAAATACTTGAAGCAAGTTTCTTTATATAAGAATGTTGTGTGGTTAGTGCGACACTGTTGGGTCATCCGGTGAATATGCGCGTTGGTGATGAATGTGCGACGACTCGCCAATCCATTGATGATCTCTACATAACAACACCGCAATTATATGACCAAACACATATGTACATATATACCTATGTGTGTATATACAACTTGAGAAAAAATGCACTTGTTCAATAAAAAGGAGAAAGAAAAGCGTATAGTGTAGAAAAAAAGTTAACAAAGCACAAATGAATGGAAAACTAGAAAAGTCAGTCAAAAACAACATGCAATACAAACATACATATATACCTACATATGCAAGCACGATATATATACTATATGTGCCACCCAGCAGTAAATTTGATGGAAATTGGAAAGCAATAATTTCCTACAGAAAATAACACAAAAGCTTTAGTACGCATACAGTGTATTAACGACACCCAGCAAAAAATGTTTACCTTATATAAGGCTTATTTAATGTGACCAAAATACTTATGGTATCAGACCTTAATTCTATAAAGAATATTAGTTGTATGGCGTGTTCTTTATAACACCCCTTACTTTCCTGTACTTATGTCATCAGGCATAAGGATTATCTGAAATATAACGTTATGTATAAGGCTTATAGCCTACACAAAGAATTATTATAAGCCATTAGGTAGAATATAATAACCTTATTATAAGCCTTTTACACCACATCAAATAGTGCTTTATTATAAGATAGTGCTTGCTGTATTAGGACATTTAATGTAAGGCTTTTAACCCACTAAAAATCATTCTTACATTGATTATAAGGTTGACGAATTGTGGAATAGTATAATAAAAAACAATCCGGTTTCCTTAAAAATATTTCGAAAATTTATCGACTAGAACTGTGTTCTATTTATCATATATCCTTTGAGTCTAGGTAGCAATTACTCTTTATTTTTCGGTTTACCTCAGGGATAACGGTTATTTGTAGCGTAAATAAGCCTAAACTAAGGCGTATGATGTGCGCTTTTTACCTTATTTTGAGATTTATCTGTCAGGAGTGAAACCAGCATTTCTTATTGCTTACCAGTTTTTGCTTGGTACATATGTATATATGTACCTATAAATATGCCCCAAGCAAATTTTTCAACAACTAGAGTTCAGCGCCTATGAGGTCATTCTGATATTTAAGGGGCTTGGCATCTGATACATATACCAACATATGAAAAATCAAAAGAGGATGTGGCACTTCCATACAAATTTTTACTTCCATACCAATTTTCTCCTGAACCGCTTAAGTCGTACCCGTTTATAAAAAAATTTTCTTTCTCTTATTGAAACAAGTAAGGAAGGCTAAGTTCGGGTGTAACCGAACATTAAATACTCAGCTGCCAAATTACAGCATGCAAATCTTTTAAATTACCTTCTTTTAAAAGTGGGCGGTGCCACGCCCATTGTCCAAAATTTTACTAATTTTCTATTCTGCGTCATAACGTCTACCCACCTACCAAGTTTCATCGCTTTATCTGTCTTTGGGCGTGTTTATAGTCCGATTTCGTTCATTTTAAATAGCAATCTGAGATGAGTGCCCAGGAACTTGTCCAAGTGAGTTTCCCCTATCAGGGAAGCTACCACCCAACATAACCTAGCCCAGGAACTTACGTACCAAATTTCATTAAGATACCTCAAAATTTACTCAAGTTATCATGTTTACGGACGGAAGGACGGACGGACATCGCTAAATGAATTTATTTTTTCGCCCAGATCATTATGATATATAGAAGTCTATATCTATCTTGATTAGTTTATGCCGTTACGAGGTACCGTTATGCGAACAAAATTAATATTCTCTGTGACCTCTGCTCAGCTGAGTATAAAAAGGGATAAGTACTTTTCCCCGATACGTCCGGTCCATATCAGAATGGCAGTAAAGTTCAACTACTGCCTTTTAGGAATTTTAATGCCAATGAATTTCTGTTATCACAGTTTACTTATTAACTAAAATTAAACTCCATGTTTACTTGAAAAATCTTAAATTAACAGATTTAACTATTTACGTTATACTGATTTTTTGCTATGGACACACTTTTTGCTATGGAAGAGTCCTTATGAAAAGTTTGCACATTGTACACATACATACATATTTTTTTTATTTTTTATTTTATTTTGGTTCTCGGGTTTGAGAATATGAAATTGATTAATTTGAGAGTTTGTGAATTTGCATCTTTGTGAGGGTTGAGAATAAAGTTCAAATTGAACAAAATGTTATTTAGGTACCGAATACCACAATGCTTTCTTCCCAATAACTAAAACTTTTTCATACGGTAAACAAAATTAATTTTAGGTGCCTAGATACGTACATAATTTGATCTTCGACTGTGGTCGAAAGAGCTGATTAAACGAATTTTCAAGGGTAGGACTTCGACGGAGTTTTGGTTTGACGATTAGTCAGATGAAGGAGCAAGCTTACTGGAACTAGCCAAAAGTACAAAAAAATTTCAATTCGATACACCGTCGACAACAAACTTTTATTCGATTCAAAATAAGATATACAACACAAAAGTCTCGACAGCGATGAGCTGTCAAAATACGAATTTTTCTTTACAGTTTTATCGCACAGTGATGCGATCCATATAAAAGCATCACGTAGTATTTTGCTGATTTTCGACCCCCCTTTCCCTTGTGATACGAAGAGTGAACAAATTCCGCAAGCACTAACAGTTTGGGTTAGTTTAACACCAGTTTGACATATTAAGATTAACTGTTTGGTTTATAAATATGTACATAAATATATTTGCTTAACCAGCCCCAGTTGTTGCACTTGTTTCATAGCCTCATTACCAGACATATCTAACTCCGTTTGTTTGAATACTTAAATGCATGTACATATGTGTGTACCTTATACATATGTACATAGTACATGTTCATCATTTTATAATCAGTAAAATACTTTGACTAAAGAAAAAATTAAAAACTTTTCCAAACTTACGGAGTGAAAAATTAAAAAAATATATCCGAATGATGTAAAAAAAGAAGCAGCAATTATAATTAAGGGATTTGGTGATTTTACACAAACTTTCGCCTGCGATGTGAAGTTTCTCAAGCCAACCGTCTGTTCCAATTACTTGAACATTTGTACTCATTTTTGAGGTCTCGCGTCTGCGGCTCTTTCTTGTCTTGTTGCGATATGAGTTGTGAATAAGAAAATGTTTTTCTTGAGAGTGGTAATATTTCAAATAGATATATCTTAGGCATAAGCTCATAAAGTTGCGAAACGGTACATAAATTTAATTTCATAAGTTTAAAATCAGTGGAATTGACTATTGTGTCTTTGAATATTTGTGCTTTGAAAAGAAAGCTCACAAAATTATCCATAGGAAATATTAAATGCAATGGTAACAGTTATGACTCATTTATATATGTATCTTAAAGTTCTTTCACCTTAAAGAAATGATTTAGATGCGGGTTGGCTACACTGAGCATCATGTTGCAATTAATCCTTCGACCCCGACTTTCAATTTGACAAAGATAAACGCGCCGTACTTTTCCTATGCTTATCTCAACTTTTTCGTTGTTATGCTGCAAGACTGCGCCTAAACCTCTACCTCTACAATTAACCCATCTGTCAAAGGCAAGCTAATGGCAAACTGTTCTAGGTATGTAGCTCAGACATTAGTTTGAACTTAAGGATACGTTAGCAAATGGCATTAATACTATTACCACTATGTAAACTACGTAGGTAATAATAAGAAATGAGATGGAAACAGGGTTTATTTGATTTAATTTTTGTTTGCCTACATTTAAAACGTGGTCCTAAATTCAGCCTATCATCTCTATCCCAACTCGTCTACTTAATCCTCCATCGTTTTTGTGATTTTTTTAGAACTTAGTAAGTAGGGGACGGGGGTAGTTTTTAATCAACATTTCAATAAACACCTCACGTAGACTGAATATATCCTTAGTGTTATCAGTATTTTGTTTGGGGACCAAACAGAGAATTTAATAAGGATGTTATAAAATAAATCACTGGCAAGTAATAAAATTGTTCTAGAACCCAGCTTAGGTGCTATATCCAAATCAGATTACTCTATCGCCCGTAGTAGCCGGAGTTTTGTCCTCGCGAGCGCAGTAAAAGAACCTGTTTATTTTTGCAGCCCATACTTCCTTTATCTGCTGTTACTGATGAAATGTAATTCATTAGTGGTTCTTTATTAGTACGCTCATTATGAGCCTTACTTCTACTTTCTTAATGAGAGCAGTAACTTTGTTAGTCTAATGTCATTAGTCAGTGTAGCAATAACCAGTTTAAAAAACAATAAGACCGCGGGTGCTGGTGGAGCTATGCAAATGCGTAGGTGAGGAGGTGGTATATGCCGCTATGTCTGAATTGGTTTCCCCACAAAACTTAACTTATAATATAGATTTAATGATGAGCTTTACGCAAACATCAACATAGTCCAGAGAATTTAAATGCAGCGGCTACTCTGGCTAGGCCATGTTATGCGAATGAAAGATGACGCTCCGGCTAAGAAAGTGTTTTTATCGGAACCCGCCTATGGACGCAGAGGAAGAGGGCGGCCCCCACTCTGCTGGCAGGACCACGTGGGAAACGATTTGAACTCACTTGGTGTGGCCAATTTCCGCCAGTTGGCAGAGCGAAGAAGCGACTGGCGCGCCTTGTTGGGCGGCCGTAACCGTTTACACGGTTAAGCGCCAATTAAGTAAGTCAGTGCTCATCGTGCTACAAACAGACGAACGACGATCGTTTTGGGCACGATAGCGTCAGAGGTAAGGACTGCAAATTCTACCGTGGCAATAAATGTAGCGGATCGGTTCTTCATTCAGTTTGATGGCTTTATTGCTAATTCAATATTATTTATGACTCGATGCCAGTTTTTAAACTTATGAAGATCTAGTTACGATCCAACTAGTTGTTCATTTCCCCTGCAGGGTACATTTTATGTTTGTGTGTTTGTATCTGTACGAGTTTCTTGAATGTAATTTCTCTTGATTAGCAAAGTCATCATCATAATTATTTTAATGCTGGATGCTTCTTTCGCAGCCTGCAAACTTAAGTATACAAACATTTTAAACTCATGTGATTTTTTATCTTAACAAACTTTTGTGCATAGCAAAAGTGGAAAGCGTAACATATTTATATGATTTGCGCCTGCGTATGCGCTGATTTGTTTGCATTTATGAGATATACATATATGCCGCTAGTGTGTGTTAGTCTATACATTCGAAGAAACTAAAAGTACAGAAAAAAAGTATGTAATCATGAAAAACCATACAACGAAAAGTTCAGTGGCGACTTATAAATTTTGGAATGGCTATCAGTGCCTACATACATATGTGTGAAATATCTATGGACCCACATTTATGTGGTCACATTTAAAATTCACTAAATTTCAACCACAAATAATAAAAAAAAACTAAAGAAAATTTGGAATAAGTCAAGAGGCTTTCGATAGTGCAAAATAATAAAGACGCTATTAGTGGTGACACCGTGGTGTGATGGTAGCGTGCTCCGCCTATCACACCGTATGCCCTGGGTTCAACTCCCGGACAAAGCAACATCAAAATTGTAGAAATAAGGTTTTTCAATTAGAAGAAAATTTTCTAAGCGGGGTCGCCCCTCTGCAATGAAAAGCTCTCAGCGAAAACTCATCTGCCTTGCAGATGCCGTTCGGAGTCGGCATAAAACATGTAGGTCCCGTCCGGCCAATTTGTAGGGAAAAATCAAGAGGAGCACGACGCAAATTGGAAGAGAAGCTCGGCCTTAGATCTCTTCGGAGGTTATCGCGCCTTACATTTATTTTTTTTTTTTTATTAGTGGTGACATGGCCATACGCCATAGGCATGGCCTACCATTACAGAAAAAGTACACGATGGGAGCTTTCAGCGAACACAACTTTGTTTCATACGTTGCAAACAGTTGATTGATTGAATTTTGATCTATGAACAGCGAGTTGAACCAAATGCCAAAAGAAATAATTATTCTTAAATTTTAAGGAAAAGAACTTTAGGGCAACTAAACGACAAAAACACATAATTTTTTAACAATAAGTTGCAAAAAACAAATTTTAATATTTTTCAAATATTTACCGCCTTACGAGCAATGCAATATTGGGCGCTGGACACAATTTTTGTTAATACGTTGCAAACATGTTTCCGTTGGTGCATTGATGGAAATTTTTTTATTTTAAAGATCTTTTTTGGTTTATATTTGAGTTAAGCTGGCTCGAGGTCAGGTGTAATTAAAAATCGTCCTCAGGTAATCGAAGGTAATTTTTTGTGCTTTTAATTGTATCTCACCTTAATCCAGCTTTACTTAAAGATGAAATAATTATTCTTAAATTTTAAGGAAAAGCACTTCTTTAACTATTTTTTACACTCACCAAAATATTAAGAGGAAAATTTTTATTCATAATCAACGCTTTCAAATGTCAAAGAACTACCAGATAGCCGATAACTTAAGTACGTTAAGTGAATGTAACGAAAAAATGTCTGCTCAATAAGTTGACGAATAACTCCATCCGTTGAATGGATCAAAAAACTCAACGGTGCGTTCAAATAGTTATCACTCAACAATTCGTCAAGTTGCTTTAGCTGAAAGCGTCAATGTAATACAGCTGCCATAACTCAAAAAGTTGGGTAATTAAAAAAAGATACAAAAAGCTATAGAAAACAATAACAAAATAAACAAATTAAAGCGGACTAAATAGAAACGCAACGAGAACGAAAATCAGGTTATGGCACAAAACCAAAGTGTGACTACGTTGTTATGGTTTGGCTACAAAAACCGTTCCAACCGTTTGGACCTTTTTAATATGGGTATGGTTTTGTCACCACTAATTATCTGCTAATGTATTGTAAAGCTCAAAACGCTCAAATTGGAAGTTTAAGTTTAAATATATCTTATAGTAGTTTAAATACATATTCACATGCGTATGTACGAGACTGGGTCGAAAAAAAAGTTGCTAATGTCCTCCCCTAAATTTGAAGATTATGTTGAGAGGGTTTCGGAAAAAATTTGTTTTAATTTGTTTGATCCTTCGAAATACAGCCAAAAAGGTTTTTTCGTTATAACTTGGTTATTTGACGTCCGATTTTTAAAATTGATATGTCATTATTTTGGCCTTGAGAAGCTTCACATGTCAGCTAACACAATTCCCCCCCCCCCTTTTTTTTCCTTACCAGACGAAAGTACTTGAAAATTCAAGAAAATGTTGCTTTGAAACCATATTACTAAAATAATAAACAAAGAAGTTATAGCACTTTCAATATTTATTGCAACTGTTATTTTACCTGATTCTTATTATACTTAGACCTGAAACTCATGATATTTTTGGGGGAAAATTTGCAGGGTTTGCATTGAAAAGTTAATAAAGATATGCCAAATATCATGAATGGGGGGAGTCAAAGTAAATAATTGAGTCAAACCTGTTGTTTCGTATTTATCTGGGTATTAGACAAGCCCACTTTTTCGTAGAGATTGAGGCTTAAGTAAACAAAGTACTATCTCCGTTTTTCGAACTTAGCCTCCAAAAAATAGATATCGGCTTACGAAGTTTGAAGTTCGAAATTTTATTTTATTTTTTTGTTAACGCTTCAGCAAATTGAACAAGTAAAAACGTGGGCGTGGTCCGCCCTTTTCCCTTATTAGAAGGGCTGGATTCTTTTTTTGAGAAATTTAGTATAACAGCTGTTATACTACTCTGACTTCTGACTTTCACCTCGTATAACAGCTTTTATACTACATTTCTCAAAAGAAGAATCCAGCCCTTCTAATAAGGGAAAAGGGCGGACCACGCCCACATTTTTACTTGTTCAATTTGCTGAACGCGTTAACAAAAAAAAATAAAATTTCGAAATGTAGAATTTCGAAGTTCAACATCCATACTTATATATGTAACAACGCAGCATGCGTACACCAAAGGTAAGTCGGTAGACACCGCATTGAATAGGGTGGTAATAAGCATAGAGAAATCCCCGGAATATAAGGAGTATGCTCTAGGAGTCTTCTTTGACATTGCCGGGGCTTTCAATAATGTTGCAAAATGGGCGATTATGGATGGTCTTAATTACATTAAAGTACATCTTGCCTTAATGAGATGGATCGGCTGCATGTTAAATTGCAGAAAGATTACATCACAATGGGGATTGTACGAGGCCACGAAATCAGTGGACAGGGGCACGCCGTAGGGAGGGTTGCTATCACCTCTGCTGTGGACGCTGGTCATCAACCAACTTCTCAGGCAATTCGATGAGGGACCCGTAAAACTTACGGCTTACGCAGATGACGTTGCAATTGTCATAAGTGGAAAGTGCCTTCCAACGATTAGTTCTTTGATGGATCGGGTGCTTCGGGACATCTAATGTCGGGTTGAAAGTCAATGCGGGGAAGACGGATATGGTCTTGTTTACAAAGAGGTACAAGGTCCCAAATTGGACCAGGCCTAAGTTAGGAGGGGTGACCTTACAGGAGAAACCTTGCACAAAATATCTAGGAATCATCCTAGACAGTAGGCTGTCATGGAAGCTCAACGTGGAGGAGAGGGTCAAGAAGGCCTCAACGGCACTCTATGCATGTAAAAGAATGCTGGGGTGTACGAGGGGCCAATCGCCCCCTCTTTCTCATTGGGGTTTTACAGCGATTGTAGTGCGGGTGCGCAAATGGCGGACGAGGCGATACATGTGTACACCGATGGTTCCAAAGTAGTGGAAGGAGTAGGGTCTGCGGTATACTGCGCTGATCCGGAAATAAGCAGATCCTACAGGCTGCCGGATTACTGTAGCGTTTTCCAAGCGGAAATATTAGCCGAAACCAAAGCGATAGAACCCCTGGAAGAGAATAGCTTAAGCTGCAACCGTGTTAACTTTTATATTGACAGTCAAGCAACAATTAAGGCAATAATCTCGCATAGCACAGCACCTAAATGCGTGTTAGAGTGTAAGCAGTCTCTGGAGAGAATCGGGACAGGGAGAAGCATACCTCTATATTGGGTCCCAGGGCATATGGGAATAGATGGGAATGAAAAAGAGGACAAACTAGCTAAAAAGGGCGCATTCCCTTAAAGCTTGCTCCGTAGACTTCCCAATTAGATTGGGCGAGATTAAGCGAAGGCGAGAGGTGCACATGATCGACCGAGCGGGAAAGGCGTGGGTTCAAGCGCGGGGATGTAAAGTGTCCAAGATTATGTGTAGGTCTTACAACCTTAGACTAACACAGTTGCTTCTATCATTAAAAAGAGAGGACTGTAGACTCGTGACGGGTATTCTGACTGGACACTACCTTCTGGCGTCACATGCCTTTAAATTAGGCTTGGTTAGTGATAGCAGATGTAGGAAGTGCGGGTTGGAGGAGGAAGCGATCGAGCACGTTCTGTGCTCGTGCCCTGCACTTGCCAGGCTAAGTCTCCAGCTATTAGGAGTGATACAGCTGTCAGATCTAGAAGCAGCAAGTGGCTTAAGTCCTAGGAAGCTTCTAGTATTTACCAAGAGGACGGAGTTATTTTATAACATAGGTCCTGGTTTTTGATAGGCTTTTTCAGTTTGGTCGTTAAAGCAGACATCTGGTAACACTACGGACTCAATCAGTCTATGTGAGGTCCTCATGGACCGGCCAGTTCAACCTAACCTAACCTAAGTCTTCAATACATAATCCTTCCAAAGACTTTACACAACTCTGCGCCACGTACGCTTGTCCCTCCTCCAACTCCAAAATACTTTGATGTCACTTCTACCGGACTGTATATAATATTTGTTCCAAATATGAGCCAAATCGGACATCATAGGTCGCTTTCAAATACAATTTTTTGAAAATCTCGATCTTTGCGCCACCTAGCGGCGATTTTTTTATAGGTCGCTTTCTATTCTTGTATGTATTATGTGTTCCAAATATGAGCCAAATCGGACCACAAATACGATTTTTGTGAATATCTCGATCCTTGCGCCACCTAGCGGCGATTTTTTTATAGGTCGCTTTTTATTCTTGTATGTATTATGTATTCCAAATATGAGCCACATCGGACCACAAATACGATTTTTGTTAATATCTCGTTCCTTGCGCCACCTAGCGGCGATTTTTTCATAGGCCGCTTTCTATTCTTGTATGTATTATGTGTTTCAAATATGAGCCAAATCGGACCACAAATACGATTTTTGTGAATTTCTCAATCCTTGCGCCACCTAGCGGCATTTTTTTCTTATTACTGCATTGTCATCGGGTTCTGAGCTATATTCCAAGTTTCAAGCTTGTAGCTTATGGGGAAGTTACTTAAATTTTAATTACAAAATTCGTTCCCATCGGCCGGCCATGCAGCCATGCAGCCTGTCAAGTGAACCTAAATAAAACCGTTTAAAAATATAACTGACATTTATTGTCAAATCTATAAATCTCTTGGACAAATTACGATGCGATGGTAAAGCTATGTCGAGATACCAATATTGCCGGTCATACGCTCAGTAACGTTAACTTTCTCCATACGATTGTCGACTCTTTCATGGAAAAAACGATTCGAGCCCAGGTATCGTCTGTTCAGGAATCGGATCTCGCAGTTTAGCCTGTTTTTTTTAATTATACGTGAAAGTATAATTTTTTCCTCAATTTTGGACTGTGAGATAAGTGAACGTATGCAGTTACGTTGAGAGTATATTCTAATTCTGTACATACGATCAGCAACGTAAACTTTTGTCGTACGATTGCCGATTCGGTCACGGGAAACACGATTCGAGCACAAATCTCAAGAGAACGCTTAATAGTTTTTTTTATTTTCCTCTTGTGAGTTATTTTAAAACTAATGTTCCTGCTTCCCCTTCTGTTGTTGTTGTTGTAGAGATAAGGTTTCTCCCCGAAGGATTTGGGGAGTGTTATCGATGTGATGGTCCTTTGCCGGATACAGATCCGGTACGCTCCGGCAACACAGCACCATTAAGGTGCTGACCCGACCATCTCGGGAACCATTTATATGGCCATATTAAACCTGCAGGCCATCCCTCCCTCCCCACCCCCAAGTTCCATGAGGAGCTTGGGGTCGCCAGAGCCTTGTCTGTTAGTGAAAGAGGATTCGCCACGAATAGATGAGGTTCACAATTGGGTTGCGATGGCAACCTGAAAGGGTTGCGCTACACAGCCCCTTGAATCTGGTATTTTAGTCGCCTCTTACGACAGGCATACCTACCGCGGGTATATTCTAACCCCCTTACCCGCTGGGGTACTTCTCCTTCTCTCTCTATACCATTCTCGTCTACTTTATATTTTCTTTCCCTTATTGAATTTATCTCCCTTTCACTCCCAATCCCACTCCAATTACAACTATCACTCCAATTCTTACTACCCCTCCACTCCCACTGCACCTTCACTCATATATGGAATATCTGTAATTAATTTTGGATACCTTCTTCAAATAATAAAGCGAATTTCAATTTTTCCTAATATGGCGCGCTGCACAGCCTTCTTTTACAAAAACTTGTTTTTTAAACCATCCTTGGACCATAACGAACGAAACAAAAAAATTATCGAAATTGGTTAAGCCGTTTTTTATACTTAGCGTGCCTTGCCCACAGAGTATACTGTGATGAATATTACCAACACTAAGGGATACTATCATCTCTAAGCCGATACTGAGCAGTGACTTGTATGCACATAACCGAATTAATCATTATGTTTACACATATGTCCATGCAAGCAGCGTAGAGCAACGCAAAAACACATGCATATATCTGAGATACTCCCAAAAGTAGGCAATAATTTTTGCAAGTATCACTCACATATACACGCGCATATGAGAAGCTATAAACGTAGTTATAGCTGGTAATTTTAAAGCTGGTAACTAACTAGTAAATTCTAGAAATAGGAGCGCCTAGAAATATGTCAACGAGGAAACGAAACAGTATAAAAGCAGCAACGAAGCAGTTGCGAAATATAAGTATTATTTTCAAGTAGTCTAATAAAGGTCATTTTTCCATTATTCAATATTGGAGTTATTTATTCAACATTTTAGCGATACGAACCTAGCAAAAGGGCAAATAAAAGGATTTGCAGCAAATTCGTTACAATAGGTGTCAGAAGAGGAATTGTTGAATAAATTCCAGAGGACAACAAGGACATGGCAAAGTTAAGTGACTTGAAGATCCAGCAACTGAAGAAGGAGTTGGAGAGCCGTGGATTGAATACAAACGGCATTAAACTCGAACTTCAGGCACGACTACGAGGGGCAATGGAAGCAGAAGGAATTAACGTGGAAGAGTATGTCTTTCATCTTGATGTCGGCGAGACAACAACAAAAATTGAAGAGAAAAACGAAACATCGCAGACAGTTACGAGCACAGACTTGAACACGATTTTGGCTGCAATATCTGCACAAACATCGACAGTAACATCCAAGATGGAAGCACAGAGGCACGCATTTCAGAAATGTCGTCGCAAATGTCATCTCAACTGGAAGAATAAAAGACAAATATAACATCTCAACTGGCAGAACAGAAGACAAGTATAGCATCCCAACTGGAATCACAGGAGACACGTATAACATCAAAGATGGAAACACAACTGAAAGAACAAGAGGCACGCATAACAGTATAACTCGAACCGCAAGAGGCGCGTATATCATCAAAACTCGAAGCGCGTATGGACGAGAAAATAACGCAGTTTGAGGAAAAAATTGAAGCTGAGGTGGATGCTTTGAGAGGGCGTATCGAGCAGTTGCAACTAAATCGACCAGCAGTTTCAACGATAATCCAAAAAAAACACCATCCTTTGACGGCTCTGTTCCTTTCCAGGTCTTTAAGCTACAATTTGAGAAGACCGCTGCACTGAACAACTGGAATGCGGAAGATAAAGTTGATACACTGTTCGTGGCATTGAAAGGGCCTGCAGCTGAGATTTTACAAACCATTCCAGAGGGCGAACGGAACTGTTATGAAGCATTGATGGGCGCTCTAGACAGACGATACGGAACTGATCATAGGAGACAGATATATCAAATGGAGTTACTGAACCGCTTCCAGAGGCCTAGTGAAACATTGCAAGAGTTTGCATCGGGGGTTGAAAGGCTGGCACATTTAGCGAATGCTGACGCACCCGTGGAATACACCGAAAGGGTAAAAATCCAGAGCTTTATTAGTGGAATGCGGGATGTCGAAACGAAGCGAGCGACATACGCAAACCCGAAACCTACATTCACAGAAACGGTATCGCATACTCTGATTCAGGAAACAGCGTCGCTTCTGTGTAAGCCAGTTTTCAAAGCACGCCGGGTGGAAGTAGAAAGGTCACAGTGGGTAGACGCAATTTTGGAAGGTTTAAAAAGGAATGCCACAGAAGAATAATGGTGCAATCAAATGTTTTAAGTGTGGAAAGCCAGGGCACATTGCACGTCATTGCAGCACCAATCCTGGTAGTTCCAACTTGGCTGGTCGTAAACGTAAAGCTGGAGGAGATAAGCAAGAGCGAGTCAGTTGTAAAGATCAAAAACTTGCCCCAGCTATTCCTGTGATATCTGTGTCTCAAATTGGAAGGAAATCAAGCAGTCTTACCGTCAGAGGGAATATGGATGGCTAAGAACGTGTACTGACTGTAGATACGGGCGCATCTCATTCCTTAATCCGATCTGACTTGGTCAACAGGAGAGTAAAACCGTTACCTGGAGCAAGGTTGCGTACGGTCACAGGCGAGTATAACCAAGTCCAAGGAGAAGTGGTATGTGAGGTCTTAATTGTAAAGGTCATAGTTCTACACAAATTCATTGTGGCGGAGATTGTTGATGATGTCATATTGGGAGTGGACTTCTTAGTTGACTATGACATCAGGATAGATATGCTGAGAAAGATTATGCGCTAAAAAAACAAGGATGTGCCACTTAACTTCAGTTTGGAAAAAGAGTAGAGTTCAGCACTAAGCGAGTGCTGGTGGAGGAGATTCGACAGAGACCACAAAAGTCAAGAAAATTAGATCAGGCAAAGGTTGATGGAACGAATGGGCCAAACAAATCAAAACCAAAGGTACTTGCGAGAGAAACACTGGAATTGAAAAACCCTAATGGACGCACTAAAACGAACGAAAGAATTTCCCAGAAAGAATGCTAGGGTGTTTTCAAGCCAGGGCGCACTACTCTTGGAAAACGTCGGAACGATACTGATTATGTGAAGCCAATCTGTCAAGAGCAAGCTCTACAAAGTAGTTCATTGGCCAAACAACAGAGTGCAAGGGAACGATCCAGGATAATGAGTAGTAAGATGAAACGCAGGTAGGATGAAAACAATAATTCGGAAGGTTTCTTGGAGGGAGATTTGGTACTGTTATACAACCCTCACTGGCGGAAAGGTGTTCCATGCAAATTTTGGTGCAGTTGGGAAGGCCTGTACAGAGTTGTGAAGAGGATCAGTGATGTCATCTACCGCATACAAACAATTGGGAAACCACGAAATAGAAGAGTGGTTCATTTGGAGATTCTGGCAGCGTCTAGATCGAGAGATTTGTCTGATCGGGACGACCAGACTTAGGTGGAGGGCAGTGTGACGAATATTAGCAACACTAAGGGATACTATCATCTATAAGCCGATACTGAGTCACTGCTCATAACAGCACATAACCAAAATAATCATTATGTCTACATACACGCGCATATGAGAAGCTATAAACGTAGTTATAGCTGGTAATTTTATAGCTGGTAACCAACTAGTAAATTCTAGAAATAGAAGCGCCTAGAAATATGTCAACCAAGAAACGAAACAGTATAAAAGCAGCAACAGTTGAGGCACGACAGTCAGTTTGATTTAAGCAAGCTATCAGTTGCGAAGTATAAGTGTCATTTTCAAGTAGTCTAATAAAGACCATTTTTTTGCATTATTCAATATTGGAGTTATTTATTCAACAGTTTAGTGATTCGAACATTAGTAGAAGATTTGAAATAAGCGGAATTGTAGTAAATTCGTTACAATATTATCGTAACAGCATACACGAATCGAGATAAAAAAAGTAATAAAATTAAAAAAACTTTTTTAAAAATAAGCTTTTATTATTGGTTAATAAAATTAACTAAAAAGTAAAAAATAAATTGACTGTAAAGAAATATAACACTTTTCCAGGAATAAACTACATACAGAGTGTATGTGCCTACATGGTGATCAAAAGGAATATAAACAAAAAAGGCAACTCTTAGAGACCAATTGTACAGCGAACAACGGAACATTCATATGGCGTAGCGGCTAAAAAGGCTTGCACTGATATGAATGTTGGAGACTCGAGTTCAACGCTCAGCTCCCGAAAAGCTAGCTGATGAAGAAGTGAAATTCAGAAACATGTCCTAGTAACCATCGCCGTTTGTAAACTTACAATTTTTCTCTAATATCAATTACAAAAACCATTGTATAAAGCAATATGAGCAAAGCTCGCTAATTAAATACATATGATTAAAACTTTACACCTAAATTATTAAATCTTACAGTTTATATCACAGTCCAAATTGTTCAAATAACAATTTGAAAATGGGCGTGGCACCGCCCAGGATCGTGGATGAATTGAATAAGCTATATCTTTGCAAAAAAGGTCTTTATATCAATTGTAAAGACGACAATCAGATCCAATTATATATTTTTATTCTTTATTATAAACGTCTAGCTTTTTTCCAAAAATCGAAAAGAATACCACAAGATATACAAAGCTTTCTGTGTCTAAATTCCAAAACTTGTATACAATATTTCAAAGTGTTTTACTATACAGTATTACACAATATTATTTTTTTCCCCCAAGTGGGATTATTACAGGAAATAGGAAAAAATTTAAATTTGCGTGGCACCGCCCCTTTTATAGCTATGTTTGGGGAGCCGTAACTTGAAGCAAAATTAACATATCGTAATAAAACTGGGAATACATGCTTTCTTTATAGCAGGAAATATTTCTGTAAAAATTGAAGGGATCGGCTATAGACCACACCCACGTTTATAAAAAATATGTTAAAAGGTTCGTAGACTAGAATAATAAGCTATATTTTAGCGAAAAATAGGTTTGTATCAATGATATTTCACTTACCAAGTTTTATTGTAAGACAAAATCGGGACGCATTTTTTCAATGGCCGGTGCCAAGCCCCCTATTTGGATCAAGCGATACATAACAGTTCTAACGAAATTCGATACACATGTTAGGCTTATAACAAGAAATATTTCTAGTAAAAATTGCCTAGACCAAATTTCCACATTCTAGGTGTATTATTTACTAAATAATCAGGTTTTTGTGTGATCCAAAATGTTATATATATAAAAAGTGGGCGTGGTTATTACGTGATGGGAGATGAGTGCCGAGGAACCAATATGCCAAATTCCAGTTAGATATCTCAATATTTACTCAAGTTATCGTGATCACAGACAGATGGATGGACGGAGATGGCTAAATCAATTCCTTTTTTCATCGTGAGCATTTTGATATAGTTATGGAAGTCGATTACACCCGAACCTAGACTCCCTTACTTTTTTGGGAATAGTTTGTGTTTAAAATATGCCTCAGTAGGATTATAAAAGTAATTTATATGAAATGAACTGTACAATTGAAACTTACGCTGAGTGTAAAATGTTCGGTTACCCCCGAACTTAGACACCCTTACTTGTTTTAAACTGAAATTAGCAAAGAAAGCAAATACAACACAGTTGCCCATTGGTTTAGGCGACTGTCATTTTCAGCGGGTTGGCCGTGGTTTTCGAAATGGTACCAACGTAATATGCCAGTTAATATTTCCGTCTTTTCAGTTTTCCCAATAAACAAAAACAATAATTGAATAACAATTATGATTTCCGGTGTTAAGCTCATTAATTCTTAAAAAATCTTAAGTAAAATTTAACACACCATTAAACATACAAATATATGAAAATTAATATTAATAACAAAAGTTTTCAATAAGTCCAAACAAGGTGCCAATTTTTTCAAAAAATCATATGTGCTGATTATTTAAGGTAATACACTTGAAAAAATCACAGAAATCTTTTTAGAAGGATACAAAAAGCTGCCCAAATTTCAGCGATATGCACAAATACGCGGTGACATGCTTCTCGGTAAGAGCAACCTTCTCGTGAAATTTAAAAAAAACTTAAAATGCATGTGTGGAGCTCTTGGGTCAATTGGCATCGAAATGAAAACTTTTTCTTCGTCAAATCAGTGTCATGTGAGTTAGCAATGAAAACGAGGATGTTTACACGACATAAAAGAAGAAAAGAAAACTTTGAAACAATAATTTGCCAATGGCCTCACATTATCTGGGGTGCGCGACAGCTTTGTAGTATCTTTCGCACGTGATTCTTTGTATTAGTTTTTCACATTAAAAACACTTCATTCAGGCATTTGCAACAATTTTAAGTGCACAAACACACCTTTGTCAATACACTACACACATATGTACTTCATATACCCAGTGGCGAAATTGGGAATGAATTACTATTTAGTTTGTTTAAGTGACTTAAACTCTGCATATTTGTATTTCTTTTGTTAGTGAAATGTTCCCGAGATTGTCGGGCTAGTGTTCCTTAATGGTGCTTATTACCGGAACGTATCGGATCTATTTATATCCGATAAACGACCATCGATAATACTCCCCAAAAATTCTTTATCGCTAATACAGCAAGAACAACAACAGGTGCTTAGCATTCTCTGTTTTACTACAAGAAGAAACAAAAATAGCAAATAATAAAATTATTAAAAACTACTCTCACACCACAGTTTAGATAAGTTACCCATGCATACTTTATGCCAAAAACACCAGTGCAGCAGTTTCGCCTGCAGCGCTGCTGGTTTTGCTGCTGCTTGATTGTTTTGTTAACACACGTGCAGTTTTATTCACCTGGCAGCTCTACGCAGCGACTTATGTCAAATTTTCAAAAATATTTTTCAAACTCACTAAATATTAAATTTGTTATCCACAAATTAATATTAAAATCAAAAAAAATTTTTTTTATATAAATTTTTGATTTAAAATGATTAAAACAAATGAAATGACGGAACAATATTTGTGATTGTTCAAGATTTTTCTTACCCAACACTGATTTTCTTCCCCAAATTTTGTTTGAACAGATCATGCAGCGCGCTGCTTAACCGTCCTGTTCATGAATAATTTTTCTTCTTAGTTCGCATGGCTGGGTACACGGGTACCACAAGGCAGTTCATACGTGAGAACTACTAGTGGTACCTGGGTATCCCAGCCATGAGAACAAGTAATAAAAAAACTAATTTATTAAAAAAATCATCTTTATGAAATATATATATATTTGAAAAAATTGTCTCTCCTTTTTGTAGAAAACTTATTCCCATACGATCCCACAAAATTTTAACTCGTTTCTTTTTGTAGATTATTTAAAAATGGACGGTTAAATCAGTATGTTTAAAATTTAGCTGCTCAGCAACTCTGAGCTTATATTTTGAGCTTTAAGACGCATGATAAAAAAAATAAATGTAAGGCGCGATAACCTCCGAAGAGATTTTAAGCGGAGCTTCTCTTCCAATTTGCGTCGTGCTTTTTTTAATTTTTCGTACAAATTGGCGGGACAGGGCCTACTTGTTTTATGCCGACTCCGAACGGCATCTGCATGATGCATGAAAACCATTATAAAAAAATGACTAAACAAAAGTAAATTAGTTAGTATTTATTCGATTTTTTGATAATTCTTTACTTTAGCTCACCACTGAACTCTTCCAAAAATATCGGGAGAGGTGTCAAAATACACGTTTTGGAGCAAGGACGACGAGCCCGAAAGCGGAAAAAAATTTGTTACATAAAATCAGCAAAAATCTTAAACAATCACGAACACGTAACAAAACAATGCCAAACAAACAAATATTTTTCCGTAATTTCAGTTGTTTTACAAATTTAAAATAAACAAGTAAAGGTGTCTAAGCTCGGGTGTAACCGAACATTATATACTCAGCGTGAGTTTCAATTGTACATTTCATTTCAGATAAATTACTTTTCTGCATAACACGTGGCACCGCCCGTTTAACAAAAATGTCTCCCCATTTCCTCTTACAGTAAAACTTGATAAGTGAAATATCATTGATTCAAAACAATTTTTTGCTAAGTTATAGCTTATTATTCTAGTCTACGAACCTTTTAAACTTAAACTTGTTTTATATCTAAGTTTCTGTAGCCTTTAACCGATCCCGTCCATTTTTACTAGAAATATTTTCTGCTATAAGGAAAATGTGTGTCCACAATTTCACTACGATATGTTAATTTTTTCCGAGTTATGGCTCCCGAAACATAGAAAATTGCTTAGTCATAAAAGGGGCGGTACCGTGCCCATTTTTTAAAATTTGAAGGTTTCCCATTTATTGTTATAAATACACTTGGGAAATGAAATACCATTGATATAAAGCTCTTTTTTGCAAAGATACAGCTTATTTTATTCGTCCATGACCCTTTTAAAAATCTTTTATATAAAAGTGGGCGTGGTCCTTAACCGACTTCGTTAATTTTTCTTCAAAGTATTCCTTATGATCCCAAACGGTCAATTTTTGAAAAAGTTATAGCATTTTGAAAAGAAAAACGGTGTTTTTTTAAAAACTCATAACTTTTTTTGAGTTGGATGAAAAAATTTGAAAAACTTCTGAAAAACGTCTTTCGTAAGCTAGAAAAAGAAGAAAAACTTTCAGCCAATTCTAAAGGGGTCGGGTTCAAAATTGGTCGAAATGGGATGGAATACCCCATATATTTTGGCATTTAGAAAAAAATGCCCGTTATTGATATAAGAAAAAAATACAAAAAATTTGTTTTGTTTAGTTGTTATGAAAAACTAACGGCCTCATTCTCTATTACGATACGAACGTTCGTTTCGCCTCAGAAATGAATCGCTAGTGTATTTGCACTGTGTTAAACTATGACAACATATTATTTATCAATTCCTGTTAAAAAACGTAAAAACCGAACGAAAATGTTAGATAATCCCATTGCTAGACGAAATCGTTTGGAGGCGAATCGTTCGTCTGAGCTATCGTTCGCAATACAGAATGAAGCCCTAAATGAAAATTTTTTGATATTGTTTTTTTATATCAACAAAACGAAATTTTTTTATGTACCTTAAAATATATATATGGGAAAAAGCTTCCTATTCTACCATTGGGTATACAAATATACTGCATATTCTAAAATTCCGCCAATAAACTTTCTGCTTTTGTCGATACTGTATACCAACAACTAGTAAATTGCTTTGGTTTGGTGCTTTCATTAAGCTCTGCGGTGATTGTTGTGATGTTATTGAAGAATACGTTAACATCGCAATCTTCGTTGAAATTCCACCAAATTTCCATTTCAAACACATTGACTTCATAATGACCGATTGTCACTTTCATCATGTCATTTTAAAAATTTTCATATAACAATTTGCCGGGATTTAGGTTAGCTGTCACAGCGTCAAAAATAAAAGTGTTAATATTGGCCGCAATCCGTAGACGTTACTCTTAATTAATACATTAGCCATATGTTAAACTTCCATTGATGGGGACAATTCCTGTTTGAAATCGATCCTATGAGCTAAATGCTAAATAAAATAATAAGTCTAATAGTCCTGCTGTTTCTTTTCTATCTCAGTCACTTTGGCACCAAGATTTGCACCTTCTGGACGACGGACGGCCTGAATGCACTAAGTTCTTTGTTGAACATTCAAGTCGTTTAAGTTTACACATCACTTGCAACCAATTCTAAAAAAATTACCCTGGTCAAAAAATATTTTCATAATGTCATTTTGATGTGTCTAACACTTTTCGGAGTAATATTCAAACTAATTTTGGTGTACTTTCGAATTTAGCACCAAAATAGTGCAATGTGAAAAAGTTAGGTATTATTGTACAGAGGTATTTAACCTAATTTTGGAGTCAACGCTGTTGCTCGGTGTATTGAGTAATGACAGATGTAAAGAGCAAGCTGCACTGATGTAGTGGAAGCGTAATTCGCTTTTCAAACCGAACGTCCTGGGTTCAAATTCCGGCCGAAGTAACTACATACACATAATTTTTTTTATTATTATTTAAATTCTAGTTTAAGAATAGCCCTTTTTTAAAACTTCTTGGGGATGAAATTCACACTATTTTGGTTTTTATATAGAACAACCCCACAAAGTGCGGTTTTGGCACCAACATTTTTTTATGTGAAATGAAAATAAAACTTTATTTAATACACAACCTCCAAAAGCCCTCACTTTTTCAAATTTTTGAAGATACAAAAGTTAAGCGTCTCGGAGAAAGGATGCGGCTCACAAAGATTCAGCTCAACAAATCAGACTTACGTACTCACGCCATTTTATTTTTATGAATTTTTGAATTAATTTCTCACTTTACCGAAATATTAAACGCAAAATTTGATTCATAAACATTCCGAAATGAAAAAATGGAATAACATTAATTATAACACGTTGAGTGAATGTAGCTTAAAAATGCACGATCGGTAGTCTGTCGTATAAAGAAAAACTTTCTTGTGGATCGGAAATACTCAAAGGTGTGTTTTCATTGGAAACATACCAATGCCATCACTAAGTAGTAGCATGAAGTAAAAATGGGCGCTTAACCTCCTAGCCAGTTAGGAGCTCCAAAGAAGTTCAAGTCTTTATAAACCAGTTTCTCCCCCACTTAGTGGAGTTCTCCTTTTCCTCTGCTTCCAAATACGTGTGTCGATAAAAATACTTTCTTGGCCGGACAACTTTCGTCTATTCGCATAATATGCTTCATAGGCTAGGCTTTTATTACTTAGCTTTTATTAGCTTGGGTTGTATGTATGTATGTATGCAGGGCCGTAGAGAGAAAATCCGGGCCCGGGACTAAACCATTTACGGGCCCCCTATAAAAAATCCACTAATACATTTGATTAATTTGAATTAATGACGTCTCATTCATGAACCACTATTGATGGATTACATCAAAACAAATTTTTGCCACATCAACTAAATGATTTTTGGACTAAGAGCTGAAGATAAAATTAACACAGAATATTTAATATTTATACTGTTTTATTGTAACGCGGAAATAAAATTCTCTTTTAACAGCCACATATTGTTTCAAATAATCTTTTCTAGTTATCTGGGATCATTTTAGTACATTTCTGATAAATATAATTATGATTATAAATATTAGTTATTCAATATAGAAGGTTCGGATATCAAAGAGTGACTTTTCTTGCCTTTTCGTTGCAAAATTTTTTATAATAATATCAAAATTTAACTGTCTTGCCAAAACGGATTCAACACAAAGCGTGGCAAGTCCTGAAACTAGCTCTTGAGATGATCACGATCTATGAAAGTTTTTGATTCTTGCAAGGACGCTGAAAGAACGTTCTTCACTAGCTATAGTGACAGGTATAGTGCAAAAGATACGTAAAACAACACAAATGTTGGGGAAAATCGTATACAGGTTTTGAACATAAATGGCATTTAGCAATTCCAGTGGTGACAGATATTTATCAAAATTTGCTTCGTAAATGTGTTTCAAGTGAATTATTTCGCATTATAAGCTTTGAGAAATGTCCGACTTGTATTTTTCAACAAATTTTGCTGCTCTCGCCCGAACCGTAGTTTCATCCATGTCTTCAAATTGCCACAAAAAAGAAAACGTCTCTTTCAAATTTCTCATAGCTGCAAATCGTTCAGTAATGCCAGTGATTACCGAATCAACGATCACCAGGAATGTATTGTTTTTAAAATGAGACTCTGGATCATCCGTAATCATCTCATTGTCCTTTGGCGAGATGTTCAATTGAATAGCAACTGTTTTGCATTAGTTTAAAATTGTTTTCCATTGGTTCCCGACCAACTTCAAATCAGCTAAGAAGGCATCTAGATGTCGGGGTGCCCCCCATAAATTCAGAAAACAAAAATTCAGAAACACATTTTTTCAGAAAACATTAGTCATAACCCTTTTTTTCAGAAAGACAAAATTCAGAGGTTAAAACTCAGAAGTCCAATTGCAGAAGTCAAATTTCAGAAGTGAAAATTCAGAAGTCAAATTTCAGAAGGTAAAATTCAGAAGTCAAAATTCACAAAGTACTCAGACGACAGAAAAAACATAAAATTTTTCTCAAAATCATATATATAATACTCCTATATTGCTACAAATATGCTAGGTACATTCCCAAACATCATTGCCGATATATTGCTTTTTAAACGTTTTTGTTTTTGTATTCAATAATCGAATGTACCTAAATTTAAATTTTTTCTTGTCACACTTATGCTGAAAATTTCTGCAGTTTTGTTTCTGTTATTGCATGTTCGTTTTTTATTTTTATTTATGAAATTAAATATGTTAGCATGTGTCCCAAACGCACTCCGAATGACGTTATGTCACCTTTCGATAGAACTATTTGTACGGACTTCACCCAATTTGGTGATATTATACATATTCCATAATTTGATTGGATATAACGCCTTCTTTCGACGTTACTGTGTTCCAGGCTGAAAAAAATTTCAAAAGTCAAAATTCAGAAAGTAATACAACAAAAAAACATTAAATTTTTGAGCAAAAATTAATGTTTTTTTGCTTTCTGATTACTTTCTGAAATTTGACTTCTGAATATTGATTTCTGAATTTTTGTTTGTGAATTTTGGCTTTGTGAAAAAGGGTTCTGACCTGGTATACAAAAGAAGGTAGTTCCACTCAAAAATTTTTGACGTATTTGGGGATTTTTGAAGTTTTATAATCTTTGTTGTTTTGCTAGAAGGGTTGCCATACTGTTTAAGGCGAAATTGTGGTTTTTCGGGATGGAAATTTCCTTCAGGATGAAAATGCAATAATAATCGGAGACAATAATAATATGCTTTAGCACGATTTATGTGCAGACATATCGATTGAGAATACAGTAAAACATGCAATTTTATTTAAAAATAGTGAATAATGACTCACACATTGGTTAATGACTAATATCTTTATAGGAGCTTGACCCCTAGACAGAAAAAAAAAACACGAAAAATCCTAGCATGGCCCTATTATCATTCCTCTACAGTGGATATTTCTCGAGGTATGTTGAGAAAAGTCTGCAGTGAGTGTAAGATACATTGTTGATGACGAACTGGGTTTGCTGTAGTGGCTGTGGTCAACCTTTTCCGCTCACAGACCTGTAGTTCCGCGTACCTGCCCAAGCAATATCTCCGTAATGCAAAGAGCCCACTGCATCGCTTCGACACCGCCTAAGGTCGCACTACGTTGACGTACCCTATGAGCCACCTTTGCGCTTCATTTCCGCTTCAGTTTCCACTCAGATATCATTATCAATCTTCGCTTTAATTTCCGCTCAAATTTCCCTCCAGCATCACTCCATTTAAACGCCATCCACAATTCAGGGCTTTTTCCGCTCACAGACCTGTAGTACCGAGTACCTGCCCGAGCAATATCTTCGCAAAGCAGCTCGCCCACTGCTGTCATCTGACAACGTCAAATCTTGCCACAGTTTTGGATGTGGACATCCGTTCTGCGAACGCCTCCTATTCGCAACGTAGTCTAAGGCAGCTTCAAACATCTCAAAAGACAAGATGAGCACCGGCGCACTCGTACAATTATCGATTGTTTTCAGCTGATGATAGGCATACGTTTCTTCAATACGCACCGTTTTTGCTTCCGATTGTCACAATTATGGGATGTGACCAACTCTTTCGTCTGCCCCTCAGGGTCAGCTTTCAATGAAATTAGGTTTATTGAGACGAGCAAGAGAACGAATTCCCTTGGTCTTACGTCCCCAAGGGAAAACTAGTGAACTCTTTTTTGAAACCACAGTCACCGTGATTCTCCCGCAAGGGGGCCGAACCCATAGACAGGAAGGTGAGACCTGAATATAATGCAATATATTCAGATCACAACTGGCTTTTCCTGCTCCCGCGGTGACAGTTTTTAAAGACCATGCTTAGGGTCCGGCAGGTGATAAGCCGCTTCCACTCTGTGCCCTTTCGAGTAAAGCCACCTTACTCATGGATTGGTTAGCCATGATATATTGATCGCCTTTTACGACCGGTATACCTACCGTAGGCATATTCTAATCCCTAACCCATAGGGGGAACTCTTGAAGACAGTTGGATATTCAGCTGTCGGATTTCGGAGTAACAGGTGCGAATCCTGCAAGGATTACCTTTCTCCACTCCTCGCAGGTAAGTCGCGCCAAGTATTTTTGTTTTTTTTTTGTGCTAGAGGGTCAGCAATCCCTTTAAAAAATTGATTAGGAAAACATACATTGATAGAAATGAAAAAATGTGTACCACTATAAGCTTATATCATAGACATTCCAATTAGATTGGACGAGATTAAAAGCAGGTGAAGAAGGTTACAAATGATCGACTAAGCAGGAAAAGCATTAAACCAACCGCAGGTCTGCTAAGTGACTAAGATCATGTGCACTTCTTACAACCTTAGACTTTCAAATTACGGTTTGCTCATGATGGGTATTCGGACTAGGCACTACCTTCTGACGTCACATGTTTTTAAAGCAGGTGCAGGCAGTGCAGGTTTCAGATCGAAACGAACGAGCTCATAGTGTGCTCGTTTTCAAGACTGCATCTGTTAGCATTGACACAGCTATCAAATCCAGAAGCAGCAAGTGGCATAGAAAGCTTGTAGTATCGGCCAGAATGATATTGTTGTTATTTTATAACATAGGTCCTGGGTTTTTGTAGGGTTTTTAATTTTGGTCTTGAGAAAACTTCTGGTACTACTATAAAATCGTTCAGTCTATGTGAGATCCTCACGGATCGGCTATTGGCGGATCCCAAGCCCAGCGCACAGCCCATTTACGAGATTCAAAGCTGCAAACTACAAATATTTGCCTTAGACAAGCCTGCCCAAAACTCTTGTAAATTTCCTTCAAATAATTTTTGTTTGCATTAGTTAAAAACTATTATTTTAATACATAGCAAAATTTTTCATATTAAACAATGAAATTTTTTAACAAAATTTCAAAAATTTTTAACAATAGCATAAACTTGTTTGAATCAATAACATACATATGTAAATCAGACAAAACATTGTACTGGCTAATTAATAGTTAAATATTTACCACTACAACTAAAATAAATTAAACAATGACATCAATTGGGAGAGTTCATTTATCATAAATTGGCTTAATGCTTACAAATGTGAAAACATTAACCTAAAATTAATTGAGGTATTTGGAAATTTCATTTGTACAATAAATATTTCATAAATAGGTACTACGATGTTTACCTTTAAGCTCAATGGAAGTCTTAGAAGCCAGTTAGTTGGTCAGCGTTCGCATTCTTTCGATGTCTAGTTTTCCTATTTTTTTTTTGCTGAACACAATTGCAGCAGAATACCCGGCAGTGGTGGTGGCAATAATATTGCTAGCAACAACAACGATGCGATTTTCATTTTAGCAATGACCTCCAAAGATTTCGATTCACTTACTTATGCAAAAGAATTTATTCAAAAACACTAAGATACATACATACCTACATACTTCTATACATACATAAAAATTGGAATATGTTTGAAAACAAACTTTTTAAAATAACATTTTCGTACATTTCGTACATTGTACAATAATTGGGCATTTCACAAGAGTGTCGCATTCTCATAAAGTTTTAACATTTGAGTTGTTTCGATGGTTTCCAATATAAAATTTGATTAAAGCATAGCATAATTATATATAAGTGCATAAATTATTTATTTAAGCATATTTCATTCTTTATTAATAAGAGAGTATACATTCGACTTTTGCGTTGTTTCGACGTTTACGTTGCGTCAACAGCGACTTTGAACACCAGTGACTTCATTGCCAAATCCCCAGTCCACAGACAACGCAACGGCAACGCCAAAGGGACGCAAAAAAAATTCAAAAACTTTCGTTTCGGTATGCCTTGTCAGTTCATCTTATACGATTCGTCAAATTTACAATTTATTTTTTCAATACAATTTATTTCTTTCTTTTCTGCAAATAATTTTTGTTTTTTATGTAAAAAGAAAAACCTTCAACGTTCATTATTTCAAAGTTTTTATTAGCGAATTACTAAAACAGAAATACTGAAAAACATCTCCACAGAAATATCGTTGCAATACACCTGTCGTTCCAATGAAGCGTGATCCAGATACCGTTAGAGATTTAACATGCAAATGCAACAACAATGTGATCCATATGGATCACATTTTTCTTCGGAAAACTAACGACCCTACAGGAGAAACCTTGCACAAAGTATCTAGGAATCATCCTAGACAGTAAGCTATCATGGAAGCTCAGCGTGGAGGAGAGGGTGAAGAAGGCTTCCACGGCACTATGTATGTAAAAGAATGCTGGGGTGTGGGGCTTATCGCTTTCTCTTTCTCATTGGGGTTTTACAGCGATTGTAAGACCTCCTATACTATGGAGTTTTTGTTTGGTGGAAAGCCACACAAAAAGCAACCTACTTCAAAAAATTAGAGGGGGTATGCAGACTATCAATGCTTAGCATTACGGGAGCCCAGAAAACAACCCCGACAGCTGCACTGTATGCCATTCTGCACATTCCACCTGTAGATCTGGTAGCAAAGAACATAGCGTTAACAACTGCAACCAGGCTCGGTGCTTCGGGGCAGCTTGAGCGCCGACCATACGGCCATAGTAGTATAGCGTCATCAATCACAAGACGAACAGACTACCTGATTCCCTATCTGCGCTTCGAGGGCGATCTTAAGGCCACAATAGAGGTGGGCGTTTGGCGCAAGGGTGCTCAAATGGCGGACGAGGCGATACATGTGTGCACAGAGGTTCTAAAGTAGTGGAAGGAGTAGGGTCTGCGGTATACTGCGCAGATCCGGAAATAAACAGATCCTACAGGCTGCCGGACTACTGTAGCCTTTTCCAAGCGGAAATAGTAGCCGTAACCAAAGCAGTAGAAACCCTGGAAGAAAATAGCCCAAGCTGCAATCGTGTTAACTTTTATATTGACAGTCAAGCAGCAATTAAGGCAATAATCTCGCATAGCGCAGCATCTAAATGCTGTTAGAATGTAAGCAGTCCCTGGAGAGAATCGGGACAGGGAGAAGCATACATCTATATTGGTTCCCAGGGCATATGGGAATAGATGGGAATGAAAAAGCGGATGGACTAGCTAAAAAGGGCGCATCCATTGAAGCTTTCTCCGTAGACGTCCCAATTAGACTGGGCGAAATTAAGCGAAGGCGAGAGGTGCACATGATCGAATAAGCAGAAAAGGCGTGGGTTCAAGCGCGGGGCTGTAAGGTGTCGAAGATTATGTGCAGGTCTTACAACCTTAGACTAACAAAGTTGCTTCTATCATTAAAAAGAGAGGACTGTAGACTCATGACGGGTATTCTGACTGGACACTGCCTTCTGGCGTCACATGCTTTTAAATTAGGCTTGGTCAGTGATATCAGATATAGGAAGTGCGGGCTGGAGGAGGAAACGATCGAGCACGTTCTGTGCTCTTGCCCTGCGCTTACCAGGCTAAGACTCCAGCTATTAGGAGTGATACAGCTGTCAGATCTAGAAGCAGTAAGTGGCTTAAATCCTAGGAAGCTTCTAGTATTGACGGAGTTTTTTTATAACGTAGGTCCTGGTTTTTGATAGGGTTTTTCAGTTTGGTCGTTAAAACAAACTTCTGTAACACTACGGACTTATTCAGTCTATGTGAGGTCCTCATGGGCCGGCCAGTTCAACCTAACCTAACCCCAGAGAACTAACTCGTGAGAAGTTTTTGTGATGCTCTTAGAAATAAAAATAAAAATAAAAATATGGAAAAGTACATCCTCATTCATTTGAGCCACCAATTTTTCGAAAATCACTCCTGCATTGATTTCAACGTTATAAATGAACAACTTGATGGTGAATGAGGACAAAACGAAGTACCTGCTGTCATCGAGCAAAGAGTCAGCGCATATGCGCCTTGGCAACCACGCTGCTGTTGGCAGCCATAATTTCGAAATAGTAAAATACTTCGTTTATTTGGGAACCAGCATCAACACTGGCAACAACATCAGCACTGAAATCCAGCGAAGAATCAATCTTGCCAATAAATGCTACTTTGGACTAGGTAGGCAATTGAAAAGTAAAGTCCTCTCTCGGCGAACGAAAATCATACTCTACAAGTCACTTATCGTACCCGTCCTGCTATATGGGGCAGAAGCATGGACCATGACAACAGCAGATGAAGCGGCTTTGGGAGTGTTCGAGAGAAAAGTTCTTCGAAAGATTTATGGACCTCTACGCGTTGGCGATGGCGAGTACCGAAGAATATTTAATGATGAGCTGTACGAGCTATACGCAGACATCAACATAGTCCAGCGAATTAAAACGCAGCGGCTGCGCTGGCTAGGCCATGTTATGCGAATGAAAGATGATGCTCTGACCAAGAAAGTGTTTCTATCGGAACTCGCCTATGGAAGCAGAGGCAGAGGGCGGCCCCACTCCGTTGGAAGGACCAGGTGGAAAACGATTTAAACTCCCTTGGTGTGACCAATTGGCGCCGGTTGGCGGAGCGAAGCAGCGACTGGCGCGCCTTGTTGGACGGCCATAACCGTTTAGACGGCTAAGCGCCAATTAAGTCAGTAAGTAAATGAACAACTAGATTGTGCTTATAAAATCGTTTCATAACTATAGCACTCAGTTCGAAAATTACTCTCTAATGGAAAAAGTGCAAAATAATAACAAACGCCAGGGTTCTCTAAGAAGCTCCAAATATTTGCCGCCAAAAATTGAAGATTGCTCCTTTATTAACAGAGCGACATAAAAATGCTCGCAATTAGTTCGGAATTTTGGTTTTTTTGAACCCATATTTATGTCTCTCCTTTTGTTGTAGGTTATATTTTCAGATGATAAAAAATAAATCTTAGATGGCCCGAACGGAAATGGAGGGTATTGGAGAGGTTTGTAGAAGGAGCCCCAAATTTTTTCAAAGAAAAATTTTGGAGATTGGTCGTTGATGGTTTGGGGAGCATTTACAGGCGATGCCGTACTAGAGCTCCAGTTTGTGACCTCAAAAATGAAGAGTTCACCTTACGTTAATGTACTTCGAAGCAGTCCTCTTCCCTTTTTACGAGCAAATAGTGAAAAACGGTGGATTTTCGAACAGAAAAATGCACCGATACATGTCAGCCGCGAGACAAAAAATGTTTTTCTAAAAATTGCATTAATGTTTTGGATTGGCCAGCTAGTTCGTCCGACCTTAATCCTATTGATAATATACCGGGATTAGCAGTCCGTAGAGTACATGCCGAAACCACCAATATAGCTTCACAAACGAACTGAAGTGTGCCATTGTGGATAAATTTAATTTAATTTAATTTATTTATTATGACGGTTGTTTCGCCCTAAAACTTAAACTACTATATCCTATTCATTATTACAATCTCTTAATTCCATTGAATATGCTGTCGGAATGCCATGTGATTCCGACCAGCATATTTACAATAGTGACAAACGGACAAGTCTGGGTGGGAGCCACTCTTTTAAGAGAGGTTGGATAGGACGCGTTTCTAATCCTCCAGTGCTCCCAGCATAAGGCAACAAAATTTGGAACATATATATTTCAATTATATTGGTATTTTAAGCTGCCGGAATGTATTAGTCTCCGATCAACAGCTAAACATGTATTTGGATGTTGGAAATACCGTGTATCCAATCACCCCTCAACTTAATTTAGTAATGAGGCTGTCGGAATGCATAAAGATTCCGATCATCACAGCTCAACATATAATGGGAGGTTGAAAAGGACGTGTTTCCAATACCCCTTGTTCCAACATTTGTTTGGCCTTATTTTCGTTAAACATCATATAATTTTATTTTTAAACGGTTTTTATATTAATGCTGTCGGAATGCAAGTGATTCCGATCCGCAGCAGCAAATATCGGCTGAAAGTACCGAATACATTATTTTACTATGTTTTAACGCCGAAGATATATCATTTATATATATTGTCACGGATATTAGCATCACTAAGTTATCCCATCACTAAGGCGATGCCAAGCAGTATTTACGTTAATAATCAAATCAAGTATACACATACATATATAAGGCAGCCCAGAGAGATGTCACACACAGATGCATTTACTTATACGCCTATGTGCGCGCGAGAGACTGTAAACTACGAACATTCACATCAATAATTCAATCTTTATGTATCTACATAAACGAATAAATAATTGCGTCTACACATATGTACCATGTACGAATACGAGCAGCGGAGAGTCAATGCGCAAACACATGCATATATCTGAAAAGTTTGAGAGCTACTGGACTAGTAGATTCTGGAAGCGCCTAAAAGATGTATAAAATTGTGCAATTTTAGTTATAGCTGAAAAGTTTGAGAGCTCATGGACAATGCTAGTACATTCTGGAAAAATGCGAACGAGGAAACCAAAGGGTATAAAAGGCAACAGATGAAGAGGCGCTGTAATTCAGTTTGAGTTGAGATATCAATCAGTTTGATTAAGCACCGAACTGGCGGCCAATAGTAGAGTTTCATTTGAGTTATCAATCAGTTTGGTTATTAAGCCAGCGAGTAGCAAAGTATAAGTTTTATTGTGAAGTACTTTAATAAAGGCCATTTGTCCATTGTTCAATATAGAAGTTATTTATTTAACAGTTTAGTGATTCGAACTTAGCGGAGGATTGCAAATAAGAGGATTTGCAGCAAATTCGTTACAATTGGTCTCAGAAGAGGAATTGTTGAATAAATTCCAGAGGACAACAAGGACATGGCAAAGTTCAGTGAACTGAAGATCCAGCAACTGAAGAAGGAGTTAGAGAGCCGTGGATTGAATACAACCGGCATTAAACTCGAACTTCAGGCACGACTACGAGAGGCAATGGAATTAGAAGGAATTGACGTGGAAGAGTATGACTTTCATCTTGATGGCGAGGAAACAACAAAAATGGAAGAGACAGTTACGCAGACAGTTACGAGCACAGACTTGAACATGATTTTGGCTGCAATATCTGCTCAAACATCGACAGTGGCTTCTCAACTAGAATCCCAGGAGAACCGTATAACATCCAAGATGGAATCCCAAGAGACACGAATAACATCAAAGATCGAAGCACAAGAAACACGTATTTCCGAAATGTCATCACAAATATCTACCAACATGACATCACAATTGGAAGAACAGAAGACATATATGGCATCCCAACTGAAATCTCAGGAGACACGCATAACATCAAAGATGGAAGAACAAGAGGAGCGCTTATCATTGCAGGTGGCACAAATGTCTTCACAGTTAGAAGCACAGGAAGCAAGGATAACATCAAAGCTGGAAGCGCAGGATGCAAAAAACGCTCAATTTCAGGCAGAAGTCGATGATTTGAAGGGTCGTATGGAGCAGTTACAATTAAATCGTCCAGCAGTTTCAGCGAGTAATCCAAAGGTAAAAACACCATCCTTTGACGGTTCTGTTCCTTTCCAGGTCTTTAAGCTACAGTTTGAGAAGACCGCAGCAGTGAACAACTGGAATGCGGAAGATAAAGTTGCTGCACTGTTCGTGGCATTGAAAGGGCCTGCAGCGGAAATCTTACAGACGATTCCAGAGTACGAACAGAACAGTTATGAAACATTGATGGCTGCTGTAGAACGACGTTATGGAAGCGAGCATAGGAAACAGATATTCCAAATTGAGTTGCAAAACCGTCACCAAAGAGCGAATGAGACTTTGCAGGAGTTTGCCTCGGATGTTGAAAGGTTAGCTCATCTCGCAAATGCGGACGCACCCGTGGAATACACCGAGAGGGTAAAAATCCAGAGTTTCATAAATGGCATACGGGACGTGGAAACGAAGCGAGCTACATACGCAAACCCAAAGCTGACATTTGCTGAAACGGTATCACATGCATTGACTCAGGAAACGGCCTCATTATTGAGTAAACCAGCATACAAAGCTCATCGTGTGGAAGTGGAAAGACCAGATTGGGTAGACACAATTTTGGAAGCACTGAAGGGATCACAACAGAAAAATGCCGGAGTTATTAAATGTTTCAAGTGCGGCAACCCAGGTCATATTGCACGACATTGCAGCAGCGGTTCCAATAGCTCCAACAATGTGGGTGGTCGTAAACGCAGAGCAGAAGGTGATGAGCAAATCTCCAAGACCACTCAATCGTTAAACTAAATCGAGTCAGCCGCAAGGGGCGACAGCTGGCTCCCGCGAATGAATGCCCCATAATCTCTATCTCGCAGATTGGAAGAGGATCGAGCAATCTTACTGTTGGAGGACATGTGGACGGAAAGGAACGTTTACTGACTTTAGATACGGGTGCATCTCATTCCATCATTCGAGCGGATTTAGTCAACAAAAAGATAAGACCATTGCTTGGAGCAAGATTACGTACAGCCACGGGAGAGGACACCCAGGTAATTGGAGAAGTAGAATGTGAAGTCGCAATTGGCAACGTCACGGTAGTACACAATTTTATAGTGGCAGAAATTGTTGATGAAATCATAATTGGAGTGGACTTCTTAATCGACCAGGGCATCAAGATCGACATGCAAAGCAAGACGATGCGATATAAAAACATGGATGTACCACTTAATTTCGGCTACGAGAGAGGCTACAGCAGTAAACGAGTGCTGGTGGAAGAGAGTCAGCAAATACCACCAAAATCCGAAGCAGTCATCTGGGCAAAGGTTGATGGAGATTGTGGGACAAACAAATTGTGGGTTGTCGAAGCAGCAAACAAATCAGCACTAAATATACTTGTAGGAAAAACCCTGGCTATGACAAAACAAGATGGACGCATTCCGGTAAGAGTACTCAATGAGTTCAAGTCACCATTCAATTTGACCAAAGGAGCTATTTTGGGAATATGCCAAGAGGCCGAAGTAGTTATTAACTGTGAACAGCTCCAGGAACACGTTTCATGTAGTAATACTGATCTTTCAAATGATATCACGGCATGGACGCATGGGCTAGAGGAAGCCTATCAGAGTAAGGCAAAACAACTGCTCATAAAATACGCGAACATATTTGACCAGGATGGTTCCAAACCAGGCCGCACCAATGTTGTAAAACATCAAATTGACACTGGAGATGCGAGGCCGATCCGTCAAGCTCCACGTAGTGTTCCACTAGCGAAGCGGGAAGTTGTGAGTCAAATCATACAAGAAATGAGTGACAGCGGCGTCATCGAACCATCCGCTAGTCCATGGAGCTCACCGGCAGTACTTGTAAAGAGGAAGGATGGAAAAATGAGGTTTTGCGTGGACTACCGGAAGTTGAATGACGTTACGAAAAAGGATAGCTACCCGTTGCCAAGAATTGACGACACTCTGGACTCGCTATCTGGTACGAAATGGTTTTCCACACTGGACTTGAAAAGCGGCTACTGGCAAGTTGAGCCGAAGGACGAAGATAAAGAGAAAACAGCCTTCAGTGTCGGTGATGGTCTTTGGCAATTTACAGTGATGCCTTTTGGACTTTGTAATGCACCAGCTACTTTTGAGAGACTCACGGACCAGGTACTGAAAGGACTACATTGGAAAACATGCTTGGTGTACCTGGACGACATCATCGTATTGGGCAAGAGTTTTGATGAACATCTTAAGAACTTGGAGGAAGTTTTCCAAAAATAGCTGGCGCTGGTCTGAAGTTAAGTCCCAAAAAGTGTACGCTGTTTAAAAAGGAAGTAAATTATTTGGGCCACAAGGTAACTACAGAAGGTGTCTGTACAGCGAATGAAAAGATAGAGGCAGTAAAGGATTGGCCAAGACCACAGAACCTACATGAATTGAGAAGTTTTCTTGGGCTGTGCACATATTACCGCCGATTTGTACCGTAGCCCATAGCCTCCATGAGCTTACAAGAAAAAACAAAGCTTTTGAATCGAAGGAGGAGCAAGAAGTGGCTTTCCAAACATTGAAGGAGCGTTTATGCACTGCCCCAATGTTAGCATATCCGATTCCAGGAGCAACATTTATTCTAGATACAGATGCGAGTGGATATGCTATAGGAGGCGTTTTATCACAACTGGTCGATGGACAGGAGAAGGTAGTTGCATATTACAGCCGTTCGATTGGAAAACCAGAGAGGAACTACTGTGTTACGCGGAGAGAGCGGTTGGCATTGGTAGAGTGCATTAAACATTTTCACAAATACCTCTACGGCCAGCGATTCCGTGTCAGGACAGATCACGCAGCTTTGAAATGGCTTCTGCAGTTCCGTAGTCCGGAAGGACTTTTCCATTGAGCATCGAAAAGGTAGTACCCATGGAAATGCTGATGCAATGTCACGAAGACCATGTAGTTTGGAATGCAAGCACTGTTCAAAAGCCGAGGCTAAAGAAGACATTATAGATGTCCGGCTAATGAATATAACATGTACAGATGAATGGGACAAGGAACAGCTAAGAAAGTGCCAGCTAGAAGATGCAGATCTGTCACGTGTTATGCAAGGGCTCGAACGAAATGAAAGACCAAACAGAGAAGAGATGTCAGCAGAGAGTCCCATTGCGAAGTCATATTGGGCACAGTGGAACAGTTTAGAATTGATATCCGGTTGCCTTCATCGAGTATGGGAGAGTGAGGTTGGTAAATACAAGAATAAACTGATAGTTTTTCCCAGAAAGAGGATTCCTGACGTGCTCAGCGAGCTGCATAATGGTCCAAGCGGAGGTCATCTTGGAATCACGAAGACGCTCGAGAAGATTAAACAGAGATTCTATTGGGTTGGTTGCCGTCAGTCGGTCACTGAGTGGATTGCGAACTGCGAGGTTTGCAGCAGAGCGAAAGGACCCAGAACACGAAGTCATGGCCAGATGAAGCAATATAACTCAGGTGCGCCATTTGAAAGGATCGCCATGGATGTCGCAGGTCCATTTCCTACTAGCAACCGCGGAAACAAATACGTACTGGTGGTTATGGATTATTTCAGTAAATGGACAGAGGTATACCCAATCCCAAACCAAGAAGCAGAAACAGTAGCAGAAGTGGTTAAAAACGAATGGGTTGCAAGGTATGGTGTACCAATGGAGTTACATTCTGACCAAGGCAGGAATTTCGAATCAGCTGTGTTCCAGGAAATGTGTAAGTCATTGGGCATTCGAAAAACACGGACAACTGCATTGCATCCTCAATCCGATGGTATGGTAGAACGATTCAATAGAACACTGGAGGAGCACTTAAGGAAAGTAGTAGACAAGTACCATAAAGAATGGGATACCCGCATACCATTATTCTTGATGGCTTACCGATCAGCAGTGCATGAGACAACGGGCCAAACCCCTGCAAAAGTAATTTTTGGCAATGACCTTAGACTGCCAGCTGATTTGAAGTTTGGGATAGATGCCAATGCGGAGAAAAATGTCAGGAAATCCACTAGTGATTTGGAAGAAGAGCTAAGAGAAATACATAATCTGATAAGGCAACGAACAAAGATTATGAGTGACAAGATGAAAGCCAGATATGATAAAGCAATTAATTCTGAAGGTTTTCAGGAAGGAGATTTGGTGCTGTTATACAACCCACAACGTAAAAAAGGTTTGTCCCCGAAATTGCAGTGTAATTGGGAAGGCCCATACAAAGTTGTAAAACGGATCAACGATGTAGTGTACCGCATACAAACCATCGGTAAACCACGAGCCAAAATGAAAGTGGTCCATTTGGAAAAGCTGGCAACGTTTAGATCGAGAGATTTGTCTGATCGGGACGATCAGACTTAGGTGGAGGGCAGTGTCACGGATATTAGCATCACTAAGTTATCCCATCACTAAGGCGATGCTAAGGCCATACCAAGCATTTACGTTAATAATCAAATCAAGTATACACATATATAAGGCAGCCCAGAGAGATGTCACACACAGATGCATTTACTTATACGCCTATGTGCGCGCGAGAGACTGTAAACTACGAACATTCACATCAATAATTCAATCCTTATGTATCTACATACATAAACGAATAAATAATTGCGTCTACACATATGTACCATGTACGAATACGAGCAGCGGAGAGTCAATGCGCAAACACATGCATATATCTGAGAAGTTTGAGAGCTACTGGACTAGTAGATTCTGGAAGCGCCCAAAAGATGTATAAAATTGTGCAATTTTAGTTATAGCTGAAAAGTTTGAGAGCTCATGGACAATGCTAGTACATTCTGGAAAAATGCGAACGAGGAAACCAAAGGGTATAAAAGGCAACAGATGAAGAGGCGTTGTAATTCAGTTTGAGTTGAGCTATCAATCAGTTTGATTAAGCACGCGATCTGGCGGCCAATAGTAGAGTTTCATTTGAGTTATCAATCAGTTTGGTTATTAAGCCAGCGAGTAGCAAATTATAAGTGTTATTGTGAAGTACTTTAAAAAGGCCATTTTTCCATTGTTCAATATTGGAGTTATTTATTCAACAGTTTAGTGATTCGAACTTAGCGGAGGATTGCAAATAAGAGGATTTGCAGCAAATTCGTTACAATATGTTAAATAGGACAGGGGCCAAAACCGATCCTTGTGGCAATCCAATTTCTGTTATTACCTCATCCGAGATAACCGACTCAAAGGCTGTTTTTTGTGTTCGGTTACCTAAAAAACTCTGAAGCCACTGCAGCTCGTTGCCCCTAATTCCAATTTTTTCTAATTTCGTAATCATTATATTTCTGTCTATAGTTTCAAATGCTCTCTTAAGTCGATAAAAACCGCTATTATACTTTTCTTTGATTTAGTTCTTCTTTCCAGCTCGATTATACGAAACTTAAAGCCATTTCACGAGAGTGCCCTTCTCTGAAACCGGATTGTTCTTTAATATTTTATTTATTTCAATGTAACTCACGAGCTGATTTTTAACTACTGTTTCTAGAATTTTTTTTAAATTCGGCAACGTGTCTAAGATCTTCTGCCATTATTGAATTTTTTACTTTCTTTATTTGAGCCGTTTATTTTGAAAGTGGCATAAGTCATTTCATGTCGTTTAGGTTCAGTGGTAATTTGTTTGTATCTCTCCTCGCCTCCAGTTTTTTAGAGTCCAATATCCAAAAGATGCAATTCTTATTATTATTTTATAATTGTAGAACCATCTATATATGCATTCGTTCAAAAATAACAATGCATTTAAGACCATGAGTTGGAAATGACTTATGCCACTTTCAAAATAAACGGCTCATTTGTACTATTGTTGATATTTTCCATGCGTCGGGCACTGATTTATTTATGATATCCGCATAGAAATGCCCCATGTACGACACCGAATCCTTAATTACTCCTTCTGATGTCAGTCTGTCCCTCCGATTTTAGTTTTTAACCCATTAGCTACCAATATGACACCATCAACCGTAACTTCTTGGAATTTCAAAAATGTGCTAACCGTATATTGCACACTGTCGGTACTATCAAAAGTTTCGATTTCTCGATTTATATCGACAACACTATCAACAACAAAAAAGGAATTTAATGCTTTAGCTATATCTTCTGGTACGTTATACCTTTTACAATCACTGTCAGGATTTTGTCTCGTACCTCAGTTAAATTACGATTAATTAAACTATCAGAGAAATTTACGGCGGAACTATTCTCTATATAATTAATCTTTTTAGTTTTGATTAGTTTTTTATAATACTTTGCAACCGTATTATATTCCGAAAATTCACCAGGGGATCTGGCTTGTGAGGGCAATTGCATTTTTAGTTTGCTAATTTCGGTCAGCTCATGATCGTACCACTTATTTCTCAACTTCACTATTCTGTCTTGATCTGATATTAATAAACCCATGCAGTGTGATAAACAGGCATATATATATTCAACCAAGTCATTGACATGCATATTTTTTAATACGCTGAAATCATAGTTTCTTAATAAGTAAATGAGGTTATCAGCAGAATAATTCTTCCAACACATTGTGGGTATCACTCTTGGCAGAAGATTTGAATTACTCACTTTGATATCAAATCAATCATCTCATCCTTTTAAAAGTAAATTCTATGTATAACTAATATAATCTTTCAATGTATTCAACAAAATGGAAATCTAATAAATTAAAGATATCAATGAAAAAACTCGAATTTTAGACAATTCTTTAAATGTGCTATATGTAGTTATGAAACGATTCCCTTTACACAATAAGGACATTCTTTTGCTTTTGTATGACGTTAATATTAATGAAAGAAAGTAATTCGAAAAATCAGTTACGGAAACGAAAGAGTATAAACAGCTGTACTTATCCACATTTTTATTTTGTTTCTATTGCGTATCCCAAAAATTGTCCAGCGGTAAGTTCTCTAAGGAAAAATGTGTGCTATAATTTTGAGATGCACTTTAGTCAGTTAAAATTATTTTCATTGGCTCATACTAAGCGTAATTGCGCCTACACGTTCATTAAAGAAAAGATCATAAAGCTTTAAAAATCTACCTGGATCATTAAGATCAATGAACTGCAAAAGGGGGGCAGTCAATCATCGCACCGAGTAGATCCAGATATCGTCGTTCTAACTTGAAGAGTTTGCATATCAATCAAATGGGCAAGTTAAACCTTAATTGGGACAAAGCAAAGTGCAAGACATATTTCCGAACGCAGTCGACTCTATTCGAATGATAATAAAGTCGAAGTGTTCCGTTAAAGTCAAGATGGAATGAAAAACAAAAACCTCACCCCTCGTGAAAAACTGAAGCCCATAGTCAACAAACTTATCAGTGCGGCTTCTGACCTGGTAAATATACTATCGACCTGATTTCCATGATATGCCAGATCCTGCAGAAGACTCACGATGAGAGAATCGACACTAACACTTTTTTCGTAGACTTCAAAGCGGCATTTGACAGCGCGGAAAGAATATGCTTGTATGCTGCTATGTCTAAATTTAAGTTCCCTGCAAAATTAAGTGGCCTAGAAGGTTTAAAAAGCTCATATTAACCATTCCCGGGTTGGTCGAGCTAGTACCTTAATAGTGCTTGCTATCGCAACGTGCCGGATCTATATCCGGCAAAGGAGGGATTCAAGGGGTTGATAAGCGCAATACAAAGCTTTATAGCTTCAAATCTTCCGCAACCCAATTGTGAACGTCACCTACGCGAGGGGATTAATGTTACAAATATGAATGTACCATATACATATTTGGCAGGCGAGACTCTGCCGACCACAAGATACTCGTGGAAGTAGGGGTGGGGGCAGGATAGCCTAGAAGGTCGAATGTGGTCATATGAATCGTTCCCGAGATGGTCGGGCTAATACCTTAATGTCGCTTTGTTACCGGAACGTACCGAATCTATATCCGGCAAAGGACCATCAACTTCGATAACCTTCAAGGAGTGTCTTTGCGTTAATACAACAACAACAACATCCGGCAAAAGGCCATCATAACACCCCCTAAACCTATCGTTAATACAACAACAACCTCTACAAGCCATTTGAAACCAATGGAGGCTTCAGACAAGGCAACTCCATTTCGTGCGATTTCTTTAACCCAGTGCTGGAATAGATAATTCCAGCAGCAGAACTGCGATGACACAATCTCTTATAAGAGCGTACATGTACTGGCGTATGCTGATGATTTTGATATTATTGTCCTGAACACATGTACTTCTCGGGATTGGATAAAGAAGCAAAAAAAGTTGGTCCTGCGGTAATTGAAGAGAAGACGAATTACTTGCTGTCATCAAAAAAAGAATCGATGCATTCGCTCTTTGGCAGCCACGCCACTGGACGGATATAAATTCAAGACTGTGAAGGATATCGCCTATTTGGGAAACAGCAAAAACTATGTCAGCTTAGAAATCAAACCGAGAATACTCTTGCCAACAAGTGCTACTTTGGACTGAGTAGGCAATTGAAAGGTAATGTCGTATATTGACTAACAAAAATCATGCTCTACAAGTCGTTCCTCATATCTGTCCTGATGTAAGGCTCGGAATCATGCACGGTGTGGCGAGAAGATGAGGAAGATTTATAGTCCTATCAGTGATGCCGACGGTCAGTATCGAAAGAGATGTAATGATCATGTAAAGGTCCCACAAACCCCTACTGAATATATACACAATATTTATGTGTTATGAACACACGCACACACGGCTGGAGGTATTAGGCGGGCAGTAGCTTTCCGTCGCAAGATGGTGAGGGGGGCGGAGCGGCGGCTTAACGGCGGTAGGATGGCGGACGGCCAACGGTCTTCGTAGGGGCGGCGGGACGGATACAGCGGCTTAACGGCGGTAGGGTGGCGGACGGCCAACGGTCTTCGTAGCAGCGGCGTGACGTATGCAGCGGCTTAACGGCGGTAGGATGGCAAGCGGCCAGCGGTCATCGTAGCAGCAGAGGGACGGATGCAGCGGCTTAACGGCGGTAGGATGGCGGACGGCCAACGGTTTTCGTAGCAGCGGCGGGACGGATGCAGCGACTTAACGGCGGTAGGATGGCAAGCGGCCCGTGGTCGTCGTAGCAGCGGCGTGACGGATGCAGCGGCGGCACCAGAGGGGCGACGATGCGACGGCAGCGGCGGTGAGCTACGGAGCGCATGCCAGGGCCGGGTGAGAGGGGAAGCAGGCTGGCGATGGTGTTTACCTGGACAGCGGCGGCTCGTTCCGGGCGGGGTAGAATGGGCGTACCCGCAGGCTTGTATTGGTCGGTCGGCTTCGGCAGGATCGGTAGTCCGCGGGGTCGGTCACCTGGGGAAGAGACTGCGAGGACTCGGGTTAGTGCTGGTTTCACCGCTGGACACCCCCGCCCCCTAATTGCACGCTAATAGAAGGTGCGTAAGGGGGACGGGGCCGTACCAGCCGATACATCGTGTATCGATCCGTGCGCGGAGGGGAAGTGCACCTTAACGGCACAGCGGTAGCCCCTGTGCACACGCATCGGCCCACGGCCGAGGGTCGTGCGGTCGTTCGGGCAGCGAGCCATCCCCTGCCTGGCCAGGGCGACGGAGGGAGATAGTCCGAAGACACCACTCTCGTCGTCCGGGCGTAGCAAGGGGGGCGACCCGCGCCACGGCCACACAATCTTCACCCCAGCTCGCTAGTGGTAGTGGTTAAACCCGCTCCCGCCAGCTTAGTATACAAGAGTCAGCTCAGGGGGAAGGTTCGCTTGGTCGTTCGGCGTCGCACCACTCGACACCTGGGTGGGCGACGGAGGGAGATAGTCCGAGGACACCACTCGCGCCGTCCAGCCCAGGTGGAGGGTGATCCGCGCCATTACAGCGCCCCTTCCACTCAGCTAGCTAGCCGGAGTGGCAATTTTGTCTTAAAAAAGACAACCACTCCCGCTGGCTCACCTGCGTGGACTGAATTGCAAAAATGCAAATTCGCTGTTTATATGGGTGGTGCCGCAACCTGGTTGAGAAACCAATACACCATGGTGCTACAGCAGTATTCTATGGTCCGGAGCGCTTTTGTGGACTCACAAAAGCACACACCAGGGAAACGAAAAGTTACTGGGAAACAAAACAATGCAGACGTCACTGAATTGACTGCCCAGGGCAAAGACAGGCCAAACTGTTTATACTTCCGGCAACGAAAGTATCAGCCAAACTCATTAATCTAAGCAGGGAGGAGATACGAACTATCACTGGTCTACAATATCACCCAAGTAAGTTAAATATATCTCACATTTGTCGTTTCTTTGAGCTGGAGGATGAAACGCAGGTTCACATTCTCTGCGAATGCGTCGGCCTGGCAAGGAAGATACTCTCCCATCTAGGTGGTGTGACTCTTAATCCCTATTGGAAATGGTGTAAAAAGCCGGAATAGGTACTTAGATACATCAGAAGCCTCCACATACAAAATTAGACTGAAAGGTCATGCACAATAGCTCTACACAAAGGTCGCAGTGCTTCCAGGTCTATAATAATAATAATAATATCTCAAGGTACATTTGCTAACGTGGGCTGTTATTTCGGAATAGGCCTAAAGGAAATCAAAACAGTTTCTAAAAAAAAATTTTAAATTACAGTTTTGTTTTGCAACCAGAAGCCTTGTAATACAATTTTGTTCAAGTTCGTGTCTTGAGTCTTTCGGTACACGGCTACATAGTAGGGCTCTTGAAAAAAGTCGACTTATTCGACTAGTCGGTTAACCGACTAACCGGTTGTAACCGTTTGCACGGTTTTTAACCGAATATGGATATTCGGTTAACCGTCTAGCAGCGATTAACCGACTACTCGCTTTGCTGCGACTAGTCGACTTTTGGCACATAATCGGTTACCATTAACCGAATATTTCATTTGAAATTTTTTCACAATCACTTTCTAGAAATTTTGCGCTCCTGATACATATTCTGCATGGTAACAATATGCAGCATACTCTAGTTTCAATATTGGCATGGTTGATGATGGTAAACCATATTTTTGTCACGATATTTATATTAAATCTTCTTTTATAGGTATCAGGAGCACAAAATTTCTTGTAAGTGGATATGAAAAAACTTTTAAATAAATATTATGTAAGCAACATATAGATTTTGCTTCAACCAAAATTTATTTTTCCAAAAATATAGCTACCAGAAAGAAAGTTTTAACAATACTTTTTTGATAAATTTTTTCCACTAAATATATATATTTAAAGCAAGCAAAACAAGCCATGGGTCAGCATTTGCAAAAGGCAAAACATATGTCTATTAGTATAAGTTAGCTGTTATAGAGGTTTAGGAACTCTAACTCTTGTGGCCCAGAAATATGTAACATAAAGGCATTTCAAGCCTGTATGAGCGTGTGTCAGTCAGTGGCAAAGTACGTTGGAAAGGAAATTTTTGAAAGGCATGAGGTGTATATAATTTCGTGTTCTTGCCGTTAACTTTTGGGAAAAATGCTTACCATAGTAAAAAGACTTATCACCATAGAAAATTGCTACCCATTCACATACTCTCTATGTATAAGATATGAGCCTTTTAAGAATGTATTTTTATTTTACCAAACCTTCGGAATAAGGCCGTAAAAATGCAACTTAATCATAAATTGTTGTATCCGAGAGAAAATTTGTACACCTTATTTTTGCAATGAGTAAAATGTTATTTATTGGCAAACTGCAAATATATGTTAAAGTATTATTCGTAGATAAAGAATTATTCGGCAATAAGTTTTTGGAAGATATATTATTTTTTATGGTGGCGTGGCGTTGTTCGCTTAACACACCAAAGTCCTGTGTTCAAAGCCTGAATTGTGATAAAATGTCGATCCCGAAATACTAAAATTCATTTTTTACTATGTGTAATATGGCAACATGAAAATTCTATACCTTTAATAGTACAAGCATGGGCGTAGTCAGCCAAATAATATTGTAATGAATTTAGTGAAATTCCTCCTATTTGCAACCTTCTACTAAGGTATCGCTAAACTGTTGAATAAAGCACTCCAATATTCCGTATTGTACAATTGTCTTTATTAGACTATTTTGAGAGTAGTTAACAACTATACTGAACTTCGCAACTGATAGCGTGTTATCTTAAACGTTGATGTGAATCCACCTTAAGTAACAATGGAATGCTTTGTCGCTTTCTTCGCTTTGATACCAAAGGGTTTATGTAAATCCTTTTTTTCCGCATTGAGTCGAGGAAGTGCTACATTTCTCGATATTTATCCTTTAATGTATTCCTAATATTTATATGATACTATAAAGCTAGGTATATAATGTTCGGCTTCGCCCGAACTTAGCCATCCTTACTTGATTAATCTCAGTTTCTATTCAGGAAGGCCAAATGCTGAAAATATTGCTGCAACTGTCGAGACCTGCTTAGAGGACTGGAATATATATAGAAAAATACAAGCGATCTCATGATAGTGCAAGCGTGATGAACGCGACTGTAAAAAAACTTTTAAATATACCAGATAGTGTTAAGTGTAGTGCTCATATTTTGCAGCTTGTGGTCAAAGATGCACTTGGATCTGTTTTGGATTATGCCAACTTATGCACAAAAGGAAAAAAAATTGCATTATTTTTCCATCGATCAAATGTAACCAAGTCTGCGCTTTCAACACGCCAAGTACAACTTTGCATTAAGGAAAATTGCTTAGTTCAGTCATTTGAATTTCGTTGGAGTTCTAAGCTTCATATGTGTGAATGTTTACTTTTGAACCGAAATGCTATATGTTTAGTTTTAACAGAACTATCACAAAACCGTGCGACGCGCTTAAGTTCGAGTTAAGCGAAACTGAATGGAGTGGGATGGCAACACTAGTGAAGCTCTGGCTGCCTTTCGAAAAGGCCACAACTGTATTGTGCAGTGCAAAGTCGGTAACATTGTTTTGGTCCGTCCATTAATAAATCGCCTAATTGAAAATCATATGTGTCCTGCACTTAATGAACACACAAACGAAAATGTATTTAAAGAAAGTGCTAAGAAATCTCTTTTGAAACGATTTGATATGGACAATGGTAGCAGTAACTAGTAACAGTTGCATTGTATCCGTTTTTTTTGGATCCAAGATACAAAAGTTTGCAATATGAAAACACAGAAACAAAAATGAAAGTCCATGATTTTGTTAGAAGTAATTTAAAAGATGGAACTTCTGTGGATGACACGGTGGCCACAGAAAAAAATACTGATCTTGACTTCCTATTTGAGGCTGAAATAAACCGAACAGACCTGAAAATCGCAAATGGATTTATACATTTCAGAACCAAAAGTTGGTCACAACATCGATCCCATATTGTGGTGGAAATCCCATATCGAAATTTATCCCGATATTTTCAACATTGCTAAGCGCTACCTGTGTATACCAGCCACTTCGGCTAAGTCCGAGCGAACGGTTTCCATTGCTGGGAACATTGTCTCACAACGTAGAAGTTGTTTGTTACCAAGAAATATAAATCTTCTTACTTTCTTGTATCAAAACAGAGGTTATATGAAGGGAAATGAACTTATATAAATGTATATGTTTTATTAATTGAATTAGATTTTATATGTAAGGAAATTTATGCATAGATTAATAAACTTTAAATGAGACGCAAGTTTTTAAGATATACCTATTGTCGCACTATTCAGAAAGGGCCACCAGCTGCCACAACCCTCCTCCCCATTCATATAACGCCCGTATATATGTATGCACATACAAACCAATATTTGTCACACATTTGAAATTTTATTTTTCATATTTTTATATACAGAATTACCTACATTTTATTTCTGTGCTCCTAATATATTTTCCTGAATACAAGGCTTTTTTTCGTGTCATTTGAATTCTACAGCATTGTGTGAAAAAACAATATATGCTTTTTGACCCTATGTCCGTTCAACTTGTTTCTGTTTTTGTATGTTGATTATTTTACAGCGGTTTAGTTTTATATCCCCTTGCTCCTGCTGCTACAGATAGCGTTTTAAAATATTATTATAAAATAATTAAAGTAATAAAATCGTATCGAGGCAATCCTTAGGATCTAGAGTAAGAAAAACCGCGTTTGTAATTGTATGTGAGTTCGTTTACAATATTCCGAGCTCTTCAAATTATAATTGAAAAGTGTATGACGATAATACAGGGAGAAGAATGCTGCTTTGTGAGAAAATGAAATTAAGAAGGTAGGATATACATGCATATGTATATTTTGCCTCTTGCCTGAACTGGAAAAGGAAGTAGGATAGATATTCAAACAAATTAGAAACAGTACGAGAAATGAAAAGAGAAATGTTTGCAAAAGTTATGACGAAGATTTCCCTTTTGAAGTATTGTTACAGGTCAATGATATCTTATCCATTTTATTTTCATACTTGTTTTTAAACTATCACCATACAGGTAAATAAAATTATTTCTAAAGTTTCTTTTGCAAGAGTCATTCGATTTTGACGTTCAACCAAAATTATAAGGCAATTGGTAGCTGAGACTCGACCAGAGAAATGGACTAGTGTTTAACTGCTCAATAACATAAGGAATTGCTATAAATCGAATTTTGATCAAATAGGCGAAATTTAATAAGTTTTAATTTGGGGTCTTACTTTATTGCACAAAACTGTAAAGAAAATTTTCATTGAATTTCGTTCATAATTACTTACACGAAAATTCTGAGCTCCTGATATATTTTATTGAATATTTAAAAGAAACCAATCAAATGAATTGGCAAATATCACAGATACTACTTATACGTGATGCCTTTGTAACCGAAATATACATTAACCGACTAACCCCTAGTGTGCGGTTAATCGACCAACCGTAAATGGGCGGTTAACCGAATAGTCTAAATGTTTTGACTACTCGAATGCTGGTAGCCGACTTTTAGTAGTCGACTAATGACATATTCGAATAATTCGGTTAATCGACTAACCGAATACTAAGAGCCCTACTACATAGGAAGTGGAACAATATACATACATATGTGACCTGGAATCATGAAACGACCCTATTGTGCGAAAATACCGTTCTTCACTTTTTTCAAAAATCGCATTTAAAGCCAAATCGAACCACATATACGATTTTTTGAAATATTTCGATCAATACGCCACCTATCGTAGTTTTTTTTCTTATTATTGCATTGTCATCGGGTTCTAAACTATATTCCAAGTTTCAAGCTTGTAGCTTATCGGGAAGTTACTTAAATTTTAATTACAAAATTCGTTCACAACGGCCAGCCGATACACAAGCTAAACAAAAGCTTTAAACGCGTTTTTCTCGAAAACTTGTTTTGGCACAATAGGGTCTAGTACAAGTGGCGAATGTTCGAAAAAAAAACGTTCACAATAGTAAACAGCCTGGATGACCTGTTAAATCGCTGTTCGATTACTTAAATCATTTGCTCCATAGTGTGTTTCAAAAAAGTTTTAAGACGACTGGTACATTGCGTTATTTACATATTTTAAAATGTTTGCTTAATTGGCTGCTTATATTTTATCTATTAACAACCTTTAATATTAATTTGTGGTCTCATTTTCTGTGGATACATTTGAAACAAACGTTGGTTTGAAACACAAATGAGCAATTCGTAACACTTTAATTTCTTACCTGCTAGCAAAAAACAGACCTTTCTTCCATTCTCTGGCCATTCGCGACAGCCTTTCTCCCTGTCAGTAATTATTTGACAGGTAGGATGGCAATGGAGGAATAGAAAGATTTTTCACTTGTATGAATTCACAATGATATATAATTTCAAACAAATTAATTAATGTAAAAGTTTATACTTGATTGTTTATGCATAAATTTCTGATATTAATTTAATTTTGATTTCAAATTCTACGTCCTAGCGAAGTAATGGTGTTGGGAAGAGACTGTGTCTCCACTCCAGTCGAAAATCATGATCCATAGTTGGTATAGCATTAGCGTCTTACACTCTACGAGATCTTTATATCTAATTGGACCAGCCTACATGCAGCGAAACTCGAAGTACTACTTCTCACTGCTAGTTCCGACTACCTGACTATGAGACGTGGAAATGACGGACTACTTGCCAAGCGGACTACTTCAAGCTTACTAAAAAGCATTAATCAACTGCTGTGTAAAATATTTGACCGACCACTTACCTTCATATATTGTCTGAAAGACTCAGGGCTAGAGAACACTTACAATAAGGAAGTCGATACGCGCCACCTCCTGTTAATGACGTCAAGAAATGACGTTAATAAACATAATTGTCTTTTTCGGGATTGGGAAGCCGTTCTCCGAGCCATAAAAATTTAAATCAGACTTCAGGCAAGGCGATCTTCCTATCAGTAGTTTCTTAAAATTTATGCTGGATAGTATTGTTGGAGCAGCAGATCTAAACCACATAGGTACAATCTAATATAAACCTTGTAATTGAGGGAGCTGTCTGATATTGATATCATTGGCGTTTACAAAAAGCTCGGTAAGCTTTATATTTCTGGATTGAATTTAAAGGCGAAAATATGAGTGAGGAATACGACTTAGCAGCCACATCACTTTTGACAAAAACAAATTTGAAGTTGGAAATCATAAATATAGTTTAAAAAAAAAATAAAGAACACGCCGTAGCACTGAGGTTCGTGTCCTCGCTATTAAGCACAACTCGTTTTATAGCGAGTTATTTAAAAATTTCGCCTGCGGTAGATTTATGGGCCTAGGTCGGCGTTTTGTGAATGAAAGAAAAGGCTCTTGATGTATATTGGAACGATTTTCCGTCATCCCTTGTCAAATTTGGTTTTGAGACAAGCCGGTTTCGGCGTTGTGCCATCATCAGTGTCGATTTTCGTTCTGATCTGTTGTTGTCGTTTGTCCTGTATTTATAGTTCGTAGGTGCATGAGCAGGTATTGGCAAAATTGATGCTTGTGTATATTTAGTTATTTATATGTGCTGTGTGTTCATTCAGAACCGAGGGTGGTTTTTACTGATCGATTTGTGTGGCTGACTGGGGCAGATAAAAATCCGTAATTTTAGTCGATTCACCTTCTTTGTGGGTTTGTTGTTTTGGTGCTTTAATTGTTTTGTGTTTATTTGTTGTTGTGTGTTTTTCTGTTGTACCTGTGTGATTACTTTGTTTCTTGTAAACAAATTTTAAAGGCTCGAATATTGTGTTTATCCGTTCGTTTATTATTCTACCATCGAATATTTTCTGTTTGTAGATTTCCATGTTTTCGATTACGTTGAGTCGTCGGCCTTTTGCTTGTATGTGAAGAACTCTTAACTGTTTTATTGATGTTTGCTGGGGACCATTCATTCTCGACCAATGTGATTCGCGAAGTTAGACTCGGTTATAAGGTTTGGATTCCGTATTTTTTTGTTGTAATCTCTAATATGTTCTCTGAACCTCGTTCTTATTTGCCGTCCTGTTTGTCCTATGTTGGCATCCGCAGGTAAGCTTGTATACGCCGTGGCTGCTAAACGGATCCTCTGAATTAGTGTTAGTTCTTAGTTTTCGCCCTAGATTGTTCGATGTTTTGAATGCTGTGTTAATGTTGTAGTTTTTAAAGAAGTTTGCCAATTTATATGTTGCTTTTCCAGTATATGTCATAGTCCAGCTATTATATTCCTTTTTATTATTTCTTTTTGGTTCCCCATTTGTCCTTCTGAGCTTATCTACTAGTGCTTTTTTGTATCCGTTGTTTGCAGCGATATCATATATGACCTCAAGTTCTCTCAAGAGGCATATAATCTTGTGTAAGAGGTTTTCTTTCAAGTCTATATACCAAGTGCCTTAATGCTGCATTTTTATGTTGTTGGGGGTGATTTGAGGTATTATGTATTATTGTGTCGGTGGCCGTTGGCTTTCTATATATGTCATAGTTAAATCTTTTGGCTTCTTTATCAATATTTATCGTGAGGTCTAGATAGTTGGTTCCTCGGCCTTTTTCGGTTTCCATTGTAAATTTTATATTTCGGTGCTGCTTGTTGAGGTACTCCAGTACAAGCTCTTCGTTATTAGTAGTTAAAACGCATATTATGTCATCCACGTATCTAGCATAAAATGACACGCCTAATTTGGACTTCAGCTCCTGTATGTACTTTTCTTCCAGATTTTGCATAAACACTTCCATAAGAATTGCTGATGTGGGGCTTCCCATTCCAAGACCGTTTGATTGTCTATATATATTATTGTAGAATTGAAAATAGTTTTGACGTAAAGTGGTTCCTAGCGTATTTGTGATTTGCATACTTTTCGCTTTGTTTTTTGTATTATGAACTATTGTTGAGCTAACTATGTCCAAAGTCTCCGATAGTGGTATGATTTTATGTCAAAAGATATCAATTTGCTGTTCTTTGTTAGCTCTACGGTCTCAAGTTTCTCTATTAGCTGTATTGTGTTATCTATTGCATATTCGTTCCTTAGCTCCAGTGTATCTTTCAATAACGTTTTTAAATATTTGGACAGTTTGTAACATGGTGCCGGCTTGTCGATTTTTGGTAGCGCAATCAGTGGAGGAGGCGAAGGATTCATTTGGACCAATCTATGTGCCATGTTAGAGTCTACTATATTTGTTGCTTTTTTATAGCAACTTTGATTTGTTTTTGGCATTCATCTGTGGGATCCTCTATTATTCTACGACATTTCATTTCCTCTATGAGATCTTCGGTTTTGGATATGTATTTCTCTTTTTCGATTAGCACAGTGGTGTTTCCTTTGTCCGCTTTCGTTAATACAATATTGTTTTTCCTCAGTTTATGCCGTAGATTCTTTATTGTTTTCTCCTCTGTATTAGATTTTTGTCCTTCCTGTGCTTTCACCTCCTTTTTTATGATTTCCCTGCACATGCGTCTTGCGTGCTCCTGATCTTCCCGTGGTATCAATAATATTGCGATCTCCGCATCCACAATCGCTTGCTCCGTTTTTCTTACTGTATTTTGGTCCATGATATTGTGCTTCAGGCCCTTTTCGAGAAGTTGTGCCTCTTCCTTGGTAATGGCCACTGTTGTGAGGTTAACGAACTTGTCATGAAACTGGTGAGTTTTTTGGTTTTGGTTACCCTCTCGTCGTCCTGCCAGCTTGTCCTATTTCCGGGTCAGCGACCTGTATTTTTGTTGTAGTTCCTGATCGACCTCTGTCTTAATGCGGTCGAAACATCTTAAATGGATAGGTAATAAATCGGCATTTATCTCATCCTTCTTGGAGTATAAGCTTTCCAACTCATATTTTAAAAAATCCTTTTCCGCTTTTCTAACTGTTTACCTGCTAGATTTGGTGTTTGCCTTTATTGTTATTTTAGCGAATTTTGGAGTAACATTCAATTCCAGGCATTGTTTGTTGAACCAAATGCTCGCCTTTGCCTTATATATTTTCTGTAGGCGTCGCTTGTAAATTGTTAGTAGTCCGTTCGTGTTCAAGATATGTGGTGGGTTTTGTCTAAGGCTGGGGTAACGCTCAGTCAATCCAGAGTCGAGTAAAGGTCTCACAAACCCCTACTGAATAAATACACAATATTTATGTGTTAGGAACACACGCACACACGGCTGGGGGTATTAGGCGGGCAGTAGCTTTCCGTCGTAAGATGGTGAGGGGGCGGAGCGGCGGCTAACGGTCGTTGGAGCAGAGGAGGTGAGGTAGGACGGTTCTGTTGGGTAACGGACGGATTGGTACGGCGGTACGTAGGCAGCGGCGGGATACAAGCAGCTGCTTAACGGCGGGAGGATGGCGGACGGCCAACGGTCGTCGTAGCACCGGCGGGACGAATGCAGCGACTTAACGGCAGTAGGATGGCAAGCGGCCAGTGGTCGTCGTAGCAGCGGCGGCACCAGAGGGGCGACGATGCGACGGCAGCGGCGGTGGGCTACAGAGCGCGTACCAGGGCCGGGGTGAGAGAGGAAGCAGGCTGGCGATGGTGTTTACCTGGACAGCGGCGGCTCGTTCCGGGCGGGGTAGGATGGGCGTACCCGCGGGCTTGTATTGGTCGGTCGGCTTCAGCATGATCGGTAGTCCGCGGGGTCGGTCACCTGGGAAAGAGACTGCGAGGACTCGGGTTAGTGCTGGTTTCACCGCTGGACACCCCCGCCTCCCTAAATGCACGCTAATAGAAGGTGCGTAAGTGGGGCGGGGCCGTACCAGCCGATACACCGTGGATCGATACGTGTGCGGAGGGGAAGTTCACCTTAGTCCGAAGACACCACTCTCGTCGTCCGGGCGTAGCAAGGGGGGGGGGGGGGGGGGGTGACCCGCGCCACGGCGCAACCTCTTCTCCCCAGCTCGCTAGTGGGAGTGGTTAAACCCGCTCCGGCCAGCTTAGTATACAAGAGTCAGCTCAGGGGGAGGGGTCGCTTGGTCGTTCAGCGTTGCGCCACTCGAAACCTGGGTGGGCGACGGAGGGAACAATCTAGGGCGAAAACTAAGAACTAACACTAACTCAGAGGATCCGTTTAGCAGCCACAGCGTATACAAGCTTACCTGTGGATGCCAACATAGTTACATAGGACAAACAGGACGGCAAAAAGAACGAGGTTCAGAGAACATATTAGAGATTGCAACAAAAAAATACGGAATCCAAACATTATACCCGAGTCTAACTTCGCGAATCACATGGTCGAGAATGAATGTTCCCCAGCAAACATCAATAAAACAGTTAGGGTTCTTCACATACAAGCAAAAGGCCGACGTCTCAACGTACTCGATAACATGGAAATCTACAAACAGAAAATATTCGACGGTAGAATAATAAACGAACAGATAAACACAATTTCTGACACAATATTCGAGCCTTTAAAACTTGTTTACAAGAAACAAATTAATCACACAGGTACCACAGACAAACACACAACAACAAATAAACACAAAACAATTAACGCACCAAAACAACAAACGCACAAAGAAGGTCAATCGACGAAAATTACGGATTTTTACCTGCCCCAGCAAGCCACACAAATCGATCAGTAAAAACCACCCTCGGTTCTGAATGAACACACAGCACATACACATAACTAAATATACACAAGCATCAATTTTGCCAATACCTGCTCATGCACCTACGAACTATAAATACAGGACAAACGACAACAACAGATCAGAACGAAAATCGACACTGATGATGACACAACGCCGAAACCAGTTTGTCTCAAAACCAAATTTGACAAGGGATGACGGAAAATCGTTCCAATATACATCATTTATCCACCCTATCGGAAAATCAACAAAGAAAAGGCTCATACAAAGTGTATTACTATATTGTAACGAATACTGGGGATTTCTGATATTTATGCACCTTCTCTAACGTTCGAATCGTTAAACGGTTGAATAAATCACTACAATATTCAGTATTGTAAACTGGTCTTTATTTAGATTACTTTGGGAGTAGTACTTCACAATTATTCTTCACAACCAATAGCGTGTTTAAATCAAAACTGATTACTGATTACTCAGCTTGCGCTGCTTTTATACTCTCCGTTGCTTCGTTCGCATATTTCTCCTAAGGTTTAGACGTTTCACCTTCTAGAACTTTTGTATCTCCTGCTTAGTGTAAGGATAAGCTAACCCTCACATCCGTAATATAAGATAAGCTATGTGCGTGGAGCTTTAGTTGCATTTGACAGGCGCGGGCAGTTGCCAAAGTGTTTTTACTCTTGAAGTATTTTTATATAAATTATTAAGTGCGGAAAAGCCAACCGCCTCGACTGTAGGCAAGGGCAGAGGTTTAAACAAGTGGTTAAGGTGGGTAATACGGCGATACTTTGGAGGCGGCGCCCTCCAAATGACACCCAGGAGGCAGTCAAAACAATTGCGACTTCGGCAGCGTTTAAGGCAGTGGCAGGCAACCTAACATCCAAATTCACATGGCGACCGTGATGGTCTTTGGTGATACAGGTGAGTAATTGCGTACGGTGTGGAAAATTGTTAAACTTAATACAACAATTTTCTAAAAACTAAAAATGCGGAAATAACAAAAATCTCAAAATACTATTTTCTAGTACAACAAGTTATCTAAAACTACGGAGTTAATCAAAATAACTAAATAAACGCTACTTTCTACAAAACTTTTAATTAAAATATACAGTAATAATATTATTTAACTAACATATACAAAACGGCATGTAAAGAAAGAAAAAACCAAAAACCCACGCCAGTCAAATAACGGCATCATAAACTGTACCACAGCCAGCGGCAGCGAACACCAGCAACGGCGAACATCAACAGCAAATCCCAGCAGCAGCAACCACCGTCGGCAGCGAAGGCCAGCATTAACATCAGCGGCAGCCATCATCATAGCAGCAGTGAAGCAGAAAAATAAGTATATGATATATGTGAATATTAATAAAATTTTACCTACGGGTTTTTCTTTACATATATGTATACAACAAAAAATAATTTACAATTTTTATTAAGTGCGGTGCGTCCACATTAAATATTATACATTTTTTTGATTTTTGATCACAACGGTGCGTCCGTTCGTACAAAATATTTTGGATTTTTTTTTTTGATAACAACGGTGCGTCCGTTTGTATAAAACGCTTGGATTTTTTTACTAAAACGGTGCGTGCGTCTAAATTTAAATACCTCAGTTTTCAACAATTTTAAAATTTTCGAACCATTTTATAAATTCCAACATTTTCAGATCTATATTTAAAAATTTTTTTCTCAAGTTTCAACATTTACATTTTCTTAAAATTTTTCATATTTTCAAATTTCTCATTTAAAACTCCTCAATTCATTTTAAAAATGTTCATACTTTTAAATTTCCATATAACTTCAGTTTTTTTAATACGTACTTTTTCCAACAAAATATCACCATATAAGACTGAGTGAACTAGATAAGCAGTCTCCAGGTACCCTATAAATTTGATGAATTTTTGATATAAGCGGTGGCGAAAAACCAATTGAATCTTTTCTGATATAAAACGGTGGTTTGTGGAAAACAAATTCAGATTTTTTATATAAAGCGGTAGTTCCGTGAAAAACCAAATGATATTTGTTTTGATATAAAACGGTGGTTCTGTGAAAAACCAATTGAGATTTTTTAATAAAGCTGTGCGTCCGTGAATATATATGAATTTTTTTGAATAAAGCGGTGCGCCCGTTAAAATATATGAATTTTTTTGAATAAAGCGGTGCGTCCGTGAATATATATGGATTTTTTTTTTGAACAGCTTACCATAATTTTGAGATTTTTACCAATTGATACTTATACACTTTTGTGCCATTTAAATTCAATTACTTTTACAGATTTTTCATACAAGTATACTGCAGTTTCAATTAATTCTTCTAATAAATTGTTAAATATTTCTTTAGCGACTATTCACATGTAAATCAGTTCCCTTTTATAAATTTTTTTTTCTCTTTTTCCTCAACACTTCAGTTTCAAATATAAATTCAGACATTCGAACAAGTGCTTCAATAATTTCATAGTTTGAACTGAATTCTTTTTGCTATTCTGGTAACTACATATGTGCCTTAGAAGTGGTAAGCAAGTGCAAAAAACTTCAGATTCAGAATCCGATTCCGATAATTCAGCCTCAAGTCACAACCAGGAAAATAGATTTTCTTTGTCAACAGATTTTCCAGGCTTCGAAGATTCTTCCAGTAAAAATTTAACTTCTAATTTAGCTTCAAATCTTAACGATTCAAATAGTGCACAATTAACTTCAACTTATTCCACTTTAAAATCAGAGCTTAACGACTCAAATAGTACAAACTTAGTTACCCCTTCTTCAACGTAAACCCAGATCTTAACGATCCAATTAGTACAAACTCACCTTCTTCTAATTCAGCTTCAGATCTTAACGATCAAATCATGGCAACACCTGAGGAAAAGAGAATTTTCATTAACACATGTGCTAATTCTATTAGAGAAAACTACAGCGGTGATCCTCTAGTACTTGAAACTTTTATAGACAAAATTGAATTACTTGAACAGTTCGTTACTGCAGATTTAACCAATACCTTTATATCGTTTTTAAAATCAAAACTTGAGGGTAAAGCCCAGGAGGCAATACCACGACAAGTAAATTCAGTTAATGAAATTAAAACAGCTCTACGTAGTAGGATCAAACCGGACAACTCGAAAGTTGTAGCAGGGAGAATTGCAGCGTTGCACGTTAGAAATAACAATTACACAGATTTTGCAAAAAAAGTTGAAGATTTAGCTGACTCACTTGAGCGGTCTCTTATTATTGAAGGGATCACTCAAGCGAAAGCTTATGAAATGGCAGTCGAACAAACGGTTAACATGTGCCGTTTATATGCAAAATCCAATTTAGTCAAAACCGTTTTGGCCTCAACGGCATTTACTGATCCGAAAGACGTAGTAGCGAAATTAATTGTAGAACAAAACAACGAAGTAACTGAGCGTCAGGTTTTAGCTTTTCGATCACGTGATAACAACACATTCAGAAATTCACGTGGTAGTTATCGCGGTTTTTACCCAAATCGCAGCTATACTGGTTATAAAAATAATAGTTCATTTTCATACAATAGCAACCGTAACGGAAACAATAGTCAGCAATATCGATGTGATAATAGAAATAGATACCAAAATAGTAACAATAGGAACACACGATCAAACTCAATTCAAATACAAATAATAGTAACAATAGAAGTAACAATTCAAGATCGTCCAACGGTAGAGGTAGAAACGCAAACGTTCGCGCTTTAAACGCGAGTGCCCCTCAGGAGCGAACACTGGGGGAGGGCGAACTAAGCGAGTAAGCGAACTTCCCTTACCAATAGGTATCTATTGTTTAAATATAAATTATTCAGATTTTATAGAATTACAACTTAACGAGTCACAAAAAATTTGTTCTTTCTTAGTAGACACTCAAGCAGACATTTCATTAATAAAAATATCATGCATAGACAGTAATATCTCATTAAATACAAACGACATTATTAACATTACCGGTGTCACTTAAAATTCAGTTTCGAGTTTAGGTAAAATTACCGTAAATCTAAATCTTTAAAACTTTTCTCTTAAATATACCTTACATGTAGTAAAGGAAGACTTTAATATTCCATCCGATGGCATATTAGGTAAAAATTTTCTGAAAATTAACAAATGCATTATTAATTATGAAAGAAATAGTATTTCCTTTTGGGTAGGTAATGAAAAAGTAGCGATACCAATCCTGCACGGAACAGAAAGTGACAGTTGTATCATTCCTTCCAGATGTGAAATCTTCAGACTTTTTGATTTAGAAGATTCACCTGAGCCACTTTTCGTGGACTCGCAGGAAATTAAAAAAGGCGTTTTCACAGCAAGGTGCATTGTTAATTCCAGTAACCCAATATTTAAAGTCATAAACACCACGGATGATGTCAAGTATGTGAAAAGAAACAGTATTCGGACAGAAAAACTTTCAAATTATAATGTTTATACAATTAACAAGACAGAAACAGAAGACAAACGTACGAAAAAACTTATTTCAATTTTAAAAAATCAAATACCTCAACAACTAGCACAGTTTTCGACAATAAATTTTCTCCCTTCGGGTTAGTATTTGGTAAAAAGGCAACTTTGCCTCATGAATTGAGAAAGGAAAAAATTTACCCCACTTTATAACGCCGAAAACTATGCTAAGGAGATTAAATTTAGAATGCAAAAAACACATGAAATGGCGAAAAGTTTAATAATTAAAAATAAAATCCAAAGCAAAATTTTTATGATAAAGCGGCTCGTCCATTAGCTATTAAAATAGGTGACAAAGTTCTTTTGCAAAAAGAACCACGCCATAAACATGAATATATATACTAGGGTCCTTTTGCTGTAACTAAAATTAACGACCCTAATGTTACAATCTTCGATGAGGTAAGAAAAAAAATAAAAAGAAGTACACAAAAATCGACTTATAAAAATAGAGTAACATTTTATATTAACGTTGAAAAATCCAAAATTTTCTAATGTAATGTTAACGACATTAAATGTATAGAATAATGTTTATGCATTCCATTAAATTCATTTATGTACAAAAGAGAAAAAAAAAGGAACATGCATACAGCCAATAAGGCAGAACAAAATTCTATATTTAAAACCATTTTCTAACATGTACGTATATTTTTCCAACATAAATTTAAGAAAATGAAAATTCATAAACAAACTGTATTATATACATATAAAGAAAACAAACAAAAAAAAAAAACACAAACAAACACCAATGTAATGTTAGATACTAAAAGAAAGTTTACTTCGCTATAAAAATGTAAAATTGGCCCGAACGAACGAGTTACAAAAAAGGAAGGTGCACCCTAATATTCGTTCGTTCGAAACAATTGATAACATGAAAAGAAGAATGTGACAAATGAAATGTGATCGATCAATTTGCCAAATTCTTCTTATGATGTAAGGATAAACTAACCCTCACATCCGTTATATAAGATAAGCTATGTGCGTGGAGCTTTAGTTGCATTTGACAGGCGCGGGCAGTTGGAAACGCGCATGTCAAATGCAACTGGTCAAATGCAACTGCGGCCCACGTCACTGACAGAAAAATGAAAGAATAATAAATTGTACACTCAACTGGACGGACGTGTCCAAATTAAGAAAAGTGTTTTTACTCTTGAAGTATTTTTATATAAATTATTAAGTGCGGAAAAGCCAACCGCCTCGACTGTAGGCAAGGGCAGAGGTTTCAACAAGTGCTTAAGGTGGGTAATACGGCGATACTTTGGAGGCGGCGCCCTCCAAATGACACCCAGGAGGCAGTCAAAACAATTGCGACTTCGGCAGCGTTTAAGACAGTGGCAGGTAACCTAACATCCAAGTTTACATTGGTTAATATCTATATACATGTATATCTATAGTCCATGCCTCTCCCATAGCCATATGCGTGTGTATGTGTGAGTAACTAGTTCGGCTGATGACTCCATATATGGGTGCGTGAGATATCTCTTCGTCGCTTTCTACATAACAGTGGCTGCTTTATTGCTGTTGTGCTCTTATTTAGTGGCAGATTAGTGATGCTAAAATTCGCCACAATATTTTTTATTATTTTTTTTTTTTTTTTCAAATTATTAAAAATCTTGTTTCGCGGTCCATAGAAAAAGTTTTATGAAACGCTTTTGTAGTGCTTATTTTTTCCATTGGGTGCTATTACAAAGATATATTTTCGAACATGTGCATATTAAAACATATATGTAAATGGAATTTTCGTTTAGTTCTGCTTACTGCCCACAATATGCATATATGCACAATATGCTGCAACCTACGAACAAATATACAAACACGCCCATATGCAAACCGTCGCGTTATAATCTAAGCTCTTACAATGAATTTATACATAAATCTCTTTATATACGATTTCTTAATTTTGTATGCACTTATGAGTTTTAAATCTAAAAATTTTATTTACCGATAGTCGTTTTTGAGGACCCTAGATGGAAACTGTATGAAGACTAATGGAAACAAGACAATAATGGCTTTATACAAAAATATGCCTTTGTAAGACGTAATACATAAGTTTAACGGTGATTTAGTGTAATTAAAAATTTATTTGGGTAATTTTGATTAAAAAGTAAACTTACTTACTTACTTAATTGGCGCTTAACCGTCTAAACGGTTATGGCCGTCCAACAAGGCGCGCCAGTCGCTCCTTCGCTCCGCCAACTGGCGCCAATTGGTCACACCAAGGGAGTTTAAATCGTTTTCCACCTGGTCCTTCCAACGGAGTGGGGGCCGCCCTCTACCTCTGCTTCCATAGGCGGGTTCCGATAGAAACAATTTCTTGGCCGGAGCATCATCATTCATTCGCATAACATGGCCTAGCCAGCGCAGCCGCTGCGTTTTAATTCACTGGACTATGTTGATGTCTGCGTATAGCTCGTGCAGCTCATCATTAAATCTTCTTCGGTACTCGCCATCGCCAACGGGTAGAGGTCCATAAATCTTTCGAATAACTTTTCTCTCGAACATTCCCAAAGCCGCTTCATCTGCTGTTGTCATGGTCCAGAAGCCCATATAGCAGGACGGGTACGATAAGTGACTTGTAGAGCATGATTTTCGTTCGCCGAGATAGGACTTTACTTTTCAATTGCCTACCTAGTCCAAAGTAGCATTTATTGGCAAGATTGAGTCTTCGCTGGATTTCAGTGCTGATGTTGTTGCTAGTGTTGATGCTGGTTCCCAAATAAATAAAAAGTAAGCGGGATCGAGTAATTCGGGAAATAATGTGACCGGTAATGGAATTTTTCTTTTTGCACCGTAATATTTTTTATGAGTTATTTGTGATGCATTTTAAAATATGTGAAGCGCTCCACATACAATTAGAGGTTGAATTCTAACCTCGAATAACTATAAAATTTAGACCGTTTCTGACGCTCGTTCATTTACCTATAAGAATGTGTATAACGTAGCTATGGGCTACAGCTACTGTATAATTTTAATAAAAAGTTAAGTCCGGGAAGTGGACCAGGGACCAATCGAATCGAACAAATTCTATTCATGGTTCGATTTGACTGAAATTTCGTATGTAGGTAGCCTTTTGTCTACATAAGTATTTACGACACTTTTGTTCCAGGAAATGGGCCAGGAATCAACTGGGGCTAGGAGAGGGACAGGGGCTGCGGCTTTGACTGTGACTGGGTCTTTTGGGCTGGAACTGGGACTGGGAATTAAGGATGGAGAAGAATTAGAAATAGAGAGAAAAGAAAAGAGTGACGGAGAAAGAGATGGAGTTAGACGAAGATATAACGGGAAAGAACTGACGGAAAAGACGGGAGGGAGAAAGAGACGCAGAGAAAGAGAAAGGCAGAGGGAGGAGTGAATAAAAGGACAAGAAAAAGGGGAGGGAGAGTAAGAAGTAAAAACATCTTAGACCATTGTTGAGAAGTAAAAATATAAAACTGGAGCGCACATTACTTGGACTGGAAAGTTGGCAGGAAAGGAGATTTTATTAGTCAATCAATTGCGCTCCACCTTTTTATTTTTACTTCTCATAAATATTTTTGCAATTTCTGTCAAAATTTGAAAATCAAAGTGCTTAAAATTTTTGTATTTTATATTTATTGTCTCCTTTTCAGTTCTAGTTGGAAAAGAGTACTGCCTTACTATTTACAAGGTGAAAAACTTACTTTTATTAGTTCTAAAAATCGATCTCAAAACTCCAAATTTCCAAATTCTTTTCTAAATATTTCGATCCGTGCGCCATCTAATGGAATTTCTTTTCTTACATTCTCCCCGTATCTTAACCTATCTGTTAAGTTTTACGCTTGTAGCTCAATGAGAACTTACATAAAAATTAATCCCAAAATTCCCTCCGTTCCGTTTGATTTTTCTAAATATCTTAGTCCGTGCGCCCCTAGCGAAACTTTTTGTATTGTGTCATCGGCTGTCATCGACCTCTGAAATAAGTTTGAAATTTCAAGTCTCTAGCTCATCGGGAAGTTACTTAAAAGCTGGTTTGAAAATTCTCAAATTCTTATCTAATTATTTCGATCCGTGCGCCACCTAACTTATTTTTTTCCTTTTGTTGCATTGTCATGGTGTTCTAACCTATGTGTAAAGTTTCACGTTTGTAGCTCAATGGGAAGTTACTTAAATATCGATTGCAAGTTTTTTATGAAAAATGCGGACAAAAAAGGCAGCAGACGAAACCTAAACAGAAAGGACCCTTTTTGATCCAAATGAACCAAAGGAACAAAACCTGGTTGATATCCTCATCAATGTAATGGCGGTCAATCGACTTCCTACCCTAAGTTAAAATTTATTTCCAGTATTTAAAAATACTAATCCTATGACATTTCTCAAAGCTACGGAAATTTTTTTAGTATTTGTCACAAATTTCTGATGTCATCCTCATTTCCATTTTTGAGAATTTATTTAAGAAGAAGACTCAAATATCTTAGTGTCACGATCTAATATTTAGATATTACTTTTTATGGCTCATTATTCAAGAAAGGTAATTTATAAACAAATAAATTCCATCAACTGTTAAAAATAACTTTGCTTTCTTGATCGTAATGTGGGAAGTTGACGCACCACGTACCAAGGTGATATGTATAAGGTAAACCGTGGTTAGTACTGGTCAATAATTAACTCGCAGCGACGATTAAAAGAAAAATTCTTCAACCGAAATTCATATTTCAAAGGCTTTACATAGATATTTTCACACACGTGCATACGGAGAGCATGGATAAGCCAAGTAAAAATTCTTCTATTAATATCAGAACCGAATAATGATATGATAATTCTTTGGGTACAATAAACGAGCAATCCAATATCAAATATTCATTCCTCGTTTATTAATACATTTTAGAGTAATATACGAGCCAATATATACATACGAATGTTACTCCCAGTGTATCAATTATGGGGATATCATAGCTGCTAGTACTCGCTATGGATATCAAAAGGAGCTAAAAATAATACTCCCTATTGCATCCGTTTGGAACTCAAATGGAGTGGTCGCCCGTGAGGACATGCAATGTTAAAAAGGAGCTAAAAATACAAGAGGTTCAGAGCTTCGTGGAGTAATCCCTTGCTCGTAAAAGGGCGATCAAAGATTGGTCCTTGGGTGAGCCTTTTTTTTACTGGGAGCTAGTCAGGCGTCAATTAAGGCAATAGTCTCACACAGTGCTTCATCAATAAGTGTTCTGGAATGAAAAGAAGTATTGGAAAAACTTCGCTCAGACCGAACCATACATCTACACTGGGTTACCGGACATAAAGAGATAGAAGGTAACGAAAAGGCCTACATATGTGTTGGCAAAGACGTCCCAATCCGTTTGGGAGAAATATCAATTAAACAGGAGTTGCATAAAGTTCATCAAGCAGGAAAGGCGTGGACAAAAGCTGCAAAATTTCTAAGATCATATGCAAAGCCTACGATATAAGATTCACAAAGTGGCTCACAACTCTGAAGAGAGAATACTTAAGGCTCACAAGGGCGACACATGCTTAAAAGTTAGGCCTCGTCAGTAGCAGAATGTGTAGGAAGTGCAAGTTGCAAAAAACGGTTGGAAAAGCAGTTGAGCACGTTATTTGGTCTAAATTTGCATCGTCTGACCAGACTGATATGCCTTGACGTTCCAGGACACTGTGCCTACGGCCGATGTCAGAACCGAATAATAATGTGATCATTTTTTGGGCACAATAAACGAGCAGTCTAATATCAAATATTTATGCCGTCGCTGAGACCAGAACATCCAGCAAAGTGGCACCGTCCAAGTCAGAACCTGCACTGAGGCGCAGACTACTGGACGCCATTGGGCGTGAACATTGGGAACACTACGGACTTATTCAGTCTATGTGAGGCCCTCGTGGACCGGCCAGTTCAACCTACGTGCATTGGGTTTTGGTGTCCAGCCAAAATCACCCCGCGTGATGTAATTATCTCTTATACGTGACACTAGCAAGGGTGTGACCGTCCCTTAAAATAGTCTTTCTGGATACACTGCCAAACCATTTCTATGCACCGGGATCCGTTACCCGCCCCGGATTGGGCTCGATACCTTCACGGAACAGGTGTATATAGTTCAGTCCCGCTGCAAGGAGGGAGGATGACAATTTGTGGGAGGGGATGGAACAAATTAAATGGGATTAGACTGATATGACAGCGCTTGGTCGGGAAAAATCCCGAGTCGCTCCGGTACCTAGAACCGGCTGTCTTGGGAAGGGAAGAATCCCGGAAATCCGACCACACTTTCCAGCGGAGCCTGCAACTCTAGCGAGAAAACGAAACCTTATGGGGCTGCACAACCCCAGTAAACCCCAGAAAAGGGGCATAAACCAACGCATCAGACTGCTTGTGGATGAATACCAGCGAGCAAAATGGGAGGAGCACTTAAAGAACTGTAACCTCTCCGCCGGTGTGAGTAAGCTATGCTCTACCGTAAAGCCACTATCGAAACCGACTAAGCACAACGACAAAATATCCATCGCCATCGGAGATAAAGTGCTATCCGATGCGAAAAAATGCGCGACCGCTTTCTGACGATAATATTTAATACATTCTACGGTTAACGAAGCCAGACGGCGGGCGAACAGACGCGCACGCAAGCATAAACACAGCTCGTCCCCTATTAACATCATTGCCAAAGAGGTTAAAGATACCTTCGTTCATGCAAAGCTATCTAAAGCAGTAGACCCAGACGGAATAGTCATGCCGATGTTTAAAAAACTTAGCAAAAAGGGATTTAAATATCTAGCGCATGTCTTCCACCTGACCCTGTCCACCTTCGTCATTCCCCAATAATGATTTTACAGGGTGTTACCGCTACTAAAGCCTGGAGGGTAAAAATACCTTCGTTCATGCAAAGCTATCTAAAGCAGTAGACCCAGACGGAATAGTCATACCGATGTTTAAAAAACTTGGCAAAAAGGGATTTAAATATCTAGCGCATGTCTTCCACCTGACCCTGTCCACCTTCGTCATTCCCCAATAATGATTTTACAGGGTGTTACCGCTACTAAAGCCTAGGAAACCAGCTAACGTAGCAGAATCCTATCGTCCGATATCTCTCCTATCGCCAGTAGCCAAGACACTTGAAGCCATTCAGCTTCCCTATTTTCGAAAACTACATAGCACTACCACCGCGCAAAACACCATCAACACCAATCAGCAGATAAATTGCGGATTGAATCAAAATCCCCACCACAGAACAGCACTCGTAGCGCTAGCCCTATCAAAAGCTTTTTATACAGTCAACCACGACACGTTACTTCAAGACTTGGAAGGGTGTTCCCTTCCACCAAGTCTCCAAAGGAGGACCACAAATTATCTGTCGGCAAGGATCGCTGCAATTCAGGAATGGAACATCAACAACCAGAAGAACTAAAAAAGGGGTACCACAGAGTGGTGTCCTATCCCTGCTTTTGTCTAACTTCTACATATCGCCTACATTCACCACCAGAAGGAGTCACCATTGTATCCTACGCCGATGACTGCACAATAATAGCCAAAGATCCTGGGCAATATATCGCTATGAGCTATGTAATAAAATAAACAGATGAGGAAATACTGCACCTGAGAACACAGTCGTATGAAGAAAAATACCAAACAGGTCCTCAGTGATATCCACAAAAAGGCGTCGGACCTCTATGCCAGGAACTGCTCTGCGAACCCAGTTCTTAAAAAAAATACCATGAACTCGCAGAAGAAGAACGCACTCTCCCTAGGGAGACGCGCGTCACTCTAGCTCAATTTCGACCTGGATACTATAACAGGTTAAACTCTTACATATCCAGAATCAACCCCGACAATCACAATGCATGTCCTGCTTGCAATGTGGCCCCACATGACACAAACGATCTCTTTAATTGCAATGTGGAACCAACGCCTCAAACACCCCTCTCACTCTGATCCCTGTTGAAACTGCAAACTTCCTTGGACTCCCGTTAGTCGCGCCTATTGGATGGCACGAAGCACTGCAACAACAACCGGACGTAGTTATTCTAAAACATAAGTCCTGGCACCTGATTGGGGTTCTTCCATTCGGTCGTCAAACAAATTCTGTTAACACTATAGACACCTTAAGTCTATGCGAGTTCTTTATTGACCACCCTTTAAACCTAACCTAGCCAAGCGTATATATATGTGTATGTGTGTATTTCTATTTTTATGAAAACCTAGGTAAATTTGAGTCCGCTCGCATTATTTTTCAATGATTTTTATAAACATTGAAAGTCAGGTCACGATTTTTTCCCGCATCAGATTATTATCTGGCGCCACGGATAAAATTTGGAAGACGTGTAAACCCTGTTAAAAATTGTGCGACTAATCTCTAGAAGGTGTCGTCCCGGCTACCCCATTTCCGAATATAATTGGATATTAATTAGTCCCGAAATAATGTATTCACATTTGAGGAGCTCCATATCAAAACGCAATGATTACAAACGAACAGTTTCGAGAAAATGTAACAAATACAAATTTTTATACTCAGATGAGCAGAGCTCAAAGAGTATATTAACTTTGTTCGCATAACTGTAATCCGTAACGGCATAAACTAATCGAGTTAGATATAGACTTCTATATATCAAAATGATCTGGGTGAAAAAAGAAATTTATTTAGCCATGTCTGTCCGTCCTTCCGTCCGTAAACATGATAACTTGAGTAAATTTTGAGGTATCTTGATGAAATTTTGTATGTAGGTCCCAGGGCTCTCGTCTCAGATCGCTATTTAAAATGAACGAAATCGGACTATAACCACGCCCACTTTTTCGATACCGAATATTTCGAAAAACTGAAAAAGTGCGATAATTTATTACCAAAGACGGATATAGCAATGAAACTTGGTAGGTGGGTTGACCTTATGACCTAGAATAGAAAACTGGTAAAATTTTGGAGAAAGGGGGTGGCACCGCCCACTTTTGAAAGAAGATAATTTGAAAGTTTTGCAAGCTGTAATTTGGCAGTCGTTGAGGATATCATGATGAAATTTGGCAAGAGCGTTACTCCTATTCCTATATGTGTGCTAAATAAAACTTAGCAAAATCGGATGACGAACACGCCCACTTTTTAAGCAAATTTTTTTTAAAGTCAAATTTTAACAAAAAATTTAATATCTTTACAGTATATAAGTAAATTATGTCAACATTCAACTCCAGTAATAATATGGTGCAACAAAATAAAAAAATAAAAGAAAATTTCGAAATGGGCGTGGCTCCGCCCTTCTTAATTTAATTTGTCTAGAATACTTTTAATGCCATAAGTCGAACAAAAATTTACCAATTCTTGTGAAATTTGGTAGGCACAGATTCTATGACGATAACTGCTTTCTGTGAAAATGGGCGAAATCGGTTGAAGCCACGCCCAGTTTTTATACACAGTCGACCGTCTGTCCATCCGTTCGGCCGTTAACTCGATAACTTGAGCAAAAATCGAATATCTTTACTAAACTTAGTTCACGTACTTATCTGAACTCACTTTATCTTGGTATAAAAAATGGCCGAAATTCGACTATGACCACGCCCACTTTTTAGATATCGAAAATTACGAAAAATGAAAAAAATGTCATAATTATATACCAAATATGAAAAAAGGGATGAAACATTGTAATTGGATTGGTTTATTGACGCAAAATATAACTTTAGAAAAAACTTTGTAAAATGGGTGTGACACCTTCCATATTAAGTATAATAAAATGAAAAAGTTCTGTAGGGCGAAATCAAAAGCCCTTGGAATCTTGGCAGGAATACTGTTCGTGGTATTACATATATAAATAAATTAGCGGTACCGGACAGATGATGTTCTGGGTCACCCTGGTCCACATTTTGGTCGATATATCGAAAACGCCTTCACATATACAACTAAGGGCCACTCCCTTTTAAACCCCTCATTAATACCTTTAATTTGATACCCATACCGTACAAACACATTCTAGAGTCACCCCTGGTCCACCTTTATGGCGATATATCGAAAAGGCGTCCACCTATAGAACTAAGGCCCACTCCCTTTAAAAATACTCATTAACACCTTTCATTTGATACCCATATCGTACATACAAATTCTAGAGTCACCCCTGGTCCACCTTTATGGCGATATCTCGAAAAGGCGTCCAGCTATAGAACTATGGCCCACTCCCTTTTAAAATACTCTTTAATACCTTCCATTTGATACCCACGTCATACAAACACATTCCAGGGTTTCCCTAGGTTCATTTTCCTACCTGGTGATTTTCCCTTATTTTGTCCCCAAAGTTCCCACCTGAGTATGTAATGTTCGGTTACACCTTCCTTACTTGTTAATTTGAATTTTAAGAAAGTTAGACTAATTAAATTTTACTTTTCCCTTGCTACTTTGCAGGCATTGCAAAGGATAAAATGATTATACCAAAATCCGAAAACAAAATTTATGTGCATTTATTGCGTTTTGATATGGAACTCCTCATTTCCGGTACAATTAGGGAATCTTTTGTTTTAATCTGCTTGAAAGTACGGGAAATCTTACCCTATCAAATAATGGTTTTTAGTTATTAGATAGATAGATAGATGTAAGGCGCGATACCTTCGGAAGAGATCTAAGGCCGAGCTTCTCTTCCAATTTGCGTCGTGCTCCTCTTGATTTTCCCTACAAATTGGCCGGACGGGACCTACATGTTTTATGCCGACTCCGAACGGCATCTGCAAGGCAGATGAGTTTTCACTGAGAGCTTTTCATGGTAGAAATACACTTGGAGCGCTTGCCAAACACTGTCGAGGGGCGACGCCGCTTAGAAAAATTTTCTCCTAATTGAAAAACCTATTTCTAAAATTTTGATGTTGCTTTGCCCGGGGTGTGAACCCAAGGCTTACGGTGTGGTAGGCGGAGCACGCTACCATCACACCACCGTGGACGCTAGTTTTTAGTTATTAGTTTATATACAATTGGGCAAATCACAAGACTGTCGTATTCGTTGTAAAATCTTATGTTTTTAGTTGTTCCCATGGCTTCCATTGTATATTGGTTGATTGTCACAAAAAACCCCCTTCAAGCCAATATTACCTTTTCCAGGAAAAATGTGTCCATTTGCGGCCATGCAACTAAGTTCTGCCGAAAAAGCATCCCGTTACACAACAGAGTGTTGGCTCTGCAAAAAGTAGCACACAATCCATTTGTGTCCCATATTTTGATCCAAAAAACCCGAGGAGCGCCTCTCTGAAGCAATACGAGGAAAGTACTGCCGAAACTGTTTAGCTATGAACCATCGGTAGGACGGTGCGGCGGAAAGCATCACTCAAATCTCCATCAGTTTCTCTTAAAACCCTTCTGTAATTTCAGACTTGTATTGCCACAATCAAGGGATGCGGCCAACCTTTTTAACTGGGAGGCATCACACTCGCTTCCCAAGGCAGCCGGTTCATTTAATTTGTTGCGCCCCTTCCACAAATTGTCATCCTCCCAGTAGAACCGGTCCAGAGAAATGGCTTTGCTGCGTTTGTCGGGAAAGAATCTTTTCTCGCATTTAAAACCCACCACTCAGTGCAATATATTCTATTTGATCCCAACATCGGCTGTAGGGACAGTGTCCTGGAATGTTATGGCATATCAGTCCTGTCAGGCGATGGAAATTTAGAAATCATCAATATTTACATCCCCCCTGTAGCTCTGTGAAGTTGGCACCTACTTGGGCGAGAAATTAAAAAAAACCATATCTCATGCGTTTGTCCACCGTTTGTCCACGTTTGTCCAGGAAAATTTTCCTTTGGCCACCTTTTGTTAAAAAGTTATAGCAAACATTTTTTTTTTTTTCGAAAACTCCAAAATTTTTTTTTCGCTTTATTGTGCTAAATCGTATTTCCGTCTTTTGCCCATCATTTGTCCATATTTGTCCAGGAAAAAATTTTGTTTGTCCACCTTTTGTTAAAAACTTTTTTCAAAAAAACAAAATCGTGTGAGAAGTTGGCACCTCCATTTGCGAGTAATTAAAAAAACCAAATGCCATTCGTTTGTCCACGTTTGTCCAGGAAAATGTTTCGTTTGTCCACCTTTGGTTAAAAAGTTATAACATAAATATTTTTTTTTTGTCGAAAAAACCCCTAAATTTGTTTGTGTCTCCCTAAGATTCTTTACACATCGCTGGTCCGTCCAATACTCGAGTATTGCTCATGCGTTTGGTGCCCTGTTTCTCAAAATCATATAAAGCGTCTTGAATCAGTTCAAAAGCAATTTTTGATATTCGCATCACGTGGCCTTAACTAGGACTCAAGTATCCACCTTCCACCATACAGAAATAGACTTCTTCTTATTAGCTTACCCACTCTGGAAAACCGGAGAATAGTACTGGGGGTATTGTTCATCCATAAGCACATTATTCGAGAAATTGATTCTGCTGAGCTTCTCAGCCGATTGTTTTTTGTAGTTCCTCCTAGGATTCCTTTTTATTTACCCCTTTGTCGTCGAAACTTTGCTAAAAATAATCCTCTGCTTATCTGGCGCTCGCACACAATGACTTGTATAGCAGTATCAGTCTTGAATGTACTTTTGCCACTATACGTAATGCAATAATCGCCTATCTAAACTAAGAGATACAAGCTAATTTATTTTTTAAAAGCTGGAATTATTATTTCTTCCGTAGAAAACAGGCACGATATCGTATAAGGATGGATTGGATAAATCGGTACTTCAACCGGTTCGCGCGTTCCCCCTACTGGGCATCCGGCTCCTTTCTGAGCACCTCGCGTGAGCTCCCTTCTGAGCTCCTCACGATGACCCGCCACTGGGGACACTTATATTAATCTTATATATACTATATATATTGTTACGAATATTTGCAACACTAAGGGGTACTGCCATCTCTAAGCCGATGCTAAGCAGTGACTGTACGCACATCAATAATTCAATCATTATGTCTACACATACCTATGTACGTACACGCAGCAGAGAAGAGATGCCCAAACACATGCAGACATCTTATTGAGATGCTCCTAAATGTAGTCAATTATAATTGTGGAAGTGTCGCTCACACATACAAGCGCATGGGGTGTGAGAAAAGCTATACAAATTATACATCTGTAGTCGTAGCTGAGAAACCAACTAGTAAATTCTGGAATGGAAAAGCCTAGAAGTATGCAACTAGGAAATCAAAGCGTATAAAAATGCGAGAACAGTAGAGGCGAGAATTCAGTTTCATTTGAGCTATCAATCAGTTTGGTTATTAAGCCAGCTAGTAGCAAAGTATAAGTGTTATTGTGAAGTACTTTAATAAAGGCCATTTTTCCATTATACAATATTGGAGTCATTTATTCAACAGTTTAGTGATACGAACTTAGCAAAAGGGCAAATAAGGGGATTTGCAAGTAAACTCGTTACAATTGGTGTCAGAAGAGGAATTGTTGAATAAATTCCAGAGGACAACAAGGACATGGCAAAGTTCAGTGAATTGAAGATCCAGCAACTGAAGAAGGAGTTGGAGAGCCGTGGATTGAATACAAGCGGCGTTAAACTCGAACTTCAGGCACGGCTACGAGAGGAAATGGAAGCAGAAAGAATTGATGTGGACGAGTATGTCTTTTATGCTGATGGGGACGAGACAACAACAAAAATTGAAGAGAAAAACGAAACACCGCAGACAGTTACGAGCACAGACTTGAACATGATTTTGGCTGCAATATCTGCTCAAACATCGGCAATGTCATTCTCTAGAAGAACAGAAAACGTATATGTCATCACAGATGGAATCACAGGAGACACGTATATCCGAAATGTCGTCACAAATAACATCCAGGATTGAAACAGAGGAGGCACGTATATCCGAAAAGTTGTCACAAATAGCATCCAGGATTGAAGCACCCAACGCCTCTAACACCCCTTTCCTTATGGTCCACCCCTGTTGAAACGGCAAGTTTCCTTGGACTCCCGTTAGAGGATATTGATGACAATCTGTGATCGGTCGCGGCTATTAGGTGGGGCGAGCATTGCTACAACAACAACAACAACAGGATTGAAGCACAGGAGGCACGTCCGAAATGTCGGGACAAATTTCAGCACAGGTATCATCGCAGATCTCTGTACAACTAGAAGCCCGTATGGACGAAAAAATAATGCAATTTGAGAACAAAATCGAGGCTGAGGTAGATGCTTTAAAAGGGCGTATACAGGAGCTGCAACTAAATCGTCCAGTTATTTCAGCAAGCAATACGAAGGTAAAAACACCATCCTTTGACGGTTCTGTTCCTTTCCAGGTCTTTAAGCTACAGTTTGAGAAGACCGCAGCAGTGAACAACTGGAATGTGGAAGATAAAGTTACCGCACTCTTCGTAGCATTGAAAGGACCAGCTGCCGAAATCTCACAGACTATTCCAGAGTACGAACGGAACAGTTATGACGCATTGACGGCTGCTGTAGAACGGCGATACGGAAGCGAACACAGGAAACAGATATTTCAAATAGAATTGCAAAACCGTTACCAAAAAGCTAATGAGACTTTGTAAGAGTTTGCTTCGGATGTTGAAAGGTTGGCTCATTTGGCAAATGCGGACGCACCCGTGGAATACACTGAAAGGGTAAAAATCCAGAGCTTCATAAATGGCATACGAGATGTGGAAACGAAGCGGGCTACATATGCGAATCCAAAACTAACATTTGCTGAAACGGTATCCCACGCACTGACTCAGGAAACAGCGTCATTTTTGAGTAAGCCCGCATACAAAGCTCATCGCGTGGAAGTGGAAAGGCCAGACTGGGTAAACACAATTTTGGAAGCATTAAAAGGAACGCAGCAGAAAAACGATGGTGCCGTCAAATGCTTTAAGTGTGGGAAGCCAGGCCACATTGCACGTTATTGCAGTACCAATCCTAACAATTCCAGCAATGTGGGTGGCCGTAAAAGTAGAGCTGAAGGTGACGAGCAAATCTCCAAATCCACTCAATCGTTAAACTAAAGCGAGTCAGCCGCAAGGGCGACAGCTGACTCCCTCAATTGAATTCCCCATAATCTCTATCTCGCAAATTGGAAGAAGGTCAAGCAATCTTACTGTCGGAGGACATGTGGATGGAAATGAACGTTCACTGACTGTAGATACGGGTGCATCCCATTCCATCATTCGATCAGATTTAGTCAACAAGAAGATAAGACCATTGCTTGGAGCAAGATTACGTACAGCCACGGGAGAGGACACCCAGGTAATTGGAGAAGTAGAATGTGAAGTAGCAATTGGGAACGTCACGGTACAACACAATTTTATAGTGGCAGGTATTGTAGATGAAATCATAATTGGAGTGGACTTCTTAATCAACCAAGGCACCAAGATCGATATGCAAAGCAAGACGATGCGATATAAGAACATGGATGTGCCACTTAATTTCGGCTACGAGAGAGGCTACAGCAGTAAACGAGTGCTGGTGGAAGAGAGTCAGCAAATACCACCAAAATCAGAAGCAGTCATCTGGGCAAAGGTTGATGGAGATTGTAGGACAAACAAATTGTGGGTTGCCGAAGCAGCAAATAAATCAGCACTGAACATACTAGTAGGAAAAACCCTGGCTATGACAAAACAAGATGGACGTATTCCGGTAAGAGTACTCAATGAGTTCAAGTCACCACTCAAACTAACCAAAGGAGCTATTTTGGGAAGATGCTAAGAGGCTGAAGTAGTTATTAACTGTGAACAGCTCCAGGAACACGTTTCATCTAGTAATACTGATTTTCAAATGACATCACGGCATGGACGGAGGGGCTAGAGGAAGCCTATCAGAGTTAGGCAAAACAACTGCTCCTAAAGTACGCGAACATATTTGACCAGGATGGTTCCAAACCAGGCCGCACCAATGTTGTGAAACATCAAATTGACACGGAAGATGCGAGGCCGATCCGTCAAGCTCCACGTAGTGTTCCACTGGCGAAGCGGGATGTTGTGAGTCAAATCATACAAGAAATGAGCAACAGCGGCGTCATCGAACAATCAGCTAGTCCATGGAGCTCACCGGTAGTACTTGTAAAGAAGAAGGATGGAAAAATGAGGTTTTGCGTGGACTTCCGGAAGTTGAATGACGTTACGAAAAAGGATAGCCAACCATTGCCAAGAATTGACGACACTCTGGACTCGCTATCTGGTACGAAATGGTTTTCCACACTGGACTTGAAAAGCGGCTATTGGCAAGTTAAGGTGAAGGAGGAAGATAAAGAGAAAACATCCTTCAGTGTCGGTGATGGTCTGTGGCAATTTACAGTGATGCCTTTTGGACTTTGTAATGCACCAGCTACTTTTGAGAGACTCATGGACCAGGTACTGAAAGGACTACATTGGAAAACATGCTTGGTGTACCTGGACGACATCATCGTATTGGGCAAGAACTTTTATGAACATCTTAAGAACTTGGAGGAAGTTTTCCAGAGAATAGCTGGCGCTGGTCTGAAGTTAAGTCCCAAAAAGTGTGCGCTGTTTAAAAAGGAAGTCAATTATTTGGGTCACAAGGTAACGACAGAGGGCATCTGCACTGCGAACGAAAAAATAGAGGCACTGCACCAATGTTAGCATATCCCATTCCAGGAGCAACATTTATTCTAGATACAGAAGCGAGTGGATATGCTATAGGAGGCGTTTTATCACAACTGGTCGATGGACAGGAGGAGGTAGTTGCATATTACAGCCGTTCGATTCGAAAACCAGAGAGGAACTACTGTGTTACGCGGAGAGAGCTGTTGGCATTGGTAGAGTGCATTAAACATTTTCACAAATACCTCTACGGCCAGCGATTCCGTGTCAGGACAGATCACGCCGCGTTGAAATGGCTTCTGCAGTTCCGTAATCCGGAAGGACAATTGGCACGGTGGATCGAGCGACTACAAAGCTATGACTTTTCCATTGAGCATCGAAAAGGTAGTACCCATGGAAATGCCGATGCAATGTCACGAAGACCATGTAGTTTGGAATGCAAGCACTGTTCAAAGGCCGAGGCTAAAGAAGACATTATAGATGCCCGGCTAATGACTATAACGTGTACGGATGCATGGGATAAGGAACAACTAAGAAAGTATCAGCTAGAAGATACAGATCTGTCACATGTTATGCAAGGGCTCGAACGAAATGAAAGACCAAGCAGAGAGGAGATGTCAGCAGAGAGTCCCACTGCGAAGTCATATTGGGCACAGTGGAACAGTTTAGAATTGATATCCGGTTGCTTGCATCGAGTATGGGAGAGTGAGGATGGTCAGTGCAAGAAGAAACTGATAGTTGTTCCCAGAAAGAGGATTCCTGACGTGCTCAGCGAACTGCATAATGGTCCAAGTGGAGGTCATCTTGGAATCACGAAGACACTCGAGAAAATTAAGCAGAGATTCTATTGGGTTGGTTGCCGTCAGTCGGTCACCGAGTGGATTGCCAACTGCGAGGTATGCAACAGAGCAAAAGGGCCCAAAACCCGAAGTCATGGCCAGACGAAGCAGTATATTTCAGGTGCACCATTGGAAAGGATCGCCATGGATGTCGCAGGTCCATTTCCTACTAGCAACGGCGGAAGCCAATATGTACTGGTGGTTATGGATTATTTCAGTAAATGGCCAGAGGTATACCCAATCCCAAACCAAGAAGCAGAAAGAGTAGCAGAAGTGGTTAAAAACGAATGGGTTGCAAGGTATGGTGTACCAGTGGAGTTACATTCTGACCAAGGCAGGAATTTTGAATCAGCTGTGTTCCAAGAAATGTGCAAGAAGTTGGGAATTAGAAAAACACGGACAACTACATTGCCTCCTCAGTCCGATGGTATGGTGGAACGTTTCAATAGAACATTGGAGGAGCATTTAAGGAAAGTAGTAGACAAGTACCATAAGGACTGGGATACACACATATCATTATTCTTGATGGCCTACCGATTGGCAGTACATGACACAATGGGCCAAACTCCCGCAAAGGTAATTTTTGGCAATGATCTTCGACTGCCAGCTGATTTGAAGTATGGGATAGATGCCGATGCGGAGAGGAATGTCAAGAAATCCACTGGTGTCTTGGAAGAAGAGCTGAGAGAGATACACGATCTGGTAAGGCAACGAGCAAAGATTATGAGTGACAAGATGAAAGCGAGGTACGATAAAGCAATTAATTCGGAAGGGTTTCAGGAAGGAGATTTGGTGCTGCTATACAACCCACAACGAAAAAAAGGTTTGTTCCCGAAATTGCAGTGTTCCCAGTTACATACAAAGTTGTAAAACGGATCAACGATGTAATGTACCGCATACAAACCATTGGCAAACCACGAACCAAAATGAAAGTGGTTCACTTGGAGAGGCTAGCAGCGGTTAGATCGAGAGATTTGTCTGATCGGGACGATCAGACTTAGGTGGAGGGCAGTGTTACGAATATTTGCAACACAAAGAGGTACTGCCATCTCTAAGCCGATGCTAAGCAGTGACTGTACGCACATCAATAATTCAATCATTATGTCTACACACATGTACGTACACGCAGCGGATATGAGATGCCCAAACACATGCAGACATCTTATTGACATGCTCCTAAATGTAGGCAATTATAATTGTGGAAGTGTCGCTCACACATACAAGCGCATGGGGTGTGAGAGAAGCTATACAAATTATACATCTGTAGTCGTAGCTGAGAAACCAACTAGTAAGTTCTGGAATGGAAAAGCCTAGAAGTATGCACCTAGGAAATCAAAGAGTATAAAAATGCGAGAACAGTAGAGGCGAGAATACAGTTTCATTTGAGCTACCAATCAGTTTGGTTATTAAACCAGCTAGTAGCAAAGTATAAGTGTTATTGTGAAGTACTTTAATAAAGGCCATTTTTCCATTATACAATATTGGAGTCATTTATTCAACAGTTTAGTGATACGAACTTAGCAAAAGGGAAAATAAGAGGATTTGCAAGTAAATTCGTTACAATATATTATACGTTAAATTTTTGGCAGTCGACCGCTTTGTTTTTGAGTCGACTATAATTTTAAATATATAAATAAACTAGCAGACCCGTCAGACGTTGTTCTGCCCTAAATTTGGTCTATCTACATATATTTTAATAAACTTTTTCCGTCTAACTCTTCCCCCCCCCCCCCCCCCCCTGACTTTTTCTTAATCCTATTATTCACTCCTCCCTCCGTCTTTTCGCTTCATCTATCTCTGTCTTCGTCTCACTCTATCTCTTTCTCAGTCTCCTTCTCCTTCCATCTTTTCTCTTCTCTCAAGTTTTTCCCATTCTTCTTCATACCTTATTGCCAGGCAAATCGAATAGGACGTACATATGTAAATAGTTATGTGGGTATTATTAATTCATGTCTTTATTTCGGTTTCGCATGCATATTTATCAGTTTTGCCAGGTTGATGCGACTAACTCGAATATCACAATGAAAATTACTTTAAAGCTCTCAGCAACAGCTTCCATTTGATATCCCTATTACACACACATTCTAGGGGTATCCGGGTCCCGGTTTTGGGCTATATCTCGATACCCTAGTCACCCAGCGGCATAAAACTTACTCTGTACTAAAGCACTCATCAACAGCTTCAATCCGATACGCATAATGTAAAAACGCATTCTAGGTGTATCCGGGTCCATGTTTTGGCCTATATCTCGATACCCTAGTCACCCAGCGGCATAAAACTTACTCTGTACAAAGCACACATCAACAGCTTCAATTTGATATCCATAATGTAAAAACACATCCTAGTGTTACCGTGATCCACGTTTTGGCCTATATCTCGAGACCCTTCAAAAATAGGTATGAAAACTACCCTGTACTAAAGCACTCATCAACAGCTTTCATTTGTTATCCATATTCTATAAACACATTCTGGGGGTACCCTCGTCCACGTTTTCGCTTATATCTCGAGACCCTAGTTACCCGCGGGTACGAAAAATACCCCGTATCAAAGTACTTATGAACAGCTTCCATTTGATACCCATATTGTACAAACATATCCCAGGATTACCCAGGTCCACGTTTTGATCTCAAGACCCTAGCCAGAATGGGATAAAAATTATCCTATGTCTGTCTCCTGGTTCTAAGCTACTCCTCCACCAATTTTCAGCGAAATATGTTCATCCGTTCCTTCCTCTTCAATCACTCTTTATCTATTAAAAAAGCGCATCAAAATCCGTTGCGTATTTTTAAAGGTTTAAGCATTCAAAGGGACATAGGGACAGAAAACCCGACTTTGTTTTATACTATGTAGTGATATACATCCATACATACCTATAAACCTACGCCCGAAGTTAAATAACGCAGCGAATGCTATATATGTACGTATGTATGTGTCGCATCATGCCTCACTCAAAAGCAATTAGCGCGCACAGTTTATAACGAACAACCAAACAAACACATTTTTTGGTAAAAATGTTAGTTTTGTTTAAACAATTTTGCTGATATAACAAAAGGAATGAAGTATTTTTTTTGATGCAGATCGAAGGTAAATATTTCAAAGTTTTACTGGAAAGTTGAATTTTTTAAATCCATAAATCCGTTTATGAGTCCATTTTCCCTTCTTTGTATTTGAGTTTTCGCATAAATAAGCTCCTTTCGTAAATTTGATACGAGTTTATAAAATTGTGAGGTACTTTTACCTACAATGACCTTTAGTCTACGATGCCACGCTTCGACACTGTTTTGCGTTCTAGGAAAGGTTTCTGTTTCCGATGTCGTGTGATCATGTACTGACCAAAACTCAGGAGAATATTTCGGATTAGAGTTATTACCAGTAATATAATTTTTGTCAAACCAAGTTAGGATATTTTTAACGTCGTCATCAACACAGGAAGTAAATAAAGTCTTGAAATAACTCTCTATTTCGCTTGGTGGTACAAAATCATGCGAACTTGCAATGCAAAATTTTCGGAATTACCGTATTTCCTAACCAGTCTATATATAAAATAAAAGATACTATTAGTGTTACCCAAAAAAATTAAATAGTCGATAGTTACCTTTCTTTTTGGACTTTTCGCCATATAATTTGTCCAAAATGGAACAAGCATCCGCGTAAATCAGTAGTTGGAAAGTATTCTTTAATTGCTGATATAATACCCATTTCGAAATCGCAGACTATGCGGGAAGGACATAAATTTAATTCATAGTTAACTGCAACCACTAACAACTCTAAAAACGGAAAGATAAATAGTCAACGTTTTTTTTGCTCATCAGGCAAAAAACGAGAGGTACTATTTCGCCATGTATTCTCCCATGTATCGAAAAAAGTTGTGTCATAACCTGAGGAACAACATGAAAGGTGCCATCAATAGCCCAGCAGCTGCTTCTGCTAAGCAGTTCCAATGACGATTTTGTTCCAAACATTATAAAAAATCCATCATCTACGCACTTCTCCGACAAAACAAAAAGCTCGCGATATTGTTTTTTTAATTACTCGTCCTAGTAGGTGCCAACTTCACAGAGCTCCCTCCTGTCACCTGTTGCCCCATTGGATACTGCCCTCAGAGCACCACTTACTGGCGAAAATCGCGTTATCCTAGGCGATTTCAATTCCCACCACGATTTGTGGGATTCTGATCTACAGACGGACAGCAGGGGCGAGATGTTGGCGGACCAAATTGAAGAAACGAAGTTCTGCACGATAAACGGAGACGCCCCCACACGTATGGTAGGACGCTGTCACAGTTCGCCAGACATTCAATCGTGAGCGCAGGACTCGTTAACTGCGTCAACTGGCAGCCGATGGTAATATTGGCATCCGACCACCTACTATGCCCTTTTCGTTCGAGCGATCTTTACTATTGAAAAACACATTTTCATCAATTTCAAAAAAGGAACGTGGGTAGATATAGCGAGAGAACGTGACCTTATAAGACAGCAAGACCCCGGCGACCCTGACCCGTCCCCCAGCGGGTTAGGGTGTCCCCGCGGTAGGTATGTCCGTCGTAAGAGGCGACTAAAATACCTGATTCAAGGGGTTGTGTAGCGCAACCCTTTCAGGTTGCCAGCGCAATATATAGCTTCTCCAAACCCAATTGTCAACCTCACCTATCCGTGGCGAATTGTGTTTCATTAACAGCCGAGGCTCTGGCGACCCTGAAATCCTCATGGATCTAGGGGGTGGAAGGGCAGTATGGCCAAGAAGGCCGCATGTGATCATTACAAACCGTTCCCGAGATGGTCGGGCATGTTACCGGAACGTACCGGTAATGCATCCGGCAAAGGACCATCAACATCGATAACACTCCCCAAGGCCTTCGCGGAGTGTCCTTATCGCTACAACAACATCAACAACAACCCCGGCGACCGTCAAATAAACCAACGCAACAGATTGCTTGTGGTTGAACACAGGCGGGCTAAAGGGGAGGAGTACTTCAAGAATTTTAACCTCTCTGTCGGTGTAGGTAAACTATGGTTCACCGTAAAGTCCCTATCGAACCCAACTAAGCACAATGACAAAATATCCATTGCCCCCGGCAATAAAGTGCTGTCGGATGCGAAAAAATGAGCAAGCGCTTTCTGCCCACAATATTATTTACATTTACTTAATCTAGCCCCAGGCTTCATATTAAAAATGAAACATCTTAAAAGTTTTAGCTGTGCAAAAATATTTAATGAGGTACTAGAAAGAGTGTTGTTAATGAAGTTCATGGTGTTCTGTTAGTAAAAATACAGAACATTATTCCAGCAAGGTGTGCAGGAATGAAGGATGGGGAATTGGATAAGACCATTCAGATCTTCGAAAAATAGTGGCCGAATGAAGTCACTAATTCGACTCAAGAGTTTAAGTCAGAGTTGAAGATGTGGAGAAGGTAATATTCCTTAATACTTTCGAACGTGAAAAATTGTGACCAGTTACTTATTATAGGTTCTATTCAAACATACCTGCAGAAAACGGACCGAAAACCTTTATTGAAGCTCTGGACGTTTGTGAGATGCAGTATAGGTGCTACACTGCCAGTTACAGTAGCTTTAAACGAACGTTCATTCTATACTTTACGGAGAGTAAAAACCTATTTACGTAATAAAACTGGAGAAGAACGTTTGAATGGATTAGTACTGTGGAATATTCACAGAGATATCGAAGTTACTCATGACCAGATAGGTATTCTGGCAAGAAAAAGAAGGAAAATTTATATTACTCTATAGGTTATGTATGTAAATTGATCTGGCGTTATCTCGTCATCGTTTATAGAAATGAACACCATTACTCCACAATTATTGTAATGATAGAAGTATAACAATGACAGTATGTCCGTAACGTTATATATATCAACGTCTTTCAGTCGACAATTTATGAAGACATCTATATATATAAAAATCACGTGTCACATTGTTTGTCCGCGATGGACTCGTAAAATACTGAACCGATTTTAAATTTGTTTTGCACCCGTGTGTAGTTTGATCTAACTTGAAATATAGGATAGGTTATATCTCAGTTTATAGTCGCAATATTATTTTATTGGATTTTTTTTTATATGTTTATCCCTAATAATAAAATGTTACGTATACGCACCGGCACTCATATTTTCAGGTGGTTCGGATATACTTCCGTGTAATTGGTTGGTGTTTAATTAAACAACGAGCTTATCAATAAAAAAATATTATAGCGAATGATATCAAGTATATCACATCACCAGGCCCGGCGAGAGGGGGGATTACTCTCGGACCTGGGCTCTCTGAGGGGGCCCGCAATTTAGAAGTACTAAGATTTTTTTTTTAATTCAGGAGGGTCTTTAGTTGTTCCATGTGCAATTTTTAAGCCGAATTTCAAAAGCAACGAATATCTGCATTTCGTTTTAATATTATAGTGAAGTGTGAAAAATAAAAATCTATATATATAAAAAGAAAGGCTAAAATGTGTGTTAGTTGGTCGCCGGTGTTTGAAGAGATACGTCGGTCGATTTTGTTCAAACGTGGACCCGGGTACCCCTAGAATTTGTTTATATAATATGGATATCAAATGAGAGCTATTGATGAGTGCTTTAGTACAGAGTAATATATTATACCGCTTGGTGAGATATAGGCCAAAACTGGGGCCCGGATACCCCTAGAATGTGAGGGTAATATGGATATCAAATGAAAGCTATTGCTGAGAGGTCTAAAGGATTTTTCATTGTGATATTCGATTTAGTCGCATCAACCTGGCAAAACTGATAAATATGCATGCAAAGCCGAAATAGTGACATGAATTAATAATACCCACATACCTATTTACATACGTCCTATTCGATTTGCCTGAAATTTGGTATATAAATTTGCCTATATTAATATGTACGATCCTTTTTTCCGGGAAGTAGACCAGAGACGGACTGGGATTAGGACTAGGACTGGGACTGAGACTCGTAGTGGGACTGGAACAAAATACATACCACCCTCTGGGATAGGTAATAAGGGATGAATAAGAATGAGTAGAACGTGAGAGAAGAGAAAAGAGAGACGGAGAAGGAGCCTGAGAAAGAAATAGAATGAGACGAATATGGAGATAGATGAAGCGAAAAAGACGGAGGGAGGAGTGGATAAAAGGATTAGGAAAAAGTGAAGAGGGGTGGGGGAGGGCAGAGTTAGATGGAAAAAGCTTATTAAAATGTATGCAGATAGGCGAAATTTAGGGCAGAACAACGTCTGCCGGGTCTGCTAGTTCCAAATATATAATAATTGTATTGTCTACTGTGTGTATACCTATATGAGTGAGTTTTTGTTATTCATAACTCCGATTATTACCTTTCCATTTTTTTGTGAAGGTTCTATTGGAGATTTAAATATGGAACCCCCTCCGCCCCCCAAACATTTTTTTTCCTGGATCCGCCCCTGATACATACCATAAATACGATCGATCTCTTTGATATTTTCAGACAACAACATACGTAAGCATTTGTTGAAATTTGAAGCTTTACGAAAAGTTTCTTATCTGAACAATCGGTTGTGGGGATTACTACGGATCTCATCCATTTTTTCAGACAACAATATGTGCACTATACGAAAGCATGTGGTGAAGTTAGAAGCTTTAATCTGATAAATTGAGGAATATATGACAAAAATCCTCTTTTCTCAAAAATCTGTTGAATGGGGGATATATGCTATAGTGGTCCGATCCGGCCGGTTCCGACAAAAGTCTAATTGGACACCTAAATATATCCGCTCACCTAATTTTATCAAGATATCTCAAAAATTGAGGGACTAGTCTGCATACAAACAGACAGACGGACAGGCGGACATTGCTAAATAAACTCAGCTCTTCATCCTGATCATTTCGGTATACTTATTGGTGGGTCTATCTCTTCTCCTTTAAGGACTTACACTGTTCAGATCCGTGACAAACTTAATATACCATATAATTTTCATCAAAGGTATATCTATCTAATTGTTCGTAATAAACATGTAATTAGCAAAATATGTCCCATGATAATGAAAGGACTTAGTGATTTTTAAAGTACTCAGAACATATTTTTTTGAAATATTATTTTCCCATTTTAAAAATAGATGTCAAAAAAGATGGAGATAGAACTTTTAAGGTGGGTTTCGTCGAAGGCTGGGGTAGCATTCAGTCAATCCAGAGTCGAGCAGGCACCTGATACCTCTCTAAATAAATACATTTTGCTTTGTTGGTGGTATTTGGTTCGGACGTACACATACACAGCGGAGAATTGAATCCAGTTCGAATGGTGGAGGAGGGGAATTGTAACCAACCGCTGATTGATGGATTGATGGAAGGGGTGACAGGCGTAGGATCGTTCAGCTGCCAGTAGAATCGGCTGATCGATTTCAAAGCCACGGCTGGTTGCTGAAATCTATGTCCGCAGAGTCGTAGATGATGAATCGGTGGACTGGTGGATAGGATTGGTTAATCGGTGAAGTGTATTGGTAAGTCAGCGATGCGTGTATGACGAATCGGTTGATCGATTTCCGAGTAGTCGGTTGTTGGTCGTAGATGCCAAATCGGTAGATTGGTGGATACCGGTGGATCGTTTTCCGAGCAACTAAAAACTGGTAAACCCGATATCTAGAAAGTTGCTGGAGACGGACAGGTGGATCGATTTTCAAGCAAACGATGGTTGGTGCGGAGATCTGCCCCGTAAGTGCGGAAGCTGTTGACGCACTTGTATCTGGGAGAAGGAAGGGGTAAGAACTAGGTTCATTCACGCCAAATCTCCGGACATAAAAAGTATTGCATGACCGAGGTCACCACTGATCAAAGTGACTTGCCTATGCAATATAAGGGAATTACATCTGTTCACGCAAAGTGTTTACGGTACAGACTTCGATTACTGTACGCCGCGCCTTCGATATTCTATCAAACGCAAAATGTTTCTACTTAAATACAAATACATAGTACATAGTTATAAACAGTTTGAGAAGTTAGGCGTATGTCACGCGAATGAACTGCTTGCAAGCGATTAATTTCATTTTGTCTGTGTATTGTTATTCCCTTGCTGATCCCTGTTAGAGTAGTATGTAGTATGAATGTATGCTGGTGATGCTACTGAAAAAGGGTTAAACAAAGCTTCGTTAACAGTTTTTGGAATAAGGTTAAGGATAAGTACTGCCTTATATATACATATATTAAGCCAGCTGGGAGTCAGCTAAAGTATTCACGACAGCTCATTATCAATTTATCTGCTTAAAAATTATTTGCCGCCAGCGTATTTTGTTTTTGTAAAATGCAAATAAATAGAAAACCAAAATAATAAATAACTTCCAACCACAATTATTTAACCAATATTTCGCATTAAAATCATGATATTTATTCTTCCTTGCAGTTGCTGGAGGTCATGTATATTATTAGTGTTGGCAGATGGCAGATGGAGGGTTCTCCGAAAACATGAAAAATTTATATTTCTAGTAAATGTCAAAACGGTCGGCCAATCAATTGAAGACTTCAATGACTACGTCACATCACACGCAATTGTTGTCTAAGTCAATTATAACAGTAAAATTAAAATAATAATAATAACCACAATAATATGCATAAGCGCAACTGAAAACATTTATAAAACGTAATCTAAGTACACAAAAATTCTAGTGAGAAATCAACGCCAAAATTGAAAGCAGTGGGAAGATCACGTAACGCATCATAGGCGCATGTCTGAATGTAGTACTGAAATTGCTTTCTTTGAGATCGCAAGCAAGTCAAAACAATGTATCGGCCGAACTTCTACGAATCAACTTGCCTGCGGTGCAACGAAATTGTTTATCAAGTGGATCGTGTGGGACCTCTCAAGGACTTCACATTCTTTCATTCTGGTTGTTTTAAATGCGTTCACTGCGGCACAAAGCTAACACTTAAAACTTATTTTAATAATCAACATAAACAGGATGACAAGGAGGTGAGTAGGCTAAATATTTGTGATTTGAAATTGTACGTAAAATTGGTTGTAAGTAAGGCTTAAAGTTTTCATCATCTTCATTTAGTTACTTATCTATAATAAATCGAAAATTTCGTTTTCTCTCTGCTAACTTAAACATCGAGTGTCAGTTAAGTGCAAGGTTAAAGGGTAACCAAAAAATCAGCTGTTTCGCTAGCGTTTGTGTTTTCTCAATAAATTTGTTCTACAAAATATTCACAGTAAGCAATGTAATTTGGGGTGGGTTGGCAACCCTGTGTTTGTGGAGATGAAAACGACCAATTAAGCTATCCGTAGGACTGCTATCCTCCAGTTAGCTCCTAACTTAAGTAGAGATGGGGAAAACGGCCCTATGAGTGTGACGAGGTGTTGAATATATTCCGGCTGCGTCCAGGCGAATAAGTCATGCATGCATATTGTAACGAATTTTGGGAAATTCCTGATTTTTCTGCACACTCTGCTAACGTTCGAATAGCTGAACTGTGAAATAAATAACTCAAACTTCAGTTTGGTCAAATGTTCTTTATTTACAGTTCTTTTGTAGTAGTAGTGGCACATACTACACAAATTAATTACTCGTGTGCATTCTGAATTCATACAAGTGAAAAATGTGTCAAATAATAGCTGACAGGGAAATGAAAGAAATTTTTGTTTTTTGCTCTCCGTTATTAAATTGAAGGGCCATGAATCGCCCCTTTGTATTTCAAATAAAAAAAAAAAAAAAAAAAAAAAATAAAATAAAAAAAAAAATGTATTTCAAATCAGATTTTCTTTTAATATAGTATAGAGAACATCAGATTGCATACTGATTTTAATTTCTAAAATCTAGTTATTAGAGAAAATATGAGTGGACAGTTAAGCAAACATTTTAAAATATGTAAATAATGCAATATACCAGTCGTTTACAAAAATGTTTGAAAAACACTATTGGAAAATGATTTAAGTAATCGAACAGCGATTGAAAAGGTGATTGAGGCTTTTTACTATTGTGAACGTTTTTTTTCACACATTCGCCACTTGTATAAATTCACAATGCTCGCGTGCTTCTCTCAAACTTATTGATTGTTTCTCAGCTTGCGCTGCTTTTATACTCTCTGTTCTATCATCATTGTTCTGCCACTCAGTGATCGATAAACATGGTAGATAAGATGGTAGATAAGACAAGTGTGATATTGGAACGAATTTAGTACAATTCCTCTTATTTGCAACCTTCTACTAACGTTCGAATCACTAAACTGTTGAATAAATAACTCCACTATTCAATAATGCAAAATGGCCTTTATTCAAGTCTTCACAATAACACTACTACTTCTCGACAGATATCGTGCTTAAATCAAACTCATTCTGATTGATCAGCTGGCGCTCTTTTATACTCTGTGGTGTGTCGCTCGCATACTTCTACGCGTTTTTATTTCTAGAATCTACTACTTATTTATCAGCTATAACTACAGATGCATGCGTGCGTGATGATACTTGCACAAATTATTGCCTACTTTTGGGAGTATCTCAGATATATGCATGTGTTTCTGCGTTGCTCTCAGCTGCTTGTATGGACATATGGGTAGACATAATGATTGATTTGTTGATGAGCATACATGTCACTGCTTAGTATCGGCTTAAAGATGGGAGTATCACTTATTGTTACTAATATTCGTCACAATATTTTTTGCATACGCGTCAAAATTACAACTTATTTATATCTTTCTATCACCCGCTAAAAATAGCCGACGCCATGCGTTGCCATATTGAGCATTCTGTTAAAAACGCTGGCAAAGTGGTAAAATGTAGCCTTATTGAACATCCTGTCAGCCAGTTGACGGATAAGATATCACACTTGTTTTGTACACAATGAAAGCAGGAACAACCAGGGACATAATACATAGTTATAACTTTTATCGCATTAACGTTGCTTCATAATAACATTTGAATGAAAATGTAAACACTTTTGTTCAATAATATTTTTTTTTTCAACGTTTATTTTTTACGTTGCTTGATAATTATTATGATCAATAAATATGTTTTTTTTGTTGGCAGTTAAAGTTGTAATATTAATTGAATTTAGAGTAGATATAATTTATTTCGTTGTTTTATAGCTCTTATTCTAAAATGCTAGTAGATTCGACTTTTTCCGTCCCCGAAGGACGTCAGCAATTTCTAGGAAGAGATTGCTGACGTCCTTCGGGGACGGAAAAAGTCGATAAATCAAGTTTTTAATAACCTTTTTATCAAAATTCAGTGGTGGCTTCCGCCGGAGTTTACCAAGATCAATTATCCCGGAAAGCCTCCGAACTCTCATATACTGTGTTTGGCATAATTTAAGATGACATACCAGTTTATAAGCAGTTCGTTTCCCTATATACTGTTACATTGAGCAAGATGGCGGATGCTCCCAAGAAATTTTAGTATAAATAAAATCTGGCCGAATAGGTTCATTTACAGTTTGGTTGAGTCTTCCTATTACATTAGGCTATCTGAGGAAACGGTTACGTTATATAAAACGTCATAATGAAAGTAATCATCGAAATCTCGTCTTTGTGACCACGCTAATGTTGGTTTCCATAATTTTGAAAAAGTAAAGGACTTTATCTGGTAACTGGACTAAGTAGACAATTGAAAATTCAAGTCACTTCGCTTTTGATGCGCCTTGATCTATAGGTATCAGTATTACCAGTACCAGGTCGGAAAAACCGACTAAGCTACATGGCTTTGTCCTAACAATAAAGCCCCGAACGAAATCTATGGCTCAATGATCAATCAATGACAAAATGATCGATGTGAGCATAAGCCCATAGACCGCATTTTACGGACCAAGAAGGTCGAAATATCGACTGCGACCATCATATTGGATATCAAGAACTCAACAAAATTTACAAATGAGCATGATTTGGAGGCTAATCGGAACAATGAACGAAAATGCAAAAAATACGGCGAATTATGGAATCTCTCAAGATCGATGTGCAGAGTGTATTTAAGTAATGGAGGTAACACTTTTACTCACTGCTAAGGAGCAAGGGAGATGATGAGGCTGATTCCCCGATTCCATATGATGGAAGGTTGTGCCGAACTATGAAAAAATAAAACTGTGAATATTTCGGTTGGCAAATACCACTGGCCCAGGAAATTATGCACCAATGAGTTCAAACATGCATGCATTACCGCTTTTGCAAAATATCGTCGCACCATGGGGGTACACTGAAATTATAGCCCTTGGTCGGGGAAAAAAACCCCAGGCGCTCCGGAATCCAACTTCGTTCTGGATACTGTAGCAGTTTGAACTCTTACTTATTCAGAATCATGCACAACATATGTACGTAATGCATGTCCTCCATGCCAACCATCTTTTCAATTTCCCTACGGTACACCCCTGTTAAAACTGTTAGTTTCCTTAGAATCCTGTTAGAGCATGACAATTTGTGAGTGGTCGCACTCATTGAATGGAACGAAGCACTGTTAAAACAACAACAACAACTTGGTCGTACGATCGCATGTCCAATCCTCAGGAAATGTGACCACGCAAAAACGATTTTTGCCTACAACACGTTTATCTAGCAATACAATTATGAACGAAAGAAAAATTCAAATTATTTATCCACTCGTATTGCCAACGATAATACTGTTTTCACACATACGGCTTATTGAATAATAAAGGCAGTTTTCTACATTAAGACGCTTATTGCGCTCAATCTTCCCTACAAAATTCGAATCTATAATTATTTCATTAGTGACGAATCGAATGCCTAATGAAGTCAAAAGTACAATGCAAGTCTGTTGGGAGCGTTCAGTTTCTTAGTTTTTGGTGTGCTCAGTGCTTAACAATGTCATTTGTCAAAGTAAATGTCATTGTCTGTCATATAGCGTTGTCATTTTATTCGCTTGACATTTCATCCTTCATACTAATCGAGCAGTTACTTCTATGTGAAAGCAAAAAATTTACGATTTCATTAGAAGGTGAAATGAGATCATTAAGTTTCTGTGTGAAAACAGTATAAAAGTGTTTATCGTTCATAATAAATATTACATACTTACTTAATTGGCGCTTGGTCCAACAAGGCGCGCCAGTCGCTCCTTCGCTCCGCTAACCGGCGCCAATTGGTCACACCAAGGAAGTTTAAATCGTTTTCCACCTGTTCCTTCCAACAGAGTGGGGGCCGCCCTCTACCTCTGCTTCCATAGGCGGGTTCCGATAGAAACACTTTCTTGGCCGGAGCATCATCTTTCATTCGCATAACATGGTCTAGCCAGCGCAGCCGCTGCGTTTAAATTCGCTGGACTATGTGGATGTCTGCATAGAGCTTGTACAGCTCATCATTAAATCTTCTTCAGTACTCGCCACCGCCAACGGGTAGAGGTCCATAAATCTTTCGAAGAACTTTTCTCTCGAACACTCCCAAAGCCGCTTCATCTGCTGTTGTCATGGTCCATGCCTCTGCCCCATATAGCAGGACGGGTACGATAAATGACTTGTAGAGTATGATTTTCATTCGCCGAGAGTGGACTTTACTTTTCAATTGCCTACCTAGTCCAAAGTAGCATTTATTGGCAAGATTGATTCTTCGCTGGATCTCAGCGCTGATGTTGTTGCTAGTGTTGATGCTTGTTCCCAAATAAACGAAGTCTTTTACTATTTCGAAATTATGGCTGTCAACAGTAGCGTTGTTGCCAAGGCGCGTATGCGCTGACTCTTTGCTCCATGACAGCAGGTACTTCGTTTTGTCCTCATTCACCATCAAAAAAAAAAAGTTTCATTTTCGCTACAAAATTATTACAAAGTAACGTTTTTGATAAATTTTTGAATTGGGCAATGTTTTCAACATGGTTCAACTATATGGTTGGCTCATCTGTACAAAAACAAAATATTTTAGTTCAGATTGCCAAAATCTGTGTTGATGTTATGCGAAAAAAACGTTTTAAAAAAACGTTCACAATAGTAAACAGCCTCGATCACCTGTTGAATTACTTAAATCATTTTCTCAATAGTGTTTTTCAAAAATATTTGACTGGTATATAGCATTTATTTCATATTTTTAAATGTTTGCTAACTGGCTGCTCATATTTTATCTTATATCTAGATTTTAGAAAGGAATATTAGTGTGTAGTCTGATTTTCTGTATACACATTTAAAAGAAAATCTGATTTGAAACAAAAATGGGAAATTCATGGCACTTCAATTTAATAACCGCGAACAAAAAACAAACCTTTCTTCCATTATCTGGCCATTCGCGACAGCCATTCTCGGTGTCAGCTATTATTTGACAGGTAGGTATGGCAATGGAGGAAAGAAGATTTTTTACTTGTATGAATTCACAATGAAACTTATTTTTGATTTTCTTACGGAGAAATAAAGAGCGAAAGCGCTGTACAGCTGAACTAAATTTTGTGTGTTTGCTGGAATGTGCATTTTCAAGCAGCTCAGTTGTTCAACTTTAAAGAGGATACATTTTCCTTATATACAAAATAAGCTATGCGGAAACATCTGTTCGATCACTTCTGCCAAAACCCGTAGTCAAAATCGAAGAATGCACTGATATGGTAACCAAGTTGCTGCGGACCAACAGCAATGATTATGAAGTCTAAAGACCAGGTTGAAGTAGGGTAGTCAGTCATTCTCTTCCAGATCTGTGCTCAGGGCTTCGACGTGGAATCGCTCAAGATGTCGCAAAAGTTTATGGCACCAAAACGGCTAATGAGAGTCAAATGGGACTCGCCGATATCCGCGAACCAATTATAATTACGGAAATCATAACAGGCGTTTTGCAAATGTGTCGAAGCTTGAATTATGGCGTAGAAGTACTTACAAGCTCCCTCTGCGCAAGCTGCGAGGATGAGAAAGAGGAGTTGATTTGCGCCTTCCTTTGTCCACGTCTGACTCTTGAAGGTAGAGGGAAGAGACCTTTCGCTTCTACTCAAACGAGAACGTGAGCAGTTCAATAGGAAATATGTTACATTTAACGATGACATTTATGAGCTTTACGCAGAAATTTGTATAGTTCAACGAATCAATACACACGGGCTAAGTTGGCTACACCATGTTGTGCGAATGGATGAAAATACTCCGACCCAGAAGATAGTATTCATGCAAATGAAATGGAAGATAACCACTTCTTTGGAAGGAACAAGTAGAGAACGATCTAACAGCCCATGGAATCTACAATTTGACGTCATATGGGGATACAGAAGGGACGATCACGATTTTCTAGCCGACCAAAATCGTATAAATATTTGTGGGACAAATGAATAAGTAGCTAGGACATATTTAGATGGACGTAATGCGTACATTAAATTCCGAGAGCAATTCATCGAAGTTCTCTCCGCCACCAGAAGGAGTCCCCGTTGTATCCTACGGCGATAAATGCACGACAATGGCTACAGGTCACGGCCCACACATCGATGAGCTATGTAACGGCTACCAGACATTGCCACCTACCAAATCATCGGCGACCTTATTTACAACATTGGCATGGCAATTGTCGACCATATTGGACACCCACGTCGATGGCATTACGCTCCCAGCTTACACTCAAAAATACTGTGTGTGACGTTCGATCAGAATCTACATTTTTGAGAGCAAAAGTGCTTCAAATCCAGAGCAGTAATAAAACCCCTAAATCTTTTGCCGGCAGCACTAGGGTAAAGACAAAGAGATGCTCATTACCACTTACAAAGCATTGGCCGGCCGCTTGCATGCTACACATCCTCGATATGGTCGCCAAGCCTAAAGGTTACTCACTGTAAGAGAATACAGGCCTGCCAAAACACTGCTCTCAGAATCGCTACGGGCTGTCTTCTTATGTCCGCAGAACACCACATACACAGTGAGGCGAGAGTGATCCTCATTAGAGAGAGAAACGATATGCTGACTAAACACTTTCTGTTGAATACCCAGAAACCTGGGGATCCCAGCAAACATCTGATTGAAGAGGCTCCACCTCCCAGGGACCCAATAAGTCATATCCGCAAGCATTATGAGGAAATACGGCACCTGATAACATAGCTGTATGTCGAAAAAACAGAGAAAGGTCCTCAGTGATTTCCACAAAAAGGCGTCGTTTATGCCCGGCGAACCCCGTTCTTAAAGAAAAATATCCTGAACTCGCAGAAGAGGAAAGAACTATCCCTAGGGAGACGAGAGTTACTACCCCCAGCGCACAGTGGTCTGAATCACGATTTGTTTGGCATAAACTAGAAAAATGTAATTAGAGCTTTGAAACTTCGTACATTTGCTAATAACCTCATAGATTATTTTTAGAAACAAATTTTGTTAAATGGGACGACGTCTTCGCATAGCTGCCATGTAACCTCGAAATCAAATTTCAGTTTTTTTTACAAAAACTTATAATATACATATATACATTTATTTAGTGTATACATATCTATGTTACTAACTTACTTAATTGGCGTTTAACCGTCTAAACGGTTATGGCCGTCGAACAACGCGCCAGTAGCTCCTTCGCTCCGCCAACCGGCGCCAATTGGTCACACCAAGGGAATTTAAATCGTTTTCCACCTGGTCCTTCCAACGGAGTGGGGGCCGCCCTCTACCTCTGCTTCCATAGGCGGGTTCCGATAGAAACACTTTCTTGGCCGGAGCATCATCTTTCATTCGCATAACATGGCCTAGCCAGCGCAGCCGCGGCGTTTTAATTCGCTGAACTATGTTGATGTCTGCGTATAGTTCGTACAGCTCATCATTAAATCTTCTTCGGTACTCGCCATCGCCCACGCGTAGAGGTCCATAAATTTTCGAAGAACTTTTCTCTCGAACACTCCCAAAGCCGCTTCATCTGCTGTTGTCATGGTCCATGCTTCTGCCCCATATAGCAGGACGGGTACGATAAGTGACTTGTAGAGTATGATTTTCGTTCTCCGAGACAGGACTTTACTTTTCAATTGCCTACCTAGTCCAAAGTAGCATTTATTGGCAAGATTGATCCTTCGCTTGATTTCAGTGCTGATGTTGTTGCTAGTGTTGAGCTGGTTCCCAAATAAGCGAAGTCTTTTACTATTTCGAAATTATGGCTGCCAACAGTAGCGTGGTTACCAAGGCGCGTATGCGCTGACTCTTTGCTCGATTACAGCAGGTACTTCTTTTCACCATCAAACCCATCTTTACCGTTTCTTTTTCCAGTTTGGAGTAAGCAGAACTAACAGCGCTATGATAGGTTTAATTATATTTACATAAGTTAAGAATTTAGTTAAACTAAGCAAGTTAAAATGCAAAAAATTTATTTAAAAAAAGGTTATTATTCTAATCATCATCTAACTCTAATTCAATATCAAAGTAATGAGCGTCTTGAACATCTACATCAACAGTATATTCATCAAGGCTATGCTTGTTACCGGAACGTACCGGATCTGCATCCGGCAAAGGACCATTAACAACGATAACACTCCCCAATGCCTTCGGGGAGTGTCCTTATCGATACAACAACAACAACAACAGACGCGCGTCACTCTACCTCAAGTTCGATCTGGATACTGTATTAAACTCTTACCTATCCAGAATCAAACCCGACATACATAATGTATGTCCTGCTTGCAACAAATGCAAAAAATTTTTTTAAAAAAAGGTTATTATTCTAATCATCATCTAACTCTAATTCAATATCAAAGTAATGAGCGTCTTGAACATCTACATCAACAGTATATTCATCAAGGCTGTGCTTGTTACCGGAACGTACCGGATCTGCATCCGGCAAAGGACCATTAACAACGATAACACTCCCCAATGCCTTCGGGGAGTGTCCTTATCGATACAACAACAACAACAACAGACGCGCGTCACTCTACCTCAAGTTCGATCTGGATACTGTATTAAACTCTTACCTATCCAGAATCAAACCCGACATACATAATGTATGTCCTGCTTGCAACAACGCAACGTCCCAATTCGCCTAGATAGTTAAGCGTCAATTCATCATAACGCGGACTGCTATTTTTGGGCTGCTTTTACCGCCCTAAAAATAAAAAATAAATGTAAGTCGCGATAACCTCCGAAGAGATTTTAGGCCGAGCTTCTTTTCCAATTTGCGTCGTGCTCCTTTTTAATTTTTCCTACAAATTGGCGGGACGGGACCTACTTGTTTTATGCCGACTCCGAACGGCATCTGCGAGAGAGATGAGTTTTCACTGAGAGCTTTTCATGGCAGAAATACACCCGGAGCGCTTGCCAAACACTGCCGATGGGCGACCCCGCATAGAAAAATTTTCTTCTAATTGAAAAACATTATTTCTAAAATTTTGATGTTGCTTTGCCCGGGGTGTGAACCCAGGGCATTCGGTGTGGTAGGCGGAGCACGCTACCATCACACCACGGTGGCCGCTTTTACCGCCCTAACTCAATAATATTGCGCTAGGCATACAAAATAAAAAAATTTAAAATGCATCAATTTCTATGAGCACAGACTGCAGCAAACCCCTAAACAAACACGATATTACAATCCAAGCCGGTTAAACATCTTAAAAAAATTTTAAATTTTGTTAAAACAGTCTGCAATACATTATCTTGCTTTGCTAAAAAATTCTTTCGGTGCTTGTTAGTAAAATATTCAAAGATTTACGAAATCATCATACTTAAACTGGACTATGACTTAATGCACAGTAAAAGGAAACGGGATTAAGCAAGATCTCTTTTAGCAGCCTCTTATTTGTTCGAGACGTTGTAAAAGTTTGATTCGTTTGTTAAGTACTTATGTCATCAAAATGAAAAATCTGACAAAAGAATTGAAATTCTCCACCGTCTTAAATAAGGGTTCAAGCCCCGAACAAATCAAGATCAGAAATTTAGAGACAAGTTTTTTCAATAAGAAAAAAGTTTTTCTAAAGGCTTGGTTTCCTCGAAAGCGCTGTCGCTATATAACGACCGTTACATAGCGGTAGAGTACGTTGTCAAAATTGTTGCAATATAAAAGCAATTATGTCGAAACTAAGAAGACCGGAAGTCACTGTAACATAATCAGACCTGTTAAATAATGATTACTAATGGTAATGATTAGCCGTTCCATTGATTATTTCCTTGAAACGCCATTTAATGATTACTTGCCATTATTTTCTATTTTTATACTCAGTTGAGCAGAGCTCACAGAGTATATTAACTTTGATTGGATAACGGTTGGTTGTACAGGTATAAAGGAATCGAGATAGGTATAGACTTCCATATATCAAAATCATCAGTATCGAAAAAAAATTTGATTAAGCCATGTCCGTCCGTCCGTCCGTCCGTCCGTCTGTCCGTTAACACGATAACTTGAGTAAATTTAGAGATATCTTGACGAAATTTGGTACGTAGATTCCTGGGCGCTCATCTCAGATCGCTATTTAAAATGAACGATGTCGGACTATAACCACGCCCACTTTTTCGATATCGAAAATTTCGAAAAATCCAAAAATTGAGATAATTCATTACCAAAGAGGGATAAAGCGCTGAAACTTGGTAGGTGCGTTGAACTTATGACGCAGAATAGAAAATAAGTAAAATTTTGGACAATAGGCGTGGCACCGCCCACTTTTAAAAGAAGGTAATTTAGCAATTTTGCAAGCTGTAATTTGGAAGTCGTTGAAGATATCATGATGAAATTTCGCAGGAACGTTACTCCTATTAATATATGTATGCTTAATAAAAATTAGCAAAATCGGAGAACGACCACGCCCACTTTTAAAAAAAAAATTTTTTTTTAAGTGAAATTTTTACAAAAAATTTAATATCTTTACAGTATATAAGTAAATTATGTCAACATTCAACTCCAGTAATGATATGGTGCAACAAAATACAAAAATAAAACAAAATTTCAAAATGGGCGTGGCTCCGCCCTTTTTCATTTGATTTGTCTAGGATACATTTAATGCCATAAGTCGAACAAAAATTTACCAATCCTTGTGAAATTTGGTAGCGGCTTAGATTCTAGGACGATAACTGTTTTCTGTGAAAAAGGGCGAAATCGGTTGAAGCCACGCCCAGTTTTTATACACAGTCGACCGTCTGTCCTTCCGCTCGGCCATTAACACGATAACTTGAGCAATAATCGATATATCTTTACTAAACTCAGTTCACATAATTATCCGAACTCACTTTCTATTGGTATAAAAAATGGCTGAAATCTGACTATGACCACGCCCACTTTTTCGATATCTAAAATTACGAAAAATGAAAAAAGTGCCATAATTCTATACCAAATACGAAAAAAGGGTTGAAACATGGTAATTGGATTGGTTTATTGACGCAAAATATAACTTTAGAAAAAAACTTTGTAAAATAGGTGTGGCACCTACCATATTAAGTAAAAGAAAATGAAAAAGTTCTGCAGGGCGAAATCAAAAGCCCTTGGAATTATGGCAGGAATACTGTTCGTGGTATTACATATATAAATAAATTAGCGGTACCCGACAGATGATGTTCTGGGTCACCCTGTTCCACATTTTGGTCGATATCTCGAAAACGCCTTCACATATACAACTACCACCACTCCCTTTTAAAATTATTATTAATACCTTTAATTTGACACCCATATTGTACAAACACATTATAGAGTCACCCCTGGTCCACCTTTATGGCTATATATGGAAAAGGCGTCCACCTATAGAACTAAGGCCCACTCCCTTTTAAAATACTCATTATCACCTTTCGTTTGAAACCCATAATGCACAAACGCATTCTAGAGTCAACCCTGGTCCACCTTTATAACGATATCCCGAAAAGGCGTCCACCTATAGAATTAAGGCCCACTCCCTTTTAAAATACTCATTAACACCTTTCGTTTGATACCCATATTGTACACACAAATTCTAGAGTCATCCCTGGTCCACCTTTATGGCGATATCTCGAAAAGGCGTCCACCTATAGAACTAAGGCCCACTCCCTTTTAAAATACTCATTAACACCTTTCATTTGATACCCATATCGTAAAAAAATTCTAAAGTCACCCCTGGTCCACTTTTATGCCGATATCTCGAAAAGGCGTCCACCTATAGAACTAAGGTCCACTCCCTTTTAAAATACTCATTAACACCTTTCATTTGATACCCATATTGCACAAACAAATTCTAGAGTCATCCCTGGTCCACCTTTATGGCGATATCTCGAAAAGGCGTCCACCCATAGAACTAAGGCCCACTCCCTTTTAAAGTACTCATTAACACTTTTCGTTTGATACCCATATTGTACAAACGCATTCTAGAGTCATCCCTGGTCCACCTTTATGGCGATATCTCGAAAAGGCGTCCACCCATAGAACTAACTCCCACCCACTTTTAAAATACTCATTAACACCTTTCATTTGATATACATATCGTCCAAATTAATTCTAGAGTCACCCCTGGTCCACCTTTATGGCAATATCTCGAAAAGGCGTCCACCCATAGAACTAAGGCCCACTCCCTTTTAAAATACTCATTAACACCATTTATTTGGTACCCATATCGTACAAACTAATTCTAGAGTCACCCCTGGTCCACCTTTTTAACGATATCCCGAAAAGGCGTCCACCTATAGAACTAGGCCCACTTCCTTTTAAAATACTCATTAACACCTTTCATTTGATACCCATATCGTACAAATAAATTCCAGAGTCACCCCTGGTCCACCTTTATAACGATATCCCGAAAAGGCGTCCACCTATAGAACTAAGGCCCACTTCCTTTTAAAATACTCATTAACACCTTTCATTTGATACCCATATCGTACAAATAAATTCCAGAGTCACCCCTGGTCCACCTTTATGGCGATATCTCGAAAAGGCGTTCACCTATAGAACTAAGCCCGACTCCGTTTTAAAATACTCATTACCACCTTTCATTTGATACCTATATCGTACAAACAAATTCTAGAGTCAGCCCTGGTCCACCTTTATGGGGATATCTCGAAAAGGTGTCCACCTATAGAACTATGGCCCACTCCCTCTTAAAATACTCTTTAATACCTGCCATTTGATACGCATGTCATACAAACACATTACAGGGTTACCCGAGGTTCATTTTCCTACATGGTGATTTTCCCTTATGTTGTCACCATGGCTCTCAACTGAGTATGTAATGTTCGGTTACACCCGAACTTAGCCTTCCTTACTGGTTAATGATTACTTTTCAATTGATTAAAAAAATAATCAAAAAAAATCATGATTTTTTCCCATTATTGAAAAGAATCAAAAAAATCAGGAATAATCAAAAAAAAATCAAAAATCAGAAAAAAAGTAATGATTTTTTAAAATTTTTTTTATACTCAGTTGAGCAGAGCTCACAGAGTATATTAACTTTGATTGGATAACGGTTGGTTGTACAGGTATAAAGGAATCGAGATAGATATATACTTCTATATATCAAAATCATCAGTATTGAAAAAAAATTTTGATTGAGCCATGTCCGTCCGTCCGTCCGTCAACACGATAACTTGAGTAAATTTTGAGGTATCTTGATGAAATTTGGTACGTAGGTTTCTGGGCACTCATCTCAGATCCCTATTTACAATGAACGATATCGGACTATCACCACGCCCACTTTTTCGATATCGAAAATTTCGAAAAACCGAAAAAGTGCGATAATTCATTACCAAAGACGGATAAAGCGATGAAACTTGGTAGGTAAGTTGACCTTATGACGCAGAACAGAAAATTAGTAAAATTTTGGACATTGGGCGTAGCACCGCCCACTTTTAAAAGAAGGTAATTTAAAAGTTTTGCAAGCTGTACTTATGTAATTTGGCATTTGTTGAAGATATCATGATGAAATTTGGCACGAACGTTACTCCTATTAATATATGTATGCTTAATAAAAATTAGCAAAATCGGAGAACGACAAATTTTTTAAGTCGAATTTTAACAAAAAATGTAATATCTTTTAAGTATATAAGTAAATTATGTCAACATTCAACTCCAGTAATGATATGGTGCAACAAAATACAAAAATAAAAGAAAATTTCGAAACGGGCGTGGCTCCGCCCTTTTTCATTTAATTTGTCTACGATACTTAATGCCATAAGTCGAACAAAAGTTTACCAATCCTTGTGAAATTTGGTAGGGGCCTAGATTCTAGGACGATAACTGTTTTCTGTGAAAATGGGCGAAATCGGTTGAAGCCGTGCCCAGTTCTTATACACAGTCGGCCGTCTGTCCTTCCGCTCGGCCGTTAACACGATAACATAACCAAAAACCGATATATCTTTACTAAACTTAGTTCACATACTTATATGAACTCACTTTGTATTGGTATAAAAAAAAGACGAAATCCGACTATAACCACGCCCACTTTTTCGATATCGAAAATTACGAAAAATTAAAAAAATGCCATAATTCTATACCAAATACGAAAAAAGGGATGAAACATGGTAATTGGATTGGTTTATTGACGCAAAATATAACTTTAGAAAAGAACTTTGTAAAACGGGTGTGTCACCTACCATATTAAGTAGAAGAAAATGAAAAAGTTCTGCAGGGCGAAATCAAAAGCCCTTGGAATCTTGGCAGTAATCTGCCAACCCCCTAATGCAGGGTGTTATGCGGACCGTTCCTATTGGACGATTTGCAGCCAGGGGATAAATTCGGCTGTATTCGAACGGAGCCTTCCCGATACCGGGCCACCTCGGGAAGTATTAATGGCCTTACCACAGTAAGGGGCGCTGCTGTGGCGGACGGTTCTTTCCCCGTATATAATACTGGACCGCTGAGCCCGCCTTGTCGGGCAGGTGGTCGTACGACCAAGATGAACGACTCATTACCTGATTGTAATAAGGACGATGTAAAGAGGAGGACTGAGTCGCAATCCAAGGACGACAAATACGAATTAAGCGATGCGTCGTACTCGGGAGCGAGAGTAGTGCTGATTCAATGAACTCCGTATTGGACACAAATGAAAACGGAGTAGAAGAGTGGAGAAGGGTACGGAGCAGAGGAAGTAAAAGAGCTCTCTCGCAGTACCGTGCAGCACTAAGAATTGTACAACGCTTGGGAGCAGTGGTCGACCCAACAGAAGTGGAGATCGAGCGCTTGGAATGGGCCCATGAGGCGGTAGAAGTAGGTCAAAGGCAGTTCAAAAGGTTTGCTGCGAGAAACTCTCGCTTCTGCAACCGGTACGAGGAGGAAGAAGCGTCGAATGGCAGAATGAAGAGTCGCATAGACAAGACAAGTAGGCCCAAAGCTGTAAGACAGATGGGCTCCAATAGTGAGGTAGCAACTACCTCCAAAGCTGCGGGTCAGAGGGAAATTCCAATTACGGAAGTAGGAGATTAGCCAAAGGGAGATAACGCTAAGACACCGGCTTTCTCGGAGGTGCCAAAGGGAGATAACACTAAGACTCCTGCTTTTCTCGAGAAGATGAGTGATGTGGCAAAGCAGTCACTGACTGTGGCGCTGGTTGATCGTAGCAGTCCTTTCGGACAAATGACTACTGAAAGGTGGAGATCTGTGGAAAGAGAGCTTATTAGCTTAATGCTTAAAATGATGCGGGAACAACCAAGTAAGCCCCTTCCAACCTTTGATTCGGGGGGATGGTATAATGTGGTGAAGATGATAGCGTGCGACAACATCGCGAGCTTGCGGTGGCTGGAGGAAGTGGTTCCAAACCTCCAAAGGCAAGGCACGAACGCGCGATTTGAGGTGGCAGATAAAGCGCATATCCCCACGGTACCAAAAGCTAAGGTATGGATACCATGCGTGATGAAGTCGGAGGATACACTGCGACTTCTGCAGAATCAGAATCCGAACATACCGACACAGGATTGGAAGGTACTTACGGTATCTCGGCCTACCGAGGGTGGTCAGTTCTACATCTTCCAAATAAACAAGCAGACGGGGGATATTTTATACACACAGCATGGCAAAATGTCCTTTGGCACTGGCAAAATTTACATGCGACTCAGGAAAAGAAGTCCCGAGGATAAAAACCCTAACACGCTAGAGGTGTGCGAAAGGACCTCAAAATCCTAAGGGAAAAAAGGCAGGTGGAGGTCCCCGAAATCACCACGAACGTGCTAGAAGAGGACCAACCGCTAAATGGAGCTGTGACTCGCACAGAGGAACACCCGGCACAACAGTCATGAGAGGCTGAAGGGGGCCTCGAATACTCTAAACAAAAAGGGCAAGGGGAGGACGACGACGTCAAGACGAAGGTGCTGGAGGGGGCGCTTCCCAAGGCAGTCGGTTCTATGTACCGGAGCGACTCGGGATTTTTCCCGACCAAGGACTGTCATTTCAGTGTGACCCCATTTAATTTGTTTCGTCCCTCCCACAAATTGTCATCCTCCCAGCAGCTCCTTGCAGCAGGACTGCTACATATTCTCTTACTCCGGGAAGGTATCGAACCCAATCCGGGAAATGGTTTTGTTGCATTTGCCAGAAAGGAATCTTTTTAGGACGGTCATACTCTGTTCAGTGTGTCTCGTGCAAGGGATGGTTGCATCGGACAGGTTGTTCTGGGCTTGACCCCAAAACCCGACGTCCACGTAACTTTTATAAATCTTGTGTGGCTCCTTGCTGCTCACGCCCAAGGGCGTCCCGTAGTCTACACCTAAGTGCCCCTCCACTACCTTCCAGCAGCCTCGCTGCTCAGCAAGCCACAACAAGTACCCGCTGCTGCTCGCGCCCCACGGCGCCAACAACTCAAACAGCTGATACCACTCATAACTACTACCTTCGTAGTAGAGCTGGTAGCAATGCTGAGCATCAGCCCCTGCCCCCGTCTTCTTCTCCCCCCCCTCTTTTCTGGCAGCAATCGTGCAGGTCAGGGAAACAGACCCTTAGTCCCTCCCTCCGTTTGCACCGTCTGCCAGCACAGAATATATAGGTTTGCGACATCCGCTCAATGCAGCTCCTGCCTTGGGTGGTGCCACTTTCCTAGATGTTCTGGTCTCCGCGACGGCAACCCCTCGACGGGTTTCATCGCGCCATGTTGCCAGGTCGCAAACCCAAATCATCCGGGTACCCCAATGCTTGCCCAAGGGCGCCCAGTCCCAAGGCCACAACAGCAATTGCGTCCTGGCCTTCCACAACCTAGGCGTAGTCACCCGTCACTTACCCCTAGAGTGGCGGCGTCACCCCTCATGCACTTCAGAATTCTGCAGTTAAACTATAATGGACTAACTGGGAAGATTACGGAGATAGTCGATTTCATGAAGCGGCACAACATCCGCATTGCTGCGATTCAAGAGACTAAACTCACAGCAAGATCTGCATTGCAGACCTGCTCTGGGTATAATGTCCACAGGAAGGACCGCGAGAGCGGAAATGGAGGCGGCCTCGCGTTTATTGTACACCACTGTGCAATATCATATATTTGATCCTGGCATCGACCGCAGGGACAATGTCTTAGAACGTCAAGGCCTATCTGTCCGGTCAGGCGATGCAAACCTAGAAATCATCAACATCTACATCCCTCCTGTCACCTGTTGCCCCAGTGGATACCGCCCTAAAATCGAGGCCTTACTCACTGGCAACAATCGCATTATCTTAGGCGATTTCAATACCCATCACGACCTATGGCATTCAAACTTGCGGGCGGACAGTAGGGGTGAGATGTTGGCGGATCAAATAGAAGAAACGGCGTTCTGCACAATAAACGGAGACGCCCCCACACGTATGGTAGGAAGCTGTCATAGCTCGCCAGATATCTCAATCGTGAGCGCAGAACTCGTAAACTGCGTCAACTGGCAGCCGATGGTAACATTGGCATCCGACCACCTGCCCATACTTATTTCGTTCGAGCGTACCGCCGACTTCATCGTCACCGAAAAACGCACTTTCATAAACTTCAAAAAAGGAAAGTGGGAAGAATATAAATCTGCAACAGACAGCAGCTTTGCTGCCCTCCCTATCCCGACTGATGCCCGCCAAGGGGAGCGTGCCTTCCGTAAGGTCATTGAATCCGCCTCGGCACATTTCATTCCCACCGGGAGAATTCCCGAAATCCGGCCCCACTTTCCGGCGGAGGCCGCGAGCTTAGCGAGGGAACGCGACCTTATAAGACAGCTTGATCCAGGCGACCCCCAAATAAGGGATATAAACCAACGCATCAGATTGCTTGTGGACGAACACAAGCGGGCGAAATGGGAAGAGCACCTAAGAGGTTGTAACCTCTCTACCGGTGTAGGTAAACTTTGGTCCACCGTAAAGTCCCTATCGAATCCGACTAAGCACAAAGACAAAGTTTCCATCGCCTTTGGCGATAAGGTGCTGTCGGATGCGGAAAAATGCGCGAGCGCTTTCTGCCGCCAATATATAATGCATCCTACGGTCGACAAAGATAGACGGAGAGCCAATAGACACGCACATAAACACAAATTCAGCGCGTCACCAATCACCATCACCGCTAGAGAGGTTGAGGACGCCATTGGTCGCGCTAAACCATCCAAAGCAGTGGGCCCAGACGGCATAGCCATGCCGATGCTTAAAAACCTAGGGAAAGAGGGTTTCAAATATTTAGCGCATGTCTTCAACCTGTCTCTCTCCACCTTTGCCATACCCCAGAAATGGAAAATGGCCAAGGTGGTCCCGCTACTAAAGCCTGGGAAACCAGCTAACGTAGGTGAGTCATATCGTCCGATATCTCTCCTATCGCCAGTGGCAAAGACGCTTGAAGCCATTTTGCTCCCTTATTTCCAAGCACATTTGCAGCTAGCCCCTCATCAGCATGGCTTCAGAAAACTCTATAGCACTACCTCCGCGCTAAATGTCATTAGCACCCAGATAAATTGCCTTTGATTCGGTCAACCATGGCTCATTACTGCAAGAACTGGAAGGGTCTACCCTTCCCCCATGTCTTAAAAGGTGGACCGCAAATTATCTGGGTGGTCGGCAGGCATCGGTGCAATTCAGAAACGAAACATCAAAACCAAGGAGAATTAAACAAGGGATGCCACAGGGTGGTGTCCTATCCCCACTTTTGTTTAATTTCTACATATCTAAGCTACCTTCACCACCGGAAGGAGTCACAATCGTTTCCTACGCCGATGACTGCACAATAATGGCCACAGGCCCAGGGCCAGAGATCGATGAGCTATGCAATAAAATAAACGGCTATCTCCCTGATCTCTCAGAGCCGTAATAAAATCCTCAAATCCCTTGCTGGCAGTACCTGGGGAAAAGATAAAGAAACGCTCATGACCACATACAAAGCAATTAGCCAGCCGATTACGTGCTACGCGTCACCCATATGGTCGCCAAGCCTAAAAACTACCCACTGGAAGAAACTACAGGCCTGCCAAAATACTGCTCTCAGAATCGCCACGGGCTGTCTTCTTATGTCCCCAGAACACCATCTGCATAATGAGGCGAGAATACTCCCCATCAGGGAGAGAAATGAGATGCTGACCAAACAGTTTCTGTTGAATACCCAGAAACCTGGGCATCCCAACAGACATCTGATTGACGAACCAGCACCGCCTAGGGGCCTAAGGAGTCATCTCCGTAAGCATTTTGAGGAAATACGGCACCTGAGAACCCAGCCGTATGAAGCGAAAAAACACAAGCAGGTCCTTGGTGAACTCCATAGACAGGCGTCGGACCTTTATGTCGGGAATTGCCCGGTGAATCCAGTACTTGCAGAAAAATATCCAGAACTCGCGGAAGAGGAACGCATACTCCCCAGGGAAACGCGTGTCACTCTTGCTCAACTTCGTTCTGGATACTGTAATAGGTTAAACTCTTACCTATCCAGAATCAACCCCGACATTCAAAATGTATGCCCCTCTTGCAATGTGTCCCCACATGACACCAACCATCTCTTTAATTGTAATGTGGAACCAACGCCTCTAACACCCCTTTCCTTATGGTCCACCCCTGTTGAAACGGCAAGTTTCCTTGGACTCCCGTTAGAGGATATTGATGACAATTTGTGATCGGTCGCGGCTATTAGGTGGGGCGAGCATTGCTACAACAACAACAACAGGGGGACAAACAGCCCAATGGTGCTGCGAGTCCTACAGATAAACCTCCAACACAGTAAAGTGGCGTCGAGCGAACTCTTCCTAACCCTTGAGGTTTGACGTGGCGCTGATCCAGGAGCCGTGGCTCTCATCGGGAGGAAAGGTTTCTGGACTTAGCGCGCGCGGTTTTGGCGTTTACTACGGAAGGACGGGTGCGAGCTGTAGTAATGGTAAGGAAACAGCTGCATTCATATATGCTGCCTAATTACACCACTGAGGATCTCGTAGCGGTGGCCGTTGAGCAAAAGAATAAGCAGGCATTTATCCTGGCGTCCTGCTACGTGACCCATGCTGCGGAGGTTCAACCGATGCAGTGCAAAAGGCTAGTACCGGAGGAAGGGCGCAAAGGGCGGTTGGTCATGGGCGCAGATGCAAATGCGCACCACAATGCGTGGGGAGGAGCAGATACGAACGAGAGAGGCGAATCTCTGTTTTGTTACATCCTGCAAATCAATTTACAGATAGCCAACAGGGGAAATGTCCCTACATACATTGGTCTAACATCCAGCAATGTTCTGGATATTACATTGAGCTCCGAGCGTGATATATCAAGGTATGATTGGATGGTTCTTAATGGACCATCCTTCTCCGACCATGCGTATATCAGCTTCAGCATCCCCCTAAAGAGGGTAGAGAAGGGAGGAACCTTTAGAAACCCTAGGTCAACGAACTGGACTAAATTCCAGAAACATGTGGAAAAAAACTGGGACTACCCAAAGAGGTTGCTAATGTAGAGGAACTGGAGGAATCGAATGAATTCCTAACAAGGACGCTTATGACTGCGTATAACAAAGCTTGCCCTCTAAGAAGATTCAGAGGAAAAGCAAAGCCGCCATGGTGGAGCAATGAGCTGAGTCTTCTAAGAAGACAGGTAAAAGAAATGTTTAAGCTCGCAAAGACCGCGGAAAGCGAAGCGTGTCGGGACGAGTACAGGGATCTACTGAGGATCTACAAGCGTGAAATTACCAGGGCGAAGAGAAATTTATGGAAAAGTTTCTGTACGGACATAGAGTGCTCCAGCGAAACAGCACGGTTGAAAAAGTCCTAGCAAAGGGAAACATAGTCCAGGGACTAATAAAGGAAGAGAACATGGAATGGTCACGTAATATTGAGGAATCCCTTGAGGTGCTTCTCGATACACATTTCCCACCGGGAGACGGTTTAGAAGAGCCAGCAGACATCACTCACACTTCGATCACGGAGCTAGTAGTGCCGGGCTTGGTGACCGATACCAAGATCGAGTGGGCAGTGAAGACGTTTTCTAAGTTTAAATCGCCGGGCCCAGATGGTATATTCCCGGCCATGCTACAAGTCTCAAGTAGGGCGGTCGTGGAATGGCTTAAAATAATATTCGATGGGTGCATAAGACTGAAGCATGTACCGCACTCTTGGAGATCTGCTCATGTAGCTTTTCTACCAAACGCGGGGAAGATCGGTCACGTGTATCCCAAAGACTATAGACCCATAAGCTTAACATCATTTCTCCTCAAAACCTTTGAGAGGCTGATAGATGTGTACATAAAGTTCAACGTGGATGAAAAGCTGTTCTCCACAACACAGCATGCGTACACCAAAGGCAAGTCGGTAGACACCGCATTGTATAGGGTGGTAATAAGCATAGAGAAATCCCTAGAATATAAGGAGTATGCTCTATGAGTCTTCTTGGACATTGCCGGAGCTTTCAATAATGTTGCAAAATGGGTGATTATGGATGGTCTTAATTACATTAAAGTACATCCTGCCTTAATCAGATGGATCGGTTGCATGTTAAATTGCAGAAAGATTACATCACAGTGGGGATTGTACGAGGGCACAAAATCAGGCCCGTAGACCTTACGGCTTACGCAGATGACGTTGCAATTGTCATAAGTGGAAAGTGCCTTCCAACGATTGGTTCTTTGATGGATCGGGCGCTTCGGGATATTCATACCTGGGCTTCTAATGTCGGGTTGAAAGTCAATGCGGAGAAGACGGATATGGTCTTGTTTACAAAGAGGTAAAAGGTCCCAAATTGGACCAGGCCTAAGTTAGGAGGGGTGACCTTACAGGAGAGACCTTGCACAAAATATCTAGGAATCATCCTAGACAGTAAGCTGTCATGGAAGCTCAACGTGGAGGAGAGGGTCAAGAAGGCTCAACGGCACTCTATGCATGTAAAAGAATGCTGGGGTGTACGTGGGGCCTATCGCCCTCTCTTTCTCATTGGGTTTTTAGAGCGATTGTAAGCCCTATTCTATACTATGGAGTTCTTGTTTGGTGGAAAGCCACACAAAAAACAACATACCTCAAAAAATTAGAGGGGGTATGCAGACTAGCGATGCTCAGCATTACGGGAGCCCTGAAAGCAACCCGATGGCTGCCCTGTATGCCATTCTGTACATTCCACCTGTAGATCTGGAAGCAAAGAACATAGCATTAACAACTGCAACCAGGCTCGGTGCCTCGGGGCAGCTTGAGCGCCGAACATATGGCCATAGTAGTATAGCGTAATCAATCACAAGACGAACAGACTACCTGATTTCCTATCTGCGCTTCGAGGGAGATCTTAAGGCCACAATAGAGGTGGACGGTTGGCGGAAGGTTGTGCAAATGGCGGACGAGGCGATACATGTGTACACCGATGGTTCCAAAGTAGTGGAAGGAGTAGGGTCTTGGTAAGTGATAGCAGATGTAGGAAGTGCGGGTTGGAAGAGGAAACGATCGAGCACGTTCTGTGCTCGTGCCCTGCACTTGCCAGGCTAAGACTCCAGCTATTAGGAGTGACACAGCTGTCAGATCTAGAAGCAGCAAGTGGCTTAAGTCCTAGGAAGCTTCTAGTATTTGCCAAGAGGACGGAGTTATTTTATAACATAAAAAAAAAAAAAATGTAAGGCGCGATAACCTCCGAAGAGATCTAAGGCCGAGCTTCTCTTCCAATTTGCGTCGTGCTCCTCTTGATTTTTCCCTACAAATTGGCCGGACGGGTCCTACATGTTTTATGCCGACTCCGAACGGCATCTGCAAGGCAGATGAGTTTTCACTGAGAGCTTTTCATGGCAGAAATACAATCGGAGCGCTTGCCAGACACTGCCGAGGGGCGACCCCGCTTAGAAAAATTTTCTTCTAATTGAAAAATCTTATTTCTAAAATTTTGATGTTGCTTTGCCCGGGAGTTGAACCCAGGGCATACGGTGTGATAGGCGGAGCACGCTCCCATCACACCACGGAGGCCGCCATTTTATAACATAGGTCCTGGTTTTTGATAGGGTTTTTCAGTTTGGTCGTTAAAATAAACTTCTGGTAACACTACGGACTCAATCAGTATATGTGAGGTCCTCATGGACCGGCCAGTTCAACTTACCTACCTTGGCAGCAATACTGTTCGTGGTACTGCACGACAGATGATGTTCGGGGTCACCCTGGTCCACATTTTGTTCGATATCTCGAAAACGCCTTCACATATACAACTACCACCACTCCCTTTTAAAACCCTCATTAATACCTTTAATTTGATACCCATATCGTACAAACACATTATAGAATCACCTCTGGTCCACCTTTATGGCGATATATCGAAAAGGCGTCAACCCATAGAACTAAGGCACACTCCCTTTTAAAATACTCGTTGATAATTTAATTTGATACCCATATCATACAAACACATTATAGAATCACCCCTGGTCCATCTTTATGGCGATAGCTCGAAAAGGCGTCCACCTATAGAACTAGGGCCCACTCCCTTTTAAAATACTCATTATCATCTTTCGTTTGATACCCATATTGTACAAACGCATTCTAGAGTCAACCCTGGTCCACCTTTATAACGATATCCCTAAATGGCGTCCACCTATAGAACTATGGCCCACTCCCTTTCTAAATACTCTTTAATACCTTCCATTTGATACACATGTCATACAAACACATATATATATATATTCTTGGAAAATATCCAACCATGTTGAAAACAATAATGTATGATAGGCACACAAATGTGTTTGGAATTTCCATTGTTAGTAATAACAAGTAAGGAAGGCTAAGTTTGGGTGTAACCGAACATTACATACTCAGCTGAGAGCTATGGAGACAAAATAAGGGAAAATCACCATGTAGGAAATTGAACCTAGGGTATGTGTTTGTTTGACATGTGTATCAAATGGAAGGTATTAAAGAGTATTTTAAAAGGGAGTGGGCCATAGTTCTATAGGTGGACGCCATTTAGGGATATCGTTATAAAGGTGGACCAGGGTTGACTCTAGAATGCGTTTGTACAATATGGGTATCAAACGAAAGATGATAATGAGTATTTTAAAAGGGAGTGGGCCCTAGTTCTATAGGTGGACGCCTTTTCGAGCTATCGCCATAAAGGTGGACCAGGGGTGATTCTATAATGTGTTTGTATGATATGGGTATCAAATTAAAGGTATTAATGATGGTTTTAAAAGGGAGTGGTGGTAGTTGTATATGTGCCAAATTTCATCATGATATCTTCAACGACTGCCAAATTACAACTTGCAAAACTTTTCAAAACCTTCTTTTAAAAGTGGGCGGTGCTACGCCCATTATTCAAAATTTTATTAATTTTCTGTTCTGCGTCATAAGGTCAACTCACCTACCAAGTTTCATCGCTTTATCAGTCTTTGGTAATGAATTATCGCACTTTTTCTGTTTTTCGAAGTTTTCGATATCGAAAAAGTGGGCGTGGTTATAGTCCGATATCGTTCATTTTATATAGCGATCTGAGATGAGCGCCCAGGTACCTACATAGCAAATTTCATCAAGATACCTCAAAATTTACTCAAGTTATCGTGTTAACGGACAGACGGACGGACGGACGGACATGGCTCAATCAAATTTTTTTTCGATAATGATGATTTTGATATATGGAAGTCTATATCTATCTCGATTCCTTTATACTTGTACAACCAACCGTTATCCAATCAAAGTTAATATACTCTGTGAGCTCTGCTCAACTGAGTATAAAAATATGGCTCACTATGCAAAACTTAAAATTTTATAGGAATTATCTTTGACGTAATCATAAGGAAATAAAAAGAAGTTTCAATCTAATGCACATGGACATATGTTAATAAATTTATTTGGGATATAACACCCTTTGGTTAGACAACTGATCATGATGATGAATGACAGCTTATAGGATTGCTCCAGTTGGAAGTGAAGCTATCAATCTAAGTAGTATTACTCATACATATGTTTGAGCATATTGTTTTGTCGTAAAATAATACGCACTCCCCCGCAAGGTATTCGTCGGATACGTCTATATACGCAATAATTTGTAGGTGTGTATGTATGTACTAGAGATATACGCCGCCGATAAACGCCGCAGCCACCGATTAGGGTCGTCATTCGCACGCCGCCGCCGAATGTAAAAAATATCGTTACTATATTTTCTACTCGTTTAAGACTGTTTAGGCCATTTATTGTTCATGTCGGATATGGTCGAAAGTGGTATCAACAGATGCGCATCACTGCCAGTTATAAGAAATTAATTGCGAAATTTAACCCTTTCTAACTGTTCAAAAGTTATTTAAAAAAACAAGCGTTTTCGATGTCAGCTTAACACGGACTTTGCATCACCCATTTCACCAAGTTATTAAAACAAAACACTAAAAGAAAAGTATTATAATAAACTAGCAGAGTACCCGACCTCGTTCGGGTATAAATAAAAGGACTACTATATAGATTACTATATTAGACTAATCCCAACCCCCATTTGTATGGGAGATGCCACGCCCCTTTTTCGCTATCCCCAATTTTTCCGAGGGGATAGGGATTAGTCTTATATACCTCCTCACCTAATTTCAGTCGTCTGGCTTTAATACTTTCAGATATATTGACAACGAAAAATTCCAGTTGTATGGGAGGTGCCCCGCCCCTTTTTCGTTATATACCCAGTTTTTCTGGAGGTGGTAGGGGTTGGTCTCATATAACCACTCACCTAATTTCAGTCGTCTGGCTTTAATACTTTCAGATATATTGACTACGAAAAATTCCAGTTGTATGGGAGGTGCCACGCCCCTTGTCGAAAACTCTTTTTATATAGCCTACCATAGATTGACGCACTCAGGGTATGTCATGGCAAAATTTCGTTCGATTCCATTCTGCTGTTTAGGCTGCAAGTCCAAACATACATACAGACATACTTTCACAAATATATAGTAGAGATTTATATGCTCACTTTGCATATTTTTTTTTTTTTTCAAAAAATTAATAATGAACAATGAATTCAAATAAAATGACCCAAGGCGTTTCAAATTGTTTTCAAATTGCCCTCAAGTTGTTAAAAAAGCAAAAAAGGTGCCGATTTCTTTAAAAAATTGTATATTGCGATTGGCTGAAAGAATAAGCCAAATCATTGATGCAAAACCGTTTAAAACTCCTTTGAACTGATTCTTACCTCATACTTAAGTTGAGGATATATGTACGAATGAGAAGGTTTTGAAAAATCATTTGGGCTTACATTCAAAAATCTATCGTTTATTTGCGAAACTATAAAATAGCGTCTGAAATGTTAATTTTAATTTTCACACTTCATCCTTCAACACCCAAGTCTCCCGGTTTGACATAAAGTTGCCGGCCCTATCCAAAACTAGTCCCTTGGAGTGAATCACATTGATTATAGCCTATCAACCAAGTTTAAATATCACCTACACGTTACGGCTCCTTTTACAAATGTGAATACGTAGACACATATATTTACCAGGTCAGGCTTTGTCCTTCGCAAGAACACTCATAGTGGTGAAGCAAAAGCTTTCCCTAGACAGTCGACTGTGTGTGCTGTTACCCTAACGTAGTGGACAGTCGAACTAGTCTGAAAACTGAAACTACGCGGTCATCCATAATGAGCTCTTATATCATAAGGCCGGAAAACAGCAGTAAACATCTTTCAACTTAAAATCGGTCGACTTTCATTCTAAAATATCGTTTTGATTTAACGAAGACTATTGAAATAAATGATGTGAACACAAACGTCTGCAAACATTGGTCTACATTTTAAAAATTTTATCCAGGGTCCTTGTAAAATTTTAATTATGTAGATGCGCCGAGTATTTTACGATTTTCACCGATTACGCAATGACTTCCACTTAGATTGCTTATGATATCGAAGGCGGCGTCCTTGGCGGAATAGTCACTCCCTAATTATTCAAGGTGTTTCTCTGGTGTAGCTTGGCATCAAAGCGCGACAAAAGCATCCGTTGGAAAGTCTTCGGGAGCCCTGAAAGCAACCCGATGGCTGCCCTGTATGCCATTCTGTACATTCCACCTGTAGATCTGGAAGCAAAGAACATAGCATTAACAACTGCAACCAGGCTCGGTGCCTCGGGGCAGCTTGAGCGCCGAACATATGGCCATAGTAGTATAGCGTAATCAATCACAAGACGAACAGACTACCTGATTTCCTATCTGCGCTTCGAGGGAGATCTTAAGGCCACAATAGAGGTGGACGGTTGGCGGAAGGTTGTGCAAATGGCGGACGAGGCGATACATGTGTACACCGATGGTTCCAAAGTAGTGGAAGGAGTAGGGTCTTGGTAAGTGATAGCAGATGTAGGAAGTGCGGGTTGGAAGAGGAAACGATCGAGCACGTTCTGTGCTCGTGCCCAGCACTTGCCAGGCTAAGACTCCAGCTATTAGGAGTGACACAGCTGTCAGATCTAGAAGCAGCAAGTGGCTTAAGTCCTAGGAAGCTTCTAGTATTTGCCAAGAGGACGGAGTTATTTTATAACATAAAAAAAAAAAATGTAAGGCGCGATAACCTCCGAAGAGATCTAAGGCCGAGCTTCTCTTCCAATTTGCGTCGTGCTCCTCTTGATTTTTCCCTACAAATTGGCCGGACGGGTCCTACATGTTTTATGCCGACTCCGAACGGCATCTGCAAGGCAGATGAGTTTTCACTGAAAGCTTTTCATGGCAGAAATACAATCGGAGCGCTTGCCAGACACTGCCGAGGGGCGACCCCGCTTAGAAAAATTTTCTTCTAATTGAAAAATCTTATTTCTAAAATTTTGATGTTGCTTTGCCCGGGAGTTGAACCCAGGGCATACGGTGTGATAGGCGGAGCACGCTCCCATCACACCACGGAGGCCGCCATTTTATAACATAGGTCCTGGTTTTTGATAGGGTTTTTCAGTTTGGTCGTTAAAATAAACTTCTGGTAACACTACGGACTCAATCAGTATATGTGAGGTCCTCATGGACCGGCCAGTTCAACTTACCTACCTTGGCAGCAATACTGTTCGTGGTACTGCACGACAGATGATGTTCGGGGTCACCCTGGTCCACATTTTGTTCGATATCTCGAAAACGCCTTCACATATACAACTACCACCACTCCCTTTTAAAACCCTCATTAATACCTTTAATTTGATACCCATATCGTACAAACACATTATAGAATCACCTCTGGTCCACCTTTATGGCGATATATCGAAAAGGCGTCAACCCATAGAACTAAGGCACACTCCCTTTTAAAATACTCGTTGATAATACCTTTAATTTGATACCCATATCATACAAACACATTATAGAATCACCCCTGGTCCATCTTTATGGCGATAGCTCGAAAAGGCGTCCACCTATAGAACTAGGGCCCACTCCCTTTTAAAATACTCATTATCATCTTTCGTTTGATACCCATATTGTACAAACGCATTCTAGAGTCAACCCTGGTCCACCTTTATAACGATATCCCTAAATGGCGTCCACCTATAGAACTATGGCCCACTCCCTTTCTAAATACTCTTTAATACCTTCCATTTGATACACATGTCATACAAACACATATATATATATATATTCTTGGAAAATATCCAACCATGTTTAAAACAATAATGTATGATAGGCACACAAATGTGTTTGGAATTTCCATTGTTAGTAATAACAAGTAAGGAAGGCTAAGTTTGGGTGTAACCGAACATTACATACTCAGCTGAGAGCTATGGAGACAAAATAAGGGAAAATCACCATGTAGGAAATTGAACCTAGGGTATGTGTTTGTTTGACATGTGTATCAAATGGAAGGTATTAAAGAGTATTTTAAAAGGGAGTGGGCCATAGTTCTATATGTGGACGCCATTTAGGGATATCGTTATAAAGGTGGACCAGGGTTGACTCTAGAATGCGTTTGTACAATATGGGTATCAAACGAAAGATGATAATGAGTATTTTAAAAGGGAGTGGGCCCTAGTTCTATAGGTGGACGCCTTTTCGAGCTATCGCCATAAAGGTGGACCAGGGGTGATTCTATAATGTGTTTGTATGATATGGGTATCAAATTAAAGGTATTAATGATGGTTTTAAAAGGGAGTGGTGGTAGTTGTATATGTGCCAAATTTCATCATGATATCTTCAACGACTGCCAAATTACAACTTGCAAAACTTTTCAAAACCTTCTTTTAAAAGTGGGCGGTGCTACGCCCATTATTCAAAATTTTATTAATTTTCTCTTCTGCGTCATAAGGTCAACTCACCTACCAAGTTTCATCGCTTTATCAGTCTTTGGTAATGAATTATCGCACTTTTTCTGTTTTTCGAAGTTTTCGATATCGAAAAAGTGGGCGTGGTTATAGTCCGATATCGTTCATTTTATATAGCGATCTGAGATGAGCGCCCAGTTACCTACATAGCAAATTTCATCAAGATACCTCAAAATTTACTCAAGTTATCGTGTTAACGGACAGACGGACGGACGGACGGACATGGCTCAATCAAATTTTTTTTCGATAATGATGATTTTGATATATGGAAGTCTATATCTATCTCGATTCCTTTATACTTGTACAACCAACCGTTATCCAATCAAAGTTAATATACTCTGTGAGCTCTGCTCAACTGAGTATAAAAATATGGCTCACTATGCAAAACTTAAAATTTTATAGGAATTATCTTTGACGTAATCATAAGGAAATAAAAAGAAGTTTCAATCTAATGCACATGGACATATGTTAATAAATTTATTTGGGATATAACACCCTTTGGTTAGACAACTGATCATGATGATGAATGACAGCTTATAGGATTGCTCCAGTTGGAAGTGAAGCTATCAATCTAAGTAGTATTACTCATACATATGTTTGAGCATATTGTTTTGTCGTAAAATAATACGCACTCCCCCGCAAGGTATTCGTCGGATACGTCTATATACGCAATAATTTGTAGGTGTGTATGAATGTACTAGAGATATACGCCGCCGATAAACGCCGCAGCCACCGATTAGGGTCGTCATTCGCACGCCGCCGCCGAATGTAAAAAATATCGTTACTATATTTTCTACTCGTTTAAGACTGTTTAGGCCATTTATTGTTCATGTCGGATATGGTCGAAAGTGGTATCAACAGATGCGCATCACTGCCAGTTATAAGAAATTAATTGCGAAATTTAACCCTTTCTAACTGTTCAAAAGTTATTTAAAAAAACAAGCGTTTTCGATGTCAGCTTAACACGGACTTTGCATCACCCATTTCACCAAGTTATTAAAACAAAACACTAAAAGAAAAGTATTATAATAAACTAGCAGAGTACCCGACCTCGTTCGGGTATAAATAAAAGGACTACTATATAGATTACTATATTAGACTAATCCCAACCCCCATTTGTATGGGAGATGCCACGCCCCTTTTTCGCTATCCCCAATTTTTCCGAGGGGGTAGGGATTAGTCTTATATACCTCCTCACCTAATTTCAGTCGTCTGGCTTTAATACTTTCAGATATATTGACTACGAAAAATTCCAGTTGTATGGGAGGTGCCACGCCCTTTGTCGAAAACTCTTTTTATATAGCCTACCATAGATTGACGCACTCAGGGTATGTCATGGCAAAATTTCGTTCGATTCCATTCTGCTGTTTAGGCTGCAAGTCCAAACATACATACAGACATACTTTCACAAATATATAGTAGAGATTTATATGCTCACTTTGCATATTTTTTTTTTTTTCAAAAAATTAATAAGGAACAATGAATTCAAATAAAATGACCCAAGGCGTTTCAAATTGTTTTCAAATTGCCCTCAAGTTGTTAAAAAAGCAAAAAAGGTGCAGATTTCTTTAAAAAATTGTATATTGCGATTGGCTGAAAGAATAAGCCAAATCATTGATGCAAAACCGTTTAAAACTCCTTTGAACTGATTCTTACCTCATACTTAAGTTGAGGATATATGTACGAATGAGAAGGTTTTGAAAAATCATTTGGGCTTACATTCAAAAATCTATCGTTTATTTGCGAAACTATAAAATAGCGTCTGAAATGTTAATTTTAATTTTCACACTTCATCCTTGAACACCCAAGTCTCCCGGTTTGACATAAAGTTGCCGGCCCTATCCAAAACTAGTCCCTTGGAGTGAATCACATTGATTATAGCCTATCAACCAAGTTTAAATATCACCTACACGTTACGGCTCCTTTTACAAATGTGAATACGTAGACACATATATTTACCAGGTCAGGCTTTGTCCTTCGCAAGAACACTCATAGTGGTGAAGCAAAAGCTTTCCCTAGACAGTCGACTGTGTGTGCTGTTACCCTAACGTAGTGGACAGTCGAACTAGTCTGAAAACTGAAACTACGCGGTCATCCATAATGAGCTCTTATATCATAAGGCCGGAAAACAGCAGTAAACATCTTTCAACTTAAAATCGGTCGACTTTCATTCTAAAATATCGTTTTGATTTAACGAAGACTATTGAAATAAATGATGTGAACACAAACGTCTGCAAACATTGGTCTACATTTTAAAAATTTTATCCAGGGTCCTTGTAAAATTTTAATTATGTAGATGCGCCGAGTATTTTACGATTTTCACCGATTACGCAATGACTTCCACTTAGATTGCTTATGATTTCGAAGGCGGCGTCCTTGGCGGAATAGTCACTCCCTAATTATTCAAGGTGTTTCTCTGGTGTAGCTTGGCATCAAAGCGCGACAAAAGCATCCGTTGGAAAGTCTTCGGAGCTTCTAGGATAGTGACGTCGATGAAGGTATGAGTTCGAAGTCGCAGTGCTATAGCTGGCATATGATGTGAGGGTCAGGAGGCGTGGTAGTGACTGGTGGTCGGGATTGCTATTGCTCGCACATCGGGAATTGTAGCTCTTAAAAACAGCCGAAAAACTGGAGGCGTCCTGTGCAACGGGTGTCATGAGTATTAACAGACCATTAATAGCAACCGTAAGTCGCCTTTGTGCGTGACCGCAAAGGAGCCACAAATGATTTTAAGACATAATGTTCGCGACGATTATTAGGAGTTAACCCTAGGCGAAATTACGCTTTGCACGAGATATGCAAACAAAAGTGTGGCTATTTTATGTATCTCTATTTCTTTTCAGCAGACGCAGCACTACCAATTCGAAAGACCGGGGTTCGAAGCCTCTCTGGAGTAAGTGAAGGACGGGCAATCCCTCCGCAAGGAGCTACTCCTGAAAATTTTTGAACGGTCTGCGAGATCTTGGGGCAAAAACCCCGGATCTTTCCGAAATGGCCAACACAAAACCTTTCCTAAATACTATTTTTTTAAAAAGAAAAATCAAGCTTTTTAAAGTAAGAATACCGGCGTACGCCGGCGTGCCGCTCACGCCGCCGCCGATAAAGTGATCGACGTAAACCTCTGGTATGTACCCATATGCCTAGATAAGCGCTCACGATATACCGTTACATCCACCAATGTACTTTTCTGTACAAAATAGTCAGTGCATAGCCATAACGTTATCCAAAATAGTGGATATATTTATTTTGGATATAACAAAATTAGCTAGACTTAAGGACGAAACAATAAATAATCGTTGCTAAATGAAAGCTTTTGGATGCCAACCTATGAATCCAACATTTTTTTACATATTGTCTGGACAATTAGAAAAAGAGCCGTTTTCGCGTAGTAAAATATGCACATGCGTGTATACTTACCGGAGAATATGTTTAGATCAACGCTCATATACCATTCGCCCTATATGATGCATGTATATATTCGCCTCGATAAGCGCTTGCGATTTACTATTGCAAAAATGTACTTGTATGTAGAAATTATCCCGTGCATGCAAAAAAGGAGAATTTTTCTTTCAACAAAGCGGAAAAATAATCAAAGATAATCAAAAAAAATTACAAAAAATAAAAAAAAAAATCAAAAATAATTTTAAAAAAATCAAAAGTAATCGAAAAAATAAAAAATAATCAAAAGTAATTATTTTGATTACTTTTGATTATTTTTGATTTTTCTTCAATAATCAGAAAAAATCATAATTTTTTTTTTATTTTTTTCTAATGGTAATCAATTAGTAATTGCTTTTTTCGGAAAACAATTGAAATAATCATTGCCCATTAAAAAAGTCATCTAATTAATTGATTACTAATGCTAATTCAAATTTAACAGGTCTGAACGTAATATAGCGGAGGGGTAGTAAATATTACGGCCGTCATGGAGGTACAAACTCGTCCATCAACGTTTTTTACCATCGCTATACTAAAAGCGGTGAAGATTTTTTCAAATATTTGAAACTATTTATAAAATAACAAACATTTTTTACCGCTATTTTATTTGAATATGTTTTTTCTTGATGGTGCATTTAAAAAAATAATAATGAAATTAAAAAAGCATGCAAAAATGGAAAATAAAATTTTACGAATCGTCTGCCGTAATTGATCGAAATCTACAACAAAGCGGTGACACTGAAAACGGTGAGTATACCGGCGCTCTTTAGTGGTCGTAACATAGCGGCACTGCTTTTGGAGGAAACCAAGCCTTAAGCGAGGTCGCCCGAATTAGTCTCATAGGGCTCTCGTGTCTCATTGTTCCCCGGCCATTTATTGTAGAAACACTAGTAAAAGATATTAAACTCGACTTTTTCGATGAGCATTATACATACTTCTGATAATCAATGTGCAAGGACATTAAAGCTGAATTTGAAACCGTTGTTTTTTGCAATACTTCAGTTATGAGCGTAAGGCTTCTTGCAACTCACATGATCAAGGTCTTCGGGTAAAATATGACTTAAAATTCGTCCACAAGATTGTTGAGCTATAAATTCTGCCTAGAGAATCAATACTAATAATTTGTTTATACCAATTTTGTAAAAAAACTCTGTAGCTTTGAAAGTCAAATAAATTTGCAAGGTCGAATTAAACCGTTTCATAATGGCGGCGGCGCAATGACATTTTTCATAAAGATGCGTTTAACACAAGCTTATGCATACTAATAACATCGCCACAATCAACCACATTGTTGCGTATGTAAATATGAAGGAACTTCAGACTTGGCAATTAAAGTTTATTTCGCCTTGCCCATTCACATAAAAAATTTCGCGAAGCGCTGGTATAAACATTCACAAAGATACTTGCTAACATATTGTGTGTCGTATTCATTTGTTATATTGGAGTTTTTACTTGCGAAAAAAGTTAGAAAATTTACCAACCAGTGGCAAAAATAATTTCACTTGCAAAGTGTGCTAACACCCTTAGGCAAAACAAATGTCAAATTCTTCTTCTTGTGCTTTGCTTGTAACAGAGTTTGGGAGTTGGCTACTTTTCAATATCAGATGGCGCCAGTGTCACTCATTCTACCGTTCTCCATAAAAATACTTGCAATCTACTTATAATGCATAAGCTTGTGTTAAACTCATCTATATGAAAAAGTGCTTATGTGTCGGGGCTTTAAACCTATCGGGTGCGCTGTTTTGGGGCTATGAATCGAACCGAATTTATTTTAAATTTGAAAGCCACTCAAAGGAATATAGTTCGGTTCCAAATACAATTTTTTCAAAATAATTCAAAGCTAAATCAATTCCCCACTTTCCCTTGCAATTTTTTAAGTAAACTAACAAGTAAGTACAAAGCGCGATAACCTCCCAAAAGATTTAAGGCCGAGCTTTTCTTCCAATTTGGGCCGTGCTCCATTGAATTTTTCCTACAAATTGGCGGAACGAGACCTAAATGTTTAAAGCCCACTCCGAACGACATCTGCACAGATGAGTTTTCACTAAAAAGGTCTTTGTGGCAGAAATACACTCGGAGTGTTTGCCAAATCACTGCAAAGGGGCACCCCGCTTTCTAATGGAAAGAACTTGTTTCTAAATTTTCTGATATTGCTTTGCCCGGGAATCGAACCTAGGATCTTCAGTGTGGTAGGCGGAGCCGCCGATTTTTTAAGTACACAGCGTATATAAATTCAGGTTTACTACCATATTAATGTTATTTTTTTCGGATTTGGTCATATTGTTCAAGCAAAATATAAATGTCCGTTTTTTTTTGTATAAGGTAAAATGCTCAAGCTCGTTAAGTTTCGCGATTTCTTGTGAATTTAGCATATAAGCAATTGTGTCACTATTGTGCATTTTTTTCTGTGAGAAAGTGAAATTATACCTTTTAATCCTAAGTCAGGTTGAAGTGGTCAGTCCCTAATGACCTTACATACACTGAATGTGCGCAGGGGCGGATAAAAGGAGGGGCTAGCAGGGGCCAAAGCCCAGGGCCCCAGCATCGGGAGGGCCCCGAGAGCTCGAATAAATAATATCATATTACGTATTTGCGTACACATAATTTAATTTTGCACCTCAAAATTTATATACAATAGTAATATGGAAAAGAATACACGCACTCGTTAAGAACAAGATAATATTACAGGATTTTGGTTACGATTCCAATAGCAAACTGCGAATCTGAAAGGTCATTCTCGGTTTTAAAAAGAATAAAAAATATGTATCGATTAACTATGTTAGATGAACGGTTGTCCGCATTGATGAGGTTAAGCATTGAAGTTGATTTACTTCGATCGCAAATGATCATATTTTGCTCCCCTTAAGTGGGCCCCATATTCAGCTTGTTTGGCGACCAAACCGAAAGACCCTCTCAGAAACCAGGGCCCATGTTATAAAACAACTCCGTGCTTTTAGCAACCACAAGGAGCTTTCTAGGACCTATACTGCTTGCTGCTTCTAGACCTATTAGCTGAAGTTTTAGGCTGGCGAGCGGAGGACACGAAAACTGCTATCATTAACGAGGCCCCCAGGGGGATAGTGGGCTTAGAGCATGCCTGAGGCTGGTATGCCTGTCGTAAGAGGCGTCTAAGATACCCAAATGATTCATGGGGTTGTGTAGCTCAACCCTTTCAAGGGATTGCTAGTGCAATTTATAGCTTTTCCAACCGAATAGTCGACCACACCTTTCCGTGGCGAATCCTATTTCTTTAGCAGCCGAGGCTCTGGCGACCCCAAGTTCCTCATGGGACTAAGGGGTGAGAGGACAGGATGGTCTAGAAGGTTTCATGTGGTCATATTAAATCGCTTCGAGATGGTCGGGTTAGTACCTTAATGGTTCTTGTTACCGGAACATGCATGATCTTAATCCGGTAAAGGACCATCAATATCGATAACACTACTCAAAACCTTCGGGGAGTATCCTTATCGCAACAACAACAATAAGGTTTAGTTCAAAAGCATGTGAAGACACTGTCCGGTTAGAATACAGTCACCAATTTTTAGGGATAAGAGTGAGATTGTTGGTCTAAGGCCCGGAAACCTGTCTTCGACACTTTACAGCCCAAGCCTGGATCAAAGCCACCCACTCTGATTGGGACGTATGCGATACAAGCTTTGAGGGATGCGGCCTTATTAGCTAGCGCACCCGTTTTTCATTTCTATGTATTCCTATGTGCCTGGGGAACCAATATAGATGTGTGTTTCACCATATCTCGATTATGTTGTGTTATGCGAGGTTATTGAATTAAATCTGAAATTTTTGTGTACTACATGTCGACCTACCCTAATACTCTTAACTTAAAAGTTTTGTTAAAAAGGACGTATATCAGACATTCTGTTTAAAAGGCCGTATCTCAGCGAAGTCGTATCTCAGAAGGCCGGTTAAGAAGGGTATAGTTGAAATTAACATTTTTTTACAGAAGAGATAGGTTATAGGATAGGTTAGGTGGTAGCTGCCCTGATAAGGATAGCTCACTTGGACAACACGAAGGTCCGTTGTGATACCACATACACCAAAAATAACGGTGACTTAGATCTAGCTACTTAGAGAATCGTTGGGTAGCAACGATAAAGCTCCGAATGATACCGATCTCAACTTTGGATATATCCTCGGGAGATCCAAGTGAGTCCCGACCGAAGTACTTTCGCCTAGTTCTGGCAAAAGCTGGACAATCAAGCATAAAGTGATTTGGTGATTCCACCTCATCATCCTCCATACAGCTGCAGCAGGATGGAGTTTCCAGTATATTGAGACGTACCGCATGGATACCAATGGGACAGTGCCCTGTCAAAACCCCAATGACCATTGATAGGTAAGCCTTAGTGAACCCAATTATTTCAGCAGACCTCCTGCCATCCACTTTTGGTTAGAAAGATCTTGCTACCCTGCAAGACGTGGTATCCGCCCAACGTTTGCTGAGCTGATTCGAGGCCCAGCTATGGAGGAGCAATCCACAGGTGGCCAGCGGGATCCCGAAATCCCTACAGCCATCTTCATCCGGTTCAGTTGTACCGATGCGGGCTAAGAGATCCGCTTGACAGTTACCCGGGATATCACTATGGCCCGGGACCCAGATAATCTTAATTGTAAAATAATTCGATGCAATCGCAAGCGAGGTCAGGCACTCCCAGACCACCCTCGATCGCACTGTAGTTGAGCTCAAGGCCTTGATAGCCGCTTGGCTATCAGAGTAGATGTTAAATTCCCTAACCGTGGTAGCACTGGATAGCATTCCATCCACCGCATCCTTAATCGCAGCAATTTCCGCTTGGAATACACTGCAGTGATCAGCCAACTTAAACTTGCGGCTTAAATTTAGCTCTTGACAAAAGACCCCCCCCCCCCCCCCCCCCCACCAACCTTTCCATCCAGCTTTGACCCATCCGTGAACAAGTTAACCGGTCCCATGCCCCAGATAATTCCTCTTCCCCAATCCTCTCTCTCTGGAATAACTGGGGTGAAGGTTGTATAGGGAGCAGTTATCGGCATACAGTAGTCCGTTCTGTCCGGGATGAAGTCGAAACTGGTAAGAAGGCTAGAGTGTCCGCGGTCAGAAAGTCTATATCCCATATCACGAAGCCTGACCAACGACCTTGCCGCGGCCGCCTTTCCCGCAATATCTACTGGGTATATGTTCAGCATGACGTTCAGTGCCAAGGTAGGTGTTGTTCTGAGAGCGCCACTGATACCGATCAGCGCCGTCCGTTGCACTGACATTAACATTTTGGAGGTGCTCGCCGTGTCCAGTGCTTTCCACCAGACCAGCACCCCATATAGCAGAATCGGTTTGACCACCATCTCATAGAGCCAGTGTACTATTCTTGGCGAGAGTCCCCATCTCTTTCCGATAGCTCCTCTGCAGCAGTACAAGGCAATGGCGGCCTTCCTGGCCCGATCTTCCACATTGGGTCTCCAGGACAGTTTCTTGTCCAAAACAATCCCCAAATATTTAACCCTATCAGAAAGTACCAACGGTACCCCTCCAATCGAGGGAGTTCTGAAATCGGGCATCTTATATCTTCTTGTGAAAAGGACCAATTCCGTTTTTCCCGGGTTGACCGCCAATCCACATGATTCAGCCCACCTAGTCACAGTATCCAGGTAGCCCTGCAGAACATCGCGCAGGGTGCCCAGAAATTTGCCTCTGACTAGGATAGCGAGGTCATCTGCATAGGCAACCACCCGACAACCATTGGCTTCCAGCTCCACAAGAAGCTCGTTGACTACCACAACCCAGAGGAGAGGAGATAGGACACCCCCCTGTGGCGTGCCCCTGCACACCTTCCTCTTAATTATGGCCCCTCCCCACTCCGCTGCGACAATTCTGCCGCATAGAAGTTTGCTGATAAATTCAACCAGAGCCGCCTCGACTCCTAAACCCACCAGAGCTCTTTCGATTGCCCCCGGTAAGACATTGTTAAAAGCTCCCTCGATGTCTAGAAAGGCACACACAGCATACTCTTTGTGTTCTAGGGACCCCTCTATTTGCTTTACAATCGAATGGAGAGCCGTTTCCGTCGATCTGCCCTTGCAGTACGCATGCTGTGAAGCCGACAGTAACCCCCGTGGTATCCTTTCCCGTAGGTACAGGTCAATCAACCGCTCAAACGTCTTAAGAAAAAACGACGAGAGACTGATTGGCCTGAAATCCTTAGGTGATACATGCGAAATTCTGCCGGCCTTCGGAATGAAAATAACCCTAACCGTGTGCCAAGACTTCGGGACATAGTTAAGCCTGAGGCAGTTAGTATATATGATGGCCAACCAGCGGCAGGAAATCCCCAAAGACCTTTGAAGCTGCGCAGGAATGATTCCATCCGGGACCGGAGACTTATAGGGGTTGAACGATCCTATAGCCCAGGTTATTTGACTTTCCCGTATTGGAATGGCAGGCACTTCTGCATGACCAACGACCGCCGACCATGCAGGCGAAGATCCCTGCGCAACTGGGACATCGGGAAAATGATTGTCCAGTAAAAGCCTTAGGGAATCCTCGCTACTCATCGACCAGACCCCACCATCATCTCTCAGATACCCCAGAGAAGCGGGGTTCCTAGAGAGTATTTTTCTAAATCTCGCGGATTCATTGCAGCCTTCTACGTTTTCGCAGAAGCTTCGCCATGCATCTCGCTTGGCTATCCTTATTTCATATTTATAAATCCCCAGACTCACCTTATAGAGCTCCCAGTCGTCCGAGGGTAATTTACTCCTGGCTCTGTTGAAGAGCCGCCGACTGGACGCTCTTAGGTCGTCAAGAGAATGCGACCATCAGGGCGGCTTGCCCTTCCCCCTGTAAGTTTTCAATGGGCAGGACAGCTGAAAGGCGCTATTGCTTGCCGAGGTGAAGTTTTCCACCAGAACGTCTATCTCAGATTCGGACAGGCCGGAACTAATGATAGGCACCGCAGGCAGTAGCTCTCCCAGCTTCCTACAATACAAGTCCCAGTTAGTACTTTTAGAGTTCCTAAAAGATATTTTACCGGGACGTTCTTCGTTCTCTGAGAACTGAATATATCGGTGATCAGAGAAGGAGTGCTCGTTGAGAACCCTCCATCCAGATATCCGACCTTCCAGTTCTCTACTAACCAGGGTGAGGTCCAGGACCTCCTCCCTTACCGCAGTAATAAAAGTCGGGTCATTCCCCCTATTACATATACAAAGTCCCTCATCTACAATAAAAGTAAATAAAGACTCACCTCTAGTGTTGGTATCCGAGCTTCCCCAAATGCTATGCGGGGCATTAGCATCGGCACCGATGATCACGCCAACACCTCTCCGCCTTGCTTCAGCGGTGATTTCACCCAGTATCGCAGGTGGTGGTCCCTCTACGTCCCCGTGGGGCATGGTGCTGAGACCACCCACATTTCATTACTTCCTCGCCCGAGGCAGACCGTGGTTACATCAACATTGCTGAAATTAGAGAGAATAAAAGCTTTAATCTCTTTTTTAACAAGCACACATGATCTAGGCCTACTTGCCTCCCCATGCACCAAGGTGTTGAATTTTCCAGTCCTTAATCCAGAAATCTTACTGCCGTTACTACTCAGCCACGGCTCCTGGACAAGGACTATATCCACTCCGCCTTTTTCAAGGTAGAGCACCAAATTTGCGGAAGCCGCCTTAGAGTGCTGAAGATTGATTTGACGGGTTTCCATCAAAAGCGCTCTTCTTCCGCACCCCATCCTTGGCGGATTCGTATTAGTCTTGTCCATTCTAAAAAAGTCCCCCCTCAAGGCCGCTATCCGGAGCCGATTGTGTAGTCGCCCTTTAACGGTCTCGTGGTTATCTATGCTACGCAGGGAGGCCACGCGAGGGTTGACGCATTACCTTATGAGTAATGCGTTCAGAGCCAGACCGGACGCGAAGCGGGAAAATCTTCAACCGCACCTACACCACCAACTTAACGGCGACGGAGCCGGAACGTACCTTGAGGCCCGCCACGGTTTTAACGGGACGTGGGCAGGTGCAGCATTAGCCTACCAGCCATTTCGGTAGGGTTTCACCCCGACCTACTAAAGTGGCAGAATACCGCACCTACCAGCCCAAAGTCATCAAGTCAAAATGTAATGTCAACTCAAAGCCTAAAACAGTCCAGTTCGTCACCGTTGTGTACCGATCTTGACTCTTAAAGAGTCCTCCCTCCCCTGAGCTCGGCGTGCGGGTTTTATTGAGTTGTCCTCTCTAGATCCGCCATTATCAGTAGAAGCAGGGGCACCTCGTGCAGGACGTGATAACTAATCACGCGTGACATTCGTCACTATGGCCGGTCTAAGACTGATATCAGTCCCTGATCCAGAGCCTGAAACCACTTATGATATCCAAGCCAAGTATCTTAGCCCCCAAAAAAGAAGAGATATGAAATAATACTTTTTTTTATAATGTGTTAAACTTAAAATGCTCAACAATACTATAGAGACAAATGAATGTATATTCTGGTTCACCAATTGTTTTAAAACTTCAAATTTTACTTTCCTCAAACAAGTTTAATTATAACGAGAAGATAAAAAACTTGTAAAGTTGGCAGTACCAGAAGACATGGGAGGGAAGAGTGACAATTAAGTGGAAAGGTAGAACCTATAGGAAACAAAATTTTTCGAAAAAGTATCTATGAATCGCAGCGCTTTTCGCAAAGAAATATTTTAGCTTTGGAATTTCAGCAACAAGCGTAGTGTTTTCGTTTTTTTTTCAACCCAAACATGAATACTAATTAATATTTTTAGATTTTTGAAACTTTTTTGGTTTTGTTTTAAAACAATTAAGTCTAAAATAAGTTTAAAATTTAAACCCAATAAAATTAAAAAGCAGCATTTAATTCAGATATTTTAAATTTAGGTAAAAGAAGTTTGAAAAATCTGTTAAGCCGATGAAAGGTTTAAAATTTACGCTCACAACCGTGTGCGTTTTATGACGACTCCTAACGCCATCTGCTAGAGCAGCTAAATTTCGCTAAGAAGCTTTTGTGGCTTCCCGGCTTAACCGAAGAAGTCACTTACAGCTATTTCCAGGAAAACCAGCCTTTAAGTTTTTGAAGTGTTTGTCAAATGTGCAAACTTTAATGAATTTTTCTTTTATAGTTAATATCATTGCTTAGGATGCAAAAGTTAAAATATTTAAGAAAAAAATGTATGGCAGGAAAACGCCGAGTTGCTCAGTTACGCCGAAAAAAACGCAGTTGTTTGGTTGTACTGTTGAACTATTATGAACAGAGTGTTGGATATTACAGTGTAAATTGATATTTTCTGTAAAGATCAACATTTACAGATATCGAATCGTGCACTAACTCAATTTCGAGAAAAAGGTGACTTTATCGAATATGCCGGGAAGTCACAGAAAAACATTCCAGAAGAGCTTGCCAAACCATTACCCAGGGGCGAATGGAAAAATTCTCTTAATATATTTATGTTAAATGTATATATGTAAATGTCTATAAATGTATAGATATACATATGTAGACAGGGATCTTAGCTTACTTAGGCGAGCACCCTACCTCTACACCAAAGGAGTTAAAAATATACCGGAATTTTTGATCTTTTCGGTAATATTGATTTAATACACACATTTTTCAAATATTTTATTGGAAGTTAAGACCCAGCAACTAAAAGCCCACAATATACAAGCCTACTATTTTATACACATTGTGGCGAATATTACCATTCCTAACATCGCTATGCTGTTAGTAAATAAACACAACGACACTAAGCCATTTACACAAATACATAAAAGCCAATCAAGAATATTTCACACACATAAGCGAAAAGAATATTTCACATACGCATATGTAGTCAGCAGATAAGAGTGAAGAAGAAATAGAAACAATCACATATCACGTTATCATCAGCTATGAGCAGAAGCTGTTACTCACACATACACGCGCATATAGCCAGAAGAAAAACATAAACTACAGAGATACATGTAAATAGGTAAATAACCAATTATGCGATACACATATATGTAATACTTCTATATCACTACTACTGAACTGTGCAGTCTATCAAACATTACAGTACAGATATACAACGAGAGAAGGAGACAAAATCTCAAGGCTGTCATTAAATTTTTGTAAAAAAGGGGCTTAAATATGTGTATATTTCAACAAGCAGTATAACAACAAGAGCATGTTAGAAACAAATTTACAAAATTGATATTATTTCAGCACCAATAGCAGTCAGCCCAGTACTCATATTTTGTTTACTTCATCAAAAATTTACTTCATTAAATAACTCAAAATGAGTAAAATTTTGAAAACGTTATATATCGTTTGTTCAAGCTAATTCACTTTAAATAATTTTTAAAAACGTTTAAAGAAATGCTTGTTGGGATGTATAAGTATATTTTTATACATGTACATATATTTGAATTTTTTTCATTTCAAAAATATGAATTCTTCGCCTTATTTTTTTCTTTTACTATATATGTATGTAAATAATGTACTTTGTATGGCTGCAGCCCATGTTTAAATAATAAATACATCAAGCCTTGTATTGAATTTGTTGGCCTTTTCATTGTTTAATCGACTAAACTGAGATTTTATAACAATTAGTATGCAGAAGTTGGGTAAAGAGGATAGTGACCCGTTGTGACCCCTTTAATACTTTATTTACACATGCTACTACAATTCAATAACACTAACAAAGCCCACACATGCGCAGAACATACATTTGCACAGTTTCAGCAAATAATGATTGCAGAAAATTTGCACATTAGGAAGATAGGAAGGTATTGATATAGAAGTATTATATACATATATGGCGATACAACAGTTCCACAAGGCATGTTCGTGAAAAGTCTATACCTTAGGAGAAATATGTGAACGAGATTAACTGATCGTATAAAGCAGCGCGGTGCAAGCGATAATCAATCAGTTTAATTTAAACATTATGTTGTTGTTGTTGTATTAACGATAAAGGCCATACCGCCCTCCCCACCTCCTAGTTCCATGAGGAACTTGCGGTCACCAGAGCCTCGGCTGTTAATGAAACAGGATTCGCCACGGATAGTTGAGGTTGGAAATTCGGTTGGAGAAGCTATATATAGCGCTGGCAACCCATTGAGAGGGTTGCGCTACACAACCCCTTGAATCAATTTGGTATTTTAGTCACCTCTTACGTCAGGCATACCGCGGGTATATTCTAAGCCCCCTAACCCGCTGGGGGTATTTAAACATGATATTAGCGCAGTACGCGATAATTGTAATTGTGAAGTACTACTCACAAAGTAGTCTAAATAAAGAACGTTTTTCTATACTAAATATTTGAGTTATTTATTCGAAATTTCAGAGATTCGAACCTTAACAGAAGCTGCAAAATAGTCAGGAATTCCCCAAAATTCTCTGCAATATGTAAGAGCAGAATAGGTGAATTATACCGCCTGTCATTCAGCTCAACAAAACATGTAGCCTATTTCGAGTAAAAATCAATAATTTGTTTTAATACATAATACCCTAATATAAGAATACATGAAAAATGTAAAACATTTGCCTTGCAAATGAATTGCAGATATCTACGAAGATTTGCCAATTCACCTTTTGGAAAATAGTCTTATAAGCCGACACCGTAGTATAAACCGAAGTTCCAACAAAAAACGAGTTGTGTAGTTGCTTTATGTGTATATCTATGTATATTTGAACGGCTGATCTTATTTTCCAACATGTGAATATTAGAAAAAAAATATAGAATACCAAGTAATTTTTGTTGTTCGAAGGGGCTGTCAAATAAAAGGCATCTATGACTCTTATCTGCAGCGGAACGTACTAGTTTCGAACTAGTGTAGAAGTATTGCATTAAGAGAAAGTACTAGCTCTAGTTTTGTCCCCTCGTAGTGCTCTCAGCTGACACTTTTAACATTGTGATGTCCTACGAAATTGCAATAAAAAAATAAGCACGTTATTGGTGAAATAATGACTAAAAACAAAAATTTAAGATTCCTAAACGTTCCCGGACGTACATAAATATTTATTGGGTTAACACATATCTAGAATGAAATTGTTTCGCCATCATCCACATATGTGTGGGTAATATGTCATTTGTAGATGTAAAACGACGTTATTGCGGTCTTGGGCCCGTTTTTTCAGTGCCAGTTTAAATTCCAGTTAAAATTGAAATTTTATTACTTAAGAGCGAATACTTATTTGTTACGAAGTTAATGAAATGTGAAATTTAGGTATGAAACTTATACGAAAAATTACCTACGAAATCACCAGCCTATGTAATTGGATGACTTTACTCTCCAATTTCCGGGAAACTTTAAAAATCTTATTAAAATTGGATGTACCACATCTGCGGCCTCCCGGCATAATCGAAAAGTCACTTTTTTCTCGAAATTGAGTTAGTGCACGATTCGATATTTGTAAATGTTAATCTTTCCAATAAAATATCAATTTACACTGTAATATTTAACATTCAGTTCAAAATATCGTAATTTCTCAACCAACCAAATTTTTTTATTATATTTTAACTTATGGGACGCAAACAATGCCATTATAAAAGAAAAAGTCATTAAATATACGCCGCCACCGCCGCCGATTCAGTTTTCAATTTTTCTCTATTAAAAAAGCAAACTATCTAAAAAAGGTGCCGATTTTTTCAAAAATTTTATATCCCGATTGGCTAAAAGAATAAGCGAAATCGGTGATGCAAAATTCTTTAGTAGGTTCAGTTGACAGGGAAAGCTCCATATATAAAACACGAAATACGCACTAGGAAGCATTTTACACCTAACATGTTAATTTTGATTTTTACACTTGATCATTACTAAAACCAAAGTCTCCCGGTTTGGCATTGCGTTAAGTTGGCGGCTCTATTCCCAACTGGTCCCTTGAAGTGAATCATCATGATTATAGCCTATCCAAATATGTAAATAAAAGCACAGGGCGCAATAACCTCCGAAGATATTTTAGGCCAAGCTTCTCTTCCAATTTGCGCCGTGTTCCTTTTAGTTTTTCCTGCAAATTGGAGGAACGAGATCTACATGTCTTACGCCGAATCCGAACGGCATCTTCATGGCAGATGAGCTTTCACTGAGATACTTTTCATGACAGAAACACACGGAGTGTTTGCAAATTCTTACCGTGGGGCGACCCCGCTTAGAAAGAATATTTTTTAATTGAAAAAACTTGTTTCTGAATTTTTAATATTGCTTTGCCAGGGAGTTGTAGGCGGATTACGCTTCCACCACACCATGGCGGTCGCTTATCCAAACCAAGTTCAAATATCACCTACACGTTATGGCTGCTGTTACAAATGTGAATATGTAGACACATATTTCCCAGGTGAGGCTCTGACCTTCCCATGAACTTTTATATCATAAGGCCGGGAAAAAACATTTTATACTGAACATATAACCATTTACATCTTTCAAATTAAAAATTGGTCGACCCTTACTTTTAAATATCGTTTTGGTTTGACGAAGACTATTGAAATCAATGTGCTTGTGAGGGCCAGGAGGCGCGGTAGCAACTGTTGGTCGAAATTGCTACTGTTCTAACTTCGGAAATTGAGGCCACCATCAACGCTAATTGTTAAAATTGTGCCACGAAAATCATGACTATTGATAGATCAATAAAAGCGGCCGTAAGTTGCCTTTGGGCGTGAACAGCAAGGAGCCACAAACGATTGACAGAAATCGCCGCGACGAGTATTAGGAGTTAGCCCATCTCCTTCGGTGAAACTACGCATTGCACGAGACATATAGAAAAAAGCGTGAATATTTTAAAATATTTGTATTTTTTCGGCAGACGCTGACCAGTCCCTAGGACCGGGGAAAGGTCCAAAGCCTCCCTGGAGTAAGTGAATGAAGGACAGTGCCTCCGCAAGAAGCTACTCCTTGAATAACATATCAGCCATTGGTCCTGGCCAAAACTCCAGATTACTCCAGTATATAGAACCGGTTGCCGTGGGAGGTCTGAAATTGCCAAAACGTCGATTTCCTTAAATACATATTTGTGACGAATATTAGGATCATTAAGCTCCTACTAAATAAATGCACAACAACAACAAAGAAGCCGCTCTTATGTATAGATATCTCACACACAAATATGTTATCATCAGCCGAAGTAGCTATTCACACACATACACGCATATGGCTATGGGAGAGGCGTGGACTACGGATATACATTAGACTGGGGCGATTTATTAACCGATATCGCGCCATCGATTTTTCTATAGGATTTGGGCTCAGGAAAAAAAGTTCCACTACGCATACCCAAAAAAATAATTTTCGAGCCTGCGAAATTTCATTTTTTTGAAGTTTTGTTTGAAGTTATTGTTGTGAAGTATAATTGTAAAGTACTACACCCAAAGTAATCTAAATCAAGACCAGAATGCAATACTGAATATTGGAATGATTTATTCAACAGTTTAGCGATTCGAACGTTAGCAGAAGGTGCATAAGTATCAGAAATCCCCAGAATTCGTACAATATAAACAGGACCTTTCCAAAAGATTACTTTTTTAAATAAGAACATCAAGTTATTTATAGTAACGCCGACGTCGCCCGCTTACTATGGATCCTACGCCGTCGCCGCCGATAAAGTGATCGGCGTCAGCCTCTGGTGTGGTGGCAGCGTGCTCCGCCTACCACACCGAAGATCCTAAGTTATATTCCCGGGCAAAGCAACATGAAAATTTAGAAACAAGTTTTTACAATTAGTAAAAAGTGTTTCCAAGTGGGGTCGCCCCTCGGCAGTGATTTTGCAAACACTCCAAAAGTATTTCTGCGATGAAAAGCTTCTCAGTAAAAATTCATCTGCTTGCATATGCCGTTCAGAGTAGGCGTAATACATGAAGCTCGGCTGCTTCCCAAGGCAGCCTATTCTATGTAGCGGAGCCTCTCGAGATTTTTTCCGACCTTAACAGGATAGGAGTAATGTCGACATCAGCCCTCGTTCCCTTCTTCTCACCCTATTTCCGGCACTAGCACACGAGTAGGTGAGGGAAACAGACTTACTTCCGTTAGAGGATACTGGTGACAATTTGTTTGTGGTCGCACCTATTGGATGGCGCGTAGCACTACTACACAGGGATACAAGGTAAAATGCAAAAACAAAAGCATAAGTGATAAAATGCTACATGCACCACATAGGTAAGTGACTTTTTGGGTTGTGCCGAAAACTGAGATCCGTTAACGTAAATATGTAGCTTATGCCACAAAGAAAAAATTAGTAGCTCTTTCGAGCTTGTGACGGGAAACTGCATTGAATAAATTCCAGCTGACTTCTTGGCGTTTTTCACTCAAAAAACACAATCATTTAATTGCAGATTTTTATTCGTTGTGTCTCTTTTTGCAGATTGACCGTAATTCAAGTTTGTAAACACATCTATATACATATATTTTTTAGGTTTACTGTAGTTCACATGTACCAAAGAGTGGACCTGGCCATTTAGATCAGACATCAGTGGGTATAAGGCAGGCTTTAAATGCGCCACGCACAAACAAATACGTCAATGAGCAAATCCGTGGAACACGCACCGAAGTGGATGGTAAGTACATATAAGAAACGAATTGGTTGTGTTTTGGGCTTTTAGCCATATAATGAATGCCTGTTAAATTCTGAAACACACCTGTAAAAATTTTAAATGACAAGCTCGTGCCTATTCACAGCTAACATAGATATTTATTAAGATATTTGGGCCTTGCAAGGTACACGGATTGCACGTATACTACAAGAGAGAGCCCATTGCGAATTTAAAGCATACGCTCATAGCAAACGTTAAAATATTGGCATATTAATAACAAAATACCGCGAAAATTCATTAAAGCATATATGACACTACTTTATTTTTGCTTGGAGTCCAAGCTAAAAACTGACGAAACTTTATCGGAACTTCAAAACACAAAAACAATTTCTATCATGAAAAAGCGAGACCACTATTCCCCCAAAATTAGTGAGTTTGAGATGTTTTTGCTTATGTTTTACATTTTATTTTTACATTAACACTTTTAACAGTAAAAACATTGCAAATAACACGCGAAATTTCTTTCGGTCTCTAATGGTTCACTTTTTTCACAAGAAAGTTGATTTTAATTGTTTTTTTATGCACCAAATTTTCAAACTAAAAACAAAATTTTCATGTGTCAGAAAAAAATAAAGAAAAAACGGCCGAATGTCAAAAAAACCTAACGAAATAAAAACTGGCTCGTTTATTTTTAATGAACTATATTGTATTTTCCTTGTATTTTGTTAGTTTTTTGAAATATAGTTTACACACTTACACCAGTACTGAAGCCGTATTAGGAGGGAGTGCGACAAAAAATTGAAGATAAAATACAAGAAAAAATACACGAAAATAAAGTAGTTTCACCAATTTTTGTTGTTATATCGGCCTACTGATTTGTAAGATCGCGGGTTCGAATCGAGCTCAAGGCCTAACAATAATTTTTTATCATTATTATTGTTATGATAAATTTTTTCTTAATTGAAAAAATTTTTAAATTAGAATAGAAGAAAGAAAAAATTTAGACAACTGCCAAAGCTCGTTGTATAGATCCATTTCGGGAACTGCTAAATTCCTTAATCGGCAACGTTTAGGCGCCGCTGCTATAACCATTCAGCCATCACAGTCAATTAAGAAAAAGTTTATCATAACAATAATAATGATAAAAAATTATTCTTGAGCCTTGAGCTCGATTCCAACCCGCGATCTTAAAAATCAGTAGGCCGATATAACAACAAAAATTGTTAATACATCCCAGAGCACGGGCAAAAAGTGTCAATAAAATATGACACTATGGCAGGATTGCCATCAAACAAGTCCAATTTTCACATCCATTCTGCAACAGATGTCGCAGTGTTGTGAATATCAATTGGCACGAACCAGAATAGAAGTAGGATTAATGAAGACAAACAAAAAACCGCTGTGATGGCTGAATGGTTATAGCAGCGGCGCCTAAACGTTGCCGATGAAGGAATTTAGCAGTTCCCGAAATGGATTTATACAACGAGCTTTGGCAGTTGTCTATATTTTTTCTTTCTTCTATTCTAATTTAAACATTTTTTTCAATTAAGAAAAAATTTATCATAACAATAATAATGATAAAAAATTATTGTTAGGACTTGAGCTCGATTCGAACCCGCGATCTTAAAGTAGTTTCATATAGGTATAAAAAAAACACAATTTCTTAAATTTTTCGTGAACGAAATGAGAGGATTGAGAGCAATACGGGTAATAAAATAAATTTATTTGTTTTGGTGTGTTGATTTTCCGACAAGGTGGGTAATTGATGTATATTCGAACGATTTTCCGTCATCCCTTGTCAAAATTGGTTTTTTTTTTATGGATTATTAGTTTAATGGTTAAAGCTTAAGCTTAATAAAACACCAGGTTATCCCTCCATTGGTGTTAATCGATAACACCAGGTTATATATTCAGAAGTTTGCTGTCTTTAAATTGCTGTACAGTTGCTCCACCAACACACAGGTAATACACTAAGGCCAGAACCATGTGCGTAGGTTTCTGCGTAATTGAGGTTATTATATATTTAGATATATTCTGATTTAATGGTTTATTCCATGTACGATAAATTTTTAGTTTTTTAAATGTTTTTAATTAAATTTTTTATCATTTCGATTCCCGCACTATTCGCCATTTTATTCTCTACCGCATGAATAGCGTCCTTTTATAGCACGCGGTTGAGTTGTGGGGAAAAACGACCTTGACGCGACGACGTTGCAAAACGAAGTGTCAAAATTGGTTTGGAGACAAACCGGTTTCGGCCTTGCGCATATCTGACAAGTGATGACGGAAAATCGTTCCAACATACATCAAAATAAATTTACCAATGGGATGTGAACGATTGGAGTGGAATATTTAGGAACCATGTTTATATAAGGCAATTACAAATTAATTTTGATTCACTCATATTTTCCTCGTTCATTACATAAACTTTCGTCCCCAATGTGCGTACAGGTGGATTGGGTTCACGTCAGTCGACACCAAATGGTTATGGCAGCCGAGATGTCAGTTCTCCGTCACAAAATGATTCCGATTATAAATATGGACGATTCGATGCTAGCGCATTGCACATTGCGCATGCGCTCAAACAAACGGAAATACAAAAGGCCTATAATAAGATGAGAGAAAAACCAATAGATTTTTATTTGGTAAGTAAAGCCAGTTATTTAAATTAATGTATATTCCTATAATCACAAGTAGATATGTAATTAAAGTATTACTTACCCACCAACAATGTTGTTTGTACCTTGTAATAATTTAAATACCTTAAAATTACTTAATTGGAAGTATGCATTTGGGGCCAGTTTGGTGTGGCAATTGTGGTTTTGACTTAACCAACCAGCAGTAGAACTTATTGACATGAATTCTTTAACATTTGGGGGCAATTTGTAAAATTTGTTAGGTACATATGTATCCATGATTCAATTGCACGAGGTTTCGCGTGTAGCTTTTTTAAAAATGTGACCCTCCGCACTCATGGTTGTTTTTAAGAAGTGGAGAAGGGAGGAAAATGAAATACCCTTTTTCAAAAAGGCACAAGTTCGACAAAAATCTCCTTTTGAGACATGACGATTGATAAAGCTTTAGCCAAGGCCTTTGTGAGAGAAATGTGGCCGTAATAAACATACTGTCAGTCACATTTGACACTAAGGGAAAATGATGGTGCGCATAACGCGTCATAGATAAATCCTAAGATGGATATATGGGCTACGGTTTAGGAGCTGAAAGCTTCTCAGCAATTTTAGCTATCAGCCCGTCTTTCAAACTCGGCTAGTGTCTTCCAAGCAGAAATCCTTGGGTCGTATCCTGTAACTATATACGAAGAAAAATGCATTTCAAATCAAAAAAAAAAGTTTTATCCGAAAAAATTTCTTTCGAATAGTGACATAACAACACACCTGAGCACTTACTCCAGCAGCGCTCATGACGCTTAACACCCACATCACTACGTCTAAGATCGTCAGCAGCTGCAAAAGGTCGCTGCAGCTAACTACGCACCGTTGGATGCAGCACAGGTGGTCGAGGTGCATCTATTAAGAAAATAAACCTTTAGGATCATTCCCACAATCACTGGCCACTGGCCTGCATGAAGAAAGAAAGGAGATCCCTTTTTATAGGATTTGCATGAGCTTCGTCGAGGAGAGCTGCAAAGAAGCAGTCACGCACTGCCTTTAGCTATGCCCAGCTTGAGCACATGCTATGTTTCAAACTATTGGCAGTTACACACAGCCGGAACTTCCAGAAGTTGCTTAGTACTCCGAAAGTGCAAAAGGGCTGAGATCTGGAAATCCAAACGGCAGAGCCAAATGTTTTGAAAAGAACGCCGAAAAACCTTTTGACCAGCAGCAAGAAAGTGCATCAAAACAGCACCTCGTTCTTTACTTGAGGGTCTTTAGCATACGGGCAGCACAGCAACCAGGATTTGCGCTTATATGTGGCATCTGGAAAATAATTACAAAGTGCAAATGCTTTGTACATTGTTACAAAGTTGTCTTTTTATTTGTAATTTGCCCAAAAATTTACAGCAAAATTATTAAATTTTTCACGAATGCTATCAAAAGAAATTATCAAAACTAAAAAGTGTATCCAATTAACATTTTTTTTTCTGAAAAGGCAAACTTTCAGTACTGTTTTAAAGGTTTGTTCATTATTGAGAAAGGAGTTTGAAAAGAAATAATACTTTTAATTTTTAGGAGCGACTTGGGAGTTTGGAATGTGAAAAGCACGGGGTGGTCTAAGGCTACATGGGTAACCTTTAATAATTAAACCATGATATGTATCATGATGCAATGAAGTCACATTTAACAATACTCTCCCTCATAAATTAAAATGTTGCTGCTTGACCTTTATGCAATATTAACTTCTTTTTCAATATCATTAAAAATACTACATTCTACCCTTTGTGAAATACTTCCTTTCGTCCAGGGCCGTATTTCCTAATTGAAATTTTGTAATTGAAATTTAAGTAACTTCTCGATAAGCTACAAACTTGAAACTTGGAATATAGTTCAAAACCAGATGACAATGCAATAATAAGGAAAAAACTCAACTGTCTCTACTTTCCCTTCTCCATTTCCTCTTTTCTTTCGATTTCCCTTTTCCGATGTGGAGACACGTCGAACTCCGCTCATTAAATTACTTAAGTAGTAAAAAAGTAGTAAAATAGTACCACAAGTGTCAGTGGAACTAATTCGCAATCCGAAAGAGAATTAATGTCAACTGACCTTAGTGAGCTTTGGAACTGTTAACCACCGCGTAAAGAGGAGCTGGGAGTTACTTATAAGACTGTGAAATACGTTGCGGGTTTTAGATGGGTCAACTATTTCCAAAATTAAAAAAATACACCACAGTTGAAAATTTAGAATAAAAAATAGGGCGACTTTTAATTCAAAATTTTTATTACATATTATGACACGTTCAGAAGGTATCCTTTTAAACCTATGTATGTATGTGCAATGATTTGAAACAGGCCTTGTGAATTGCTTAATTTGGTCGCATTAATTTCTAAAATTAAAAAAAAAATCGTAAGCGATAGTTTGGAATTAAAAATCGTCTTTAGAAAACTGTTTATTAAGTATTTTGATGTTGGTTTTCGCTGTCTTTGAACCCAGGTGATATGGTGTAGAGACTTTTAGGATGCCAAAAGTCCAAAAAACAATGTTCTCCAATCTCAAAAATGTTTTGACATGCAACAGATTAATAACCAACTGTTAAGAAAATGTATACACAACAAAATAAAAAACCTACGATCACCATGATAAGCATTATGAAACCTGGATAATTGAAACAAGTGTAAAAATCATTTCACAGTCCAAAATTGTTGACCTATTTTGTGGCCACGTGGTGGATTTTTCGATAACTGTTTTGACTTCAAACTATTTTATTTAACATACTTGCGTAGTTTATAACAGCATTGGTAAGTTTCAGCCACGTAGGCATTTAAAAAAATTTTTTTTTTTGTTTTAGACAGCCACTAAAAGTTTGGTGAGCTTAGAAAATTTTTTGTTTTCAATAGAATAAAACTTGCCTGATTTCCATATATATAATATTTCTATATCCTATCTATCTATTCCTATCTTCCTAATGTGCAAACTTTCTGTCAATCATTATTTGCTGAAACTGTGCAAATGTACATACGTTCTGCGCATGCGCGGGCTTTGTTAGGGTTACTGAATTGTAGTAGCGTGTTTAAAAAAAGTATTAAAGGGGTCCCAACGGGTCGCTATCCCCTTTATGGTAAAAACCCAGAAAAAGGAAGCTTGTGCACTGAATAGCCTTCATTGTTTGTCATATGAGTTTTCCCATTGTTAACGATTTGTGCACTTATCCCATCAACTTATGTTATGTATGCACGCCTACCTGCGGGTCGTCTATTATGGGTGATACTTCTAAGCAATTGAGTGTTCGGGAATATACATATGTATGTATACATCACATAAGCCTACCTAAATCTCGCTCGGAGTTTGAGATCTTAGGTAGATCTTTAAAACAAAGAAATGGGTAAGTATTTTTTTGCTAAGCATTAGCAGGTATTATTATCCCTGCAAGTGATATAATAAAACGCTTGGGCTAAGACTATATAAATAGAGAACAAAGCTAAAAATTAATCATACCAAAGACGGAATGCATTGAAGTAAAACCAACTGCACTGTACCAAATTTTCCTATATCATCAACTAGTTATGGCTATTTCACGAAATGCACTCTTTGAAGTTTTGCTAAAAAGCAAAGATGGAGAAACGGACAAAGCCATACTAAACCATATTTTGATTATAGTTGGAAGAGATGTGGATCATTCAAAATTAAAAAGATACATCATCAAGCTAACTTATAATACTCGTATGTTGTTTTCGATCTACAAGTAGATTTATTGAGAAAATCTAGATTTACAGATTATATGCTTGATGTTAAGCCATGCACTTCTCGTGATATTCCTAAGCCGAGGTTAGGTTAGCCGGGGAGGCCAACAAAAAACTTCTCTGAGTCATCTATGCACACAAAAAAACGAAAAGCTAAGGAAATAATGAACAATGTCGACAATGATCAACTGTTAATGGCAGCGGAATTGAAATTACGATCATCAGAGAAAAGAAATTCTGCAAAAATAATTGAGGAGTTGTCCACGGCATCACCATCAAGAGTCACTGCAATCAAAAAGTCCCGACAATCTGAAGAAAATAAGAAAAGTTTGTCACCAGATCAAGCAATTGTGATGATAGTTGACTCAAATCTTTCAACATATGAATACTCCCTAATCCGGCTGCACACTTCAGAAATTAACAGAAAAATATATCCTTTATACAACTGTTTAAAAGGGAGGGTGGAGCCGTGTGTAGAAGTCCACGAAAGTGGGGAAAGCTTCTGACCGCCATTCACGTGGGAATGGCCAGAGCGATTCTTTTGCATGCGGTTCAAGCAGCTCACTACTGCCGGTCGCTTGCGGCCAAGTATCCTCTGGGTAATGTGAGAAGGCGACAACCTGGCTAGGCCACTCTGACATAATCGGTTTAAGGGATAGCCGGGGGAGAGCACATCGACAGCGTCTGTACACCTCTAAGTGCGGCTGCAAGCGGGCGTCTGTCTTGGAGATAGCGGCTCGCTATATATACGTGCAAGTAATATTTTCACTCCCGCTGAGCGGGTTGTGCGCTGGGCTTGGGACCCGCCACGTAAAACCATAGTATAATTAAATGTAACAACAATCCTCGGATAAATACACTCTCTATTGATAACGACCATGGCAAACGTTTGAAGGACAATGACTTGAGGGCATGCACCTGGAATGTCCGCTCTCTGAATGGGATTGGTGCAGATGCCCGGCTGGTTGATGTCCTCGTCAAAGCAAAATCTGACATCACCGCCATCCAAGAAATGCGTTGGACGAAGCAAGGAAGAAAGAAGATCAAAAATTGTGACATCTATTTGAGTGGCCATACGAATAAGCGCAGTTTCGGCGTCGGGTTCGTGGTGGGAGAGAGACTTTGTCGCCAAGTGCTGGCGTTCACGCCTGTGGACGAGCATCTCGCCGCTATCCGAATAAAAGCAAAATTTTTTAATATATCATTCATCTGCGCCCATGCGCCGACAGAGGAGAAAGACGATGAGGTGAAAGACACTTTTTATGAACAATTAGAACGCACATACGAGCGCTGCCCCCGTCATGATATAAAAGTTGTGCTTGGCGACTTTAACGCCAGGGTGGGCAAAGAAGGTGTTTTTGACCCTACAGTCGGAAAGTTCAGCCTACACAATGAAACTTTTCCTAACGGACTGAGGCTGAATGACTTTGCCGGTGCTCGAAGCATGGTCATATCCAGCACGAGGTTCATGCATAAAAAGGTGCATCAAGCTACATGGCTGTCTCCTGATCGAAATACTCGCAATCACATCGATCACGTTGTGATAGACGGATGGCATGTCTCCAGTGTTTTAGATGTGCGCACGATCCGAGGACCTAACATCGACTCGGACCATTATCTCGTTGCAGCCAAAATACGCACCCGCCTCAACGCGGCTAAAACCAAGGAACAAAAAACACAAGGAAAGCTAGACGTCGGAAAGCTTCAATCACAACAGAGTGCCAATGATTTCGCAACTCGACTCTCACACCTGCTCTCTGAGAGCACAACTCATCCTGAAGGAATACGGAGCAGTGGGAGCATATCTCCAAAGCACTTCGTACTGCCGCCGAGGAAAAAATTGGTTACCGGCGGCCAAGAAAACATAACTGGTACGATGAAGAATGCCGCGTTGCAACTGAAAGAAAAGACGCTGCCTACAGAGCTACGTTAAAAGCGAGCGTGACAAGAGGAGTGTGTGAACGCTATCGTGAGTTAAAATGGGAAGGGAGACGCCTTTTCAGGAAGAAAAAAGCAGAAGCAGAAAGGCGTGAGTGCGATGAGCTTCAGCTGCTATCCACCAGGAATAATGCCCGAAAATTTTACCAAAAAATAAGGCGACAGACGGAAGATTTTAAGACCGAGACAAACTCCTGTAGGAACGAAAACGGCGACCTTGTAACTGATGTCCAGAGAGTGCTTAGATTATGGAGGGAATACTTCTCTGCTCTCCTAAATGGAGGTCCTTTCAAGTGTATTGTGCGAAAGATTGAAGCCCACCGTGAACCGGCTGATTTGACCGTATCAGTGCGGCTTCAGACCTGGTAAATCTACCATCGACCAGATTTTCACAATGCGCCAAATCTTGGAAAAAACCCGTGAAAAGAGAATCGACACACATCACCTCTTCGTCGACTTTAAAGCCGCCTTCGACAACACGAAAAGGAGCTGCCTATATGCCGCTATGTCTGAATTTGGTTTCCCCGAAAAACTTATACGGCTGGGCAAAATGATGTTGAGCAACACCATCAGCTCAGTCAGAATTGGGAAGGACCTCTCCGAGCCGTTCGAAACTAAACAAGGTTTCAGACAGCTGGAGAAAATTATACTAGCTGCAGAACTTAACCGCACTGGAACAATATACTATAAAAGCGTGCAATTACTGGCATATGCTGATGACATTTATATCATCGGCCTAAACACCCCCGCTATTAGTTCTGCTTACTCCAAACTGGAAAAAGAAGCGGTAAAGATGGGTTTGATGGTGAATGAGGACAAAACGAAGTACCTGCTGTCATCGAGCAAAGAGTCAGCGCATAGGCGCCTTGGCAACCACGCTATTGTTGGCAGCCATAATTTCGAAATAGTAAAAGACTTCGTTTATTTGGGAACCAGCATCAACACTAGCAACAACATCAGCACTGAAATCCAGCGAAGAATCAATCTTGCCAATAAATGCTACTTTGGACTAGGTAGGCAATTGAAAAGTAAAGTCCTCTCTCGGCGAACGAAAATCATACTCTACAAGTCACTTATCGTACCCGTCCTGCTATATGGGGCAGAAGCATGGACCATGACAACAGCAGATGAAGCGACTTTGGGAGTGTTCGAGAGAAAAGTTCTTCGAAAGATTTATGGACCTGTACGCGCTGGCGATGGCGAGTACCGAAGAAGATTTAATAATGAGCTGTACGAGCTATACGCAGACATCAACATAGTCCAGCGAATTAAAACGCAGCGGGTGCGCTGGCTAGGCCATGTTATGCGAATGAATGATGATGCTCCGGCCAAGAAAGTGTTTCTATCCGAACCCGCCTATGGAAGCAGAGGTAGAGGGCGGCCCCACTCCGACGGAAGGACCAGGTGGACAACGATTTAAACTCCCTTGGTGTGACCAATTGGCGCCGGTTGGCGGAGCGAAGAAGCGACTGGCGCGCCTTGTTCGAGGGCCATAACCGTTTAGACGGTTAAGTGCCAATTAAGTAAGTAAGTAACTGTTTAAAAGAATTTATGCTATCCTGAAAAAATAACCACAACGGAAACCTATGCTGAAATTGAATTGCAGTCCCTAATTGATCACAGCTTAGGAAGATTGTATCTTGCACAATAAGAGGTATTGCTTTCTATTCCTGAGGTTGAAGAACTAAATGCAATTATAAAATGGGGTAGCGATGGAGCTGAGCATAGTTGTTACAAACAACAATTTTCAGAAGAAAACATATCGGACCCTAGTATGTTTTTCATTTCACTTGTACTCCTTCAAATATAATGGTTAACAAACGAAAAGTTATAATTTGGAGTAATCCTGCTCCGTCTTCCACGACATACTGCCGCCCGATAAAATTTGTTTTTACAAAAGAAACACGATATGTAATTGCAAAGAAGGTGCCATCTGTCCAAGACCAAATTTCCAGTCTTCGTCCTACAAAAATTCAAACAGATAACCTAAACTTACTGGTGAAAACAACGTTTGTGTTGTGCATGATTGATGGCAAAGATTGCACCGCTCTGTCGGCATATAAATAAACTCACGACGTTAACTCGCTTGTTAAAATTGTTGTTTATTAAATTAAATTAGTTGCTGGTACGGCACTATGTGCCTTTCGATTAATCTAACTTAAAGAATTTAATTAATTATGAGGCACAGGCACATAGTTGGGTTTATATTAAACTACGTCGGTTATGCGGCACTATGTGCCTTTCCGTTAAAGCTAAAATTAATACTGACTTATTATTTAAGCTTAAAGTTATAAGCTACCCTTCCTGAGCCTGCCTACGTGACCAAAGATGCTTGGTCAGCAAAATAGGGTTTGCGCGTGTAGCGCTCAGCTGAAATATTTGGTCATGTGAGCGAATAAGCAGCGCAATTGTTCTTTTGGTTGCAACACGATTCCCAAATATGCGAACGGTTTGTTTGTTTGCAGAATATTCTGTGGGAATTGAATTTATGAAATGTTGTTTTGACTATGTAGATAAGTTCAGAAAGTATTGTGTTAACCCCCCTCCGAAATTTCAATCGTCCCCGATTGATTTTTTAAAAAAATGGGATGTCGTTTAGACTCCTATGCTGCGGCATTTTGACTACCGGCATTTGAAATGATTCTGGTGTACTAATAATTATTTGAGAACTTCTGCTCTTTTTGCATCTGAAAATTGCAAATATGGTAATTACGTAAGTGTAAGTAAGTGAATAAGCTGGATTTCACTAAAAGGTTCAGATCACTTATTTTTTTAATGTTCTTCATATAGGATAATACTTCCTCGAATTCTGAGCGTGAATTTGAATGTTGGATTAGAGCAGGCAAGTTGTAAAATTCATGTTATTAATTCTTATGGTTTCATTAAAGGTTCTTACTAAATATGATCCTTTCAAATTCCTAGTATTATTATTTTTAGTAATATTTCCTCCGAAATCATTTAAAAGTACTAATCCATTATTTATTTCAACAATATTTTTAACATGTTCCGTGTTTTTACGGTGCACTTAAATGGTTTATTCTATATTAAATTTCTTATACAATTTTCATTTTCTAAATTAACAATTTGGGTTTGTTTGCAAATTTTTATTTCATTTATTATTTTACAATCTTTTTCTATACCGTAATATTCCTCATTACATTTCAACATTTTCTCAAATTTTATCTTTAAAATAGTTCCGTTTTTACTTAAAGGCTTAATTATAATAGATTTGCAAGTTTCTTTACCGGTTTTCGGTACTTTTATCATATAAATTAGTAAATTGTGTTTTACAGCGATTTGAACGTCTGCAAAATTCAAAGATTCTTCTAACGATCCAAATGGTAAATTGTCTTCTATAAAAATTTTATTTATTCTATGAGCTTCTTGATTGGTAATAATAACTGAGTTAATAATGTTCGCTTTTGTTAAATGAATTGCTCTTTTAATATTTTCTAACTCTGCTTTGATTAAATCAATTTTAAATTTATACTGAAGTATTAGGGCGGTTTGAAATTCGTTACTGTTTCCTAGAGACTTTATTATTGAGTTGCTAATTTGTGTGATATTGTTAATTCTTTCGATAATATTTTTGTTAATTACTACTTGTTGGTTATTATATTTTCAACTATTTCGTGAAATTTACTGTTGATGGCTACCAAGTCGTCATGGTCAGGATTGCCAGCTATCCATTTCCAGGCTGATCCTATGAAATTTAGGGATCTTTTATTTTTGTATGTAGGTAAGATGTTATTAATGGTTGTGTTAATGTTATTTATCTCGTCTGCTCTAAATGGGTAAAGGGGGTTGTTAGTTGGTATGTTTCTAATGAAGTTTCTGTTTAGTTCTTGTAGTATTGTAGATATAACGAATATGTTTGTCATGTGGATAATCCGATAAGTTCCTGTTTGAACTTTGCCAATTCCGCCTACGATTTCTGATTGAGTGTAGTCTAACACTTCAACCGAACCATCGCATAAAATAAAGTTCAGGAAAGGAGAAATCTAAAATAAAAATGTGATGAATTAGTTTCGTATGCGGTCCTTGTGAACTATTTTTCCTGATTCAGTTGTTATTGTGGAATTCCTATTTTCTTTTACAATTTCTTCTTTGTATCGTTTGGAAAGTTTGGTACCTAGTCTTTTGTTTTGTCTAACGAAAACCTTTTGTCCTGGCATGTAGTCTATAGTGTCCTTTTTATTCCTGTTCTTTTTTAGTTTGTTCTTGTGTCTTTTTTAGTTTTTCAAAAATTTGTGCCTGATTTCTTCTCGATTTTCGCGTTTGGATGGACAGGGTCTGCCGAAAAATATGTCAACTGGTTTTTTTTCCTGTAACTGAGTGGATAGTATGATTGTATTCGTTTACAGACCATTGCAATAGTTCCTCAAAGTTTTTGTCTGGGTATTCTTGTCTAAGGCATCTCATAGTTTCGGATAAGGTTGAGTGAATTCTTTCTATCTGACCGTTGACTTCACTCTTGTAGGGTGGTGCGGTAAAAATGTGTATGCTAAATTCGTTTTCTAACATGAATTTAATTGGTTGCGAGTTAAATGTCTTTTCCTTATCAAAAACGATGAATTTGGGTACTCCATAGTAAAATATGATGTCCCTTAATGGTTTTTTTATATTTTCTATACTCTTTCCATCTATCATCTTCACTACGGCTAATTTTGAGAATTTGTCAATAGAAGTGAGTACTTTGTGCTTGTCTGTAGAAAAAATGTCTATGTGAATAGTATGTCCTGTTCTCCTTATTTTTTTCGCCATAGATGGGAAATAATATTTTTCTAATATCTGTAGTTTATTTTCTCTTTCGTTTCTATGGGCACGGTTATGTTCTTCTATAATAATTCTGTCCTGATCGTTTGTGTTTGTAATATCTTTAACTGTGTGAAGCGTATTTTGTAATTAGCGAAATGTAGAGGTCAAATAGCTTGAATTTTTAGCATGGTCGGCTCTGTTGTTTTAATTCCATTTATTATTGAAGGGTTTAGATGTTTTTTTAAGAGTAACTTTAGTGAATCCTCGGAAAGGATTTTTTCTGTTATTAGATGTCTATGGTACATTGGAAAAATTATTTGAAACTTATACGAAGATTATTGACCTTCTGAGATAAAAAGTTGGTTTTTGAAAACGTTAACTGGGATTTCTACGGAGGATATCAAATTTTCAGGTGAGCTATCACTACTGTGAACTGTAAGTGAATTAATATTTGAAATTGGTGGTCGTGAAAGGAAGTCTGCAACCACGTTTGAACTGCTGGCTTTGTAGATTAGTTCATGGTTGTATTCCTCTAGCTGAGCTTTCCATCTCTTCATTTTGGTGTTTGTTTATTTGTTTTTATTGCTGAGAGCAAAAGTTAAAGGTTGTTGATCGGAGTATATTTTGACCTTTTTTGATCGGTAAAGGACGCATCTGAGGGACTGTAAAGCCCAAATTATCGCTAGCATTTCTTTTTCATTCGTTGCAAAGTTCTCCTCTGCTCTGCTTAGCGTTCTCGAAAGGGAGCATATTGGCCTACCTTCTTGAGAGAGTACGGCTCCTAAAGCGTAGTAGGAGGCGTCAGTGGTGAGTTCGAATGCTTTCTCAAAATCAGGATAATGGAGTATTACATCATCAGATGTGAGACACATTTTTATTTGATTGACAGCTTCCACCTGTTGGGCTGTCAGATTCAGTTTGGCCTTTTTAGACTGATTTTTGGAGATTCTTCCTAGTTCCGCTCTCAGTATTCCAGTGAGCGGTTTAGTAATTTGAGAAGAGGCTTTTATGAACCTACGATAATGTCCAGTCATTCCCAAAAAGGAGCGTAAATCGTGAACGTTCTTAGGAAGCGGGAAATTTGTTATCGCTTCTACTTTTTTTTGAGCGTGGTGTGAATACCATTTTGATCGACAATGATACCTAGAAACTCTATTTCTTTTTTAATGAATTCGCATTTGTCGTATTGGACCTTTAATCTAGCCTTTTCCATCGTATTGAAAATAATCTTCAGATTATCGAAATGCTCTTCTTTAGTTTTACTAAAAATTATAATGTCGTCTATATAGACGTAGCAGCGAATGCCAATATGTTCTCTAAGGACGTCATCTAAAGTGCGTTGAAAAATAGCAGGTGCGTTCCTTAGGCCAAATGGAAGTCGTGTGAACTCAAACTTTCCATTTGTAACCGAGAAGGCGGTCTTCTGAATGCCAGCCTCATTCACAGCAGTCTGGTGGAAACCGCTTTTGAGGTCAATAGTGGAGAAAAATCTATTTTTCCCCAAGTTGGACAAAATAGTAGTAATATCCGGAATAGGATATTTATCTGGAATGGTCTCTTCATTTAACTTACGATAATCGATTACCATCCGATATTTTTTCTGTCCTGAAGCATCCGGTTTCTTTGGTACTATCCATACAGGAGAATTGTATGGAGATTTCGATGGGCGAATGACGCCATAATTCAACAATTCGGCAATTTGTTGGTCAATCTCCTTTTTTAGAGGCATGGGATATGGGTACGTTTTTGAATAAATGGGCCTTTTATTTCTTGTTCTAATTTCTGCTTTGACATTAGTGACGAAAGTCAATTTCTTGTCGGGCTCGGAGAATAGGGTCGGACATGAGTTTATAAGTTGTTTTAGTTTTTCATTATCCTCAGGATTTAAGGATTGAGTTTATTGGAAGCTGTTGGATGGATATTTGTATTTGTTAAGTAGAGTGAAACAATTTTCATTTGTAAAAATTATTGCATTTAAATTTTTCAATGTGTCGTTGCCTATAATTGAATCGAAAGTTTTAAGGTTTGGCAGGATATGAAATTTAATTTTCCCTATTTCATTTCCGAAGATATCAACATTTGCATGGTGACTTATTTTGACGGGTCCTCCAACTGAATTTGCATAAAAAGATCGATTTGGAATAGGGTTTCGTATGTAAGTCGGGTTAATACAATGCTCGAATAGAAGTTTCAATTCGTTTCCATTTCTCATCCTGTAAGGAAAATATGGTAACGAAGAAGGCTGTAATCTAAAAAATTAATATTATCGGTTGCATAATCTGTTTGTCCGTTTTCGGATTTTCCTGCTTCTTGTTCGTAACCAAGGTATTGTGGATTTTCGTATTAGTATTCCTCAACATTTTCGGAAGTCTTGTTTGAGTGTCCTGTTGATGTAAGGTACACAGCTTCTGTATTGTAGAGTCGCTGCATTTCGTTAGGATGTTGTAGAGTTTGCGACGGTGGCCGTTATTAAATGGTTGAGGTTGCCCATTGGTTGGATTTCATTGTGCAGGATTATGAAATCCTTGAGGATGGGGCCTGTTCTGGTAGTTAACCTGTTTTGTTTGTATGGACTTGTCAACGTTCATTGGGACTGGGGGTATGGGTGGGAATTGTGGTTGATTGACAGCTTCTCTGTTGAAAATTGCCGAAAGGCGTATTGTGCGATGTGACGTAGGGGTTTGCTTGTAGTGTGCCGCAGGGGCGATATTGTGGAATCGGATTTGAAACTGGTTGTAGTAAGCCATTTTGTCCATATTGTAGGGGAAGGTTTGAACCATATCGTAGTGGAGGTCTCAGAGAAGGTCCTTGCCCGAAATTGGCAAGCTCCGAATAAAATGGTCGCGGTTCTGGTTTACCTGTATAAGTCCGGGGTAGTGAGAGGCTAGTTGGCTTAACATTGGGTGTCATAGGCGAGATATTATTTGCATGGCTCGTCCTATAGTTCATATTGTCTAGTTTAAGACACATATGCAGAGCTTGTGATAAGCTCGCCGGTTCCCTGACACTGAGGAGACTTGGTAGTTGACCATTCAATCCCCTCACAAAGGTATCGAGTGCCTTATCCCTGTAGGATGCTGTCATGGCATTAATCGCCTCTTCTCCTAACTCGAGACAATCAATTTTGTCCAAAATAAGGGATAGGTATTGGTACACTCGGTGGTAAAACTCTTCAACTGTGCTGCCCCGTTGGACGAGAGAAGTCATCTGGTACTCTAATGTACTGACAACCCTCTTGTCTGAACAGTGCAGCATCAGACACTTCTTTATCCTACTCCAGTTTAATGGAGTTCGGTAGGATTCAAGTGCGGCATCGGCCTCGCCAACTATCTTATGTCTTATGGTATGAAGGATAGCGTAATACCTAGGGCTGTCTTTGTTTTGTCCATGCATCAGTAGGATTCTGTCCACTGATTTCCACAATGAACTTCTTGTTTTCCAGAAAACTCCCTTAATCATTTCACCACATCAGCGGTACTTTGCTGTAAATTGAGTCTCGCCAGAGTCTCAGCTATCTGATCTTCCTGACTCATTCTATTTATTTATCCTCGCAAACAAGACGGAACAACTATGGATATTTAAACTGTAGTTTTTGCAAGAAAAATTTAACAAAATTCTTTAGTTTTGGAAAACTTTAGCCTTCGATTAATTTCTTTAAAATTTTAAATGTTCTTATTTTACTTATAACTGACTTACATTCATTCATAACTTACTCTATCATTAACTGCATATTGTTGGTGTTGTTTGCGATTCCCTTTAGAGTTGTTGTTTTGCTAATTTTTTGCAGCTATTGTTGATGTTATTGCCTTGTTCTACTTCTTGCCACAATTACTGATGTCGTTCAGCGATTCCTTTTACAGTTGTTGTTTTTTGTTAAATTTTTGCAGTTACTATTGTTGGTGTTGGTATTACTTTTTCTTTTTTTAAAATTTGAGCACTTTTTTTGATGTCAGTTTATTCAAAGTTTTTGTTTGTTTTTGTGTTTGTGTAAATTTATTCAAGTCAAAGATTTCCTTACTTTCAAACACTTATGGACGTATTCATTTATTTAAAGTTTTATTAAATCCAGATGCTTTTGAATAGTCTTTCACTAGTTTGGCAGGGAAAATACTTCCAGTCCTTTTTCCTAAGTAGGTACTAAGGGGCCAAAACTAGTGTTTATGGTTCGCGCGGGACTTTTGCGTTTTAACCCGCACTTACGTTGGGCGCCAATAAACTCACGACGTTAATTCGTTTGTTAAAATTGTTGTTTATTAAATTAAATTAGTTACTGGTACGGCACTATGTGCCTTTCGATTAATCTAACTTAAAGAATTGAATTAATTATGCGGCACTATGTGCCTGTTGGGTTTATATTAAACTACGTCGGTTATGTGGCACTATGTGGCTTTCCGTTAAAGCAAAAATTAAGACTGACTTATTATTCAAGCTTAAAGTTATAAGCTACCCTTCCTGAGCTTGCCTACGTGACCAAAAATGCTTGGTCAGCAAAATAGGATTTGCGCGTGTTTCGCTCGCTGAATGTGATTAGTTTTATCAACTAAGAATTTAGCGGATGCGCGTGCAGCGAGTTATAAGTCCGTGTTGGAAGTTGAAATAAAAATATAAGCAAAAGCTTCTTTCAATCATCGTTTATTTTCAGAACTGCCTACATTTTTGTGTTTACTTCTATTTATACTAATTCTAAATATTGTTTGTTTATTGACAAGGTTGTTATTTGAAAGATGTTTACATGTTAGTATAATGTTATCAAAATGCTTTATTACTTATGAGACAAACAAGATTATGTTTCTTTGTTTGTTCTTCATTATCTCTTGAAGGGAAAAAGGTTATTGTTATTGTTATTGTTATTGCTTACAGATATTTTAATTCGTAAACAATAATTATGTGTGTGTTTGGTATATATATATGTATATACATTATGTATATACATTATATGTATATATCTATCTACTTAGGGTCTAAAGGTGTTAACTCTCCTCTGTGTTGAAAATGAAATGTCCTCATTTCAACAGCTTAGGTTTTGTATTCGTTGTAATTCGGTTAGATAAGCTAATTCGAAGTTTCTTTGGCGGTTAATATTTAATTGCAATTGCCGATAAGCATAAAATTTTATAATTGAGTACGTAATTAAAATTAATATAAATATTGCTATGGTCATATATAAAGTAAATTTCCAAGGATGTTCCTCGATTGGCATTAATAATTTATACATTTTTTGTATGTTAGTTAACTTATAATCTGTTTCGGAGTTTAGAATTCTTAGTACATTGACCATTTCATTCTGGTGAGCATGTATTGTATTTTTTATTTCTTGTTTGTGGTTAACATAAGTTTTATTATCAATTGTTGTATTAAAATTAAATTGGATTAAATGTGGACCATTTATTTTAAGTCCGTTCCATGTGTGTTCATAGTCGATAATAATGTTACCGTCGTCTATTACTTGTAAGGGAATATTATTTTCTTGAATTATATTACAATGTGATTTTTGTTTTAATAATAATGGTGGTTCTTTTTTACAAATATAAGTCCCTACATAATTTTTACATTTTGATAAGTTGCTGAATTTATTATTACATAAAGCAATTCTATTATAAAGCTGACATTTTCCATATTTAAAGGCTAATGGAGTAAGATTATACATTTTACATTTTTCGGTTATTACAGGATATTTGTAAATTGTAATAATAGCATCATTAAAGGTACATACGTGTATGTCGGAATATTCTAGTACATTTATTATGGGAATATCATATATTTCGTTTTTTATTACTTGCTGTATATCTCTAAAATGAAGTGTACCAGAGAAGAAATTTCCTGTTTTCGCAAAGTTAATGGTATTTGTAGTAGTTAATAATTCGTTATATATTTCTGTAAGTACTGACTGATCAAAAATTAATTCTGGATTTAGTGTTGCTAAAATTTTTTCAAACCTGGAATTTATTTTCCTTTGCTGATTATTATTTTCAATAAGCTGGTTAAGTCCTGTTTTAATTTCTACAAGATCATCGTGATCTGGTATTCCTGTTACAAATTTTAATACTGATCCAAAAAAATTTATGGCACGTTTGGCACGATACTCGGATGGTTTTAACTGTGACTTCAAAGCTTCTATTTTTTCAATTAATATATTTTTTTCTTCGTTTTGAGTTGAGTCATAACTAGTTAGCACAATTTTTTCATACGGTTCTAATATTATAGATAAGTTCGATATATGGTAAAGGTAGGATGAACTCTCGTAGGTATATACACTATCTAACTCTGTAAGAACATATTTCTTACCATTTCTGTGATCTTATCGCAAAATCCGTAGGTAGCTATTATTAAAATTAGGAAGCCTATTCGTTGCATGATGTGCTAGTTTTCCTTATACTGTCCTTGTGAATGATTTTTTCCCTCGCTGTTAGGATTGTGTCCCCACGATCTTCTTTTACTTTGTGTTTATTGTACTTTGTTTCAAGTTTATTACGCCGATCTGTTCGGCTATAAATTGTATCACCTGGTTTATATATAATTGTTTTCCTTTTTTTATTATGGTGCCTGAGGATTTTCGCTTGTTTATCCACAAGTATGTCCTTGATATTAGGATATTGGTCTCGGTTGTAAAAAACCTCTTCGGGTTTATATACTGTTGTGGAGTGTATCGTCCTATTGTATTGGCGAACTGCGTTGAATAATTCGTCACCGGGAGCAGTATTATTTTCTGCAGCTAAACTTTGGCAAAGTTCAATTAGAGTGCTATGTATCCGTTCAACTTGAGCGTTTGATGTTGAATGATGTACAGGCGTAACTGAGTGTGTTATTTCTAGCCGGCTGTACAAGAATTTCGTTATGTTGCTCTTAAATATACTTTCGTTATCAGTCATGAGGTACTTGGCATTTGGGTATACTTGTGTGAGTACTTCTTCTATGTATTCGTGGCCGTTTGTCTTTGTGTCCAATTTTCGTAAGAAGCAGTATTTGGAATATCTATCTGTAGAACTAAGGTATTGTTTGTTATTGATATGGAAAATATCCATCTGTATATACTCTCCTACTTGTGTCGGTATTGGACTTTTTCCAATAGGTTCTTTATTTGGCTGTCTTTCGTATTTATGCTGTAGACATATTTCACAGTTTACGGCACATTTCTTTAATATTGGGCCAGTATTGAGTCAACAATATTTCTTGCGTGTTATTTTTGTAGTTCCTATGCGCACGTTTATGTGTTTTTGTGTTGATTTCTCTTTGCTCGTTTGGAGAAGTTACGTCGTTTAACTTATTTTGGGCTAGCACTAGGTTATAATTAGGGAAGGCGGAGACAATTTCTTGTTTTATGTGAAACAGTATTTCCTCATCTATCTTTATCGCATTAGTAACTTTTGGGTTAAGTACATCTTTAAGTTTAGATAGTAAGTCCGGGGTTTCTCTATAAAATATTGTATGTCTAAACCGACCAGGAAATATTGTTTGACTGAGGACTTCATTCCTTTCATTATCTTGTAACACAATTATTTGATTTCTGAAAGCGTTAAGTGGTTTAACTTTCTTCATAATTTCTACAGGAGAACTTTGTTGCGAATGGTCGGAACAATTCGTTGAAGTATTTATTTGTTGTCGCGAAAGCGCATCTGCAACGACATTCTGATGTCCAGGTTTATATACAAGTTTGGCAACGTATTCTTCAATTAGGTTTTTCCAACGCTTTTATTTCGCATTCGGTTTTTTCGGAAATTGAAAATATTAGCGATTGGTGGTCCGTGTAAATTGTCAAGTTTTCTAAGTTTTTGCAAGGACCAAACGATTGCTAGTAGTTCTTTTTCATTGGTACTATAGTTTTGTTCTGTTTCACTTAGAGTGCGTGAAATGAATGCGATCGGGTGACGATTTTGTGACAGAACTGCCCCGATAGCGAAATTACTAGCATCGGTTGTTAGACTAAATGGTTTAGAGAAATCAGGCTGGAAAAGTTCAACTTGCTCTTGTAGAGCGTTTTTTTTATTTTTTTCAAGGCTTCTTCGGCTGCTGTATCTAATTGTATTGGTATTTTAGCACTTTGATTTTTTGATACCATTCCTAATTCTCCTCTCAAATTAATCGTTAAAGGTTTCGTGATTTTAGCAAAATCCTTTATAAACTTCCTGTAGTAACTAGCAAGTCCTAGGAAAGATCTCAATTCTTTCAAATTTTTTGGTTTTGGGTATTTCTTTATAGTTTCGACTTTTTTTTGGGTCTACCGTAATTCTATTATGTTTTATAATGTGTCCAAGGTATTCAACTGAATCCTGGAACAAATTTGACTTTTCGTCAGAAATTTTCATGTTAACATTATGAAGTGCGTTAATTATAATCCGGATGTGTTCCATATGTTCTTCTGGTGTAGATGAATAAATTAGTACGTCATCAATATAAACATACGCGAACTTTCCGATATACTCTCAAAGGATGTCGTCAACGCATCGTTGAAATATGGAGGGTGCATTCTTTAACCCGAATGGCATTCTGATAAATTCATACTTTGCAGCGTTGACAGAGAATGCTGTCTTTTCTCGATCAGGTTCTTTAATTAAAATCTGGTGAAACCCTGATTCTAAATCTATTGTGGAAAAAATCTGGGCTTTTCCGAGGTTTTGTATTGTCATATTAATATCTGGAATTGGATATCTGTCAGTAATCGTATGAGAATTTATCTTTTGGAAGTCAACAACCATTCTCCGTTTGGGCTTGCCTTGGTCATCGGTGCCCTTTTTTGGTACTGTCCATATAGGTGAATTATATGGGCTTTTGCTTGGTTGTATTATACCGTCGTTTAAGAGTTTCTCAATTTCTTTCTTGACAAAGTCGTGATCGGACATGGGATATGGGTATTGTTTTGTCCATATAGGGTCTTCCGATTCGGTCTTGATAGCTGCTTGTATAGTGGTTGTAAAAGGCAATTTACCATTTGTATTATTATTTCTATTCATTAGCTCTTCCACCTGATCTTTAAATTTTTCGTTATTTATTGTATAATTAATCCTTGGTTCTGCTGCCAGAATCTTCTTCTTCTGATACTTCAAGCTATAGTCAAATAACCTAACTTCTGCCTTCATTTGGCGTAATCCCTGTTCTCCGAGTATCATGTCAAAGTCGTTTAGTTCCCTTATTTCATAGAACGTTAAATGATGCCCGTACATCGTTATAACTTTTTTAGAATTTACAATTGAGTAACCATGTAAGGTTTTGGTTTTAAATGGTTTTAATTTAATAGATTTTCCTATATTACAATTTATATTAATGTAATTGTTAGTGGAGCCTGTGTCAATTAATAAGGTAACGGGTGTGCCGGTTAGGCCGCATTTTGTTTGTAAGCAAGGCAACCCGTTTATTCGCCTAAAAAAGTACTGCCAGTTTCAAATTGTTCTTCATAATTAGGTACATCCACTGACTCTAGATCTTCTCTATTTAATTGGTTAATTCTTTGAAACTTCCTATCTGGCGGAGAAGTGGCGTTATTGTAGCTAGATGCCCTATCTCTTTTATATGCATGGTTTGATTTAAAAGGATTTTGACTTACGGCATTATTGCACTTGGTTGTCTGCATGAATTGTCTGGATTGGTCTATGTCCATTGGAGTAGGTGTGGGTTGTTGTTGTCGCTGTGGTGGTTGTTGTTGGTGTTGTTGATTAAAACTACTTGTCTGGTAGTTGTGATTCTGCATCCTTACGTTTGGCTTGTAATATCTTTCCTCTTTATGTTGTGAGTAGGTGTTTCGGTTTGTGCTGTGTTGATGCCGTCTGCTGTTACTTTCTAGTCTGGGCCGTGTCTCGAATTCCGCATTCTCATTGTCGTGAAAAATAGTAGAAGCTATCGCATATGCCGATTCCAAATTTTCTGGGTTATGGCTGTACAATGTACCGCTTGTATATTTGGAGTTTAACCCAAGAATAAACGTCCTTATTGCCTCCTGATTAGCGTATGCTATCATTCCCTTGTGATCATTGGACATCTCAATTTTTGATAGGGCTAAATTAAGTGCCTTAGAAACATCGCTGTGGAATTCTGCAAGGGTTTTTCTACCCTGTGTGATTCGCTTCATTTCATCCAGAAGCACATATAGTGGGCGTTGGTCTGCATATGTATAATCCAATCTATTAATGATTGAATAAAAATTCAATTGGGTGTTGTGGTTCGTCAGAACGTTAGCAGCGGATCCAGTAATTTTTGTGCGCATTATTCCCAGAGCACTGTAATATCTGGGGTGGTCTTGGAAGGTCTTTATAGCTTCCATGAATGTCCACACTTGCGATCTGCATTATCGGTATTGCTCCATATCCCCGTAAATTTTTGGTAGGGATTTGAAAAGCTCAAGGTCGATATCCTTGGCGTCAGTAATATTTAGTTTTACCTCTTCATACAAAACCAATGCTTCCGGAGCGTTTCGTTGTTCTAGTGAGGCAATTTTCTCCATGAATTCCGTTTTTTGTTGCTGCATCTGGTTCGTCAGTACGGTGAACTGGGCATTTAGTTGGTCCAGTTGTTGTTCCATTGTACACTTATTTATGTTTCTGTGTTCGTCGTAGGATTTTTGCTTTTTTCCGCTCCGAAGTCTCCGTAAAGTATCCAGATTTTCACTTCACTTTTTGTCTCAATTTTTCAGAGATTTTTTTTTTTTTTTATTATTATTTATCCACTTTTTTCAATAAACGAGTGTTGGAAGTCTTTCTTCCCGTGGATTGATTTTTTCAATAGAAAAAAGGCTTAAGGTTCGGTTGAGCCCCCAGTTATGATTCCGTGTTGGAATTTGAAATAAAAATATAAGCAGAAGCTTCTTTCAATCTTCGTTTATTTTCAGAACTGCCTACATTTTTGTGTTTACTTCTATTTATACTAATTCTAAATATTGTTTTTTTATTGACAAGGTTGTTATTTGAAAGATGTTTACATGTTAAGTATAATGTTATCAAAATGCTTTGTTACTTATGACACAAACAAGATTATGTTTCTTTGTTTGTTCTTCATTATCTCTTGAAGGGAAAAAGGTTTTTGTTATTGTTATTCTTATTGCTTACAGATATTTTAATTCGTAAACAATAATTATGTGTGTGTTTGGTATGTATATATGTATATATCTATCTACTTAGGGTCTAAAGGTGTTAACTAGCGCAATTGCACTTTTGATTGAAACACGACTCCCAAATATGCGAACGGTTTTTTGTTTGCAGAATATTCTGTGGGAATGGAATTTATGAAATGTTGTTTTGACTATGTGGAGAAGTTCACAAAGTATAGTGTTAACTTACACATCATCGCAAAAGTGCTACATATGTGGGGCTTCTCCAAAAGATATGAACAATATGCGAGCCCTGTCAGAGCGAAATGTTGATAAGAGCATGCTTGCTTTCGGAGTTTCCCCTTTACATTCTTGGATACGATGCATGGAATGTATGCTACACATCGCTTATCGAATGGAAAGGAAGACCTGGTGGATGCGGGGCGAAGAAAATAAGGAAAAGATGGAAAAGAACAGATTTCTGATATCGCCAGACCCATAAACAGTTTGCGGAAAACCCCTAGGTCAAAGCGGCGAGCATTAACGAGTGAAGTAATTGGCTTATTATCTGAACCAGAGCATGTCGACGATATTGACTCCGACTAACTTTATACCAGTTAAAATATCACTTCTTATTTATAAGTGTGTATTTCGATTCAGTTTTTACAAATATATGTACCTATGTTGTGTTTGACTTTGAGAATAAGATTTTTTAAATATTAATCAAAAGCCTCTAAGCTAAAGTTAAGAAATCCAAACAATTTTTATTTATATTCGCACTGGAAAATGCTTTTAAAGTAGAAAATATGATTATGTGAAATTTCACCTTATATGAGGGTAAGGAGAAAAAGTGGGCGGATCATCCCCTTTTTAATTCTCAAATCAGATTTAGGTATCCGAAACCACACTGCAAAATTTCAAATGAATTGCTCCATTGGTTTGGCTGTTATTAATTTTGGCATCCTAAAAGTGAAAAAAGTTACACTGTGAGTAAATACATATGTACACACATGTATTTGTAAATACGCATTAGCCGTATTTTTTCACACGTATATACGCCTGCGTTTGCGGGTAAAAAACGCTTATCCTCACTTATGCCTGGTTTTTCAGTGCGAATTTAAACTCTAGTTAAAGTCGACTAGAGTTTAACCTTGCCACTTTGTTCGATAACATACAATTTTGCCTGCTCATCTTAAGCGGCCGAGGTGGCAGAGTTAAGCTCTAGTCAACTTTAACTGGAGTTTAAACTCGCACTGAAAAACCCGGCCTTAGATAATGTTTAGGAGACCCATCTAGCGGCAGTGGTTAAATAACTAGCTGCAGAACATGTTGTACCGAAAAGCGGAGTCACATACCTCTGTTGCCCATAGCTCCGGTGAATAGTGGGCACACACCATTTGTAAAGGTAATACATAGACGTAGGTAGAGGTGAAACATAGACACATATTTCAGTTCCATCTGAGTATAATACGTATTGAAATTTAGGAGTACTAATTTTCTGCGCAGCAATTTCAGAAGTATAGAGGAAGAGTAACGTTAGCAGTCCATATAAAGTTTAAGCGTATACGTATAAATGTAAAAAATAACACAGCTATTGTGAGATGGTGGCGTCGTATGAGTAACATTTTTCATACAATGAAATGGAAGCAAATTACATGTGCATTTACGCAACCATTTTCCAGCACTAATAGTAAAAATTTCGGTAATTTTTTTGCGGATCATCAACTGTAGAGTTTGAGGGAAGTTCGCGTAAAATTTAAAATAGAAAGTCCCCATAGTAAACGAGATCTTGCATTTGATCATTACCTCCTCTTGATTTAAAAAAATAATGATTACAAAATAATGATAATTCTTAATCAAAACAATAAAAATTTAAAATAATAATTATAGCTGAAGAAAAAAGTCAAAAATTAGAAGTAAAAAATATTATTGAGTAAAAAATTTAAATAAAAATTAATTTCTATAGTGATCTAATCTTAAAAAATCATGTAAAATTTATGACCTAAAATATTAAAATCAAATTTAATAATTATTTTCATTGAAAAAAGCTTAACTCAAAATAAATATTTTAAATTTTTTTTTGAATAAAATTATAATTCATTACAAATTCCAACAGATTATGTCAAGACAAATATGGTGGGATACCCAATGTTATTATGCAGTATTTTTTTTTGATCGAAGTAAAGAAAATAATTGTTATTTTCCGTCCCTGTTTTTTAGTGCGTTATTGTGCATTGCACTCTCCTGCTCTTTTAACGGGCATTATACGAACGATTACTGCTTTTGTTTTCAGTTTCATTTCATTTTCACTTAAAAAATTTTCATTTATTATATTGCAATTTTCCGCCGATCGCCTGTGATAGGTTCGATTGGTATTTCGATTAGTATTCTGCCGTTTTTCGGTACCTATGTCGGCTTGTCTATGTAGTTTTCTGCGTTCAACTAGATCAGTCGCAATAACTTGCAAAACAGCATTAAATGAGCTACAACTGTTCCGGGAGAGCAAGTGAATCCAAAAAAGACCGATTCAACAATCATATAATAAATGCTTAATATGATAAAACAATAATAAGCTGTGTAGCTGTTAATGCTTATGGCGACATACATATGTAGGTATACTGACATAAAAAGATTTACGTGGGGCTTACTCCATATGGTGCCGTTTTTATAGATCGACAATCACTTTCCGTTTCAGATTTGTGAGATCAGCTTCCGAAACAATTGATAGTGTACGTATGTATGTAGGTGTTTCATCCAAATTAGTGAGTACACAACAATTAACAGTTATTTGAACTCCATATTACATAAAAACTTTACCAAATTATGATATCTAGTACAACGTTTGATTTTGCTTTCTAAATGCCCTTGAACTTGAGTACGTGGAGATTTGAAGTTTATACATACATATATACTTTCAAATTCATACATACTTTATTCATACATACTTTATTCATACATACATAATCAGGGAGTTTGAATTTCACGTCCGCGGCAACTATTTGAACTAAAGCAGTATCAAGTCCGCAGAAAAGTATGCAACATTTAGTACTACATATACGGTCACGGAATAATAAAGCCCAACTCTTACACTTTTACATAGGACTTAGGCGGTTATTCTGTATTACAATATGGTACTAAATATTGCATGCTTTTCTGCGCACTTCATTCTGCTTTAGAGATTTTTGACAATACAATGGATAAGGTTGGAATTTGGGGGCAGGTATCAATACTAAAAATTCGATCACTAGTCGCAGGTGAGTAGAATGAAGTCTCGATGTCGTTAATTATTCCTAAATTACTTGTTCAGGAGATATTAGGGGGACTCATTTAACCCTATAAATGGCTTATAAAGTGTGTAAACGTATACATTTATCTAGTGCGTAAACGAGCTGTCAAATTTTGTATGAAAAATCATTTACACAATTTGTATAAATTTACGCGCACATTTCATGGTGTAAACGCGGTAAACTCAAAGGAATGCAACCTTGCAAACAGAAGAACCGTCATTTTCATCAGAAATCTACATCATCAGCAAGTCATTTACAAGAATATCTTAGTAAAGACGTTTTAGTTTTGATTTTTCACTTAATCTTGGAATTTTTTAATTTGTATAACAATCAAACAATTTTTTTGGCAATAATACAGCTGATCGACAATTAACTTTATCTAGAATATATTACTAGGTGCGTTCATATAACAGCGTGTGTAAATGGATATAATTTTACACCTTATAAGTTGATATGCTTTAATGAGTCCCCCTATTATCTATTTAATCCATACACCATTTTGGTATGCATGTACATACATATGTATGTGTATTTACGTATGTAAATGCATTATGTATGTCTTATTAGAAATACACAAAGTGCGGCCTATAAAATTCCGTTAAGGTGGAGACATTGGTGCTTTATCGGTAACCGTATCGGTAACCTTTTAACAGCTGATTCGACCAACCTTATGAGAATCAATGTAATCGATTATTGGTGCCGCTAAGGTCGTAACCGTATCGTAGCCAACCAATTGGGTTTTGGTTTACCGTCGTAACGGTAACGCTGATTACGTTAGGGATACGGATACAGCGATACGACATACGGCACCAATGACTCCGGCTTTAATAGTACATCGTGTTCTTAAGGCCGCTACACAATGACATTTAGATGTGTTTAACACAAGCTTATGCATTCCAATAACATGGCCACAATCAACCAAGATGTTGCGTTTGTAAATATGAAGGAAGTTCAGACTTGGTAAAAAATTTCGCGAAGCACTGTTATAAATATTCTCCATATGCAACAAAAAAACTTGCTAACATATTTTGTGTCGTATTCGATTGTTATATTGCAGTTTTTAATTGCGAAAAATGCTAGAAGATTTACCAACCAGTGGGAAAAATAGTTTCACTTGCAAAGTGTGCCAACACCCTTAGCCAAAGCAAATGCCAAATTCTTCTTCTTATGGTTTGCTTGGAACAAAATTTGGGAGATGGCTACTTTTCAATATCAGATGGCGCCAGTGTCGCTCAATCTACCGTTCTCCATAAAAATACGTGCAATCTACTCATAATGCACAAGCTTTTGTTAAACTCATCTATGTATATCAAAAACTGCTTATGTGTCGGGGATTGTAGAAACTAACGCTTCTGTGCTTGACTGACCGACTAACTGGTTTGTTCGCTGATTGAAACATAAACACGGGTGTGCAAAGTAAATAAATTATTTAGATTTTTTTATATTATTAATATTAGCTGTGTTTTTTACATGTATATGCATGTACACTTAAACTATATAAGGGCTGCTAAGTGCACTAATTTAACTACTGCGCAGAAAATTAGTACAGCTAAATTTCAGTATGCATTATACTCAGTTGCATCTGAAATGTGTCTCCCCGTTTTATCTCTATACTATTCTCCAATTCTATGCCCAAAAACTGTGTTCAGTTTAGTTTATTAATAAATTTGTACAAGTGAGACTATTGTCTCTTAAAGTACATCAACATTTGGATATTTACCAACAATACTATATTTTTATACTCAGCGTGCTTTGGACACAGAGTATATTAACTTTGATTGGATAACGGTTGGTTGTACAAGTATAAAGGAATCGAGATAGATATAGACTTCCATATATCAAAATCATCAGTATCGAGAAAAAATTTGATTGAGCCATGTCCGTCCGTCTGTCCGTTAACACTATAACTTGAGCAAATTTTGAGGTATCTTGATGAAATTTGGTATGTAGGTTCCTGGGGACTCATCTCAGACCGCTATTTAAAATAAACGAGATCGGACTAGAACCACGCCTACTTTTTGATATCGAAAATTTTTAAAACCCGAAAAAGTGCTATAATTCATTACCAAAGACGGATAAAGCGATGAAACTTGGTAGGTGGGTTGAACCTATGACGCAGAATAGAAAACTAGTAAAATTTTGGACAATGGGAGTGGCACCGCCCACTTTTAAAAGAAGGTAATTTAAAAGTTTTGCAAGCTGTAATTTGGCAGTCGTTGAAGATATCATGATAAAATTTGGCAGGCACGTTACACCTATTACTATATGTATGCTAAATAAAAATAAGTAAATTCGCTTGACGAACACGCCCACTTTAGGAAAAAAAAATTTTTTAATTCAAATTTTAACAAAAAATTTAATATTTTTACAGTATATAAGTAAATTATATCAACATTCGACGCCAGTAATGATATGGTGCAATCAAATACAAAATAAAAGAAAATTTCAAAATGGGCGTAGCACCGCCCTTTTTCATTTAATTTGTCTAGGATACTTTTAATGCCATAAGTCAAACAAAAATTTACCAAACCTTGTGAAATTTGGTAGGGGCATAGATTCTATGACGATAACTGTTTTCTGAGAAAATGGGCGAAGTCGCTTGAAGCCGCGCCCATTTTTATACACAGTCGACCGTCTGTCCTTCCGCTCGGCCGTTGACACGGTAACTTGAGCAAACATCGATATATCTTTACTAAAGTTAGTTCACGTACTTATCTGAACTCACTTTATCTTGGTATAAAAAAATTCCCGAAATCCGACTATGACCACGCCTACTTTTTCGATATCGAAAATTACGAAAAATGAAAAAAATGCCATAATTCTATACCAAATATGAATAAAAAAAGGGGATGAAACATGGTAATTGGATTGGTTTATTGACGCAAAATATAACTTTAGAAAAAACTTTGTAAAATGGGTGTCACACCTACCATATTAAGTAGAAGAAAATGAAAAAGTTTTGCAGGGCGAAATCAAAAGCCCTTGGAATTTTCGCAGGAATACTGTTCGTGGTATTAAAAAATAAAATAAATGTAAGGCGCGATAACCTCGCAAGATATCTAAAGCCGAGCTTCTCTTCCAATTTGCGTCGTGCTCCTCTTAATTTTCCCTACAAATTGGCCGGACAGGGCCTACATGTTTTATGCCGGATCCGAACGGCATCTGCAACGCAGATGAGTTTTCACTGAGCGCTTTTCATGGCAGAAATACACTCGGAGCGCTGCCAAATACTGCCGAGGGGCGACCCCGCTTAGAAAAATTTTCTTCTAATTGAAAAACCTTATTTCTAAAATTGTGGACGTTGCTTTGCCCGGGTGAACCCAGGGCATACGGTGTGGTAGGCGGAGCACGCTACCATCACACCACGGTGGCCGTTCGTGGTACTACATATATAAATAAATAAGCGGTACCCGACAGATGATGTTTTGGGTCACCCTGGTCCACATTTTGGTCGATATCTCGAAAACGCCTTCACATATACAACTAAAACACTCCCTTTTAAAACCATCATTAATATCTTTAATTTGATACCCATATCGTACAAACACATTCTAGAGTCACCCCTGGCCCACATTTATGGCGATATCTCGAAAAGACGTCCACCTATAGAACTAAGGCCCACCCCCTTTTAAAATACTCTTTAATACCTTCCATTTGATACCCACGTCATAGAAACACATTCCAGGTTTACCCTAGGTTCATTTTCCTACATTGTGATTTTCCCTTATTTTGTCTCCAAAGCTCTCAGCTGAGTATGAAATGTTCCGTTACACCCGAACTTAGCCTTCCTTACTTGTTAATTTCTAAATTTATTTTTAATATACATTATGATAAATAAGTAGATTATTAAAACTAATCGCAGAATTAAATGATAACAATATCAACTATTCTATGTATGTACATTTCTATGAATGCTCAAAAAGATATTTGACTAGTTTAGTAAAAACAAAAATAATAATAAAAGAGTGAATCTGATTCAAAAAAATTAAGAAGAGGTATTATGTATGTATGTATGTATGTATGTATGTATGTATGTATGTACTTTCTGCAAAATGTAATTCATGTATAGCCAATTTAAAGCGCCTGTTATTGCGTTCATTTTTAATGTTATTTGGTAGTGAGTTCCATAATTTGAGCACTGACAAAGAATGTTCTGGAAGATGTAAGATACTTATAGCGTGGAGCAATAAGGTTGCCAGTTCTGTCTGATTTTGAAAAACATAAATTTCTAAAGAGGTATTCCGGTTGCCTTTTATGGATTAAATCGTGCAGGAACCCTAAATTGCGATAATTCAGAAAACTAACGAGACTGCAATTAAGTATATTGGAGGAAAACTCCAATATATGAACAAATTTACGCCTATAAAATACGTATCGAGCGCAGCTGTTTAAAGCCAGCTGCAACTTTTTCTGTGACTCACTGAGAGTTCTCACCAATTTTAATTTCACATTAATTGGATTTAAATATGCTGTATGCCATAACTTTCTTAGTACGAAGTATATTTTGCTTAAAGTATAGTTTACATGATCCTTGCATTTAATGTATGAGTTCAACTTAAATCCAAGGCTAGTAACCACAGACTCATGACTAATACCAATGTCTTGCAAGGATAAAGTAGGCAATGTCGTAACCAGCTGCCGGGAATACGCCAAACACATAGCCTTGGTCTTAGAACCGTTTAGATTTAATTTATTGTCAGTCTTCATTTATTGAAGGTCTTCATTCATGCTGCACACCAGATCCTCTGATAGGTCAATCGGGCGAGAAGGATAGCCTTGAGCGTCATCAGCATACAGATGTATCGATACGCTCTTGGAAATATTTGTCATGTCATTAATAACAAGTAAGGAAGGCTAAGTTCGGGAGTAACCGAACATTACATACTCAGCTGAGAGCTATGAAGACAAAATAAGGGAAAATCACCATGTAGGAAAATGAACCTAGGGTAACCCTGGAATGCGTTTGTATCAGAGAACTGCAGAAATCACAATTTTCTTGATTTAATCAAACACTAAAACTTGCATTCACATTCAATCATGCGATTAAACTCATAATTGAATAAACTCAGCATCTGTCTTTACTACTACCATTGTACAGGTTTACAAGTATGATATGTATGAGAGGGAAGCACTTTCTTTCCCTTTCTAACACACGGCAGTTTGACATTTCGGTCAGTGTCAAACTAGCGTGGAACATGAGTTTTGACACTGAACGAAGTGTCAAAATTACCGGTGTTGCTTCGTCGAAAGCGACACAGGGAAGCAAAAAAGGGATCGGAATATCAGATATGGGTTGCTGTGATGGTAAATTTTTTTGAACGAATTTAGTAGGAAATTTTAAGTGCACCCATATGGGTCCTTCAGAAAATTATAAAAAAGTCTTCAATTGGGGTATCTGAGGACGCGTAGTTATTCCAGTATTAAGAATAGAAACACGGGAGTTAAGTTTTTCTACCCGTTCAAAAGTTCTCCGCGAAAAACAGTTTGAAACCGAGGTCGACTCCAATAACCCGTCCAAAAAAGCGGAAAGAAAAATGAAAATACGCGCAAAAACAAGCATTTTATCAGGTGAGCGTGGCTGTGTATGTGCGCGCTGCTACATATCCTACTTGTAGACCTGTACTATGACTTCGTTAGCATGATTGCGATCGAATGACCGAACAGGTTTTGCGTACGATTGTATTGATGAAAAGAAGGCAAGCGGAGAATAAAATCAAAGCACGAGAATTAGTATCGTTTAGTTCGGCAAACAAACAGAATCGTAAGCAATTTTTATATGTAGCTTGTCGCCGTGACGTAAGGGCAGAAGAATCTCGCAAATGTTCAGACGCATGGTGTTTTCATATTTGCCTTTTCATTCCGATCTATGTAATCGCTGTTGAGGCAAACGAGCAAACGCCTGAATTGATTGTATTCACGCATGCAATCAGTTGGTTGATTTTAAATCAATGTCGATTATGTTTGCTTAAAGCAAGAGTAGTATGGAAATGCCGGTTCTAGCCCAATTTTGTATGGGAAAAATTGTGCAAGGAAATAGGTTTGTGTCCTGGCTAAACTCACCACAGACCGACCTATACACCGCTAGGTGTCGCATCCGTCCTTCCGGTTTGTGTTCTCACCTCTGGCTGTTCTAACCTCTGGCTGTTCTCATTTCTTTCTGTTCTCACCTCTGGCTGTTCTCACCTCTGGCTGTTCTCACCTCTGACCTCTCACCTCTGACTGTTCTCACCTCTGGCTGTTCACATCTTTGGCTGTTCTCACCTCTGGCTGTTCTCACCTCTGGCTGTTCTCACCTCTGGCTGATCTCACCTCTGGATAATCTAACCACTGACCGATCTATACACCGCTTGGTGTCGCATCCGTTGTTCCGGTTTGTGTGCTGGCTGAGCTCACCTCTGGCTGATCTCACCTCTGGCTAACTTCCGCTAGGTGGCGCATAAGAAAAAGCTTAGTGGTGTATAAGAAAAAGCTTGGAGCTTTTTACCTTTAGCAGAGCTTTGTCGTAAACATGACGGCATATAAATTACATATATATGTGTATATCAACAAACCGCAAAATACATACCGACACAGACATACCCATCCATATACATACATTTAGATAAGGGCTAATTGTCTCAATGCATATAAATTGCACATCTTTTGAGTAAAAAAATGAGGATCGTTAAATGGGGGCCCTACATTTTTAAAGGGCCGCAAATTTTTAAATGTCCCCTCATTTTTCTGATGAGTCCTAGACTTCACCCGAGCCGTTTTAAAGAGTCCCATAGATTTCTAATCGAGCAACTGCTCCCCAATCCCCTCACCCACCCGCCTTTTTTCTCGTCTACAAAAAGTAGCAGTTGGACACCTGTAGTACCGCCCGACCCCACAACCCACAATCCCCCAACCCCCACCCCCATTTTTCTCGTCTACAAAAAGGAGTCGATGGGCACTTGTAGTACCGCCCCCCTTTTTTCTCGTTTGTAAAACGGGCCTGTCAGGCACCCGATCAGGGGCAGATTGTTAACTAAAGGTTATCTTAATATGGAACTCATGATTTTCCATTATTGAACGTTTTATTTGTATGTACATACTTACACATATGATTGTACATGGGAGTATCAACAAACTACAAGATACATGCCGATGGTCACATCCATCCAAGGGAAACTTGTTCCAATGTAAATACTTACTTTTTTTGTCAAATAAATCTTTTTCAAATAAATAAAAATAATTTTTATTTAAAATTTTAAAATTTTTTATTTATATTTTTCTCCATACTTTGGTGTGGTTAGCAATGCGTAATATACTTGTGTGTGTAGTTTCATAAAATTACTACTATTTTTCTAAATAATCTTTTTGACAACATTTGTAAATGGAATATATTCATACATTTTATCATGGTTGAGTATACAATAAGCAGCGGTGTTGGCAGATACGACCTTGTGAAATTTTAGCTCAATCCGAATTTCGATGGGACCGCTTTTTATAGATTCATTCTGATGTGTTACATCTAAAACAATTATTGGAGTATGTTGAACAAATTGATCAGGCGATAAAAGTGATTGGGGAGTGCGTCCATAGTAACTTTGTTAAAATTTCAAATACATGTCATATAATAGAGCATACCGATTTCGATCAAATTTAATATTAAGATCATCATATGGATATGTAGTGGAGTTGAGGTGAACTTTAACATCCAATAAGTCACAATATGTAAATTTATTTTCATTTTGAAATCCTAGAATAATATAGCGAGGTCTTTCATGTTCACCAACCAGTTTGACATTCCATAAGATATTAGTACTTTCCTGTAGAGACGGGTTATGATAAACATCCCAGCTTCTAAACGAAATCTTTAGTGGTTGTTTGCTATTAATTGTTCTCAACATAGTTAACCGATACGAGTCTGAAAGTTCAAAATGTGGGCACTTTCCATGTAATATTTAAAAGTTTTAATAAAAGCTTTTCCGATGGTGTAGTTGACGTCATAACAGCATCATCTTCTTTGGCTCGTATTAAGATTAATTCATGTTTACAATTAACAATAATTTTATCAAAATCTTCAGCGAATCCAAGCAGTTTTTTCAACGGTATACAAAAATTAAAATGTCCAGTCTTACGCTAATATTTTCAAATGGACACAACCCTGCATTTTTTAGATTTTTACTCTCAAATTCGTTGATACATAATTTTTCATTGCTGTTGCAATACCCAACTTTCTAGTGCGATCAATTTCTATTCTATTAATTTCATATCGAATCTTCTCGAATAAATACGCCATACAATTATTAAGCAGCTGCACAGTTTTTGAAACTTGCGAATTACTATTTGATATGAATCCCTCAATGTATAAAATACTCTCACTAGGTAATTGGGCTTGATTTTGTATAGGGATCCGAATTTCATCGTTGTTTTGAAACGATTGCAGATATGGTATGTAGCTATGGTAATCCTTTTTTATTTTACTATTATCAAATATGGGTTTGGACAAAACGTTTATTATATCACTCATTTTGTAAACTAAATCCTAGACTTATTAGGAACTCCTTATTCGCGGGGGTTAAATCAATTTTATGCTGAACAGGAGATTTTACTTCTTTAGAGTGTAGATTTTTTGTTTTTGTAGCCAATACTTTTGAGGCTGATTGAAAACTATTCAAAAAATCTGTATGTGGTGGCTTTTTATTAAAAATTATCATTTTTAGATAGGTTTTAAATGCAGTCTTATTGATATGTTCTCTCCACGAAAATTAACCAAGCTACCAGTTTGATCAACAACTCTAAGAACTAGACTGCTTATTTGACGTGTATTAACCGGCAAATATATAACATTAGTAGGTGTTTCTGAGATTTTATATCCTGGACTAACTCTAAGCGAAAACTGATGAATTGTATGCACAGATAGTTCATTTATATATGATCCTTTGATAATATTACATTCAACAGATATCGTGTTTATTTTTGTTATATCCACTGGATTGTCGGAGTAGTGAACAATCCCCGGCTTCAGTACTCTTCTACTGAAACCTAGTAATGGCGTTCCTTATCAAAATTTACTTCTTCCTTAAAGCTCATAATTTCAGTTCGAAATGTATTAGGGTTAGCGCTTATATCAATATACCCTTGATTTGAAGGGTCATATATTTTAGTAATTGTCTCAACTATATCATCCATTTCATATGTTCCAACAGGTATCTCAATAACATTCGATCCAATGTGAAACAAATTGTTTAACACTTTTCTATTTATTTGTTTATTTATTTACGTTATTAATTTAAATCATTAACATCCACCTAGGAATTGTGTTCAGAAGAGAATCCTAACCATTTAACACAAACTCTATTGTTTCGACATCTCAAAACTTTTTCAATTAAATATACATGACGGAGTTTAGTTTTCAAAAGTTCATATTCGTAAAATCCCCGCTTAATAGCATTACCTTGATAGTCTTCAAGCATATATGTTGTAGGGTTTGTGTTTTTAATTTACTTTATTTTAAAAACTTCTGTTGTCCAATTTGGTGTATACCCTTTTTCAAATACATGTTTATATTTACTTATTCTAACCTCATCATTAACTTTAAGTTTTGGTCTATAAAAAATGTTTAAATTGTTGTATGCAGTGTCCAATAAATGTTGTTCATTCGGGGAATTTACCTCATTTGGAGTCATTTTGATGGTCCTGTGAATAGTATTATTATAATCATTGACTAAATTTTTATAGATATCAATCCATTTATAAGTTCCCCGAAAACTATATTCTTTCCACATAATTCCCTTTAATGTTCCATTGAATCGCTCTATTATAGATTCTTTTAATGATGAAAATGTTGAATAATGATTTATATTTTTTGTTTGTAATAATCTCTTAAAGTTAGTATTGTAAAATTCCTTCACATCATCTGTTTGCAGGTTTTTCGGTATTCGGTTACTTGAATTTAAAATCTTAGCCATTGCATTTGTGACATTTTCTTTAGTTTTATCTTTAACTGCTTCAGCCCATGCTTTTTTGGAAAATGTATCGATTACAGTTAATAGATACTGATAATGATTATTACTATTTGAATACTGAGTCATTACCACTAAGTCAGCTTGCCATAAATCATCGATTCCTTTAATAATAAAACGTCTTCGTTTAAAATTTTTTCTAGCTTGTTTATGTAATTCTTCTACAATAGCTCTTTTGTTATTCATTTTGTTAATGCTTTTATAATACGGAACTTTATTTTTAGCATTTCTACATCTTTTTCCGTGGGATGTTCTTTCAACGAAACGCATCAAATAATCCTCAATAATAGATAAATAGTTGTTTATATTACTTAATTCCTCCCCACATTCACTTTTTATTCGCCGATCTATTAATTCCTCAAGAATCGATACATCATTTTCAATACTATTATTCAGGATTGTATTTATTTCTCTGATTTGATGTTCTAATTTAGTTTTTATCTTATTTAACTCTTCTATAGGAGCAGCTAGGTTAATTATTCTTTTCTTGTTTAAATTAAGGTTTTTATTCTAGTCTAGCATTGTTTTCGTTTTCGACCGACTATTACCAAATGAGGAATGACAAATTTATTTATACTCATATTACTTAATAATATTTGCTTCTCGCAACTCTTCAATAATTGATATAATCTCATTTTGATAAGCTTAACCCGTTTATAATCTTCATTTAATTGATTTTTACTCTGATCTTCTTCGATTCTTCTCAAAATATCATGTTCAGTTAGAGAAGTATTATCACTTAAAGTTTCAGCTTGATTTTGACTTTTTACAGCCTTGTTTAGTAATTGTTCATCATTTAGTTTACTGAGAATATGCGCGGCTGGCCTTTCACAATTATTCATATAATTTATTTTTTCTTTAAAACCAATAAAAAAAAAAAAAAATAAATATAAGGCGCGATAACCTCCGAAGAGATCTAAGGCCGAGCTTCTCTTCCAATTTGCGTCGTGCTCCTCTTGATTTTCCCTACAAATTGGCCGGACGGGACCTACATGTTTTATGCCGACTCCGAACGGCATCTGCAAGGCAGATGAGTTTTCACTGAGAGCTTTTCATGGCAGAAATACACCCGGAGCGCTTGCCAAACACTGCCGAGGGGCGACCCCGCTTAGAAAAATTTTCTTCTAATTGAAAAACCTTATTTCTAAAATTTTGATGTTGCTTTGCCCGGGGTGCGAACCCAGGGCATACGGTGTGGTAGGCGGAGCACGCTACCATCACACCACGGTGGCCGCCAATAACACTATCTAATTTTTGGGTTTTATCAAAACATTGCTCATTAATGATATCGCCAGATTTTCGCTTTTCAGGTTTTCTATCGATATCTGATTCAGTTTTCATTACATTGCTTTGTACAGCTCTTTTTATTAATTCGTCATCATGAGGTTTACTTGGAATATATGAAGCTGGTCTTTCGCAGTCGTTCATAAAATTTATTTTTCGTCTAACGCTAATAAAATTATCTGGTTTTTGGTTTTTATTAAAACATTAAAAAAAAAATAAAATAAAACATTGGTCATTAATAATATCAATAGGCTTTCGCTTCTTTTTTGTAGGTTTCTTCATCGCTTGCCTCTCAACATTTTCTTTCCGAGAACTATCTGTAGAATATTCTAAATCTGCATCGTTCGAATAAATGTTTGTTTTACTATCAAGATCATTATCATTCACATAATTTTCAACGGTTGGCAATGTATCAAATTCTATGTCTTTACTTTCTTTTGCACTGTCCACCTGCCAAATTTCATCATCATCATCATCACCATTATAATTGGTAACATTGTTTTTATTACTAGAGTTTTTCAAATTATCAACTAATTCATTTAATGGTTTCGAAATGGGTTTTAATGTATCCTCCAACAAGTTGATTCTATCCAATTCTCCCAATGTCATTCTTTTAAGTTTTTCTTTTAATACTTTCCTGATCTTAACAAGATTTGCTAATACAGTTATATGATTATTTGACATGACTTTGGTAAATCTGTTACCTATCAGTTGTGTATCTGATAAGAATCTGGTAAATCTGTTACCTATCAGCTGTGTATCTGATAAGAATCTGATGTGGTATATGTATTTTATAGATCTTTTATAGTTGTATAAAATTATCGAAACCCTTTCGATATCGACCTTTATTTATGGGATCATCTTTACTTATAACAACAACAACTCTGATAACATGATCATTATAGATATGCTTAAGATTCATTTCATCTTGTTTGAACACAATAATCATGTTTGTATTATCACGAATTAAGTGTTTAGGAATTTTTGTATAAGTTTGACATAAATAGAAAGAATCAATGTTCTTATAGCGACCCATACAAAAATAATCTCGTATTGTACTTTGTTTTCCACATATTACATCATCGAATATAAAAAATTGAGTCTGGATTAGCTTCAGCGGGTTAGATGACATCAACATTTTCACTTAATGTATAAAGATTTATTCCTTTTATCGGCTCAATAAGCCTTTTTAGATAGATATATTTTGGTTGATATAATGATTTTGAATAAATGTATATATTTCGGAAATTAAGCCCGTTTGGGCTTTCAATTAAACTGAGCATAACATTAGTTTTTCCACAACTTGACGGTCCCACAATCAGCGCTCGTATGGAATTTGGTAAAAGGGGACTATCTTTGGCAACATTTTTAACATTTATACAATTGTCGGCATTATTAACCTTAAGTTGGAGACGTTGTTTAACAACTTTCATTTTGTTTACTAGATTTATAACAATATAAACAATCGCTTTTATAATAAAATCACCATTTAATTATAACTCGCCCACACTCACTCTCATTATTATTGAGAAGAAAAAGAAGAAAACAAACACTTAATGGGACGAATACGTAAAAAGGCTGGCCAGGGTTTTGTAAATAGTTTGATTAATTCTTTACCTATTGAGCTTCATTTACCTGGATATCAATTTTGTGGTCCTGGAACGAAACTCCGACAACGGATAGAAAGAGGAGATAAGGGTATAAATCCTTTAGATGAACCCTGTAGAGAACATGATATTGCATATTCCCAATCGAAAGATATAAATAAGAGACATCGAGCTGATAAAGTTTTATCTGAGAAAGCCTGGCAACGTGTAACATCTAAGGATAGTGATTTCAAAGAACGAGCAAACGCTTGGTTCATTACAAATGCAATGAAAGCAAAACTCAAATTGGGAATGGGTATAAAAAATAAGAAAAGAAATTCATCTAAATGTAAAAAAACGAAAAAAGATGAAAACTCGTAAAGTATCATCAAATACAAATTTTTTGATGGCAGTTATAAAAGGTATCAACATACTTAACAAAAAGAAGCCGCAGTCATTTAATGAGGCCTATAACATTTCTAAGATCGCTATAGAGTCTAGCTTTAAAAATAAAGAAATGAATATACCGAGAATAATTCCAGTCCAAAAATTGGTGGAATTTTACCACTACTTCCAATTTTAACAGCGTTGGGTGCACTTGGTGGTATAGCATCTGGTGGATCAGCTATAGCAAAAGTTTTGAATGATATCAGGAATTGAAAGGAGCAATTGGCTGAGGCTAGCCGTCATAATAGATATATGGAATCAATCGCTATGGGGAAGGGACTATTCGTCAAACCGTATAGAAGGGGATATGGTCTATTTTTACGACCCTATCCAAAAAACGAATAAAAAGCCTACCCAAAAGACCGTTAAAAGACATAGATTTAATGAAATATTGAAAACATCTTAAACATTTCAGAGGAATTTTTATTCGAAATTCCCTACCGAATAAACCGAATGCTCAAGAATGTGGAATTCTTAATTTAGACGATGCTAATGGTCCTGGCACTCATTGGGTAGCATACTATAAAAACAAAAATTATAAAGAATATTTTGATAGTTTTGGAAATTTGCAGCCACCGGTTCAACTGATTAATTATCTGAAGCCACCAATACATTACAATTATGATCAGAAACAAAAATACAACACAGTAATATGTGGTCAATTATGTTTAAAATTTTTATTTAATGAAAATAAATTATATTAACTATGAAATATAAATTGTTTATTTTATTCTTAAATATATTCTAGTAAAGTACTATTAAATATAATAATTCAAAATTTTTTTATTCTGTATGAAATTCAAATAATGGTGAGTTAAATTTTTCACCAGGTTTAATCAGTTCTATATAAAATGTATTCTTATTTATTGTTTCAATAGTTGAATCTTCTAGGAGTTGTAGGCATTCGGAAGAAAAAGAACATTATCATCCAGTTCTATCATTAGCTTCTCCCCAAACTTTGTCCTCACTCTTAAGGCTTCTACTATTTTTAATTTTTTATTAATTGGTACATCAATCGCCTTCAGTATTGGTTTTTGAAATTTTTCCTTTGAAATTGATTTTAAATCCTTAAGAGCTTGATTCATAATGTGGAATATGTCTATAATCAGCAGCGGTGTTAGAGATGTGCCGATGTTTAAGTAGTATAGTTTATTACTGTTTATTAGAAGTGAGCCTGGTTTAACACAGTTGAAAATCCTTATAAAATGATTATCCTTGAAATATAGATGAGTACTGAACAGCTTTAAACAATTTACTACATTTTTTACCGAAAAGATGTTCAATTTATATACATTGCGACAAGTAGCTCTTACCTTGCTAAATTTATGTATATGGATGCAAGTGTCTGTGTCGGTATATATATACCTTGGAACAAGATGTATCCATCGATATGTATTTTGTAGTTTGTAAACTGAATGTTTTTAGCGACCTTTTTATATGTAAATATGTTGAACGTTAGCTGGCTCGAGGTCAATGAAACTACTTTGAATAAAACCACAGGTTTTTTTTAACTAATTTATTCCAATATATTTCGGTTATTCCGCGATAACCGTTCTCAAGGATCTGTGTATAAATGTGATATAAACAATTTTCTTATTACCAAAAACAGTCAAAACATAAACAATATTTGTATATATGTACATACATTTCTTTTCACGTCTTTATAACTTGACGCGGAGCTTAACACTGTCTATTTGATCGTTAGTAAATGACGAAACAAGTGAGCAACGCCATCGGTATCCGTTTTTTAGTTTAGCCGAATGTCTGGTGGAGTGTTAATTATATGTAACATTTCTAGTGTAAATCGTTTGTTGTAGTGTTGTTCTTGTTGTAATATTGTTACTTTTTCGAAGTTGGGGGAGTGGCCGCTACTTGCACAGTGTGCCATAAGTGCAGTTTTTTGTGTATTTGAATGATGGCACAGTTTAACGTCGCATTTGTGTTGTGCTAGTCTGGTTTTTCGTTGTGCCAATATACATACTTTTGCAAGGTTCTTCGTTATTGCCGTTACATGGAATTTTATAAATTACATTACTTTTTTCTAATTGAGGTATTTTTGACTTAGTTTTGTTGAACATGGTTTTCAGAGTGTTGGTTGGCTTATGGGCTATTCTTACTTTTTCTTTATCATAACAATCTGACTTCGCTAGTCGTTCTGATAAATGAGGTACATAAGTGACGGATTTGAAAATTTTTTTAGGGGTTTCACGGTCTTGTTGATTTTTTGTAAATTTGGCTCTTTTTAATAGTGTTTTTATCATGTTTTCCGGAAATTCATTGTATTTTAACCGTAATTTTACTTCTTTTTTAATCTCATTGTGGTAAACTTCGTCTGTTATCTGCAACATACGTCGTATACAGCCCATTGCTGTATTTATTATCATCGTTTTGGGATGTTTCGAATGAAAGTTGATGATTCGTCTGGATGCTGTTGCTTTTCTATACCACTTTAGTTTTAGCTGATTTCCTCTGCGGATTATAATAGAGTCAAGGTACGGCAGTGAGTTTTCTTCTTCAAGTTCTATCGTGAATTTAATATTTCTGTCAAACGAATTTAATATGTTTAGCGTATTTTGTACTTCATCCTCCCGTATGATCGCAAATAAATCATCGACATATTTGGTTAATATTCTTGGTTTACGGCTTAGCTTTTCCATCGTTTTTTTGAGCAATTCTTCAATTATGATATCCGCTATGACTGGGGATGCCGGGGATCCCATTGGCATTCCTTTCAATTGTGTATATACCGTGTCATTAAATTTGAAGTATCTAGTTTCTTCAATGCAAAATTTAAGTATTTCCATGAAAATTTGTTTGGGTATATTAGTGTGTTCTTTTATAACCGCCCATTTTTCTCGAATTATATCTAATGCTAAATTTGTTGGTATGCTGGGGAACAATGACACCACGTCAAATGAGATGAGTTTTTCATCATCATAAATAAATGTGTTATTAATTCTTTCTTTAAATTCGTATGTGTTCTTTATGTTGTAAGTGGAGTTCGCCGTTACATTTTTTAAAATATTCACGATATATTTGCACAAACCGTATGATGGTGAACCAGTGGCAGAACAAATAGGTCGAAGTGGCGTTCCTTCTTTTTGTATCTTGGGAAGTCCATAAATCCTGGGTGCTAGCGCGGTGGTCGTAGTTAATTTGTATTTTTCAGCTTTTGAGATACACCCGATTTTGAAAAGTTTCTCTACGAGACTGTTATTTTTATTTTGCAACCTTGATATAGGATCCTGTCTTTGAATACGATAAGTAGTCAAGTCATTTAAAATATCACCCATTTTGCTGTTATAGTCATTTATGTCCATAGCTACGGTTTTGTTTCCCCTGTCCGATGTTAAAATTCTAATATTGTCATTTTTGCTTAGAAATTTCTGCGTCTGTTCCACTGTGTCTAATATTGCACGGTCTATTGCACTTTCCTTATTAGTTGTTGTATGATTTTTTATTAAAAGCGTGAGTTTAGTGCGGGCTTCTTCTTGTGTCTCTTTTTCTTTATTGCTCTGTATAAGTTCCTCTCCGTCAGCAATATACTGGAAGAGTACAGAGCCATACATCACGACTAGCGAAGTCAGATTGTTATGATAAAGAAAAAGTAAGAATAGCCCATAAGCCAACCAACACTCTGAAAACCATGTTCAACAAAACTAAGTCAAAAATACCTCAATTAGAAAAAAGTAATGTAATTTATAAAATTCCATGTAACGGCAATAACCAAGAACCTTGCAAAAGTATGTATATTGGCACAACGAAATCAAAGTTAAAAACCAGACTAGCACAACACAAATGCGACGTTAAACAGTGCCATCATTCAAATACACAAAAAACTGCACTTATGGCACACTGTGCAAGTAGCGGCCACTCCCCCAACTTCGAAAAAGTAACAATATTACAACAAGAACAACACTACAACAAACGATTTACACTAGAAATGTTACATATAATTAACACTCCACCAGACATTCGGCTAAACTACAAAACGGATACCGATGGCGTTGCTCACTTGTTTCGTCATTTACTAACGATCAAATAGACAGTGTTAAGCTCCGCGTCAAGTTATAAAGACGTAAAAAGAAATGTATGTACATATATACAAATATTGTTTATGTTTTGACTGTTTTTGGTAATAAGAAAATTGTTTATATCACATTTATACACAGATCCTTGAGAACGGTTATCGCGGAATAACCAAAATATATTGGAATAAATTAGTTAAAAAAACCTGTGGTTTTATTCAACGTAGTTTTATTGACCTCGAGCCAGCTAACGTTCAACATATTTTGTAGTTTGTTGATCGTTATATCGTACAGTTTCACATTACTAGTAGAGCGACATAATTTGTAATTCAGTATCAAACAGGTGGCACAATAAAAAAGAAGAAAATGTCTTTCCCGCAATATTTAGAAACGTTTTTATCAAAATATGGTGACTTAATTGATGATGATCATCGAATATTTTTTTTTATTCTATGATAAATGAATTGAGATCATGTCTATCAGAACTATTTATATATTCATTCAATGGATTACACAAGAAAGATTGTAATTTTGCTGATAATTCATATAAGGAAACACAAGATATATGTAATTGTATTTCGTATTATTACCGATATAAAACATTTAAAAAAATTTATAATTTATATGCTGTCATATTTAAGGAGCCCAGATGGTTGCAATCAGTGTGAAAGCACGTTTTATTAAAATACAAAGCAAAAAACTGCAAAACTGTGCTCCAATAATTGTTTTAGATGTTACACATCAGAATGAATCTATAAAAAGCGGTCCCATCGATATTCGAATAGAGCTAAAATTTCACATCCATGATAAAATGTATGAATATATTCCATTTACAAATGTTGTCAAAAAGATTATTTAGAAAAATAGTAGAAATTTTTTGAAACTACACACACAAGTATATTACGCATTACTAACCACACCAAAGTATGGAGAAAAATATAAATAAAAAATTTTTAAATTTTAAATAAAAATTGTTTGTAAAATTTTTATTAAATTAGCTAATTTCATATCGGTTTTTAATTTTTATCTATATACGTGTGAGTCACATTATACAATGATCATATTATATGTTTGTCTATAGTTTTTCATATCAATTATTTCTATATGTGGTCTTTTAAATGAAGTATCCTGGGCTATAATATTAAAATGAGGTTGATATTGGAAAACAATGTATTTATATACTTACTTTTCTTCTTCTTCTTATTCTCACCCTTTTAAAATAAAAAACACTAAAGTTAAGATTTCTGATTCTATTTTATTTCATTATAAATTTAAATTACTAGCCGATATGTATTTGAACAAAATATATGCTGATTTTAAAGCACAACGAATTTGTCGTTGGTTGATTTTCACATTACAATCAGTATGGAAATGATATTTTCAATATCACCATTACTAAGAATTCGTTCAGTTACAATTTCACGATATTCAAAGCACTTGTACTCAACATTTTTTCCCCGTATCCACTATCATAAGTACAACGAATTGATGGATCAAAATTGTCATATTACAATTTAAAATGTCGATAAAATGCTTGTTTTGCCTCAATGATTCCTCCAATATCAGATTCCTTTTCAATGAACTCTCTACGAAATGCCTCTATAGCTTCATCTATAGTAAAAGTTCTCATAGGCTTCCCTTCCGTTGAAAAATCATCTTTAGACGATGGTGAGATTGTTGTGGAAGGTGAAAATAATGGTATCGTTGACAACACTTCAATTTCTTCTTCGTCATTAGTTAAAAGAGGCTCACTCTGTTTTAGTAATAATAATGAAATATTGATTTATAAAATATCATTACTATTGGGTAATGTTAAATTAAATTGAATACTTTTCGAGTTTTGGTTTATCGGGAGCGCATAACTATCTAGGTTTTCCCAAAATGGTGCTCCGTAGGTAGTTTTGAAAACAAATAATAATAATAATAATGAGATATAAAATTTAAAATTCATTGTGATATATCCATTTGTTTACGTCAATTTAAAATGAGGTTGATATTGGAAAACAATGTATTTATATACTTACTTTTCTTCTTCTTCTTATTCTCACCCTTTTAAAATAAAAAAACACTAAAGTTAAGATTTCTAATCTTATTTTATTTCATTACAAATTTAAATTACTAGCCGATATGTATTTGAACAAAAGATATGCTGATTTTAAAGCACAACGAATTTGTCGTTGGTTGATTTTCACATTACAATCAGTATGGAAATGATATTGACAACGCACAACATCTGGGTGTAAACTATATAATCTAAAGAGATTCATTCCTCACATCCTGCACTCTCCTCTTCAATGTTAAACACCGTCTTTTGGAGGAACTCTGCTATCCATACACTTTTTTCTTGCCCCTTAACATAAAATTTTATGTTCTTCAATGTTGACATCAAATAGTTTTTTATAGATTTAAAACTATCGCTTCCATAGGACCATAATAAATTATGGTGGTGTAACATTAACCAATTAGCTTGTCGTTGATTTTCCTTACTCAGATCCAAAAATTCAAATGGAGCTTTTATGTGGAAACAATGGAATTCTTCTTGTTGAGGACCACAGCTATTTCCTTTACAATAAATCTATTATCGTATGCTTTAAAGCCTTGAAAATCTACTGTGGCAAACATTATGAAAATTAATAAAGAAATATCTTTGTAATGGTAGGCTTTTTATACGTTAAGCACAGACAGGTGAAGTATAGTTGGGGGTAAAATACAATTTTTATATTTCGCTCACACTTATATACTTTAGAAATATGGACCCTTTAAAAATTTGGGGTCCCCCTATTTAAAATCTGAGCTCGATACTCTCCTGCACTGATGAACTTCTAAGCTCTTTTTTTCTTGCAGTCAGAACACAAAACAAATAATTCGAAGCATTTTCTTATAGATCAGCTAGAACGTATGCGTCTAAATGCAGGTACACAAACTTACAAACTAATAAGAAGTTAAACAAAATTTTTGGTCCTCATATTTATTTACGGTTTTGTGAAATTCTCATATATATATATATATATATATATATATATGCATATGCAATGTTGAACAGTTAAGGTTTCTTATCAGCATATTTTGATTTTTTCTCTTGTACAAACATTTCCCAAGCGTAGGTATTAATTCCATTATTTTTTACAAATCTCTTATCATCTAAAAACTTAGCGTTACTTTATTTATTTCTTGTGTATACAATTCATGAGATTTTGATCTAAAAATATACATTGAGTCAAAGAACAATTTCTTTTCGAATAAACATATTTTAAAATCATTTGCAGAAATTTTGAGAGTAACACATTGTTTAACACCCTTAATTTTTTAATCTCTTTTTCTTCTTGAATGATGTGAATAGAATACATTTTTGCTCTCAAACCAATAAATTCCTTCATTGTTAGTACAAAATTGGGAAAATACTAGTATTGGGGGAAGAGATAGGAAAAAATTAGGTACTACGGTCTTAATAGCAAAACCAAATTTCCATAATCTAAGCAAATTTTCTAACAATTTAATAGCGATTCAATTGAAACAAGTGTCAACTCTGTACAATAAGCCGATACATATTGGTGTGGGGGGTGGGGGGATTGGGGAGCAGTCCCTAGATTAGAAATCTATGGGACTCTTTAAAACGGCTCGGGTGAAGTCTAGGACTCATTAGAAATTTAACGATCCTCATTTTTTTTTTACTCAAAAGATGTCCAACTTATATACATTGAGACAAGAAGCCCTTATCTAAATGTATGTATATGGATGGGTGTGTCTGTGTCGGTATGTATTTTGCGGTTTGTTGAAATACATATATATATATATATATATATAATTTATATGCTGTCATGTTTACGGCAAAGCTCTGCTAAAGGTAAAAAGCTCTAAGCTTTTTCTTATACACCACTAAGATTTTTCTTATGCGCCACCTAGCGGAAGTTAGCCAGAGGTGAGATCAGCCAGAGTTGAGTTCAGCCAGAACACAAACCGGAAGAACGGATGCGACACCTAGCGGTGTATAGATTGGTCAGTGGTGAGATTATCCAGAGGTGAGAACAGCCAGAGATTTGAACAGCCAGAGGTGAGAACAGTCAGAGGTGAGAACAGCCATAGGTGAGAACAGTCAGACGTGAGAACAGCCAAGATGAGAACAGTCAGACGTGAGAACAGCCAGAGGTGAGAACACAAACCGGAAGGACGAATGCGACACCTAGCGGTGTATAGATCGGTCTGTGGTGAGTTTAGCCAGGATACAAACCTATTTCCTTGCACCATTTTTCCCATACAAAATTGGGCTAGAACCGGCATTTCCATAATACTAGCAAGTTCGATCATTGAACACGATATTGTTGCCGAATGTAATCGAACGTTGTTGTGTTCGATTTTTGCTGTTCTCTGGTTTGTATGACATGTATATCAAATGGAAGGTATTGAAGAGTATTTTAAGAGGGAGTAGGCCATAATTCTATGGGTGGACGCCATTTAGTGATATCGCCATAAAGGTGGACCAGGGGTGACTCTAGAACTTGTTTGTACGATATGAGTATCAAATGAAAAGTGTTAATGAGTATTTTAAAAGGGAGTGGGCCTTAGTTCTATAGGTGGACGCCTTTTCGAGCTATCGCCATAGAGGTGGGCCAGGGGTGATTCTGTAATGTGCTTGTACGATATGGGTATCAAAGGTTTTCGAGATATTGACCAAAATGTGGACCAGGGTGACCCAGAACATCATCTGTCGGGTACCGCTAATTTTTTTATATATGTAATACCACGAACAGTATTCCTGCCAAGATTCCAAGGGCTTTTGATTTCGCCCTGCAGAACTTCATTTTCTTCTACTTAATATGGTAGGTGTCACACCACTTTTGCAAAGTTTTTTTCTAAAGTTATATTTTGCGTCAATAAACCAATCCAATTACCATTTTAATCCCTTTGCTCGTATTTGGTATAGAATTATGGCATTTTTTTTTCATTTTTCGTAACTTTTGATATCGAAAAAGTGGGCGCTTACATAGCCAGATTTCGGCCATTTTTTGCACCAATACAAAGTGAGTTCAGATAAGTACGTGAACTGAGTTTAGTAAAGGTACATCGATTTTTGCTCAAGTTCTCGTGTTAACGGCCGAGCGGAAGGACAGACGGTCGACTGTGTATAAAAACTGGGCGTGGCTTCAACCGTTTTCGCCCTTTTTCACAGAAAACAGTTATCGTCCTATAATCTAAGCCCCTACCGAATTTCACAAAGATTGGTAATTTTTTATTCGACTTATGGCATTAAAAGTATCCTAGACAAATTAAATGAAAAAGAGCGGAGCCACGCCTATTTTGAAATTTTCTTTTATTTTTGTATTTTATTGCACCATATCATTACTGGCGTCGAATGTTTACATAATTTACTTATATACTGTAAAGTTATTACATTTTTTGTTAAAATTTGCTTCAAAACAAAATTTTTTTTTAAGTGGACGTGGTCGTTCTCCGATTTTGCTAATTTTTATTAAGCATACATACAGTAATAGGAGTAACGTTTCTGTCAAATTTCATCATGATATCTTCAACGACTGCCAAATTACAGCTTGCAAAACTTTTAAATTACCTTTAAAGTTTTACTAATTTTCTATTCTGCGTCATAAGTTACACTCACCTACCAAGTTTCATCGCTTTATTCGTCTTTGGTAATGAATTATCGCACTTTTTCGTTTTTTAGAAATTTTCGATATCGAAAAAGTGGGCGTGTTTATAGTCCGATATCGTTCATTTTAAATAGCGATCTGAGATGAGTGCCCAGGAACCTACATAACGAATTTCATCAAGATAACTCAAAATTTACTCAAGTTATCGTGTTAACGGACAGACAGGCGGACGGACAGACGGACGGACGGACGTACATGGCTCAATCAAATTTTTTTTCGATACTGATGATTTTGATATGTGTATGTCTATATCTATCTCGATTCCTTTATACCTGTACAACCAACCGTTATCCAATCAAAGTTAATATGCTCTGTGAGCTCTGCTCAACTGAGTATAAAAACAGAAAACAGAATTAGACTGAGAATGGAACCCTGTGGCACCCCCGAATCAAGGCGTTTCATCTCCGAGCAACTAGTTCCAATCATTACTTTCTTCAAGCGACCCCTAAGATAATTTTCAAGCAATCTTACGGAACTGTCAGAGAATCCGTAGTATTTACTTAATTTTAGTAAAAAATAGAGTGAACCACTGTGTCGAAAGCTTTGGAAAAATCCAAAAGCGCCAGCACAGTTAATTCACCTCTGTCATAGGCTGGGCGGGTATCTTCGATAATTTTGAGCATGGTAGTATTACAACTATGGAAGGCTCTGTAACCGGACTGAAATTCGCTCAAGAGCCTTTTTGTATTAATATGTATGTATAATTCCATAATTTGGGCAGCCGCTAATTTCTCCCAGACTTTTACAAGACTGGCAATATACTTATGGGACGATAATCCGTTGAGACAGCAGCCGACGGTTTTTTGGCAGGAATGACTTTTACTATTTTCCAAGCATCGGTAAAGGTTGACGTCGTAATTGAAAAATTAATTATGTGAGTCAGAGTTGGCATTATGTATTGCATTATCAGTTTCGAAAGTCTAAGACTAACACCATCCTCAACAACTGCATTCGATTTCGCAATCATACTTCTCGTGACACCAACCTCTGTTACTGCATTGATCTGAAATACATTTTCTATGAAGTAAGTTTTCATCAATCTTAAAGTTTCCGTAATTCTTTGTCGCATTCTGAATTAATTTTTGCCCCAATACCTAGGGACCTTAAATTTTTCCACATATTTTTAACTGGCAAATCAGTATCAAACTGTGTTTTGTGAAATTCTCTTTTAGAATTCTTAAGTAGCAATGTAGCAATATATCTTGCTTGGCAATAAACTTCCAGGCTGTTTCCGTAGGATCTCGCTTCCAACGACTATATAAGCGTTCACGATTCAGCTTATAGGTTATACACTATGACCAATAGAAGTGCGTGTCTCCGCTATTAAGCATAACCCGTTTTGTAGCAAGTTATTTTACCACTGCCACGAATCTTCAATAGTTGCCGCTAGATGGGTCTTCTAAACATTACCTAAGTGATGATAAGCGTTTTTTTTCTACTTGCAAAATTTCGTTGAAAACCTGAGTGGGAAGGGGGGAGGTTCAACGCGCCCTATGAGCAGTTACTTTTGAAGAATTTTTATTCACGTCTCGACTCAATCACGCCAGAACGGCTAAATGGATTTAGCTGAATGGCACGCATATAAGCGATAGTCTGGAAAGATCCACTGGATATATTTTTTGAAAACCTGCGGTCCTACAGACCTTGGGGAAAAGTTAATTATTTTTAACTGTTTTAACATGACATTGGCCATGGATATTGAGTCCAAAGGCCATAGAAGTAATCATATAACCATTTTGGAAAAGTTTACAGGGACAACGCCCGCCCTCTCTCTTTAACAGTAACTTTAAAACGTTATAAGTAACTCTTTTTGTGAGTATGTGTTTGTCCCAGACCATATATTTCGTTTCTTCGTCATATAGATAGAGTTCTAGACAGATGATCAGGTGCGCCGTCTCTTTCCCCAATCCTTACCCCTAACCACTATTATTGGAGAAGTCAAGAGTGACAATATTCTCATAAACACTAGAAGCTTTCTAGGATCTATGCGACTTGCTGATTCTAGATCTGGCAGCTGTATCACTCCTCATAGCTAGAGTCTTAGCCTGGCAAGCGCAAGTGTCATATAAGAGCCTACTGTTGTCCCTGCATCCAGGTTCCCGCTATTTGCTCTGAGTGTCTATTTAATCGCCACTGCTTCGCCTGCGCATTTCTCTGCGCTCCCTCTCAGCGTTCATCCGGCATGCCATGACTATAAATGCCATTTTGCTCACTGCAGTCCAACATTCCTTCCTGTTGCACATTTGTGATGCTAAATTTCTCATTTCATAAGTGCTCCATTAACTTTGGTAATTTTCTCTCCCACCGCTCTGAAGTGCTCTTTAAAAGTTAACTTGGAGTCAACGTGCACTCCTAAGTATTTTAGAGAATCTTTTATTCTTCCCACGGCGTCATTACATAATGCTTGAAGCAGGTCCAGTTTTTTGGCCACTACTACCATCGTTTCCTCCTTCAACCAGCACTTCCTACATATGCTATTACTGACCAAGCCTATAAGGCATGCGACGCCAGAAGGCAGTGTCCAGTCAGAATACCCAACATGAGTCTACATTCTTTTTTTTTATGATAGCTCTAACTTTGTTAGTCTACAGTTCTAAGCCCTACACATGATCTTCGACACTTTAAGCCTCAGCGCTTGGGTTCACGATTTTTCCGCTTAGTCGATTATGTGGAACTCTCGCCTTTTCTTAATATCACCCAATCTAATTGGGACGTCTAAGGAGAAAGTTTCAAGGGATGTGCCACTCTTAGCTAGTTCATCCGCTTTTTCATTCCCATAAGCCCTGGAACCCAATCCCTATCCCGATTCTTTCCGGGAGTGCTTACACTGTAACACACTTTTACATGCTGTGCTTTGTGAGATTATTGTCTGAATTGTTGCTTGACTGTCAACATAAAAGTTGACTCGGCTGCAGTTTAACTTTTTACTTCTAGTGTTTCTGCTCTGTGGCTACGGCTACTACCTCCGCCTAGAAAACGCTACAGAGATCTTACAGCTTTTAGGGTCTGTTTATTTCCGCATCAGCAGAGTATACTGCAGACCCTACTACTTGCACTACTTTGGAATCAGCGATGTACAAGTGTATCGCATCGTCCTTGTTTTGGGCATCCTCTAAGGGCCCCTTCGAAGAGCAGATACGAAATCAAGTAATATGTTCGTACTGTAATTGATGACGTTATACCACTATGGCCTTATGGTCTGCGCCCAAGCACCGAGCCTCGTTGCAGTTGTTAACGCTATGTTCTTTGTCACCAGGTCTACAGAGGAATGTGCAGAATGCCACACAGTGCAGCCGGCGGGGTTGTTTTCAGACTCCCGTAATGCTAAGTATTGATAGCCTGCATACCCCGCCCTGCAGCGTGCCCATGACCCGTCATTTGGTGGCGTCATACAACCCCCGTTGTGACGAAATCTTGCTGCAATTTAACATGCAGCCGAACCGTCTGATTTTGGCTGGATGTACTTCAATGTAGGTAAGGCTATCCATGATCGCCCATTTATAGACATTGTTGAAGGCTCCGCCAATGTCTAAAAAACTCCTCAGGCATACTCGTTTATTCTATGGCTTTCTCTATGTATATAACCACCCTATGCAGTGCCGTATCTACCGATTTGCTTTTGGTGTATGCATGATGTGTTGTGGAGAGCAGTTTTCCATTCATGTTAGACTGTATGTACATATCTATCAGCCTCTGAAAAGTTTTGAGTAGAAATAACGCTAAGCTAATGAGTCTGTAGTCTTTGGGATACATAAGCATTCGATGTCCGCACTTTTCGCAGATTTTGCTTTCTACATGTTTCTGGATGTTCGTCTAGTTCGTAGACCTAGGGCTTCTAAAGGTTCCTCCCTCCTTTACCCGCTTTAGGGAGATGATGAGGCTATTATACGCATGGGCGGAGAAGGATGGTCTAGCAAGGACCATCCAATTATACCTTGATATATCACGTTCAGAGCTCAATGTAATATCAAGAGCCTTGCTTGCTAGATGTTGGATCAAAATATGTAGCGACACTTCCCCTGTTGGTTTTCTGCAAATTTGTTTGCAATATGTAATAAAATAGAGACTCGCCTATATCATTCGTATCTCCTCCCCACAACGAATTGTTGCGCGAATTTGCATCCGCGCCTATGACCAACCACCATTTGTGCCCTTCCTCTTGCACTCCCCCTGTGGTGCCTCCGCAGTATGGGCCATCTAGCAGGGCGTTGTTGTCGCATTAACGACAAAGACACTTCCCGTAGGTTTTAGGGAGTGTTATCGTTATCGATGTTGATAGTCCTTTGCCGGATATTGATCCGGTACGTTCCGGTACAAAGCATCATTAAAGTACTAGCCCGACCATCTCGGGAACGATTAATATGGCCACATTAAACCTTCTAGGACATACCGCCCCCATCCCCTAGTTCCATAAGGAACTTGGGGTCGCCAGAGCCTCGCTTGCTAAATATGTGTATGATATATTCATATTTAAACAGGATTCCCCTCGCGTATGTGAGGTTGACAATTGGGTTGCGGAAGTTTTGAAGCTATAAAGCTTTGTATTGCACTAATCAACCCCTTGAATCCCAAGATGCCAGAAATCTTTCCTTCCAATGAGAGACATGGCTCCTCGATCAGCGCCACGTCAAACGAACCCTCATCAAGGACTAGGAAGAGTTCAATCGACGCCATTTTAGAGGTTTTTCTGTAAGACTAGCAGCACCATTGGGCTGTTTGTCCATCTACAACACCTTCGTCATGACGTCTACGTATCCCTCTTACCTTTTGGGTTTAAGGCTTTCGAAGTCCTCTTCAGCCTCTCCAGTTTCTTGCATAATACGATTGTTATCCTCTGGACTTCTTTTCTCGAGGCACAACTGCTGTGTTGGATGTTCCTCTGTGAGACTCGCAGCACCATTTAGCTGTTTAACTTCCTCTAACATCTTCGTGGTGACATCCGCGCCCTGTACCTACCCTCCACGACGTCAAACCCCGCGATCGCGTTGATTAAACATGAAAACTGCAGCAAATATTTTTGAATGGCTTGAAATAAAAAAACGTGCATATACATATGTATATAAATGTATGTACATACATAGTTATGTATATTCACAGACTTGGTACAGCACGCTGTAAAAAAATATTTACCTATGTGCAATGTTCTACCACGGCTCACTCAAGCACAAAATTATAATTAACTAAGTTAACAATGCGAATCAGGAAATAAAGCCGATAGACCAGGGGTCACTTTGCATGTTCGGGTCTGCTCAAATGTTTTTTAGTTAATGGCCGGTAGTCATAGTCAAATTAAAATAGAGTTTTATTGGTTTAAACATGATTTAAGATTTAGCTTCATTTTAAGACCTAGTTTACATACATATGTATAACGAGATTATCTTCATTTTCATACTTAACTCCTAATCGTTCATTATATAACTAGATATGTGGTAATTATGATCAAATTTTAGAGATGTGGTTTGTTTTTTTCATAGAAAAATTTACACCTCTGATAGGCAGCACAAAATAAAAGAGAACCGTGAAAATTTTACAGAAAATAATTGTTTACTATATGGTTTGGCAGCTTAAATTGAGGTTACGTAGGGAATTGTGTGGAAAGCTGCCTATACACGAGCACACTTGGTCTACACACCCCGTCGCGTATTGAGATCTATACACAACCCTGCAAAAATTGTTGGATTACGTGTTCCATTTTCTTCATGTTGGAGTACTCTAACAATACTCCTTTGCAATGCGTTTACAGGCCACCATCAGCCGATCATTGCTCATTTTGATCACGACACGATGACGATCGAACAGAGTTGCCAAAAGTAAAGTATTGCATACAAACAACTGATTATAAAATTTTACTATGGCAACTCTGATAAAATGCAACCGCGCACTGGTTTTATGTATACATACTATAGTATAGAGAAATATTAGTTTCTTTATTCACGCAAATGCTAAATAACATAAGAATATTCGTAGTAAAAAATATAAAAGTTGTATTGCCCCTCTTCATTTACTTTCATTTTAAATTAAATTCACTCCGATAATTCTTTCCGACACAATTACTTTTTAGTACTTTGGCATATGATCCTCTGTGGGTGCTCCATGGAGTACTACAGTGAAAGTACTTTGGAAAGTACTCTCACGTATGTACTCTATGGAATACTCACAAACAAAGCGACAGTGGGATCACCTACTCCTCTCTTAGGACATCGCAATGTTAATTGGAGCACATTTTTTGTATGAGTACAGATTAGTTTTGGAACACTCCTATACTCCCAAAGGAGTATTCCTTACATTATTTATGGAGTACTCGCGTTTTTTGAAGGGTATTAAAACACGTAGTACAGACATCAGTTGCAGTGATCGCTGACCGAGTGAACCATTGTGAATGATAACTAAGTGTGATATCTTATCTGTCAACTGCCTGACAGGATATGGCTACTTTTTCGCATTTTGACAGGCTGTTCAATATGGCGGCGCATATCTTCAGCGGGTGATAGAAAGAGATGCAGAATGAGATAGCGATAGTCAATTACAAATCAGGTGATCCAAACATTTTGGAATTTTGACGTCTATGCAGAAGATATCACACTTAGTTATCATTCACAATAGAGTGAACATCATGTCATCGAAAAACGAAGAAATAATAGCGCTAATTGCAATTTCTGTTTGCGTTGAAAATGAAAATAAAATTAGAGCGAGGAAACGAAAACAACGCTTTTGGAGTGAAAATTTTTACATAGAGGGAGCAAAATATTCACACGTTCCACTCCTTAAAGAACTTGAAACAAAATCTGAAAAAAAATTTAAAAATTTTGTACGGATGAATAATGAAAGTTATCAAGAACTTCTATCGATGGTAGAGCCTTTAATAAAAAAGGACACATTCATGAGAGGAGCGATTACGCCCCATGCGCGGCTTTCAGCTACTCTAAGATTTTTGTCATCAGGTGAAAGCTTCGAGGATTTAAAATTTTTGACAGCAATATCCCCACATGCCATTAATTCGTTTTTTGGCGATGTCAATTGTGGCTTGCGGGTCAATTTCTTTATATTTTTCTAAAAGCTTCTGCCAACTTTGAGCACGCTTCATTTTGTTTTTAGAGTTATCTGCACACTCGCCTATCCACGGTACGACGGTTTGTACAACTTTGGTGGCAGCACGGAGACAGCTGATTTTTAATTTTTTAATATGATTTGGTACATCAACTTTCAGCGCAGTACGATTTTGACATTAGTCCATCGATTTACAAAAACAAAGTACATGGAGGTTTTATTTAAGTTGTCACCGTGCTGTCACCTTGTATGAGTGGTATGAAGAACCTTGATGGAATTAGAAAAGGTAGCGCATTGCGCATGTAAACTTTAGTTCAGCTGTTTTTTATGGGCACTATTTACGGTATTTTCCTTTAGCTCTTGTTTTTTCTCTCTTTCTTTCATTTTCCTTTAGCTCTTGTTTTTTTCTCTCTTTCTTTCATTTTCCTTTAGCTCTTGTTTTTTTCTCTCTTTCTTTCATTTGCTGAAGCAGTCAAGTGTGACATAGATGCGCAGAACGAAGCAATTTTGAACTCGTGAATGCACAATCCTCTGTGTGTGATTTGTGTGAAGAACAGCAGGACGAACCTCTGTTCGCTGCCACAATATACCTTCAACCTTTGTATCAATATTGCAGATAAAATTAAAAAGTATAACTAAATAATTAAATATAACCAAAAATTTTCTTTTAATTACTGCAAATAAGGTGATCTAAATGCTATGTATGTATATTTTCCAAAATTAGGAAAGTTTATGTCTGTTTAAATATTTATGTAGCTTGAATTTTCTAGAAGATTTTCGTAATAGGGCCATTAGTGATGTTTGTGTGTGTGTGATAATTTTAAAAGATCAGCTGTCATAAAATGTATATTTGATACATGTTTACAAATCCGACGACGAGAATGTGAAAAAGTTTTGCAGAAAACAAATTTTTTGGGGAATTTTGTATGAAAAATGAAGCAATCAAAATTTCATACTTTTGTAATACAAGTAAATACTGGAAAATAGAGCTACCGAAAAAGTAAGGTTATGTTGTTGAAATCTCCTTTATTATTACATCATTGAATATTTATTTTATCTTTTTTAACTATCAAAAATTTTCTTTTTGATTGATTCAAAAATTTTCATAAGCAAAATAAAACTTGATTATTAACATACATATATGTAATACTCCTATATTGCTTCAAAAAGCTAGGTACATACCCAAACATCAGAGTGCCGATATATTTCTGTTTAAACGTTTTTGTTTTTGTGTTCAATAATCGAATGTACTTACATCTTAATTTTTTCTTGTCACACTTATGCTGCTACAATCACAAAACTTTTATAGGCTGTCTTGTTTTGATTTCGAATTCAAAACACATTGCGAGCATTTTCTATTAGCAATATAGGAGTATTACATATATGATTATTAAATATTTAAAAATTACAAATACAAAAAAATTAAGTAGAATAACAATTAACTAACACTATATTTTCGGGAGTAAATGTTAAATATACATACTATAAATTGTTAGATATACTATATTTTTGTAAACTATTTTTTAGTTGTTTTATGTTGAAAGTTATTTCAAAATGAAAATGTTGTGAGATATTTAAAAAATTTAAAGATATGAAAATTCTTTACTTAAATAGCTAGCTTCTTCCTTTGCCGCATCTGACTTGTCATCACGCACAAAACCCTTAAGGGAGACCAGCCCAAACCTGAAGAACCCATTAAGCCTCTTTGTGGCTTGCAGTGGGGTTTGATGGATTGCGATCAATAGGTCGTTGCCTGCCTTCGTTTTGGAGGGGGTCATCGAGACCACCTGCCATTGGTTTTCCCTTAGCTTCTTGTTCTGCTTGCCTAGTAGTCTCAGTATGGATTCCATTGCCATTACTGGAGGTGGCATCCACACTGAGACCACCGGACGAAGCTGTAAGCTGGGGCGAGGGATCAACTCCAACTGTGCTCCCCACCACAGAGCGCCCAAGCCGCGGACCGCCTTCGGTAAGAAATCCAGATATTTCTTGTTGCAGCAGCCGACGACCTTGATGCTCTCCTGTCAGCCCACTCCGTCGAAGGATATTTCCTCGCTGTCGGCTTCGAGCATCATTTCCATGAGTTTTCCCTCTACAAGCAACCATCATTCTGGCGTTATCTTCCCGTCAGGGTCAACTTTGTCGATGATGGCTATTTGTAGACCTGAGGGGCAGTCGAAGGTAATGTGAGGTCTCCGCTTTTTCGACCCTTCTCCGATCCCTCATCGGACCTAATTATTTTCCGGCGTTGTGCGACCGTCGATCCAGGCGTGGTTACTTGGTTAACGCCCTTGCCCTGATCGCCTGGCCCTACTTTCCGATCGTCATCAGCGTTAGTTGCCTTGTACTTTGCTACTACCTTAATATGTTTCTTATTAAGACCCTTTTTTCACAGAGAGAGTGGCAGGATCTTTCCTCTGAATCTTCCGAAGGTAGTAGGAAGAGTTTTTGTAGCCCTTCAGGGCTTTCTGCTCTCTTTTTACATTCTACTCTAAGCTTTTGACATCTGGGCTTTGTCATTCAGCAGAACGCTCTCAGCCTCGGAGTCTATTTCATCGTCGTCGTTCACCAGTGATGATAACTCATCCTCAGTAGCACTGGCAATGTTTAGACACCTCGCCCGCTCTACAGACTGAGAAGTCCGTCACCATCTACGCCGTTACTGGGGATCCGACCCCGTACACCGTAACTGTTCCTGCTTCTTTTCCGTTCATACTCGACGAACCGAATTCGCCATTACCCTTGGCGTTTCTTTCAAGTCTACCACTCCTTCTAAAAGACTCGGAATCGACCGACCCTAACTTTGGAAAACAGATGGCGTTGTGTGCCATCCCTAACATGGGAACAGACGCACACGTGCCGTTAAGGCTGTGTGTGTCAGGTGCCGCCTCTAACATTAGGAAGCAGACGCAAAAGGGCAAATCGGCCGCATACCCATAGCCGTTAAGGCAAAAACAGCAGTTCTTGGTTACCGCTCGAGGGAGCTCGAACCATACTACAGGTGGAGGAGACCGCAGTCTCTCTTTTGTATTTTAACGAATTTAGTGCAATTCCTCTTATCTGCAACCTTCTACCAACGTTCGCATCACTAAACTGTTGAATAAATAACTCCACTATTCAATGATGCAAAATGGCCTTTATTAAAGTACTTCACAATAACACTTATACTTCGCAACTGATAGCTTGCTTAAATCAAACTGATTGTCGTGCCTCAACTGTTGCTGCTTTTTATACTGTTTGGTTTCCTCGTTGACATATTTCTAGGCGCTTTTATTTGTAGAATTTACTAGTTAGTTATCAGCTGTAAATTTCTCAGCTATAACTGCAGATGCACGATTTTATAGAGTGATACTTGCACAAATTATTGCATACTTTTGGGGTATCTCAGATATATGCATGTGAGTTACTCTCCGCTGCTCGTATGGACATATGGGTAGACATAATAATTGATTTGTTGGTGTGCATACGAGTCACTGCTTAGTATCGGCTTAGAGATGATAGTATCCCTTAGTGTTGCTTCACACTGCCCTCCACCTAAGTCTGATCGTCCCGATCAGACAAATTTCCCGATCTAAACGCCGCCAGCATCTCCAAATGAGCCACTCTTCTATTTCATGGTTTCCCAATTGTTTGTATGCAGTAGATGACATCACTGATCCTCTTCACAACTCTGCACGTGCCTTCCCAACTGCACCAAAATTTGGATGGAACACCTTTCCGCCAGTGAGGGTTGTATAACAGTACCCAATCTCCTTCCAAGAAACCTTCCGAATTATAGTCCTCATAGTACCTGCGTTTAATCCTACTACTTATTACCCTGGGCTGTTCCCTCACACTCTGTTCTTTGGCCAATGAACTACTTCGCAGAGCTTGCGCTGGACGGATTGGCTTCACATAATCAGTATCGTTCCGACGTTTCCCAACAGTAGTGCGCCCTGGCTTGAAACCATCCTTCCATTTTTTCTAGGAAATTATTTCGTTCGTTTTAGTGCGTCCATTAGTGGTTTTCAATGCCAGTGTTTCTCTCGCAGGTACCTTCGGTTTTGATTTGTTTGGCCCATTCGTTCCATCAACCTTTGCCCTATCTACTTTCCTTGACTTTTGTGGTCTCTGTCGAATCTCCTCCACCAGCACTCGCTTACTGCTGAACTTTTCTCCAAACTAAAGTTAAGTGGCACATCCTCGTTTTTATAGCGCATACTCTTTCTCCGCATATCGATCCTGATGTCATGGTCAACTAAGAAGTCCACTCCCAATATGACTTCATCAACGATCTCCGCCACAACGAATTTGTGTAGAACCATGGCCTTCCCAATTAAGACTTCACAGATCACTTCTCCCAGGACTTGGTTATACTCGCCAGTGACCGTACACAACCATGCTCCAGGTAATGGCTTTACTCTCATGTTGACCAAATCAGATCGAATCAAGGAATGAGATGCGCCCGTATCTACAGTCGGTACACATTCTTTGCCATCCATATTCCCTCTGATGGTAAGACTGCTTGATTTCCTTCCAATTCGTGACACAGATATCACCGGACATTCAATAGCTGGGGCAAGTTTTCGTTCTTTACATCTGACTCGCACTTGCGTATCTCCTCCAACTTTACGATTACGACCAGCCACATTGTTGGAACTATTAATACCGGTGCTGCAATGACGTGCAATGTGGCCATTTTTCTGTTGTGATCCTTTGAAAGCTTCCAAAATTGCGTCTACCCACTCTGGTCTTTCTACTTCCACACGATGAGCTTTGTATGCTGGTTTACTCAATAGTGAGGCAATTTCCTGAGTCAATGCATGTGATACCGTTTCAGCAAATGTCAGCTTTGGGTTTGCGTATGTAGCTCGCTTCGTTTCCACGTCCCGTATGCCATGTATAAAACTCTGGATTTTTACCTATCGGTGTATTCCACGGGTGCGTCCGCATTTGCGAGATGAGCCAATCTTTCAACATCCGAGGCAAACTCCTGCAAAGTCTCATTCGCTCTTTGGTGACGGTTTTGCAACTCAATTTGGTATATCTGTTTTCTATGTTCGCTTCCATAACATCTATCGACAGCGGCCATCAATGCTTCATAGTTGTTCCGCTCTCCTTCGGGAATCGTCTGTAGGATTTGGGCTGTTGGCCCCTTCAATGCTACGAATAGAGCTGCAACTTTCTCTTCAGCATTCCAGTTGTTCACTGCTGCGGTCTTCTCAAACTGTAGCTTAAAGACCTGGAAAGGAACAGAACCGTCAAAGGATGGTGTTTTTACCTATGGATTGCTTGCTGAAACAGCTGGGCGATTTAATTGCAACTCCTGTATACGACGTCTCAAAGCATCCACCTCGGCTTAGATTTTTTCCTCAAACTGCGTTATTTTCTCGTCCAAACGCGCTTCGAGTTTTGATGATATACGCGCCTCTTGCGCTTCGAGTTGTACTGTTATGCGTGCCTCTTGTTCTTTCAGTTGTGTTTCCATCTTTGATGTTATACGTGTCTCCTGTGATTCCAGTTGGGATGCTATACTTGTCTTTTATTCTTCCAGTTCAGATGACATTTGCGACGACATTTCTGAAATGCCTGCCTCCTGTGCTTCCATGTTGGATGATAACGTGTCTCCTGCGATTCCAGTTGGGATGCTATTTGCGACGACATTAATGTTACTGTCGATGTTTGTGCAGATATTGCAGCCAATATAATGTTCAAGTCTGTGGTGGTAACTGTCTGCGGTGTTTCATTTTTTTCCTAAAATTTTGTTGTCTCATCGCCATCAAGATGAAAGACATACTCTTCCACGTTAATTCCTTCTAATTCCATTGCCTCTCGCAGTTGTGCCTGAAGTTCGAGTTTGTTGGCGGGTGTATTCAATCCACGGCTCTCCAACTCCTTCTTCAGTTGCTGGATCTTCAATTCACCTCACTTTGCCATGTCCTTGTTGTGCCCAAAATCTTCCGGAATTTATTCAACAATTCCTCTTCTGACACCAATTGTAAAGAATTTAGTGCAATTCCTCTTATCTGCAACCTTCTACCAACGTTCGAATCACTAAACTGTTGAATAATAACTCCACTATTCAATAATGCAAAATGGCCTTTATTAAAGTACTTCACAATAACACTTATACTTCGCAACTGATAGCTTGCTTAAATCAAACTGATTGTCGTGCCTCAACTGTTGCTGCTTGTTATACTGTTTGGTTTCCTCGTTGACATATTTCTAGGCGCTTCTATTTCTAGAAATAGATCCACGATTTTAAAGTTTCTCTCAGCCCATGCGCGTGAATATGTGAGTGATACTTGCGCAAATGATTGCATACTTTTGGGAGTATCTCAGATATATGCATGTGTTTGTGCGTTACTCTCCGCTGCTCGTATGGACATATGGACAGACATAATGATTGATTTGTTGATGTGCATATGAGTCACTGCTTAGTATCGGATTAGAGATGATAGTATCCCTTAGTGTTGCTAATATTCGTCACAGTATATTCAGTACCTCACGGGAGCATCATAAGCCCCCGCACCGCGACAAGGTGCTACCATAGCGGAGGTTAATTTAATAAATCGAAAAGTTATTTATTACAAATCGATAATTTGTCGATAACAAATCAAAAACGACGCGATAACAAATTGGAACCACTTCGATAATAAATCGATAACCTTTTTAAAACATATCAATAACTTTTCGATGTTAAACCAATAATTTTACATAACTTTTTGGTAACACATCGATAGATAATCGATAACTTTGCGATAACTAGTCGATGAAATAATTACTTAGTCATTGATAACATTGGCTATCATAGCAATTTCTGACACAATATTTGAACCTTTAAAACTTGTTTACAAGAAACAAAGTAATCACACAGGTACAACAGACAAACACAGAACAACAAATAAACACAAAACAATAAACGCACCAAAGCAACAAACCCACAAAGAAGGTCAAACCACTAGAATTACTGACTTTACCTGTCTCAGTCAGCCACACAAATCGATCAGTAAAAGCCACCCTCGGTTCTGAATGAACACATACACATAAATACATTCACAAGCATCAATTTTGACAATACCTGCTAATATACCTACGAACTATAAATACAAGACAAACTACAACAACAGATCAGAACGAAAATCGACACTGATGATGGCACAACGCCGAAACCGGTTTGTCTCGAAACCAAATTTGACAAGGGATGACGGAAAACCGTTCCAATATACATCCTTCATTAGTTGGTGATTTAACATTTACGAGCATCCTAAGCTAAAAATGCATTGTAAATATCTAAGAATGTATGGAGATGCAATTTATAAATTTTTTTCTCTCTCTACTCATGGAATAGGCACGCGAGGAACAAGCTCATCTGGAGATGAAGCATCGCAAGGAAGAAGATGACTTATATCGCAAATTCGCACGAAAACGAGAAGAGGAAGACCGGAAAATACAATCCGAATTCCAAGATGAATGGGAACGGGAGCTGCAGCGGCTCACACATAAATTTGAAAAAGAGCTTGCAACTTCGCGACGCAATCGTGAGGAACAGAATATCCTGACACTGCGACACGAACAACAAAAGGAAGATTTAGAAAAGAATATGACACTACGTCGGAGTAAAAAAAAAGAAAGTATCACACGAAAAATGTTAGAACACGAAAGATACGAAACGGCGGCATTGGTAGATCGTCAATCAAGTGAAATGTTGGAATTGATTAGCGCACGTCGGTCCGAATACATGCAAAATGAGAGCATATTTTTGGATGATGAATTTGACGAAGGTGCTTTGCCAATGGAATATCCAATGGTAGCACCGATTCCAGCGCCTCCAGCTGTTAGCAAATTCCAAATATATACAGACCCTATCGAATTCGAAGATGTCGATCGTATTGCAATATCGGTATGTTATACTACGAAAACTATAAACACCACATATTTTCACAAATAGTCTAAGCGTTGAATGTATTTTAATAATTTCTTTATGATAAAGGTGGCACAAGAGGATCAGAAGACCTTCACTGACTTAGTACGACAGTTAGTCGGTCGCTGCACTACAGATATAGAAAAGGCTCGAACGATCTTTCGTTGGATAACCGTCAAAAATCTTAATGCAATGCATTTCGATGATGATTTGCGTGGGGATACGCCGATGGGATTATTACGTGGCATCAAATATGGAACAGAAAGCTATCATGTGCTATTCAAGCGACTCTGTAGCTACGCCGGTTTACATTGTGTTGTAATTAAAGGCTATTCAAAAAGTGCAGGATACCAACCAGGTGTCAAATTCCAGGATTCTCGTTTCCGTAACTCATGGAATGCCGTATACGTGGCAGGAGCATGGCGGTTCGTACAATGTAATTGGGGAGCTCGTCACTTAGTCAATGCAAAAGAAGCACCCAAAACGGGGCGTGGTAAAAACGACAGTTTAAGGCGAGTCACTAACGTAATCTATATATGTATCTTCGGCTTAGAGTGCAAACGCTGAGTACTTTTTCCTTTCTTTTCAAAAATTACTTTTTTACGGAATTCGATAGAACAGTGAACAATGAAAAATTCAAATAGTTTTTTTCCTGTCTTGCATGATTAAATGAATATTCAGATGCTCCCATCCCGTTGACGCTTTCCCTTATTCTGACATGTTCGGCATGCATATTTTAGAGGGTTGTCTATCACATATAACATTGTGAATCAAACTAAGTGTGATATCTTATCTGTCAACTACCTGACAGGATGTTCAATATGGATACTTTTTATCGTTTTGACAGGGTGTTCAATATGGCGGCGCATAGTGCCGGCTATCTTCAGCAGGTGATAGGAAGAGATACAGATTGAGACAGCGATAGTCAATTACAAATCAGGTGATCCAATCACTTTGGAATTTTGACGTCTACGCAGAAGATATCACACTTATACTAATTTCACACAGACGGCTTATTGAATAATAAAGGCAATTTTCTACATTAAGACGCTTATTGAGCTCAATCTTCCCTACAAAATTCGAATCTATTAATATTTCATTAATAGCTAATCGAATGCCTAATGAAGTCAAAAGCACAATGCAACTCTGTTGGCAGCGTTCCGCTTCCGTTTCCGCTTCTTAGTTTTCAAAGCAAATGTCATTGTCTGCATGGCGGAACGATACAAGGTGGCCGCATCGAACAGCTGATTATAACCTTTTTTAATTGATTTGATACATCAACAGCCGGCGCAGTACGATTTTGACATTTGTCCATCGAATTTACAAGTACATGGAATTTTTTTTGTTTGTAGATATGTCACCATGCTCCCACCTTGTATCGTTCCGCCATGATTGTCTGTCTCATCCTTCATACTAATCGAGCAGTTACTTCTGTGTGAAAGCAAAAAATTTACGATTTCATTAGCAGGTGAAATGAGATCATTAAGTTTCTGTGTGAAAACAGTATTAGTTTGATTCACAATGATATATAACTGCCTTTGAATTCTACTACGATCGGGGTAGATTTTACTAGTGGTGGGATTATTTTCGAATTATATTCGAATAAACCTTATTCGAATAAACGAATAATTTTATTCGTTTCAAATAAATCGAATAATATTTATTCGATTTTTGTATTACTTTATTTGAATTCCTTTCCTTATTATTCGAATAGTGCGCACTATTCGAATAGTATTATTCCAATATTATTATTCGAGTAGTACTATTCGAATTGTAAAATAAAAAAATCTGTTTATCTTGCTCTCGTCGCTTGTACATATGAGCATCTACATGTATGTATACGTGCATATATTTTTGTTTGTATGGGGTTGCTGTGTTAATATACATTTATTTAGTTACATATATTTATGTAACCAAAGTTGTGGTTGAGTCTTAAGCTAGAAATATCGGGGTCGTTTACCACTGTACTAATCACAGAACTTTGTTTATTAGTAAACAGGTGTGTAAATGTTCATACATAATGGTACATGTACATATTTTAATAAGATTAATATGGTAGGGATTTTTGTTTCCCATATACAAACATATGTATGTATGTAAGTTGTATGGAAAAGTTTTGTTTTGATATCTTTTGGTTTGTATAAACATCTAATTGGTCACCATTAAAAAAATATTTTTACATGTCATTGTCAACATGTTTTGCGAAGTCTGATGAACCAATAGTTATTTATGTCAATGTTAACTTAATTGAAAACTTTGGTAAAAAATTTCCTAAAATAAAGTTTGAAGTAATCCATTTTAAACATAACAAAATTCTAGTGGATTTAGTGACTAGTTTCAAAAACGGCTGTCTGTCTGTTTTTGCCGCTCCTTAAAATTTTGATTGTCCTTGAACGCGTTAAACTCTGTAATATAAATACCCAAATATGCATATAAGTATATTCTAACATATGTACATGTTGTATTCTTGCAGATTCCTTTGAAATTAAATTAATATACAAGTGCATGTGGGTATCTCTGTATGTGTATTAATATGTATTCAGGAAACTGGAAGAAGGGTTTATATGAAATAAAACCCCCCAAACTTTTACGGTTAGTGTAGGTATTATATTTATTTTTTATTTCATTTTGTTGATGCCTGGACTAGCTGACTTGCGGGTGAAATTCTTTTCTTTTAAATTTTTTGCAATACTTTTATGTGTACATACCCGTGCATTCTACCTGCTACTGACTGATCGCAGTCCTACAACCATACATTTTTTTTTTTTTTTTTATTATTCAGTATTATCTTATGAATGAAATTTAACAGATTTTAACATTAGTACATTAGTGAACATACAATAAGTAGATACAATAAGATAATAGCTAATGGCGTTGAGTGATCAAAATGAGAACAGTGATAACGCCATTTCTTCTAATGATTACAATGGAAGTTAGAATGCGGGGTGCAATCAAATAACATTTAAACGGAGTTAGAAAGGTTTAATATTGATGATGAATAAAATATTAAAATAAAGTAATTAAAATAACTAGAAATAAGCACATCGGTTCATTACGTAGCAAGCAACTTACTAGTGAACTCATTAAATAATAATAAAAAAGTAGTAATAAAATATGTTGCAATGTTTTTAAATTGGAAGCCAATTATGTGATAGGCCGTAACAGAACTTCAATATCTTCATGGCCCAACCCAAGAAGCCATAGTTTTACCTGCTTTAAGAAAACGCTTATTCTTCGAATTGTTTTTATATATTCGGGAAGCTTATTGAAAATCATACACGATACTATGGTATAAAAGTTTCGATAAAGAGTTGTGCGTGAGGCAGGAACAGTAACAGTTGCATTAGAATTGCTCCTTAACATACGTGACGTGTATATTGGACTATGTAGATAACCACTTCTCATAAAAAAAAATGTTTAAACGGTTAGCATTACAAATTCTTCGTATAAGACACTTTTGCAACATTAAGAGTGGTCGAATTCTACTAGAATATGCACTGCCCCAGCAACTTATGCCATATTGAAGTTTTGACTGTACAAGTCCATAATACATCATTTTCAATACACTATTTGCACATAGTTTTTGCAGGCGATAAAAAGAGCGAACAGTTGCTAGCAAGTAAACTTTCATAGCTGAGATATGCGAAGACCAGCTTAGGTTATGATCGACTATGACACCCAGATATCTAAAATTATTGACAACTTCGACGCTGAAACACATTGCGTCACAGTTTAAATAAGGAAAATAATTAACTCGAGACTCGTTTTCAATACAAGCACTAGTACAAAGTTTGTGCCGCAAACAACTTGCAGAGTGAAAAATAATATCACCACTAGTTGCTTCCTTTCCACCAAGACCAAAATACATTAGTTTAGTTTTATGGCTTACAATAAGCTTATGAGAAGCGAACCATTCTCTTAGGAGGCTCACATCGTGATTTATATCCACATAAAGATTAAAAGTAGTCATCGGCAAATGCTGTGACTTTTCCTACAAAAGACATTGAAAAAAGCGAGTTTATATAAATCAGAAATAAAATTGGTCTTAGGACTGAGCCCTGCGGGACACCCAAATCAATTAATCTAGGTGAGCTTAGATTATTGTTTACTTTCACTTTTTGACTTCTTAAATTTAGATATGATTTAAACCAATCTAGAACGTTTCCACGGAAACCTGCTGAGTGCAACTTACTTAAAAGAATATTATGGTCAACCATGTCAAATGCTTTTGTAATATCAACAAAAAGACTAACACAAGTCCCTTTTACATCCATTGTTTTATAAATAAACGAGCATAAGTTAAGAAGAGTGTCTTCAGTAGATACTCCTGACCGAAATCCATATTGCAATGGACTAAAAAACTTGATTTTATCCAAATATTGTAAGACTCTGCATTTAACACTCTTCTCGAAAACCTTAGAGATTAATGGCAAGAGAGAAATAGGTCTGTAGTTATTTTTATCTTTCTTATTACCTTTCTTATGTAATGGTATGACAATAGCACATTTTAGATCGGCTGGAAACACACCTGTGTCTATACTTAAGTTGAATAAATGCTTTAAAATGTCAACAACATAGAAAGCAATGTTCTTTAAAGTACGATTTGAGATACCATCATTCCCAGAAGAATTAGTATTTTTTAAAGAATTTATTAAATTTAAAATCTCTGACTCAGAAATTGGTTCACAGAAGAAACTACAACCTGGAGAAGTATCTACAGAGTAAATTAAGCGGTTATTGCAAGTACATCGTATATTATTATTATTTGGAGCGGACTCTTTACCAATTGTAATGAAAAAATCATTCAGGTGAGTGGCAATTTCTAACGGGTGATAAACAAGTTTACCGTCGATATCTAGAACAAACGCATTAGTTTGGTCTTCCGATTAAGAATATCATTGACGACATTCCATTCTTTCTTCACGTCACCCTTCGCAGGTAAAAATCTATTTTTATAAAAACTGTCATGCCTATAACGACGTTCTTTATTTATACTGCATGTGAGGTGTTTTACACGCTTCCGGAGGCGAGTGTTTGTAGGATGCTTGCGACATTTGACGCGTAATTTATTTTTAAGTTTAATTTTCTTAAGTAGATCGCGATTGATCCAGGGTTTTAGAATAGTCTCAGAACGTTTAGGTGAAGTAACAAAGCTAGAATTTGTTATGTGCGATTGAAGCGTAGTCAAAAATAAATTGTAAGCTTTACTCACATCCATTTCAGCATAAACAGTTTCCCATTTTTCGTAACGAAGTGAATTATAAAGAGCGCTAAAATTTATTTTTTGAACGACTGCCGGACTCTTATTCTTAACATTACGCATATTATTTAGACAACTGATTTTCAGTCCAGTCATACAATGGTCAGAAACTCCAAGATCAAAGTTCAAAACAGCAGATGGGCTAAGTGTATTATTATCAAAGCGTCCATAAAAATGGTATATATTTGTTCCAGAATCTGGACGGGTAATACTATTAATAAAAGATGTTAAGCCATGACTGGCCAACAATTCAAGATGGTTATCTACTGTAGCATTAGCGCTTAATAAATCAATATTGATATCTCCTAATTTGACTAAATTCGCTGTGGTTTCCTCATCTAAAACAGAAGAAAATTCTTCATGAAATTCCTGTACCGATTTTGAGTGAAGTCTATAAACACATACGAAACTAATTAGTTCCTTATTAATATTCAATTTAAGTTTTAAAATATCCGCACTTGGTAGACAAAAACGTGAAATATCGTGCTCATATATATTACGTACGAATACTCCGACACCACAAGCCGAGTATGAATCATTGGTATTCGCGAAGAAATCGTAACCGGGAATATGGTAATCATTAACTTCATAAGAATAGATCCATATTTCCGTCACAAAAACAATATCTGGAGGATGTGCAAAGGCTTCCAGGTTCAAACATAATGAATTAAAATTCTGTCTTAGGCTTCTCACATTTTGATGAACAACGGTTAACGTATTACTTTCTACTGTTAAAAAGTTTAAATCTTCTATGACATTTATGTTGACATTTATATTAGAGCTGTCGTCTATAAAAAACGTTCTAGTATTCATTTATGGAAATGAAAAATTAAATGAAAAATGAAACAATAAAGAACTAAACAGAGAAAACCGCTAGGTCTTCAAACGTTCTTATGAAAACAGCTCCATCATGTTCAGATTTTTTCATAAGTAACCTTGAGTTACTTAGCCACAAATATTTAAAATTTTTTTCCTTTTTAACTTTTGTAGCTTCTAAAAACAAGCCACGGTTATAGCCGGTAAAACAATTATTAATGAAGATATTTTTACAATTTGCGTTCGTGCCCGAAAAAACCGATGTATTTAATTTCTTCTTTGCAGTTCTCTTAGCGACCATAATTTTATTTTTACTTTCATACGACTTGAATTTGATACAGATATTTTTAATATTACTTCCTGGTGAAGGTCCCCTTACGTTTATATGTTTTATCTTTAATTCCTCAATTTCATCATCAGGAACCACCACATTCAATACATCACTGAAAAGTTTTTTGACACATTCTTTAGCATTCCCTTCATTAGTTATCGGCACTCCCACTATCTCAATTGACTTTTCCAATTTTTTTTGTTCGTTCCAATTCAACTTATTTTCCAATTTCTTCACTTTACTTTTTAGTTCATTGTTTTCTTCCTTTAGTTGTTGTATTGTTGCGAGGAAGTCAATACTTATTTGCTTCAAGCTAATTATCTCATTGTATAAGAGTTGAAGAGTTATTCCGTCATCATTTACATTGTGTGCATCAGCACCTATTTTTGTTTTCTTCACTTGCTCCACTTCACCCACTGCTTTCCTTTGCCTTCCACTGCTAGCGCTTTCTTGCGTGTAGGTAATTCTAAGACGTAGATTTCCATATGCATAGATGGACATATTCAGGCAAACTTTTCCTTCGGTTTTTAGTTGTGGGTTTTTTAATCGATTATGTATATGTCCTTTGTCTTTCTTTAAATGCCGCGGTTAGAAATGTCATTAACAATAAATATTAACCAGCACAATGCTTCTATATCCTGCATCGCGTAATTTATTCATAATTAAAAAACGAAGCAATGGAAAGTATAAAATGAGAATACCATCTTCTTTTTGTGGATGGTATGGGTACCTTAACTCCGTATTGAACAGAAGACAAATCACTTACCTTCACAAATGATCAGTAGTGTTTTGAGGTTTATTTCGAGTTATAAGAAATTCAAAAAGCAAAAAACCTTAACCTTTACCCCTCAAAGTGAACAATATTTTTTAATTGCATGATAAAATTTCTTTTTTTATTCCTTTTATATACATACAATAAAAACAATCTTAGCTTAATTACTCATTTCAGTGTCACATAAGCGGATTTTCTTATTTATATATATAACTTAGTTCCAAAATCTGTATAAATATAATTTTTTTTATTTGGTGTAAAGCTGATACAAGATATGCTTTAAGCTTACTTCTTGAAGGCTTAATAATATTACCAGCACTTGAAAAAACTCGCGAGGAACTTGCTAGCTATGCAGGTAGCTGGTATGGCAAGATATTTCTTTGCTAGCATAGAAAGTATGCGATATTGCTTTTCATGATCTTTCCACCAAATGCTTGCCTCTAAATTGCGGTTTATTTGAGGCTCTGAAATATATCTTTCGTACTCATCCTGCATTTCGTTTATATTGTATCCACAAAGAAGTACATCCATCACTGTTGGTACATCCTGAGCCACCGAAGTTGACGGCGTGTTTATACCGGATTGATATAGTTCTTTTGTCGTTGTACATATCTTCGCTCTGAACTTTCAAAAAGTAAATTCTTATATCGAGGATCTAAGAATGATGCGATGTGACATGGTTCGACGGATCGTGTTTCCAATGTTGTATAAAGCCCAAACCGTTGAACCAAGTCGTCCGAAATTTCGTTTTTGATATCCTTTACAAAACTGGAATCATTGCAGTTCGATCTGAGGTGTATGTACACTGAACTATTTGTAATTGGCGGAACTAAGGATATTGTTAAAATAAATTTAGACCACAACACAGTTGTTTCTTTCTCTAAAGGCTGCAAAAATTACAGACGTCACTTAGAAGTTATAATGGTTCCATAAACAATTAGTGGATCCCATGCGTTTTAGCACAGCATTACAATAATTGCAGGAGTATTTATCAGTGTTTTCCACGATTGTAAAATGTTGCCAAACTTTGCTCCTGGGCATTATGATTTTTTTAAATGCCTTGATTTATGCTTGGATCAACAGAATGTTCTTGCTTGCGGTGTGAAACTCTTTTACTTTAAGCATCTTTTTTTAAGCGATCTGCTGTCACGATCGTGGTTAGGTCAGTCAGTAGCAGTTAAAGTTTTCTATTCTATTCGATGAAATACATACATACCTATGTACATATAAACAACGCGATGTAAGATATAAAAGGATAGTGCTCGTTCATATTTATTGTTAACGACATTTCCAAGCGCGGCATTTAAAGAAAGACAAAGGACATATGGGCAAATCCCAAAAACTTTTACTTTTTTGGATACTCGTGTTTTACACACGGGCAAAAAACTTAAGGCCAGAAAAAAGTACAAGGGCATTAAGTTTGACCTTTTGACTATCCGATCTGATGATTTTAAAAATCAAGAAAGTTGATAGTAAGTTTTTGCAGAACTTCGAAACATAAAAAACGTCGATTTTTACACTTTTTCAAGCGATACCCTTCATTCCTTTTGTTGAATTTTTTCGATAAAATTTTGAGGCATCGCTGGAACGCTATGGAATTTGAGCTGAATATTGTTTTTGAGACGGATATTCTAAAAATATGAGCAAAATTATTTATTAGCGATATTTTTTTTTTGTCATTTTCAATATTGACAGTTTTTTTCTTATAGCTTTTTGAGGCAACTGAGTATTGAAATTTTGATTATGCACGATAATAGCCTATCAGGGACTAAAAATACGTAGGATGTGCCCCTTTTAGTTTTTAAGGGTGAAGCAGAAAAGTGGAAGCGCTTGGTTGCGTAAATTTTTTTCCGGAGCATGTTTTTTCGTGGGCACAGCTACTATTTTACTTTTATCACTTCATACCCGTTTGTTAATTTTTTCTCTACACCACAGTAGTGTACCATCAATTGCCTCATCTTCGAATATTCACGCAAGGAAAGTTATTGATGTTTGTACATGGGGCAAATATACGAAATTTCCGACAAAAATTGGCAATCGTCAAAAAGCGCAGATGAGGCAATTGATGGTATACTGCTGTGGTGTAGAGAAAAAATTAACAAACGGGTATAAAATATTTGACGGTCACCCGGTTTCATATTTTTGCCGATATCTCTAAAACCGGGTATCAACAAAATTTTACCTAAATATACTCCACATAGATGTGTACATCCTGATCCATGATCCAACACAATCGGTTAAGAAGTGTTTAAATAGGTAAAAAAAATTTAAGGTTTTCCGGGTTTATATTTTTATCAATATCTCCAAAACCGGATCTCGGGTATTACAACTTTTTTACCTAAACATACCACGTTCACATACCTATATGTTTTGAAAGTTTCAAAAGAATCGGTAGAAAGGTGTTAAAATAAATGTGTTGCAAACTTTGCAGTAAAAAATATTTAGCGGTTATTCGGTTTTATATTTTTACCGATATCTACAAAACCGCGTCTCGTGTATCAAAAAAATTTTACATAGCTAACAGCTGCATATATCTCCATGTTTTGTTAAAATTTTGATATAATCGGTACAGAAGTGTTGAAATAAATGTATGTATATTTAACATTGCGACCTCTATTTATATATATTTTGCTCGATCTTTTGACTATATCTTTGTGAGGCAATGTTCCTAACAAAAAGATATTTGCATGATACCATGTTTCAAAAAAAAATTATTTCTCCAAAAAAACCAAAGTTTGGCGGATTTTCCCATAAAAAGTTTCCTGAATATGTCCATCTATGTATATGGGGTATTCCATCCCATTTCGACCAATTTTGAACCCCACCCCTTTAGAATTGGCTGAAAGTTTTTCTTCTTTTTCTAGCTTACGAAAGACGTTTTTCAGAATTTTTTCAAATTTTTTCATCCAACTCAAAAAAAGTTATGAACTTTTAAAAAAACACCGTTTTTGTTTTCAAAATGCTATAACTTTTTCAAAAATTGACCGTTTGGGATCTTTTTTATACCTTTCATGAAAATGAAATGGTATATTAATTTCGTCACGAAACCCAAAATTGTAAGTCCTTAAAGGAAAATAGATAGACCCACCATTAAGTATACCGAAATAATCAGAATGAAGAGCAGAGTTGATTTAGCCATGTCCGTCTGTCTGTTTGTATGCAAACTAGTCCCTCAATTTTTGAGATATCTTGATAAAATTTGGTGAGCAGGTGTATTTGAGTGTCCGATTAGACATTTGTCGGAACCGGCCGGATCGGACCACTATAGCATATATCCTCCATAAAACCGATTTTTCAGAAAAAGAGGATTTTTGTAATATCTTACTCAATTTAACAGATTGAAGTTTCAAACTTCACCATATACTTTCGTATATTGCACATATTGTTGCCTGAAAAAATTGATGAGATCGGTGGTATATATAGTATATATCCCCCACAACCGATTGTTCAGATAAGAAACTTTTCGTAATTACTGCCCTATTTTAAGAGCTAGAGGCTTCAAATTTCAACGAATGCTTACGTATATAGCATATATTGTTGTCTGAAAAAATCATACAGATCGGTGGTATATTTAGTATATATAGGGTGGTATATATAGTATATATATATATTTTCGCAATTTTAGCCCCATTTTAACAGCAAGAAGCTTCAAATTTCACCGATTGCTTACGTATATAGTATATATTGTTGTGTAAAAAAATCATAGAGATCGGTGATATATATAATATATATGATGGTATATATAGTATATATATTTTTTTTTTTGCGATTTCGGCCCCATTTTAACAGCTAGAAGCTTAAAATTTCACCAAATGCTTACGTGTATAGCATATATTGATGTCTGAAAAAATCATTGAGATCGGGTGTATACATAGTATATATCTCATACAACCGATTGTTCAGATAAGAAACTTTGCGCAATTTCTGCCCCGTTTTAACAGCTAGAATCTTCAAATTTCACCAAATGCTTACGTATATAGCATATATTGTTTTCTGAAAAAATCATAGAGATCGGTGGAATATATATTATATACTTCATACAAACTGTCATGTTTGCCCCTTTTTTACGGATAGAAGCTTCAAAATTCATCAAGTTTCATCAAATAGCTACGTTTACTTCATATATTTTTGAAATACGTGATTCGTAGTCGTAGTTTTTACATGCAGACCACAAAAAGCGTGAAGCTTTGCATCCTCAAACAAAGTACCTACCTATTTTTATAACTTTCATGAAAATGAAATGGTATATTAATTTCGTCACGAAACCCAAAATTGTAAGTCCTTAAAGGAAAATAGATAGACCCACCATTAAATATACCGAAATAATCAGAATGAAGAGCTGAGTTGATTTAGCCATGTCCGTCTGTCTGTCTGTCCGTCTGTCTGTTTGTATACAAACTAGTCCCTCAATTTTTGAGATATCTTGATAAAATTTGGTGAGCGGGTGTATTTGGGTGTCCGATTAGACATTTGTCGGAACCGGCCGGATCGGACCACTATATCCTCCATACAACCGATTTTTCAGAAAAAGAGAATTTTTGTAATATCTTACTCAATTTAACAGATTGAAGCTTCAAACTTCACCATATACTTTCGTATATTGCACATATTGTTGCCTGAAAAAATTGATGAGATCGGTCGTATATATAGTATATATCCCCCACAACCGATTGTTCAGATAAGAAACTTTTCGTAATTACTGCCCTATTTTAAGAGCTAGAGGCTTCAAATTTTAACGAATGCTTACGTATATAGCATGTATTGTTGTCTGAAAAAATCATACAGATCGGTGGTATATATAGTATATAAATGGTGGTATATATAGTATATATATATATTTTCGCAATTTTAGCCCCATTTTAACAGCTTCAAATTTCACCGAACGCTTACGTATATGGCATATATTGTTGTCTGAAAAAATCATAGAGATCGGTTGTATATATAGTATATATCTCATACAACCGATTGTTCAGATAAGAAACTTTTCGCAATTTCTGCCCCGTTTTAACAGCTAGAAGCTTCAAATTTCACCAAATGCTTACGTATATAGCATATATTGTTGTCTGAAAAAACCATAGAGATCGGTGGTATATATATTATATACTTCATACAAACTGTCATTTTTGCTCCTTTTTTACGGATAGAAGCTTCAAAATTCATCAAGTTTCATCAAATAGCTACGTTTACTTCATATATTTTTGAAATACGTGATTCGTAGTCGTAGTTTTTACATGCAGACCACAAAAACGTGAAGCTTTGCATCCTCACACAAAGTACCTACCTATTTTTTATTTTATATTTATCTTAAAAATCGTTTAGATATGCAGATCTGTTCACTAGATATTTCTTATCTTATACATCCGATTATTCGGAGATTACGAACGGGATAAGATTATTGTTCAGCCCCACTCATGAAAGGTATGAAGTCTTCACCAAATGTTTACGTGTATAGCATATATTGTTGTCTGAAAAAAATCATAGAGGCCGGTGGTATATATAATCTCATACAACCGATTGTTCAGATAAGAAACTTTGTGCAATTTCTTCCCCATTTTAACAGCTAGAAGCTTCAAATTTCACCAAATGCTTACGTGTATAGTATATATTGTTGCCTGAAAAAATCATTGAGATCGGTGGTATATATAGTATATATCTCATACAACCGATTGTTCAGATAAGAAACTTTGCACAATTTCTTCCCCATTTTAACAGCTAGAAGCTTCAAATTTCACCAAATGCTTACGTGTATAGTATATATTGTTGCCTGAAAAAATCATTGAGATCGGTGGTATATGTAGTATATATCTCATACAACCGATTGTTCAGATAAGAAACTTTGCGCAATTTCTGCCCCGTTTTAACAGCTAGAAGCTTCAAATTTCACGTATATAGCATATATTGTTGTCTGAAAAAATCATAGAGATCGGTGGTACATATATTATATACCCCATATAAACTGTATTTTTGCCCCTTTTTTACGGCTAGAAGCTTCAAAATTCAAAACATTTCATCAAATAGTTACGTTTACGTCATATATTGTTGAAATACGTGATTCGTAGTCATAGTTTTTACACGCAGACCACAAAAAACCTGAAACTTTGCATCCTCACACAAAGTACCTACCTATTTTTTATTTTATATTTATCTTAAAAATCGTTTAGGTATGCAGATCTGTTCACTAGATATTTCTTATCTTATACATCCGATTATTCGGAGATTACGAACGGGATAAGATTATTGTTCAGCCCCACTCATGAAAGGTATGAAGTCTTCGGCTATGCCGACTATGCTTACTTGTTTTTTTTTAATTTGTTTTTAAATGTACTTTTCGGAAAAAATACAAAAAAATGTTTAAAGTTTTTTTTTAATTTTTCAGTTTTTCGAGATTTTTCGAATTTCGCCATTTTTTTTTTTCTTTTCTTTATATATTATGGTAATCTACGATTAAAATAACCAGGATTAATAGTCATTAATGATTAATGACTGACACAGTAAACATGTAAGTTTTCTATCTATTTTCCATAATATATAAAGAAAAGAATACTTAAAAATCATTTTCTTACATTTTTTTGTTATGTAAACAAAATTGATAAAAAAAATTTTATTTTTGAAAATTTTTTATTCAATTAAATAAAAAAAATCGGCCCACTCCGGGATTAGTGGGGATGATTGCAGAATTGATTGAAGTTTTTTATGAGAAAACAAAAAAAAATGCGAAATTCGAAAAATCTCGAAAAACTGAAAAATGAAAAAAAAAACTTTAAAAATTTTTTTGTATTTTTTCCGATAAGTACATTTAAAAACAAATTTAAAAAAAAAAGGTCCCAAACGGTCAATTTTTGAAAAAGTTATAGCATTTTTAAAACAAAAACGGTGTTTTTTTTTTTTAATTCATAACTTTTTTTGAGTTGGATGAAAAAATTTTAAAAAATTCTGAAAAACGTCTTTCGTAAGCTAGAAAAAGAAGAAAAACTTTCAGCCAATTCTAAAGGGGTCGGGTTCAAAATTGGTCGAAATGGGATGGAATACCCCATATGCAAATGTACGTCTTACGCCCCGATTCTAGTGTGGTAACAACATTCTTCACCACGGTAACGAAATCATGTGGCAACTTTTACATCCTTTTGGTATTCTACCCGCGAAAGTAGCCGGATAATTTTTACTCACAAAAGTAGGTGGTTACATCGAAATAACCACACAACATCTGTTGTTTGGAAATAGGCAAAACTGAAAAATAAACAATTGTAAGCGGAAATAAGTAAAGATCATAGTAAAAACGTGTTGCCCCTTGCTATACATATTTGTTTACATTATGTACTTTCACAGAAGAATTACAATATACCTATGTAGAAACTTATCACGCATAATATGCATATACACATCGTCTCGTTTATTCGTTAACCTCGTATCTACAAGTGAGACATTTTCGGTAAAGCGAACACGGTTGAAGCAGAAAAGTGGAAGCGCTTGGTTGCGTAAAGTTTTTTCAGGAGCATGTTTTTCGTGGGCACAGCTACTATTTTACTTTTATCACTTCATACCCGTTTGTTAATTTTTTCTCTACACCACAGTAGTGTACCATCAATTGCCTCATCTTCGAATATTCACACAAAGAAAGTTATTGATGTTTGTACATGGGGCAAATATACGAAATTTCCGACAAAAATTGGCAATCGTCAAAAAGTGCAGATGAGGCAATTGATGGTATACTGCTGTGGTGTAGAGAAAAAATTAACAAACGGCCAATTTTGAACCCTACCCCTTTAGAATTGGCTGAAAGTTTTTCTTCTTTTTCTAGCTAACGAAAGACGTTTTTCAGAATTTTTTCAAATTTTTCATCCAACTCAAAGTTATGAATTTAAAAAAAACACCATTTTTGTTTTCAAAATGCTATAACTTTTTATAAATTGACCGTTTGGGATCTTTTTTTTACTTTGTTTTTAAATGTACTTTTCGGAAAAAATACAAAAAAAATTTTAAAGTTTTTTTTTTAATTTTTCAGTTTTTCGAGATTTTTCGAATTTCGCTATTTTTTTCTTTTCTTTATATATTATGGTAATCTACGATTAAAATAACCAGGATTAATGACTGACACAGTAAACATGTAAGTTTTCTATCTATTTTCCAGAATATATAAAGAAAAGAATACTTAAAAATCATTTTCTTACATTTTTTTGTTATGTAAATAAAATTGATAAAAAAAAATTTTATTTTTGAAAATTTTTTTTTCAATTAAATAAAAAAAAAATATAAAAAAAACGGCCCACCCCGGGATTAGTGGGGATGATTGCAGAATTGATTGAAGTTTTTTATGAGAAAACAAAAAAAAATGGCGAAATTCGAAAAATCTCGAAAAACTGAAAAATTTAAAAAAAACTTTAAAAATTTTTTTGTATTTTTTCCGAAAAGTACATTTAAAAACAAATTTAAAAAAAAGGTCCCAAACGGTCAATTTTTGAAAAAGTTATAGCATTTTAAAAACAAAAACGGTGTTTTTTTTTTAAATTCATAACTTTTTTTGAGTTGGATGAAAAAATTTAAAAAAATTCTGAAAAAAGTCTTTCGTAAGCTAGAAAAAGAAGAAAAACTTTCAACCAATTCTAAAGGGGTCGGGTTCAAAATTGGTCGAAATGGGATGGAATACCCCATATGCAAATGTACGTCTTACGCCCCGATTCTAGTGTGGTAACAACATTCTTCACCACGGCAACGAAATCATGTGGCAACTTTTACATCCTTTTGGTATTCTACCCGCGAAAGTAGCCGGATAATTTTTACTCACAAAAGTAGATGGTTACATCGAAATAACCACACAACAGCTGTTGTTTGGAAAAAGGCAAAACTGAAAAATAAACAATTGTAAGCACAAATAAGTAAAGATCATAGTAAAAACGTGTTGCCCCTTGCTATACATATTTGTTTACATTATGTACTTTCACAGAAGAATTACAATATACCTATGTAGAAACTTATCATGCATAATATGCATATACACATCATCCCGTTTATTCGTTAACCTCGTATATACAAGTGAGACATTTTCGGTAAAGCGACACCATGTTTTCATTTGGGACCAAAATTCATCGAAAAAAGGACCAAATTTTTGTTTTATTTTATTAGTATAAAATACAAAATTTTAGCATGTTTTCATATAAAATTTTACTAAACATAGTGAAGACTTTCCTTAATGATAGAAAGGGCAAGTGGAAGACATAAAAGAGTGAAAAGTGTCAGCCTAAAACAGGGCTGCCATCACGGTAGAAAAATATATATTTATACATATTTTTTAGGTTATTTTTTCAAACTAGTCTTGCGAATATTTAAAGTTATGTATCACAAAGTTGCCATGTAAAGTTGCATATCTTTTACATTGTCTTATAAAGATATACATTTACAATGCCAGCAGAGTGCAAAGAATGTACTGCGAAACTGCTTCAGGTAGATGACATAGTAGCATGCTCTGGTGGGTGTGGCTATAGTTTCTGCTTGAAATGCAGTAATATTAAAAGAAATGAAAAAAAGATAATAGAAGATAATATGAACATAAAATGGTTCTGTAATGTATGTGCATTATCGGATACCAATACTAAATTTGTGGAAATCAAACATTTGATTAATAAATGTGAAGAAACAAAAATGAAAGCCGTTGATATTAAACAGATAGTCGAGCAGATATTTTGTAATAAATTTTCCCAGATTAAAAGTAGCATTATTACGGACTTCAACTCCCTTTTAGAGCATAATATAGAAGTAAAATTGATTGCAATGAAGAATGAGATAGTAAAATATTTATCTAATGAATTAAAAAAGAGCAATGAATTGCTTAGCGATTTACGCGTGGCAAATGATCAGCCAGAAAAACTATCTTATGCTCAGGTCGCTTCTGTAAATGAGAATAAAATTGTCATTAAACCGAAAAAGAAGGGCAAAAAAGCTAAGGAAACCAAGGAAGCTCTAAAAAAAGTTGTCGAACCTACCGAAGGCCTTGTTAAAAATGTTAAAGAAGTAAATAGTGGTGCCATTATTGTAGAATGTAAAAATAAAGACGCCTGTGAAAAAGTCCAGCTAAAGGTAAGAGAAGGTATTGGAAACGATTACGAAGCAGAGAAAACAAAAAATAAGGATGAAATAAAAAAGAAAATAAAAATTGTTGGTTTAACTGAAAAAGTTAGCAATGAGCGTTTGGTAGAATGCTTAACTAAGCAAAATGACTCATGTAACGGAAAGGATTTTAAAGTGTTAAAACTGTATGAAAATACCAATCGTAGAGAAGTAAGCTACATTGCGTTAGTGGAAACAGATGCAGTAACATTCGATAATGTGTTGCAACAAAAGAAAATATATATAGAGTGGGATACTTGCGTCGCTTACGAGCATATAAGTGTTTTGAGGTGTTTTAAATGTCTGGGATATAAGCACAAAGCAGCTGAGTGCACGAATAAAGTAGCTTGCAGCAAATGTGCTGGACCCCATGATAGCAAAGAGTGCACATCTAACATTGTTAAATGTGTAAACTGTAGCGAACTTGTTCAAAAAAAAGTTATTGACGTCGATGTTAGCCATTACGCTTTCAGCAAAGATTGTCCTGCGTATAAAAAATATTCGCAGCCAAGAAATAAGGCACGAGTTTAGCAACGAATACCAGAGGAGATAAGTTGTATATATTTAAATATTTGTAGTATCGTCGCCAATAAAGCTGAACTAGAGCGTCTGATAGATGTACATAAACCACATTTAATATTTTGTTCGGAGACTTGTTCGACTGAAGAAATAACGAATCAAGAGCTACAGATACAAACATATAAACTTGTACGGTGCGATTCCCACAGCAGGCACACAGGCGGTGTGCTAATATATATAAATGAAACAATTGAATACTCAATAAGTTACAACAGAACATTAAACAAGAACATCTGGTGTATCATACTAAAAGTTAAAAATATTTTCCCCCAATATCAAATAGCTCTGATATATCACTCACCGAGCTCAAGTGATGCAGAATTTATAACGTACTTATACGACATTTTAAATAATAACTGCGTAACACAGGATAATATTATCTTCGTGGGCGATTTCAATATAAACCTTTACAAGAGCACAACTTATAGTAAACAGTTAGTTGACTTATTTCGATACTTTGCTATGGAGCAAAAAATAGATTTTTATACACGAAAGGGCGATAAGACAGATACATTGATCGACTTGTTATTTACAGATAGTAGCTCTATATCATGTTTAAAATTAGAAGAGTTTCAGATTTCAGATCATGAAACGATTAAATTCAAAATCAAATTACATAAGCTATTTCAGATGAGAACGAAGAGAACAATAATTTCCTGGGAAAATTATACAAGCGACAGCCTTGTTAATGAATTACGACAGCTTAACTACACTGACTTTGAAAATCTGAGCATCGAAAATAAGGCAACATTCCTATGTAATACGCTATCAAGCGCAGTGACCACCCTGACATACTCTAAAGAAGTCAGTGTCAAACTTATGAACAAGTGGTATGATTTTGAGCTGGCTAACTTAAATAAACGTAAGCTAAATCTTTACAAGATCAGCCTATCCACTGAAGAATGGTGTGAATATTATATTGCGAAACGCCAATATAAACGGCTAATTAAGATAAAAAAAGCCAAGTACATGGAAAACAAAATCAACCATAGTGCTGGTGATAGTAAGGTCATGTGGAAAAACTTGAAAAATTCCATAAGCATGGCTAAAGAAAATAATGGTATTAAAAAAATTTAAATAAACGACCAACTCTACACAGAGGAAAATGAAATAGCGCAGTCTTTGAATGACTATTTCATTGATAGTATATTGGAGATTAGCATGAATATTCCTACTTCTTTTTGTAATGAAGGTACTATAGATGAGCAAAATGGCCGTAATGTTTTTAAGTTTCAGAAAGTTTCCACTTCAGAGATAGTTGATATAGTAAGTAAGTTTAAAAATAAAATTGGAGGGAAGAAACTTGTGTCGGAAGGAGTCGTTAAAGATTCCATAACGTATACAGGTTTTTTCTATTCTCAGCTTGTTAATGAGAGCTTAGATAAAGGTCTCGTTCCTAGTTTATGGAAATCTTCTATAGTTGTGCCATTAGAAAAAGTGAAAAATACCATCAAAGCTGAGCAGATAAGACCTATTAACACGTTACAATGTGATGAAAAAATTTTGGAAACAGTGGTAAAAAATCAGCTGGTAAAATATTTAGAAGATAATGTAATTATTATACCTCAACAATCTGGTTTTCGAAAAAAACATTCATGTTAAAGTGCTTTGAATTTGGTTTTAGCTAACTGGAAAGAAGACTTAAGCAGGAAAAAACACATATTAGCTGTGTTTTTGGATTTAAAGCGTGCATTCGAGACGATCGACCAAAAATTAATGCTGAAAAAGCTTTCTTGCATTGGCGTTTCTGGTATAGAACTAAAATGGTTTCAAGACTTCCTAATTAACAGATACCAAAGAACAGTGATTGGAACGTCCATATCGGATAAAAGGGAGGTACCTGTTGGTCTACCTCAAGGGTCTGTGCTGGCACCCATAATGTTCAATATATATATTAATGATATAACTAGCTCCATTAAGCACTGTGAAATAAAATTGTTTGCTGATGATACATTGCTGATGATAAGTGGGAACAATATTACTGAAATATATGCTAAGCTACAAGAAGATCTTAACAGCGTATATGGTTGGTTATGCGTAAACAGACTAAAAGTGAATGTCAATAAAACGAAATTTATGGTTATATCTAGACGCAATTTTCAAAACAATGAGCTACAAAACTTAAATATAAATAACGAACTAATTGAAAAAGTCAGCATTATAAAATACTTGGGAATAAAAATAGATGATAAGCTGAATTTCAACGAGCACGTGGATTATACGGTAGAAAAAATAGCGAAAAAGTTATATTTTACACAACGAACCTGCAAATATTTAAATAGAAGGTATAAAATCATCGTCTACAGATCTATAATCGAACCTAATTTTATTTATTGCCCAACTATATTTTTCATCTTGCGAGATAGTCAGATATACAAGCTACAAAAGCAACAGAACCGCGCTATGAGATTCATTCTCAAAAAACGGTATGACACACCTATCAGAGACATGCTATGCTCTCTTAATTGGCTTAGCATTAGACAGCAACTTTTTTATTATACCATAAAATTTATTAAAAACATAATAGAAGGAACTTTGCCTGCGTATTTGAGGACTAATATAAAATATGTAAAAGATGTGCACTCTGTAAATACTCGTAATAAAAATGATTTTAATCTGCCGGCTTATAAAACTGAAGCAGACAAATGTAATCTGTATTATAAAGGTCTTAAATCATATAATGAACTACCGATTGATATTAAATCATGTCATTCCAATAAATTTAAACAAAAATTGTACAATTATTGCAGAACACTACCAATTTAGTGCTGGACAGGCGGACTTCCATAGCATCGATAGAAGTGCAGCGAAACTATACTGCTGTGTAGCGCCAAGACTTCCAAGCTCTTGTGCGCATACAAAAAAGGTTGCCGAAGCACATACTGAAACGCATCACTCGATTAACTCAGTGCATCGCCGTGCAGATGTTGCCTTCGCGCTTTACTAACATGCGTAGAATGCCTACATACTACATAATCGCAACGCTTTGTTCGCATGATCTGGAAGTCTCCCATCCATAGTACTCCAAGGTAGGACATAGATGTAACTATTCTAGATTGCATAGTCCAGAAGACAATTATAAACATGTAAAATAGATTTAAGTTAGGCTTAGGAAAGCCGTAATAAATAAATACATTATACATTATACATTATACATTAAATTCAAGCTGAACAAACAAATATATGTGCATGCAACCAAAAATGAAACTATATTTTGACATAGGATAAGTCTATGTGTTTCACCAACCAAACGTTATGAACCTAGTTTTGGTCACAAAGCTCTTGGTTCTAGCATTATGTTGTTGATTGCAATGAAATAAAATGTATAGTGAAGTTAGGTTTTAGTAAGAAACGGTTCAAAATTTGCGTTCTGGTGTTGCCGAACTATGCAGGTGGAAAACTCAGTAAATCATAAATGAAACTAGGCAATTTTGTTAGTGTGCTATTTTTATAGATGCTTACTTTTTCCCTTAAAGCTTAAACTTCATATCAGAGCCTAGATTCATAAAGTGTGAGTTTTGATCCCAGGCCTCAGGGGTTCTGCTAACACCTGCGGGATAATTTTATACAAAACATTTCTTCCGAAATCAAATCTCTTTTGCATTTGCTTTCTTCTGTCTTCGAGTTAAAATATTTCTTGTGCCAAGATACTTAATTTTCAATTACCTTGCGTGGCTTAACACCACAGTAGTCCTGAAATTCCTTGAACTCATTGAGCTGGGTGAGAAAGATTTAAATATCAACGTGGCAAACGAGAAGTAATGCATAGAATTTCTTTGGATAAGTTTTGAAAGTGTTAGGCTCACGGCAGAGTGCTCGCTATAAGCTATGCTAGGTGAGAAGCAATTTTTATTTTCATATATTTTACATAGTGTTTGATAACCGATCGAAATATCTAGCCGTTATGAATATTATTATAAAACAATAGTTTTTTTTTGATTAGTCGGTTATTTCATCAAAAATTAACGACAATGCGTTCGCCAACACTTTTCTTTTTAATGCCTGGCATAAATTATATACTAGGAGAAATGTTATTGCTCTGGTACATTTTATTGACTGAGCAAATTATTATGGTGAGAGTTCCATTGAAGTAAATTCAAAATTATATGGGGGCTAACGAAAGTGTGGCGAATTTTTGGGCAATATTGTGAATTTTTACCTGAGTCAAAAAGAAAGAAAAGTACCAATCGTGGCTACTGCCTCCTAAAAAGGACCAAAATTGATGAAAAGGGACCAGCGGACCAAATGTGGTTGGAAGGGACCATTTTTGGTCTAAATGGACCAAAGTGGCAACCGTGAAACCGAAGAAAACTACCTTTCAAATTACTCCACAGACACTGGTGAGTTTTTCGGTGATGACAGCGTTACCACTTGGGCCAGAATCGCGGATAAAATAACTGGTAACTATATTCGGTTACATAATGTTCTGGGTACTATTTTACCGGTAACACTCAGAATCGAGGCGTTAGAATTACCTACACGTATGTATGTATTGTTGTAGGACTGTGATCAGTCAGTAGCTGTAGTTAGGTCAGTCAGTAGCAGGTAGAATGCACGGGTATGTACACATAAAAGCAGGGATGCACCTTAACGTTAAGCTAATCGTTTATCAAAAAATGTCCACCGTTTCTGTTGAAACACTTCGAAATATTATCGATAAAGAAATTATCAAGATAAATTGTATCTAGTTTTTAACCGAAACGAAAAGCTTTCGTTAACGTTAAAAACGTTAACAAAAACGTTATACTTTATGTTTGAATTGTGCTGGCAATGCTATAGCCATGGTGAAGCCGTAAGGTGGTAACAGCGAGCGGACATACACACACAAACTCCATGTAATTTGTTTGTGTAATTCGTTGGTGGTAATGTCAAAAATACTCTGAGAAATGTTCGTACTGTCAAAATTCATGAGAAAAGTTGCAACCAGCTTAGCTAATGATTTCACCTTTAATGACTTCGCCATCAATCAGCTTTGCCAGCATAGCCTGAAATTAATAATCAACATAAACGATTTGATTTCGTTTTGATATGGCAGAAAACGAAACAAAATCATTTCGTTAATTTGACGTTCTTAACGTTAATAAACGAAACGAAATGACTTTGTTTCGTTTATTAACGTTAATTATCGTAACGAAATGATATCGGTTCGTTGCTTAAGCATGCCTGCATAAAATATTGCCAAAAATTTAAAAGAAAAGAATTTCACCCGCAAGCAAGAATACTCAGCTAGTCCAAGCATCAACAAAGTGAAATAAAAAATAAATATAATACCTACACTAACCGTAAAAGTAGGTGGGATTTTTAAAAATAAAAAAAAATAAAAACAGACAGACAGCCGTTTTGGAAACTAGTCACTAAATCCACTAGAATTTTGTTATGTTTAAAATGGATTGCTTCAAACTTTATTTTAGGAAATTTTTTCCAAAGTTTTCAATTAAGTTAACATTGACATAAATAACTTTTGATTCATCAGACTTCGCAAAAAATTTTGACAATGACATGTAAAAATATTTTTATAATGGTGACCAATTAGATGTTTATACAAACCAAAAGATATCAAAACAAAATTTTTCCATACAACTTACATACATACAAGTTAAGTAGATTCAAATATAAATTGTGACGAACCTTTAGACGTTATCAAATCTTTGCCTGAGTTTGGGGGTAAGATAAATAATTATGTAAGTTGGCGCGAAGCAGCCAATAATTCCATGTCCTTGTACACAAGGGGAAGTAGGAAATATTTCGCGGCGTTAAGAATTTTAAGGAATAAAATTACCCGTGAGGCCAATGATATACTGACCAATCACGGAACAGTTTTGAATTTCGACGCAATTGTAAGTCGTTTGGACTTTGCCTTTACTGACAAAAGGCCAAGTCATATAATCGAACAGGAGATGAGAGTCCTGGGACAGGGATCGAAATCCCTGTTAGGTTTCTATAATGAGGTTAACGAGAAGTTGACGCTTCTCATAAATAAGACTATAATGACTCATGGGACAAACTCACCCATAACTAAAGAGCTAAACTCTAAAAACAGAGCCACTGCTCTGCGGACCTCTGGGCTTAATCACACATTAGATCAAATATTGTTTACCTTGGCACCGAAGGATTTGACAAATGCCCTTGCCAAGGCTCAAGAGTTAAATGCCAATCAAATGAGGTCACAATTTGCTTTGCAATATTCGCAAAGCCACCCGCAGAAAAGTTTTAATTCATCTCCCCACAGACTTCCTTATAATAATCGGAGAAATCAGGAGTTTAAGAATAATTTGAGGTACCCGCAGAAAAATAGTCCAATATTCGGCGACAATAAAAAAACCCGTCCAGAACCAATGGATGTAGATCCATCCCTGCAAATTGAGAATAGGCCTAGTAATAGATATATGCCACAGGGAGTTAGAAACAATTCGCAAAACAACAATTTTAATAAAAGAGTTGGAGGTGCGCAAGTCAGTGCGCAACCACAGGAAAAAGTACAACGAGTAAATATTATTAATGAAGGCCATTTTTTAGGCCAAAAGTAAGCTTGCCATATATATCTGTATGACCAAGCTATAAAAAAAGATTTTGAAATTTTAGTAGATACAGGTGCAACATCCTGTTACATCAGGAAGGGAATCTATAGGAATCCAAAAGAATTGGATATTTATAAAAGGATAAAAACCATTAATGGTTATACAATAATAAGATTTTACCACGAAATTCATCTGTTTGGTATTAAGGAGATTTTTTACGAAATTGATAACTTGGAGTCAGATCTCCTTATAGGTTATAATTTATTGCGGAAAGTCAACGCTTTAGTGGATCTGGAAAACCAGAAGTTAATTGTTAATAGAATTGGAAAAAATTATGAAATTGGGGAAAGGAGTGCTATGAAGCACAGTTGTGAAAAAGAAAGTGAGGTTGATAAAGTGAACTTTGTGGAACAAAAATTTTCCACAGCGCCAGTCGACAGTAATACCGGCAATAGTACAGATAATATAAAAAATAGAACAAATGTGGAACAAGAACGTTCCACAGCGCCAGCTGAAGAATGTACCAGCGAAATTCCAAATAATAAAATAAGCCCAAAAGAGGACAATATAGAGAATCTTCGTCAGATGTTATAAAAAAAGAACATGAAGATGTTGATTTGGATTTACCATTCCACACAGATGTCAGAGCAGAAATTCGCATGGATGAGGAAAGACCCATTTGGTCCAAACAATATCCATATCCAATATCTGTTAATAGTTTTGTTAATGAAGAAGTCCAAAGTCTATTGCAGAAGGGGATTATAAGGGAAAGGAAGAGTCCATATAACTCTCCATGTTGGGTAGCTCCAAAAAAGGGAATTATTGAATTATTGAACTATATTGAATAAGGATGGAAGTTCTAAGTTACGCTTAGTGATTGATTTTAAAAAAGAAACTATTCCGGATAGATATCCGATGCCGAATCCAGAGATCATACTTTCAAATTTGGGGGAATCAAAATATTTTTCAACGATAGATCTCGAATCTGGATTTCATCAAATATTATTGAGAGAAGAGAATATTGAGAAAACGGCGTTCTCCGGTAATAACGGGAAGTATGAGTATGTGCGGATGCCATTTGGCCTTCGCAACGCTCCCAGCATATTCCAACGGACTATGAATAATATTTTGCATGAATATATCCGGAAGTTTTGTCATGTCTACATTGACGACATTATAGTATATTCACGTAATTTGGAGGATCAGTTGAAACATTTAGAATTGGTAATAGAAGTACTGAAAAAGGCCCATATGAAAATATCTCTAGAAAGCTCTAGGTTTATCGAGCTAGAAGTTGAGTTTCTGGGATACATTGTATATCATAAGGTCATTAAAACCGATCCAAAGAAAACAGAAGCAATAAAAAATTATCCAATACCAAGAACTCTACGCCAGGTTAGAGGATTTTTAGGTTTAACGGGATATTATAGGAAATTTATAGAAGGTTATGCCAAAATAGCAAAACCAATTACAAAATATTTACAAGGGGATAATGGTAAAATCTCCCAATATAAATCAAAAAAAATATTGTCAATCTAGACCAAGAGGCAATAGCTGCTTGCGAAAAACTAAAGGGATTGTTGTGTCAGCAGATACAATTGATACAACCAGATTTTACAAAAATATTTGTTCTAACAACAGATGCATCATATGTAGCCGTAGGAGCTGTGTTATCTCAAGAGGGGAGACCAGCGACTTTTATTTCAAAAACCTTAACCACGACTGAAAAAAACTATGCGACAAATGAAAAGGAATTATTGCCATTGTGTGGGCATTGAAGAATTTACGAAATTACCTTTATTCGGTGAGAGATTTGGAGATTCACACCGACCATCAACCATTATCATTTACAATTTCTGAAAGAAATCCAAATATCAAAATGAAAAGATGGAGGGCATTTATTGAGGAGTTTTCCCCAAAAATTATTTATAAACCAGGTGCAATAAATGTGGTTGCAGATGCTTTATCCCGGCAAATTTTAAATAATGTAGCAGAGTTGGAAAATGATGAAAGTAACTCAAGCGGCTCTTTAACTAATACACAACATTCTGCAGAAAGTAGTGATGAATATCAAATTGCTGCAACAAAAAAACCATTAAATCATTTCAAACAGCAAATCCTTATTGATAAGGGTGCTAGAATTACAGCCTTGGAAACCATATTTCCATTTAATAACAAACGCTTTTTGATCGAATATGATCAACCTGAAAATATTCCTCGGTTTTGACAGAATATTTGAATCCAAAATTGGTTACCGCAATTTACTGCACACCAGAGGTGCTTTATGGAATTAAATATGTCTTCAGAGAAACTTACTCATCGACAAAATTTATGCATTCTAGATCTTTCCCTAATGATATTACCAATACCGGAAAGAGAGGGAGAACAAGTACATATTGATATTTTTTATGCTCAACATTTGAAATTTATTACTTGCATTGATGCATATTCTAAATATTTGGTAGTAAAGCAAATTGAAGATAAAATTAATTTGGAGGAAAAAGTAATGAAAGTTATCCAAAGTTTTCCTGAGTTAAAGGAAATAACGGTTGATAATGCACCTGGGTTTATTACAATGCAGTTTAAATCTTTAATGCAAAGATTAGGAATAAGAATTATTTTTTGTAGTCCAGGGCATAGCACAACTAATGGACAAGTTGAAAGAGTGCATTCGACCGTAATAGAAATCGCGCGTTGCATTAAACCGAATATAATTTAATAAGTTTTGCTGAGTCGATATATCGTGCTGTGCATCAATACAATAAAACGATTCACTCAGTAATAGAAGAAAAACCATTTCAAATATTTTTTAATAAAGTACCACTTGATGCAGTTCGGTCAAAGCTTTTGACTGCGCAAAATAAAATGTTAGATAGGGAAAGTAGAAAAAGGGTTAGTAAAACATACCAACGTGGCGATGTTATATATGAAAAGATTATAGGGGAGAGAAATAAGCTAAAACCTAGATTTAAAAAGCAAGTGGTAAAGGAAGATTTAGGAGATAAAGTTAGAATCAATTATAGGAATAGAATAGTACATAAAGATAACATTGAATCTTAACTTTAATTACAGGGAATGGAGTTAATCATATTTCTGGCATTAATTACTATAGTAGGGATGGATATAATCGATTATACAAGAGAAGATTATGTATTAATAGAAGATGGAGACGTAGCATTATACAACGACTTTGGTGACTTTTTCCATGTTACAAATTTAACTTATTTTTCCGAAATATTACTACCAGACGAGGAGGATTACAACAAAAATTTAGGTTATGATAATGTTAGGGAAATTGACATACGTGACGAGTTTCATATCAATATGGACCCAGAAATAGAGCTAATACAGACGTTGTTAGGGCAACTAAAAAAAACGGAGAGTCGTTTAAAAAGAGGAATTAATGAATTAGGGACTTTATGGAAGTGGATAGCCGGTACCCCGGATCACGACGATTTAGTTTTGGTAAATAATAAATTAAACGAGTTAATTTTAAATAACAACAAACAATTTATGACAAATTCAGAAGTATTTAAAGTTGTTTCTCAATTATCAGAGACAATAAAAAACGCAAATAAAAATGATCATGCTACACAACTAAGGAAACGTAGGAATAAATTTTTACTAAATGAATTACAGAATATTATTCATACAATAACTTTAGGAAAATTAGGAATTTTGAATCCAGCAATTTTACATTTAGATGAAATTAGAGACATTATTGCAAACGAACATGGACGATTGAGTGTGACAGATTTAATAGATATTTCTAATTTTAAAATATTACAGAATAAAGATTTAATAGTTATTTATATTAGGTATCCAAAAATTTTTTTAGATTGTAAATTTTACGAAGTAAGAGCAATAGCTAAGCAAGATGGTAAGTTATTTATCGAAAGAGATTGCAAAATGTGAGAATCAATATGTTAATGTTAAAAATTGTAAGAAAGAAATAGTGAATGTATATTGTGAAATAAAATCTTTAAATTCTTGTTTAGTGGATATTTTGTTAGGAAAAACGACTAGATGTATAAAAATTAAAGAAAGGAATAAAGAAATTGATGTAATAAAAGATGGTGTTATTTTAGTTTCAGGAAATCATACTGTTGACAATCATAATGTAAATGGAGTTTATCTCGTAACTTTTAAAAATCAGTCAAAGATTGACAATGTAACTTATGAGAACACAGATGCAAAAATATGGAAATATGTAAAAAATAATAAATTCAGTAGCTTTGAAATTGTTAAATATATAGAATCTGAAGACTTAAATTTAAAATTTGAAAATATTAACTTTATTGATGTCATAAAAAATGTGAAATAAAATCAAAACCCATATTTTGGATAGGTTTAATAATAGTAACAGTTATATTTATGATAATAGTATTAGTCAAAGCTGCTAATCAATACAAAATATTTAAGCAAAGAAAACAAACTGAAATTAATGAAAATATATTTAAAAATGTATGTTCTCAAATTGAAATATTAACTAATTCGCTGAATGAAACAGGGACGTTTCATCTGAAGAAAGGGGGGAGTTAAGGAACATGACTCCACTCAAATCAGGTGGCAAATATAAACAAATTCTTTAAACGTTGCTATTTGATTTATTTACGAAATCCGTTGTAACATTCCATTCCCACATACTGACATTGCGTTAGCCAGCTGATGCAATGCCAGGTGTAAAGTTACTATGGTATCGCATTAAGATAGGCATCCTATTCAATATGCCTATTGTAAACTATTTGTAAGTTATAAATAGGAGTAAAATGTAAAGCTTAGTCAGTTTTTGAGCGGCATTGAAATAAAGTGCAAGAGTTTTTTAAACACTCAATTTACCCAACTTAAACTTTAATTTACATATGTTTGTATATGGGAAACAAAAATCCCTACCATATTAATCTTATTAAAATATGTACATGTACCATTATGTATGAATATTTACACACCTGCTTACTAATAAACAAAGTTCTGTGATCAGTACAGTAGTAAACGACCCCGATATTTCTAGCTTAAGACTGAAGCACAACTTCGGTTACGTAAATATATGTAACTAAATAAATGAATATTAACAAAGCAACCCCAAACAAACAAAAATATATGCACGTATGCATACATGTGCATGCTCATATGTACAAGCGATGAGCGCAACATAAACTGATTTTTTTTATTTTACTATTAGAATAATAAGGAAAGGAAATCGAATAAACGAATAAAAAATTCGGATAAATATTCGAATTACGAATACCTTGCAAATAAAAGAGTTTATTAATCGAATAGTCCCACCCCTAGATTTTACTATACGTTTAGAAATATAATAACTATTTAAGCCTCCACCAGAAAGACAAAAAGAGTAACGTCAATTTGTATTCCTCAAAAGAATATCGAAACAAATTTGCAAAAACTATTTTTTTGAGGAAATCTGTACGAAAAATGAAACAATACATTTTTTTTACTTTGAAATGCCAATTTCACACTGAACCTGAATCAAATCACAATTTTGTTTTACGAAATATGTTAGTTTTCCTTTTCACACAGGACCACTTGCTTCATTAAGCAAATAACTGTCAGCAGCCCGAAAACAAATATTACAAATATTAAATATTAAAAAAAAAAAATATGTAAAATGGATAGCAGCCGTCATAGTGTACCTATACAAGTGTGTTCACTAAGCGATAAACGTCAAAACTACAAACAGCCTCGCTCACCTGATGGAAATCTCAGGTCTAGAGTCGCATTTTTGGTCTCAACGACAACATTTTTGACTACCAATCGTATCGACTTTTTCAATTTTTCAATCATTCGGCGCATTCGGTAATGGTATCCATTTTGAATTCGCTGTCATTCCGAATCCAGCGAGTGCCTGTCAGAATGCTTGACAGATAAGTCAACACACTTGTACTTGTACACTATGGCAGCCGTTTCCTCCTTAACTATAAAGTCCATCAAAATGAAATGCATGCGCAACTACTCATAGATGTTTGCACATAACCAAATATGTGCCTATTCTTGAAAAATAAATTTTATCCTTTGCTGCAAATTTAAAATTTTTTAATGTTTTTCTAATATTTGTAAATTATTGAAAACGGTTTATTTTTGCTTGGCATTTGTTTTATTGACAATAAATTTCGATCCATCAAGCAAAACTTGCCGAAAAGTGTGGTTATGTTGTTGGCATCACCTTTATTATTGCATTATGCCTGCCATGTAAAAATTTTTTGTGTCGATGAGCAGGTTTGCACATGATAAAAACACTTAGTACAAAGTAGAATCGCTCTCTCTTTTGGTCGGTCATGATTTTTTTTAAGTTTTTGCGTAATATAATATTTAAAAATCCATCTCAGATCAAAAGGAAATCAAAAAATAAACAAAGTAAAATATTCAAATTGTTTTTTTGTTTGAGAGAAAAATAAATATTGTAACGAATTTTGGGGATTTCTGATAATGGTTCAACTTCTGCTAACTTTCGTATCGCTGAACTGTCGAATAAATAACTCCAATATTCAGTATTGTAATATGGTCTTTATTTAGTCTACTTTGGGAGTAGTACAATTATACTTCAATATCACGTACTTCACAACTAATGCGTGTTTAAATCAAACTGATTACTGATTCCTCAACGTGCGCTGCTTTTGTACTCTCGGTTTTTTTGTTCACCCATTTCTCCTAAGGCCTAGTCATTTCACGAAAATCTGCTCGAGAACAATTGTATCTCATGCTTTTTACCAACTTCATATATACATGTATATTTGTAGTTTATGCTTTTCTTATAGCCATATGCGTGTGTATGTGTGAGTAACTACTTCGGCTGATTACTAAACATATATGTGAGATATCTCTTCGTTGCCTTTTACATATGTAAGTGTTGCCGTTTTTGTTGTTGTGATTATTTACTAACAGCATGGTGATGCTAATATTCGCCACACTGCCCCCACCTGAGTGATTTTGCGATCTAAACGCTGCCAGCCGTTTCAAATGAACCACTTTCATTTTGGTTCGTGGTTTGCCAATGGTTTGTATGCGGTACACTACATCGTTGATCCGTTTTACAACTTTATATGGGCCTTCCCAATTACACTGCAATTTCGGGGAAAAACCTTTTTTTCGTTGTGGGTTGTATAACAGCACCAAATCTCCTTCCTTAAACCCTTCCGTATTAATTGCTTTACCGTATCTGGCTTTCATCTTGTCACTCATAATCTTTGCTCGTTGCCTTACCAGATCGTGTATCTCTCTGAACTCTTCTTGCAAGACACCAGTGGATTTCTTGACATTTCTCTCCGCATCGGCATCTATCCCATACTTCAAATCAGCTGGCAGTCGAAGGTCATTGCCAAAAATTACCTTTGCGGGAGTTTGGCCCGTTGTCTCATGCACTGCAGATCGGTAAGCCATCAAGACAAATGATATGTGTGTATCCCACTCTTTATGGAACTTGTTTACTACTTTCCTTAAGTGCTCCTCCAAGGTTCTGTTGAATCGTTCCACCATACCATCGGACTGAGGATGCAATGCAGTTGTCCGTATTTTTCGAATGTCTAATGTCTTACACATTTTTTGGAATACAGCTGATTCAAAATTCCTGCTGTGGTCACAATGTAACTACATTGATACACCATACCTTGCAACCCAATTGTTTGTAAACACTTCTGCTACTGTTTCAGCTTCTTGATTTTAGATTGGGTATACCTCTGGCCATTTGCTGAAATAATCCATAACCACCAGTACATATTTGCTTCCGCGATTGCTAGTAGGAAATGGACGTTCGACATCCATGTCGATCCTTTCAAATGGTGCACCTTAAATATATTGCTTCATCTGGCCATGATTTCGTGTTTTGGGCCCTTTCGCTTTGCGGCAAACCTCGCAGTTAGCAATCCACTCAGTGACCGACTGACGGCAACCAACCCAATAGAATCTCTGCTTAATTTTATCGAGCGTCTTCGTGATTCCCAGATGACCTCCACTTGGACCATTATGTAGCTCATTGAGAACGTCAGGAATCCTTTTTCTGGGAACAACTATCAGTTTCCTCTTACATTGACCATCCGCACTCTCCCATACTCGATGCAGGCAACCGAATATCAATTCTAAACTGTTCCACTGTGCCCAATATGACTTCGCAATAGGACTCTCCGCTGACATCTCTCTATTTGGTCTTTCGTTTCATTAGAGCCCTTGCATAACATACGACAGATCTATATCTTCTAGCTAACACTTCCTTAGTTGTTCCTTATCCCATTCATCCGTACATGTTATAGTCATTAGCCGGACATCTATAATGTCTTATTTAGCCTCACCTTGTGAACAGTGTTTGCATTCCAAACTACATTGTCTTCGTGACATTGCATCTGCATTTCCATGGGTACTACCTTTTCGATGCTCAATGGAAAAGTCATAGCTTTGTAGTCGCTCGATCCACCGTGCCAATTGACCTTCTGCATTACGGAACTGCAGGAGCAATTTCAACGCTGCGTGAACTGTCCTGACGCGGAATCGCTGCCAATGGAGGTACTTGTGAAGATGTTTAATGCACTCTACCAATGCTAACAGCTCTCTCCGTGTCACGCAATAGTTCCTCTCTGGTTTTCCAATTGATCGGCTGTAATAGGCAACTACCTTCTTCTGTTCAACGACCAGTTGCGATAAAACGCCTCCTATAGCATATCCGCTCGCTTCTGTATCTAGAATAAACGTACGTCCCTTATTTTAGCGGCGAAAGGTTGGCGGAATAAGTTGAAAATTTTACATAATTAGTAGCTAATTAAATGCAAATTAAGTGCGAGAAAAAAATTTATAGCTTTACACATTTTTTTTTTATGACATTCTGCGCTAAAATAAGACTGAAGTTAGCGAAACCAATCGGCGAAAGGTTGGCGGAATAAGTTGAAAATTTTACATAATGAGTACCTAATTTATTGCAAATTAACTGCGAGAAAAAAAATGTATAGCTTTACAAAATTTTTTTTTATGACATTCTGCGCTAAAATAAGACTGAAGTTAGGGAAACCAATCGGCGAAAGGTTGGCGGAATAAGTTGAAAATTTTACATAATGAGTACCTAATTTAGTGCAAATTAACTGCGAGAAAAAAAAATTTATAGCTTTACAAAATTTTTTTTTATGACATTCTGCGCTAAAATAAGACTGAAGTTAGCGAAACCAATCGGCGAAAAGTTGGCGGAAGAAGCTGAAAATTTTACATAATGAGTACCTAATTTATTGCAAATTATAAGCGAGAAAAAAAATTTATAGCTTTATAAAATTTTTTTTATGACATTCTGCGCTAAAATAAGACTGAAGTTAGCGAAACCAATCGGCGAAAGGTTGGCGGAAGAAGTTGAAAATTTTACATAATGAGTACCTAATTTATTGCAAATTAACAGCGAGAAAAAAAATTATAGCTTTACAAAATTTTTTTATGACATTCTGCGCTAAAATAAGACTGAAGTTAGCGAAACCAATCGGCGAAAAGTTGGCGGAAGAAGTTGAAAATTTTACATAATGTGTGCCTAATTTATTGCAAATTAACTGCGAGAAAAAAAATGTCTAGCTTTACAAATTTTTTTTTATGACATTCTGCGCTAAAATAAGACTGAAGTTAGCGAAACCAATCGGCGAAAAGTTGGCGGAAGAAGTTGAAAATGTTACATAATGAGTACCTAATTTATTGCAAATTGACTGCGAGAAAAAAAATTTATAGCTTTAAAATTTTTTTTTATGACATTCTGCGCTAAAATAAGACTGAAGTTAGCGAAACCAATCGGCGAAAGGTTGGCGGAAGAAGTTGAAAATTTTACACAATGAGTACCTAATTTATTGCAAATTAGCAGCGAGAAAAAAAATTTATAGCTTTACAAATTTTTGTTTTATGACATTCTGCGCTAAAATAAGACTGAAGTTAGCGAAACCAATCGGCGAAAGGTTGGCGGAAGCAGTTGAAAATTTTACATAATGAGTACCTAATTTATTCCAAATTAACTGCGAGAAAAAAAATTTATAGCTTTACAATTTTTTTTTAATGATATTTTGTGATCGATCTGCAGAGACGGCGGGACATATCCTACTGGAAGGCGACGCAATCTGATGAGGGCACAACAGACCAATGGTCGCAGTGCAATCCTCAATAAATTTTCGATCTATCTGTGGTAGGGAAACTTTTAACGTGCTTTATTTCAAAGTGACACTTTATTTGACAAATCACTGAACGATTTCTTTCAAATAAATTGCTTGTTAGCGTTAACCGAAGATGGTGAAAACGGCCTCTGGAATTGTTACCTTATATAGCGAGAAAGTTAAGATATAATGCATAGGTATAAAATGCTTGCATGCATAAAATCATTTTTATTATATAAAAGTAGTATGACATTGAGATTTTATTTCTGCTATTTTTAACACAGAGTTATTTTTTAACATAAGTAATAAGTAAAAAATATGATTAATGACTACATTTATACGTGTTTCATTTATTTTCATTGAGTAATAAATCGTAAAAATAAAAATCATGTTATTATAAAGTATATGTGAAGCCCCATAGATAAAATGAGTAATAGAATGAACATTAGTTTATATAATACATTTTTAAAATAAAAACCTTCTGCTAAAAAGTAATAGAATGAACATTGGTTTGTATATTACATTTTTAAAATGAAAATCTCCTGCTGAAAATGGAACAAAACCTAACTACATTTTTTCATTTTCGTACTTAACTACACGTTTTGTGATTCAGGATTTTGGGCAAATTTTGAAAAAAAAACTCTAACATCATTCCTTCGTTATACTTCATTCGAGTGCCTTCCACTCTATTCGGAACACAACCTCAATTTAAGCTACCAAACTATATAGTAAACAATGCCCATTGTAAATCTTACGTAAACAATGAGAGCTCGCCCATCGAAAAAATGTTTGCACAGTTGGCAGATTTGTCTCATTGTACTATGGGCCAAAAAGGGGTCAAAGGTGGCCATAATTCGAAATCTTATCAAAATAGCTTACAAATTGCTAACTTTTGTATTTTCATTTTTTGGATTTACTTTTCTAAAAGTTTGAATTAAAAAACTTTCTTTTTCATTTTTTTTTTGTTTTTTGCTATTTAGCGTTTTCTGATATTTTTTTGGGTTTTAAGTTTAAATAAACAAAAATATAAAAAAAATCGGTCCACTCCGGGATTACTGGGGATGATTGCAGAATTGATTGAAGTTTTTTACGAGAAAAAAAATGGCCAAATTCGAAAAATCTCGAAAAACTGAAAAATTAAAAAAAAAACTTTAAAAATTTTTTTGTATTTTTTCCGAAAAGTACATTTAAAAACAAATTAAAAAAAAAGATCCCAAACGGTCAATTTTTAAAAAAGTTATAGCATTTTGAAAACAAAAACGGTGTTTTTTTTTAAATTCATAACTTTTTTTGAGTTGGATGAAAACATTTGAAACAATTCTGAAAAACTTTCAGCCAATTCTAAAGGGGTCGGGTTCAAAATTGGTCGAAATGGGATGGAATACCCCATATATGTATATAAATTTTTTTGGGCAAAGTAATATCAATATTTTTTATTTAATTTGGAAAGTGGTGAGAATTTATCCCTTTAAAAATTGACAAATGTGGAAAATAGCCATCTACTCCCTTGAGCGGACACAGGTTGGCCGACGATGAGTGTCCGCCCAAGGGAAGTTTCCCTGTACCAAAAATGTAAACTTTAGAAACAAATTTCCATCTTGAGTAGCATTTTTTCCACTATTTTGTTCACCAGTGACAGTGAAATAATTACATTAGCAGCAGAGATAAAGCAAGGTTAGCTTACCATGAATTTTGCCAGATGAAGCATCCTGCGACAAATAGTGGGATTTGAACTGATACCCACAACTAATCGGCGTTTGAGTTCAAATTTTATGGGCTATCGCGTCTCCCCACACCGCCGTCCTTAAATCTGACGTGGACACCTTTTTTTCCATTTTGGTCGTTATTAAGTTCGCAAATTCGTTCTTGGTAAAACTGATCCTAAACTTTCTTAGGCCGCCAGATTCGTGGAACTCCGTCGAGTATTCAGCTTCATTTACAGAATTTCTCTCCTCAGTTGTTAGATTACTGATATTCCTGTCTGGTCATGCGAAGATCCGAGTAACCGACAACGAATTTCTTGGGATTTGTCGCAAGCCAAGGCATGCAAAGACTGTGGTTTTATTAGTCCATCAAGTTCATCAGAAATGTGAGTCCATACTGACGCTGTTTTTTTTTTTTATTATATTCGATTCACAAGTACTATTTGATCTCTGTACTTCAACATCACTTTTATAAGATCACCCCGATCAACTTTAGATTTTCTTCCACGCGCCATCTTTTTTCTGAAATAATGAATTTTATTTTTCACCACAAGAATACCATTTTTTATTATTATTTTTTTGGAGCCCATTAAATTTTAACTCTATGTAGTTGGCATCTCCATATGTGAATAATTTAAAAATAGGAGTGGGGGTATGACTATAAATTATAATTTAAATTACTTACCTTCTCAAATTTTGGAGTATTACTCTTTTTTTTTTAATATTTATAGCACCATATCATTAAAAACAAAACTTTCACAAAATTAGAGCTCTTAAATTTTAGCACTTGTTGGATTCAAAGCTGGACTCAAACTAAAGTTCTGATTTGACTAACTTTTCTATTTGCATATTAAACTTAATTTGGCTGAAGCAATTACATGGAAGTTTTGCAACTTTTCCATGAATGCATTTCTTGTTAAAGGTAATCTTGAGTACATACGCATAAGTAAATATTTTATTGAAAGAAGTTGGCGATCATCATTTTCAAATTCTTATAACTTAACGTACATTAGACTGGGTCGATTTATTAACCAATATTGCGCCATCGATTTTTCGATAGGATTTGGGCTCAGGAAAAAAAGTTCCACTACGCATACACAAAAAAATTATTATAAAAAGTTGGAAATTTTGATGACATTTTTGTGAAGTTCGATTAACTTTCTAGAGTTAACCGTTAGCTTTGAAGTTTCAATTTATGTGGTTTCTGTTTGCAATTCCTCTATATTTTAATTCAAAATTATTAAAATTTAAAAAATAAACATAGTTTGCAAACTAGACCATTTTGAATTTTGCTGCTATTATTCGGCACACAGCTGTACATATGTATTAAATCAAGGATGCTCAAAGAATTTGGAAACCGGAGTCATACAATGACAAAATCAATAAAATTACAACATCTGCCTTCTCGGAATTGAAATTTTTTTAACCAAAAGTATTATCCCTGTAGGGATTTCTATAACTAACTACTTAAATAGTAAACTTTTAGCTGACTTATTGCGGCTAACTTTTATATGGTTTCTAAGTCATTCAGTGTTCAATCTAGGAATTTTATCTACAAATTTTTCAAACTCTTGATTTTCAGATAAAAACACTTGCGTACAATAAAAATCAATTTAAATTTTGTATATGCCATTTATTTTTCATTGAAATTTTATTTTCATTTTGCATTTTAATTTCAATACAAATTTTTATATTTTTATAGAGGACCTCTGGCTCCGATGAAAAACGTGTGCTCCAACCATGAATGTATGTTTGCATTTTGCAAAAATATGAACCAATCACACATTCACATGAGCATATAAAAAATAATATTATTAAAGTATTTAACTAAAATAATCATAGCAATGAAAAGTACCAAAAAAGTTCTATGAATCAGCTAACTACAAGCCGACTTATGAATAGTCAACTTGTAGTTACCTGAAAACGGCTCCATCGCCATGTAAAAGTAGTCAGTTAAAAGCAATGTAAAGTAGGCGAGGCAGAGTCACAAGTAGTTGCAAAATAGTCAACTAATAGTTCACTAAAAGTTAGCATACTTCCCTAGAGGGTTAATATTGAAGAACAACAAATCATATGTATATACTAACTTATGATAGTTCGAAATTTTTTCCCCAAAAAACTTTCAACAGGAGGAGGCAAACAACAACAACATCCTAAAATTTACACAAATACAATTAAGCAAATGCGTATGTATATACGCTGCAACTAAACATTAAGAACAATCAACGATTAAGCAGAAACAGGTGTCGATCGACTGTAGCTTGTGTCACAAAAATTTGAAATTCCTTTGAATTTCAATATATGCATCATTTTCCGTGGTATTTTACCATAAACGATTTGGTTGTTGTTGGGAGTCACTTGGAGTCAAATGAGTTGAGTACAAATATTCAACTTATATAATAACAAAGGAAGGCTGTGGGCAGCTATGAATTCAGCCTCTTAAGGGTAGACAAGGGAAGGGGGATGAAAAAAAAAAATATTTCAGTATGAAAAATATTAAGGAAACAGGTTCAAGTCCCGAGACAAATAAATCCAAATACTTTGGAAACAGTTTTTTTTTTCAAGCTACTACTTCTATCAAAACGACCAGATAAAAAAAGCAGCTGTGTTAGCATGTACGCACGATTTCTCATTCATTCCTTTTTGTTATACCTAAGATCACGTATGAACAAAGAGGATAAATATAATAAGAGCCGTCACTCGTTATTTTTGAGGCATTTACTCGATGTAAACTGTGAGGTAGTCGCTACTTTTTTTTGGGCGAGATGTTTATAAATTTCTTCTACTCATTTTCATGGGGTATTTGTGTTTATTTTTCAGACTGTATTTAATTAATTATTTAATTCTCTTTCCAAAAAATACGTTTGCATAAAGTGACAACACCGCATGGATAAATGGAAGGCAATTCAAAAATGTCCCTCATAAAACAAAAGTAGCGACTACCTCACAGTTTACATCGAGTAAATGCCTAAAAAATAAGTATTCTCGCCTCATTATGTAGATGGTGTTCTGGGGACATAAGAAGACAACCCGTGGCGGTTCTGAGGGCAGTATTTTGGAAAGCCTGTAGCTTCTTCCAGTGAGTAGTCTTTAGGCTTGGCGACCAAATCGGGGACGCGTAGCATGCAATCGGCTGGCCAATTTCTTTGTAAGTGGTAATGAGCGTTTCTTTATCTTTTCCCCAAGTACTGCCAGCAAGAGATTTAAGGATTTTATTACGGCTCTGGATTTTCGGTACAATCGCGGCTGCATGCTCATCAAAATGTAGATCCTGATCCTGATCCTGAACGTCACACCCAAGATTTTGGGGTGTAAGACATTTGGTAGCGTAGTGCCATTGACGTGGGTGTTCAAAATGGTCGACACTATAGTCCTTATTTAGTCTACTTTGGCAGTAGTACACTTATACTTCACAACTAATGCGTGTTTAAATCAAACTGATTACTGATTCCTCAACTTACGCTGCTTTTATACTCTCGGTTTTCTCGTTCACCCATTTCTCCTAAGGTCTAGTCATTTCGCGAAAATCTGTTCGGGAACAATTGTATATCGTGCTTTTTACAAGCTATATACATGTATATTTGTAGTTTCTGCTTTTCTTATAGCCATGTGCGTGTGTGTGTGTGTGAGTAAATACTTCGGCTGATTACTACATGTATGTGAGATATCTCTTCGTTGCCTTGTACATAAGTGTTGCCGTTATGATTATTTACTGACAGCATAGTGATGCTTATATTCGCCACAATATGTACATATGTGTATGTGTGTGCAATTGAGAGATTTGAAATTTTTTTCTTTGCGGAAAAGCGTTAGTAATGTCAGAAACGGTTCTACATTAGAGTTGGGATTTTACCAGGTATTTACCATTTTTATGGGTAAATACCAGGAAAATACCCGGAATATTCCTTTTTTGTATCTTTTTTTGGGTATTTAAAAATCATTTGAATCGAGGCTGCTTGGAATTACAATTCATCAATTAAATTTATACGTCATTTGAAATTAAACAATTTTCGTTTTGATTTTAAACAAACAACCCAGCAAACATTCAAAGTCAACAATTAGTCTGAAAGGAGTCCAAACTTTGGATCATTTGCACTCGTTATGAACTCATTTAGGAGCCTGAAGGGAATGCTATATGACTTCTAGCACGCTCATATTTTGCCTTTAAAATAAGTCTTATACAAGCTTCCTTCCGATATCATATATGAGCCTTATTGGTCTCAAATACTATTAATTTTGAGTTCTAATGACTCTACTTAAGGGCTTTTAGGAAGAATTTTTGACACATATCAGAAGCGAAAAACATAGGGGAGAAAGTTATTGTGATAAAACTCCCATGAGGATAAGATAGAAATGAAATTAGTATTAGTTGAATTTATTATTTATTTAGAATGAATTGTCGCAGAAAAATTTCTGAGTTTTTATACCGGAGCTGCCTAGTTTACCTATTTTTATATTTTTCGTTTGTTCCTAATTTGATCAAATTGGAGTAATAAAAGACTCTTAGGTGGTAGCATTTTTGGGGTGATATTTTTCACGTATTTCGGACCCATATTGAACTCCAGAACTGTAAGCGCTTCGAGAATGTTTTTTAGGGTACACATATTTACACAAACAAAGCTACCCCTCAAATATGCTAACGACGCTCATAATTTGAGAAACCGAAACGAGTCCAAAATACGTTGGCAATGTAGGAATCGGAAAAGCGCCGAAACGCGTAGGAGGGTAAAGAAAATCTAATTTTTGCCTTTTATTTAACGGCATAAAACCGCATGCAAAAATTATCATTTATCAAATATTTATGTTCCTCAAAGCGAGTTTGGACCAAATATTGATACTTTGTTACAATTTTTCATTTTAATACAAAATTAATTGCATTTGTACATTATTGTTACCCTTGCTATTATTTTTTTGTATAAGCATCGACGTTTTTCCTCATGGACGCTTCTCGACATTTTTAATGTGACCGCAAAGTTTCAACGCTCTGTCCTGGTGTGTCGAGCTATATATGCCCCCAATAAGCGCTGACGTTGCCTAATAAATAGGCCATATAGGTGTCAGATAATCAGAGTTTATTAGAGTTAAAAATGACGCAGGAGAGTTCCAGTAGAGTATAATATGAGCTGTTTAAAATCCTTTTAAGGCACACGTCGGACTCTTATTTAGGTTCAAATGACATACGTTAAGAGGCTTATATAGGACGACCATTGCAAGAAGGTAAATTCATTGGCTTCGGCCTCCCATATGTGCTCATACCGACTGTAAACGCTCAAATTTAGCTATATTTTTTTACTTAAAATGTTTACTGCGTAAACTTAAGTTTTTGCAGGGGCATGCAAATTAAAGTTTAAGTTGGGTAAATTGAGTTTTTAAAAAACTCTTGCACTTTATTTCAATGCCGCTCAAAAACTGACTAAGCTTTACATTTTACTCTTATTTATAACTTACAAATAGTTTACAATAGGCATATTAGGCCGGGTCGATTTGTGGGGAGGCAAAAAAATCGCCCATTGCTCTGTGAAAATCATATTCTAGAGATCAAGATAAGAAACTTTGCCGAAGGAACCATACCTCCAAAACGAATTCTGATGTCCCCCCCCCCCCCCCCCTTTGGGTCGTTGGGGCAAATTTTTAAAAATCCCACTTTGAAATGCCTATGTTTTTTTCTTTTTGGAGTTTATTTTTCTCTTTAGAAATTTATTTAGTCAGAACATATGTAAATGAAAAAATGAATTTAACTTAGTAATAGAAAAGTAATTTAAAAAAATTATTAGAAATTAGCGTTTTTACAACCCCCTTTTAAAACCAAAGCATCACTGTGATGCATTTGCATGTCGCAAACATAGTTGTGTGGGTTTTTTATTCAACCGTTTTAAAAAATGAAGGTATCACTGTGACACAATTGCAGATCGTAAAATTGCTTGTGTTGTTTTTTTTAAGCCACCACAAGACACAGCAGGTAGAATTGAAATTGCCCCTACCCAAAAGTTCGACCCAAAGGGGGACATCAGAATTCGTTTTAGAGGTATGGTTCCTTCGCCAAAGTTTCTTATTTTAATCCCTAGAATACGATTTTCACAAAGCAATGAGCGATTTTTAAATCGACCCGCCCTAAGGCATATTTAATAGGATGCCTATCTTAATACGATACCTTAGTAATTTTACACCTGGCATTGCATCAGCTGGCTAACGCAATGTCAGTATGTGGGAATGGAATGTTACAACGGATTTCGTAAATAAATCAAATAGCAACGTTTAAAGAATTTGTTTATATTTGCCACCTGATTTGAGTGGAGTCATGTTCCTTAACTCCCCCCTTTCTTCAGATGAAACGTCCCTGTTTCATTCAGCGAATTAGTTAATATTTCAATTTGAGAACATACATTTTTAAATATCTTTTCATTAATTTCAGTTTGTTTTCTTTGCTTAAATATTTTTTATTGATTAGCAGCTTTGACTAATACTATTATCATAAATATAACTGTTACTATTATTAAACCTATCCAAAATATGGGTTTTGATTTTATTTCACATTTTTTATGACATCAATAAAGTTAATATTTTAAAATTTTAAATTTAAGTCTTCAGATTCTATATATTTAGCAATTTCAAAGCTACTGAATTTATTATTTTTTACATATTTCCATATTTTTGCATCTGTGTTCTCATAAGTTACATTGTCAATCTTTGACTGATTTTTAAAAGTTACGAGATAAACTCCATTTACATTATGATTGTCAACAGTATGATTTCCTGAAACTAAAATAACACCATCTTTTATTACATCAAAATCTTTATTCCTTTCTTTAATTTTTATACATCTAGTCGTTTTTCCTAACAAAATATCCACTAAACAAGAATTTGAAGATTTTATTTCACAATATAAATTCACTACTTCTTTCTTACAATTTTTAACATTAACATATTGATTCTCACATTTTGCAATCTCTTTCGATAAATAACTTACCATATTGCTTAGCTATTGCTCTTACTTCGTAAAATTTACAATCTAAAAATATTTATGGATACCTAATATAAATAACTATTAAATCTTTATTCTGTAATATTTTAAAATTAGAAATATCTATTAAATCTGTCACACTCAATCGTCCATGTTCGTTTGCAATAATGTCTCTAATTTCATCTAAATGTAAAATTTCTGGATTCAAAATTCCTTATTTTCCTAAAGTTATTGTATGAATAATATTCTGTAATTCATTTAGTAAAAAATTATTCCTACGTTTCCTTAGTTGTGTAGCATGATCATTTTTATTTGCGTTTTTTATTGTCTCTGATAATTGAGAAATAACTTTATATACTTCTGAATTTGTCATAAATTGTTTGTTGTTATTTAAAATTAACTCGTTTAATTTATTATTTACCAAAACTAAATCGTCGTGATCTGGGGTACCGGCTATCCACTTCCATAAAGTCCCTAATTCATTAATTCCTCTTTTTAAACGTCTCCCTGTTTTTTTTTAGTTGCCCTAACAACGTCTGTATTAGCTCTATTTCTGGGTCCATATTGATATGAAACTCGTCACATATGTCAATTTCCCTAACATTATCATAACCTAAATTTTTATTGTAATCCTCCTCGTCTAGTAGTAATATTTCGGAAAAATAAGTTAAATTAGTAACATGGAAAAAGTCACCAAAGTCGTTGTATAATGCTACGTCTCCATCTTCTATTAATACATAATCTTCTCTTGTATAATCGATTATATCCGTCCCTACTATAGTAATTATTGCCAGAAATATGATTAACTCCATTCCCTATAATTAAAGTTAAGATTTAATGTTATCTTTATGTACTATTCTATTCCTATAATTGATTCTAACTTTATTTCCTAAATCTTCCTTTACCACTTGCTTTTTAAATCTAGGTTTTAGCTTATTTCTCTTCCCTATAATCTTTTCATATATAACATCGCCATGTTGGTATGTTTTACTAACCCTTTTTCTATTTTCCCTATCTAACATTTTATTTTGCGCAGTCAAAAGCTTTGACCGAACTGCATCAAGTGGCACTTTATTAAAAAATATTTGAAATGGTTTTTCTTCTATTACTGAGTGAATCGTTTTATTGTATTGATGCACAGCACGATATATCGACTCCGCAAAACTTATTAAATTATATTCGTGTTTAATGCAACGCGCGATTTTTATTACGGTCGAATGCACTCTTTCAACTTGTCCATTAGTTGTGCTATGACCTGGACTAAAAAAATAATTATTATTCCTAATCTTTGCATTAAAGATTTAAACTGCATTGTAATAAACCCAGGTTCATTATCAACCGTTATTTCCTTTAACTCAGGAAAACTTTGGATAACTTCCATTACTTTTTCCTCCAAATTAATTTTATCTTCAATTTGCTTTACTACCAAATATTTAGAATATGGATCAATGCAAGTAATAAATTTCAAATGTTGAGCATAAAAAATATCAATATGTACTTGTTCTCCGTCCCTTTCCGGTATTGGAACTTCCCCAATTGGAATCTTTTTCGGATGCCTGTCGTATTTATTCTTGTTACATACTTCGCAATTTCTTGAATATTGTTTAAATTGCTTGTACATTTCGGGCCAATAGTACTGATCTTTGATTTGTTTTAACTTTTCTCTATAATTGCGGTGTGCGCGATTATGAGTTTTTTCTATAATAGCCGCTTGGTCCTCCCTATTAGTAATATCATTAGCGAAAGGTCTTGAATGCATAAATTTTGTCTATGAGTAAGTTTCTCTTAAGACATGTTTAATTCCATAAAGCACCTCTGGTGTGCAGTAAATTGCGGTAACCAATTTTGGATTCAAATATTCTGTCAAAACCGAAGGAATATTTTCAGGTTGATCATATTCGATCAAAAAGCGTTTGTTATTAAATGGAAATATGGTTTCCAAGGCTGTAATTCTAGCACCCTTATCAATAAGGATTTGCTGTTTGAAATGATTTAATGGCTTCTTTGTTGCAGCAATTTGATATTCATCACTACTTTCTGCAGAATGTTGTGTATTAGTTAACCCTCATTTGTACTGATGGGTCCAGCCAGACCTTTTTGAACTTTAATTCACTATTTCTATGCCAGGGGATGAGTTTATGTTTTAACGCTTCTTGATATCCTTCGTTATGTATTTTAGCATAATTTTTTTCATACATACATTTATAAACATTTGTAAATATTTATTTAATTGAATTTTTCAGTGTTAAGGTCATATTGAGTACTCATGGGTCTGGCCAGACCCTTAAGTAAATAGCGTAGTGATTCAATTCGTTGGTATGCATCGGCCTACTTTATTTTCGGTTTGTGCATGGCTTTCTTTGCTGTTTTGTGTTTGAAGTCCCGTTTTACAAAATATTTTTGTTTTCTCATTTTGCATGTGTCATTAGAATTCGGTGTTATCCGTGAAAACGTGTATTTATTTAGTAAAAATGAGTAAAATAGATTTTATTTATGATAATGTGCCACGTAGTGATCCCAAATTTTATGAGTTGGTTGCAAATGCTTTGGCCGAGGAAATTGAAAACGATAATGACAACGGCGATAATGATTGTGCCTCCGAAGTGGAAAATGAGTCGGAATTTCAACCTTCAGATATGGAAGCTGAACATGAAACTGAAGTCGCAACAGTTCAGATAGCGGCGATGATTTGAATACTAATGCAAGTAACGACTTTTTTGATAAGGATGTCGTATTCGCTAGTTACCATAATGTACTACGTTTTCCCGGTGGATCGACTATCAAATCGCGTTCTCGTGTTGAAGTTTTTGATGAGTTTTTTACACCAAACATATCATATATTATAATAAGTGAAAGAAACAAATACGGTATGAAAAACACAAATTAATGGAACTTGAGAAATCCCACCAATTTGAAAGAATGGCAAAATCTTGTAAAAGCAGGGTTGATGGGTTTTCTTGGAATTCTTAATGCAGAAGGACTCAGCAATATCAATAACCAGGCGGCGTCGGTTTTATGGAAATTGAACCAATTGCCGATTTTCAGAGCAACAATGTCTGACCATAGTTTTTGACAATATCCCGTTATATAAGCTTCCATGACGGGTACACTAGATCCTTTCGCTCAGAAAATGTACCTATGCAAGATATTTGGTACTTTTTAATTGAAAGCTTTCGAAGGAATAGTGAGATAACTGTTGACGAGCAACTCTATCCTTATAGAGGAAGAACAAAATTTACTCAATACATTCCATCAAAACCGGCCAAGTACGGTACAAAAGTATAGTGGACATGTGACGCAAAAACTCATTATCTTTTGATTGGAGATATTTATACTGGAAAAGGAGCCAATGAAGATAGAGCAAAAAACCAAGTAGAAATTGAACGGATACGTTTGGTTTCAAAATATGCAAACTCAGGGCGCACAGTAGTTGCCTATAAGTTCTTTTCTAGTTTTAATTTATGTAAGCGTGTAATGAGCTTGGGGCTGCCCTACGTTGGAACTCTTCGAAGCAATAAAGCATGCATCCTACCCAAAATGAAAAAACACAAGAATAGGGCAGTTATTTCCTCTGAGTAGAAAAACAAGATTCTTTTGCCAGGAGTGTGAAGAAGCTGTTTGCCAGCAACTCTCAAAATGCTATTACATATGTTTTAAGGGCACAAAAATAAATTTATTTTAATTTAAGTATTTGATTTTATTAATAGAGTGCCTTATTTAAGTTTTCAAGTTGGTATTAAAAAAAATAGAGTGCAGTTTCGATGATTACTACATGTATGTGAGATATCTCTTCGTTGCCTTGTACATAAGTGTTGCCGTTATGATTATTTACTGACAGCGTAGTGATGCTTATATTCGCCACAATATGTACATATGTGTATGTGTGTGCAATTGAGAGATTTGAAATTTTTTTCTTTGCGGAAAAGCGTTAGTAATGTCAGAAACGGTTCTACATTAGAGTTGGGATTTTACCAGGTATTTACCATTTTTATGGGTAAATACCAGGAAAATACCCGGAATATTCCTTTTTTGTATCTTTTTTTGGGTATTTAAAAATCATTTGAATCGAGGCTGCTTGGAATTACAATTCATCAATTAAATTTATACGTCATTTGAAATTAAAAAAATTTCGTTTTGATTTTAAACAAACAACCCAGCAAACATTCAAAGTCAACAATTAGTCTGAAAGGAGTCCAAGCTTTGGATCATTTGCACTCGTTATGAACTCATTTAGGAGCCTGAAGGGAATGCTATATGACTTCTAGCACGCTCATATTTTGCCTTTAAAATAAGTCTTATACAAGCTTCCTTCCGATATCATATATGAGCCTTATTGGTCTCAAATACTATTAATTTTGAGTTCTAATGACTCTACTTAAGGGCTTTTAGGAAGAATTTTTGACACATATCAGAAGCGAAAAACATAGGGGAGAAAGTTATTGCGATAAAACTCCCATGAGGATAAGATAGAAATGAAATAAGTATTAGTTGAATTTATTATTTATTTAGAATGAATTGTCGCAGAAAAATTTCTGAGTTTTTATTCCGGAGCTGCCTAGTTTACCTATTTTTGTATTTTTCGTTTGTTCCTAATTTGATCAAATTGGAGTAATAAAAGACTCTTAGGTGGTAGCATTTTTGAGGGTGATATTTTTCACGTATTTCGGACCCATATTGAACTCCAGAACTGTAAGCGCTTCGAGAATGTTTTTTAGGGTACACATATTTACACAAACAAAGCTACCCCTCAAACATGCTAACGACGCTCATAATTTAAGAAACCGAAACGAGTCCAAAATACGTTGGCAATGTAGGAATCAGAAAAGCGCCGAAACGCGTAGGAGGGTAAAGAAAATCTAATTTTTGCCTTTTATTTAACGGCATAAAACGGCATGCAGAAATTATCATTTATCAAATATTTATGTTCCTCAAAGCGAGTTTGGACCAAATATTGATACTTTGTTACAATTTTTCATTTTAATACAAAATTAATTGCATTTGTACATTATTGTTACCCTTGCTATTATTTTTTTGTATAAGCATCGACGTTTTTCCTCATGGACGCTTCTCGACATTTTTAATGTGACCGCAAAGTTTCAACGCTCTGTCCTGGTGTGTCGAACTATATATGCCCCCAATAAGCGCTGACGATGCCTAATAAATAGGCCATATAGGTGTCAGATAATCAGAGTTTATTAGAGTTAAAAATGACGCAGGAGAGTTCCAGTAGAGTATAATATGAGCTGTTTAAAAGCCGTTTAAGGCACACGTCGGACTCTTATTTAGGTTCAAATGACATACGTTAAGAGGCTTATATAGGACGACCATTGCAAGAAGGGAAATTCATTGGTTTCGGCCTCCCATATGTGCTCATACCGACTGTAAACGCTCAAATTTAGCTATATTTTTTTACTTAAAATGTTTACTGCGTAAACTTAAGTTTTTGCAGGGGCATGCAAATTAAAGTTTAAGTTGGGTAAATTGAGTTTTTAAAAAACTCTTGCACTTTATTTCAATGCCGCTCAAAAACTGACTAAGCTTTACATTTTACTCTTATTTATAACTTACAAATAGTTTACAATAGGCATATTAGGCCGGGTCGATTTGTGGGGAGGCAAAAAAATCGCCCATTGCTCTGTGAAAATCATATTCTAGAGATCAAGATAAGAAACTTTGCCGAAGGAACCATACCTCCAAAACGAATTCTGATGTCCCCCCCCCCCCCCTTTGGGTCGTAGGGGCAAATTTTTAAAAATCCCACTTTGAAATGCCTATGTTTTTTTCTTTTTGGAGTTTATTTTTCTCTTTAGAAATTTATTTAGTCAGAACATATTTAACTGAAAAATGAATTTAACTTAGTAATAGAAAAGAAATTTAAAAAAATTATTAGAAATTAGCGTTTTTACAACCCCCTTTTAAAACCAAAGCATCACTGTGATGCATTTGCATGTCGCAAACATAGTTGTGTGGGTTTCTTATTCAACCGTTTTAAAAAATGAAGGTATCACCGTGACACAATTGCAGACCGTAAAATTGCTAGTGTTGTTTTTTTAAGCCACCACAAGACACAGCAGGTAGAATTGAAATTGCCCCTACCGAAAAGTTCGACCCAAAGGGGGACATCAGAATTCGTTTTAGAGGTATGGTTCCTTGGCCAAATTTTCTTATTTTAATCCTTAGAATACGATTTTCACAGAGCAATGAGCGATTTTTAAATCGACCCGCCCTAAGGCATATTTAATAGGATGCCTATCTTAATACGATACCTTAGTAATTTTACACCTGGCATTGCATCAGCTGGCTAACGCAATGTCACTATGTGGGAATGGAATGTTACAACGGATTTCGTAAATAAATCAAATAGCAACGTTTAAAGAATTTGTTTATATTTGCCACCTGATTTGAGTGGAGTCATGTTCCTTAACTCCCCCCTTTCTTCAGATGAAACGTCCCTGTTTCATTCAGCGAATTAGTTAATATTTCAATTTGAGAACATACATTTTTAAATATCTTTTCATTAATTTCAGTTTGTTTTCTTTGCTTAAATATTTTTTATTGATTAGCAGCTTTGACTAATACTATTATCATAAATATAACTGTTACTATTATTAAACCTATCCAAAATATGGGTTTTGATTTTATTTCACATTTTTTATGACATCAATAAAGTTAATATTTTAAAATTTTAAATTTAAGTCTTCAGATTCTATATATTTAGCAATTTCAAAGCTACTGAATTTATTATTTTTTACATATTTCCATATTTTTGCATCTGTGTTCTCATAAGTTACATTGTCAATCTTTGACTGATTTTTAAAAGTTACGAGATAAACTCCATTTACATTATGATTGTCAACAGTATGATTTCCTGAAACTAAAATAACACCATCTTTTATTACATCAAAATCTTTATTCCTTTCTTTAATTTTTATACATCTAGTCGTTTTTCCTAACAAAATATCCACTAAACAAGAATTTGAAGATTTTATTTCACAATATAAATTCACTATTTCTTTCTTACAATTTTTAACATTAACATATTGATTCTCACATTTTGCAATCTCTTTCGGTAAATAACTTACCATCTTGCTTAGCTATTGCTCTTACTTCGTAAAATTTACAATCTAAAAATATTTTTGGATGCCTAATATAAATAACTATTAAATCTTTATTCTGTAATATTTTAAAATTAGAAATATCTATTAAATCTGTCACACTCAATCGTCCATGTTCGTTTGCAATAATGTCTCTAATTTCATCTAAATGTAAAATTTCTGGATTCAAAATTCCTTATTTTCCTAAAGTTATTGTATGAATAATATTCTGTAATTCATTTAGTAAAAAATTATTCCTACGTTTCCTTAGTTGTGTAGCATGATAATTTTTATTTGCGTTTTTTATTGTCTCTGATAATTGAGAAATAACTTTAAATACTTCTGAATTTGTCATAAATTGTTTGTTGTTATTTAAAATTAACTCGTTTAATTTATTATTTACCAAAACTAAATCGTCGTGATCTGGGGTACCGGCTATCCACTTCCATAAAGTCCCTAATTCATTAATTCCTCTTTTTAAACGTCTCTCTGTTTTTTTTTAGTTGCCCTAACAACGTCTGTATTAGCTCTATTTCTGGGTCCATATTGATATGAAACTCGTCACGTATGTCAATTTCCCTAACATTATCATAACCTAAATTTTTATTGTAATCCTCCTCGTCTAGTAGTAATATTTCGGAAAAATAAGTTAAATTTGTAAAATGAAAAAGTCACCAAAGTCGTTGTATAATGCTACGTCTCCATCTTTTATTAATACATAATCTTCTCTTGTATAATCGATTATATCCGTCCCTATTATAGTAATTAATGCCAGAAATATGATTAACTCCATTCCCTGTAATTAAAGTTAAGATTTAATTTTATCTTTATGTACTATTCTATTCCTATAATTGATTCTAACTTTATTTCCTAAATCTTCCTTTACCACTTGCTTTTTAAATATAGGTTTTAGCTTATTTCTCTTCCCTATAATCTTTTCATATATAACATCGCCACGTTGGTATGTTTTACTAACCCTTTTTCTATTTTCCCTATCTAACATTTTATTTTGCGCAGTCAAAAGCTTTGACCGAACTGCATCAAGTGGTATTTTATTAAAAAATATTTGAAATGGTTTTTCTTCTATTACTGAGTGAATCGTTTTATTGTATTGATGCACAGCACGATATATCGACTCAGCAAAACTTATTAAATTATATTCGGTTTAATGCAACGCGCAATTTCTATTACGGTCGAATGCACTCTTTCAACTTGTCCATTAGTTGTGCTATGCCCTGGACTACAAAAAATAATTCTTATTCCTAATCTTTGCATTAAAGATTTAAACTGCATTGTAATAAACCCAGGTGCATTATCAACCGTTATTTCCTTTAACTCAGGAAAACTTTGGATAACTTTCATTACTTTTTCCTCCAAATTAATTTTATCTTCAATTTGCTTTACTACCAAATATTTAGAATATGCATCAATGCAAGTAATAAATTTCAAATGTTGAGCATAAAAAATATCAATATGTACTTGTTCTCCCTCTCTTTCCGGTATTGGTAATATCATTAGGGAAAGATCTAGAATGCATAAATTTTGTCGATGAGTAAGTTTCTCTGAAGACATATTTAATTCCATAAAGCACCTCTGGTGTGCAGTAAATTGCGGTAACCAATTTTGGATTCAAATATTCTGTCAAAACCGAGGAATATTTTCAGGTTGATCATATTCGATCAAAAAGCGTTTGTTATTAAATGGAAATATGGTTTCCAAGGCTGTAATTCTAGCACCCTTATCAATAAGGATTTGCTGTTTGAAATGATTTAATGGCTTTTTTGTTGCAGCAATTTGATATTCATCACTACTTTCTGCAGAATGTTGTGTATTAGTTAAAGAGCCGCTTGAGTTACTTTCATCATTTTCCAACTCTGTTACATTATTTAAAATTTGCCGGGATAAAGCATCTGCAACCACATTTATTGCACCTGGTTTATAAATAATTTTTGGGGAAAACTCCTCAATAAATGCCCTCCATCTTTTCATTTTGATATTTGGATTTCTTTCAGAAATTGTAAATGATAATGGTTGATGGTCGGTGTGAATCTCCAAATCTCTCACCGAATAAAGGTAATTTCGTAAATTCTTCAATGCCCACACAATGGCAAATAATTCCTTTTCATTTGTCGCATAGTTTTTTTCAGTCGTGGTTAATGTTTTTGAAATAAAAGTCACTGGTCTCTCCTCTTGAGATAACACAGCTCCTACGGCTACATTTGATGCACATGTTGTTAGAACACATTTTTTTGTAAAATCTGGTTGTATCAATTCTATCTGCTGACACAACAATCCATTTAGTTTTTCGCAAGCAGCTATTGCCTTTTGGTCTAGATTGACAAATTTTTTTTTTTTTTTATATTGGGAGATTTTACCATTTTCCCCTTGTAAATATTTTGTAATTGGTTTTGCTATTTTAGCATAACCTTCTATAAGTTTCCTATAATATCCGGTTAAACCTAAAAATCCTCTAACCTGACGTAGAGTTCTTGGTATTGGATAATTTTTTATTGCTTCTATTTTCTTTGGATCGGTTTTAATGACCTTATGAGATACAATGTATCCCAGAATCTCAACTTCTTGCTCGATAAACCTAGACTTTTCTAGAGATATTTTCATATGGGACTTTTTCAGTACTTCTATTACCAATTCTAAATGTTTCAACTGATCCTCCAAATTACGTGAATATACTATAATGTCATCAATGTAGACATGGCAAAACTTCCCGATATATTCATGCAAAATATTATTCATAGTCCGTTGGAATATGCTGGGAGCGTTGCGAAGGCCAAAGGGCATCCGCACATACTCATACTTCCCGTTATTAACGGAGAACGCCGTTTTTTCAATATGCTCTTTCATTAATATTTGATGAAATCCAGATTCGAGATCTATTGTTGAAAAATATTTTGATTCCCCCAAATTTGAAAGTATGATCTCTGGATTCGGCATCGGATATCTATCCGGAATAGTTTTTTCATTTATTTTTTTAAAATCAATCACTAAGCGTAACTTAGAACTTCCATCCTTATTAATTCCCTTTTTTGGAACTACCCAACATGGAGAGTTATATGGACTCTTACTTTCCCTTATAATCCCCTTCTGCATTCGACTTCGGACTTCTTCATTAACAAAATATTAACAGATATTGGATATGGATATTGTTTGGACCAAATGGGTCTTTCCTCATCCATGCGAATTTCTACTCTGACATCTGTGTTGAATGGTAAATCCAAATCAAAATCTTCGTGTTCTTTTTTTATAACATCAATTATCTTCTGACGAAGATTCTTTATATTGCCCTCTTTTGGGCTTATTTTATTATTTGGAATTTTGCTGGTACATTCTTCAGCTGGCGCTGTGGAACGTTCTTGTTCCACATTTGTTCTATTTTTTATATTATCTGTACTATTGCCGGTATTACCGTCGGCTGGCGCTGTGGAACATTTTTGTTTCACTTTATCAACCTCACTTTCTTTTTCACAACTGTGCTTCATAGCACTCCTTTCCCCAAATTCATAAATTTTTCCAATTCTATTAACAATTAACTTCTGGTTTTCCAGATCCACTAAAGCGTTCGTTGGCGGCCACCGTGGTGTGATGGTAGCGTGCTCCGCCTATCACACCGTATGCCCTGGGTTCGCACCCCGGGCAAAGCAATATCAAAATTTTAGAAATAAGGCTTTTCGATTAGAAGAAAATTTTTCTAAGCGGGGTCGCCCCTCGGCAGTGTTTGGCAAGCGCCCCGGGTGTATTTCTGCCATGAAAAGCTCTCAGTGAAAATTATCTGCCTCGCAGATGCCGTTCGGAGTCGGCATAAAACATGTAGGTCCCGTCCGGCCAATTTGTACGGAAAATCAAGAGGAGCACGACGCAAATTGGAAGAGAAGCTCGGCCTTAGATCTCTTCGGAGGTTATCGCGCCTTACATTTATTTATTTTTTATTTTACTAAAGCGTTGACTTTCCGCAATAAATTATAACCTATAAGGAGATCTGACTCCCAAGTTATCAATTTCGTAAAAAATATCCTTAACACCAAACAGATGAATTTCGTGGTAAAATCTTATTATTGTATAACCATTAATGGTTTTTATCCTCTTATAAATATCCAATTCTTTTGGATTCCTATAAATTCCCTTCCTGATGTAACAGGATGTTGCACCTGTATCTACTAAAATTTCAAAATCTTTTTTTATAGCTTGGTCATACAGATATATATGGCAAGCTTACTTTTGGCCTAAAAAATGGCCTTCATTAATATTATTTACTCGTTGTAGTTCTTCCTGTGGTTGCGCACTGACTTGCGCACCTCAAACTCTTTTATTAAAATTGTTGTTTGCGAATTGTTTCTAACTCCCTGTGGCATATATCTATTACTAGGCCTATTCTCAATTTGCAGGGATGGATCTACATCCATTGGCTCTGGACGGGTTTTTTTATTGTCGCCGAATATTGGACTATTTTTCTGCGGGTACATCAAATTATTCTGAAACTCCTGACTTCTCCGATTATTATAAGGAAGTCTGTGGGGAGATGAATTAAAACTTTTCTGCGGGTGGCTTTGCGAATATTGCAAAGCAAATTGTGACCTCATTTGATTGGCATTTAACTCTTGAGCCTTGGCAAGGGCATTTGGCAAATCCTTCGGTGCCAAGGTAAACAATATTTGATCTAATGGGTGATTAAGCCCAGTTATAAAGGTCCGCAGAGCAGTGGCTCTGTTTTTAGAGTTTATCTCTTTAGTTTTGGGTGAGTTTGTCCCATGAGTCATTATGGTCTTATTTATGAGAAGCGTCAACTTCTCATTAACCTTATTATAGAAAACTATCAGGGATTTCGATCCCTGTCCTAGGACTCTCATCTCCTGTTCGATTATATGCTTGGCCTTTTGTCAGTAAAGGCAAAGTCCAGACGACTTAAAATTGCGTCGAAATTAAAAACTGTTCCGTGAGTGGTCAGTATATCATTGGCCTCACGGGTAATTTTATTCCTTAAAATTGTTAACGCCGCGAAATATTTCCTACTTCCCCTTGTGTACAATGAAATGGAATTATTGGCTGCTTCGCGCCAACTTACATAATTATTTATCTTACCCTCAAGCTCAGGTAAAGATTTGATAACGTCTAAAGGTTCGTCACAATTTATATTTGAATCTATTTGTTCGGGTACAAACTCGGTCACAGCATCATTGGTGTTGATGGTCTGTATCTGTCGCCTCATTTGCTCTACTTCCGTTCGTAATGATGCCGTACTAGCGGCAATCAATCTAGATATTACATCCATATTAGTGGTACTATTATTACTATTTAATGACATTTTTGTCAAATCTTCTGTCAAAGAATCCAGATCTATATACCCTTTTCAAATCTTCTTTCACAATCTTTTAGCACTTCATATAAATTTTATTTTTTAACTTTGCTTTATCTCTTCTTGTTTTGCCTTTACTTTTATAATCTTCTAATTTATATGTACATACATATAATAATTTATACATACTATGTATTAACATATACCTTAACTATTTTATTAATTAGCTTACGCTTCTTCGTCTTCGGATTCTCGTCCTTCTATTTGATCCTTGTTCGCTTTGTGGATGAATGCTACTGTACATATGTTGGTGGTTCTTTAACTTTCCCGAGCTACGTACTTCGCGTTTTTAGTTTTCTTGTAAGGTGACAAATATTTTTGGCCAATATTGCTCTCTCTCAATCTTGTACGAACTTCCGTTTGTATATGCAAATAATCGTGTGTTGCTTTTTATACATATGCCGTTGTTTTGTATACAAATGCACATTGGTTTTCAGGAAGATTTTTCTTAATGTCCTTTAATCGAAAAGACACAACAAAAATTTACTCTTCGGTCATTTTTTTGTTTGCTTTAATTTTAGAGTGTTTTTATACTCAGTTGAGCAAAGCTCACAGAGTATACTCACTTTGATTGGATATCGGTTGGTTGTACAGGTATAAAGGAATCGAGATAGATATAGACTTCCATATATCAAAATCATCAGGATCGAAAAAAAAATTGATTGAGCCATGTCCGTCCGTCCGTCCGTCTGTCCGCTAACACGATAACTTGAGTAAATTTTAGGGTATCTTGATTAAATTTGGTACGTAGGTTCCTGAGCACTCATCTCAGATCGCTATTTAAAATGAACAATATCGGACTATAACCACGCCCACTTTTTCGATATTGAAAATTTCGAAAAACCGAAGAAGTGCGATAATTCATTACCAAACACGGATAAGGCGATGAAACTTGGTAGGTGAGTTTAACTTATGACGCAGAATAGAAAATTAGTAAAATTTTGGACAATGGGCGTGGCACCGCCCACTTTTAAAAGAACGTAATTTAAAAGTTTTGCAAGCTGTAATTTCGCAGTCGTTGGAGATATCATGATGAAATTTGGAAGGAACGTTACTCCTATTACTATATGTATGCCTAATAAAAATTAGCAAAATCAGAGAACGACCACGCCCACTTTTAAAAAAATTTTTTTTTTTAAGTCAAATTTTAACAAAAAATTTAATATCTTTACAGTATATAAGTAAATTATGTCAAGATTTAACTCCAGTAATGATATGGTGCAACAAAATACAAAAATAAAATAAAATTTCAAAATGGGCGTGGCTCCGCCCTTTTTCATTTAATTTGTCTAGGATAATTTTAAAGCCATAAGTCGAACAAAAATTTACCAATCCTTGTGAAATTTGGTAGTGGCTTAGATTCTAGGACGATTGCTTATTTCTGTGAAAAAGAGCGAAATCGGTTGAAGCCACGCCCAGTTTTTATACACACAGTCGACCGTCTGTCCTTCCGCTCGGCCATTAACACGATAACTTGAGCAAAAATCGATGTATCTTTACTAAACTCAGTTCACGTACTTATCTGAACTCACTTTGTATTGGTATAAAAAATGGGCGAAATCCGACTATGACCACGCCCACTTTTCGATATCGAAAATTACGAAAAATGAAAAAAATGCCATAATTCTATACCAAATACGAAAAAAGGGATGAAACATGGTAATTGGATTGGTTTATTGACGTAAAATATAAATTTAGAAAAAAACTTTGTAAAATGGGTGGGACACCTACCATATTAAGTAGAAGAAAATGAAAAAGTTCTGCAGGGCGAAATAAAAAACCCTTGAAATCTTGGCAGGAATACTGTTCGTGGTATTACATATTTAATAAATAAATTAGCGGTATCCGACATATGATGTTCTGGGTCACCCTAGTCCACATTTTGGTCGATATTTGGAAAACGCCTTCACATATACAACTACCACCACTCCCTTTCAAAACCCTCATTAATACCTTTAATTTGATACCCATATCGCAAAAACAGATTCTAGAGTCACCCCTGGTCCACCCTTATGGCGATATCTCGAAAAGGCTTCCACCTATTGAACTAAGCCCCACGCCCTTTTAAAATACTCATTAACACCTTTTATTTGATACCCAATATCGTACAAACATATTCTAGAGTCACCCCTGGTCCACCTTTATGGTGGCATCTAGAAAAGGTGAACACCTATAGAACTAAGGCCCACTCCCTTTTAAAAAGACTCATTAACACCTTTCATTTGATACCCATATCGTACAAACAAAGTCTAGAGTCACCCCTGGTCCACCTTTATGGCGATATCTCGAAAAGGCGTCCACCCATAGAACTAAGGCCGACTCCCTTTTAAAATACTCATTAACACCATAATGTACAAACACATTCTAGAGTCACCCCTGGTCCACCTTTATGACGATATCTGCAAAAGGCGTCCACCTATAGAACTAAGCCCTACGCCCTTTTAAAATACTCATTAACACCTTGCGCTTGATACCCATGTTGTACAAACGCATTCTAGAGTCACCCCTGGTCCACCTTTATTGCGTCATTAATACCTTTAATTTGATACCCATATCGTACAAACAAAGTCTAGAGTCACCCCTGGTCCACCTTTATTGCGATACCTCGAAAAGGCGTCCACCTATAGAACTAAGGCCCACTCCCTTTTAAAATACTCATTAACACCTTTCGTTTGATACCCATATTGTACAAACACATTCTAGAATCACCCCTGGTCCACCTTTATGGCGATATTTCGAAACGGCGTCCACCTATAGAACTAAGGCCCACTCCCTTTTAAAATACTCATTAACACCTTTCGTTTGATACCCATATTGTACAAACACATTCTAGAGTCACCCCTGGTCTACCTTTATGGCGATATTTCGAAACGGCGTCCACCTATAGAACTAAGGCCCACTCCCTTTTAAAATACTCATTAACACCTTTCGTTTGATACCCATATTGTACAAACACATTCTAGAATCACCCCTGGTCCACCTTTATGGCGATATTTCGAAACGGCGTCCACCTATAGAACTAAGGCCCACTCCCTTTTAAAATACTCATTAACACCTTTCGTTTGATACCCATATTGCACAAACGAATTCTAGAGTCACCCCTGGTCCACCTTTATGGCGATATCTCGAAAAGGTGTCCACCTATAGAACTAAGGCCCACTCCCTTTTAAAATACCCATTAACACCTTTCGTTTGATACCCATATTGTACAAACACATTCTAGAGTCACCCCTGGTCCACCTTTATGGCGATATTTCGAAACGGCGTCCACCTATAGAACTAAGGCCCACTCCCTTTTAAAATACTCATTAACACCTTTCGTTTGATACCCATATTGTACAAACGCATTCTAGAGTCTAGAGTCACCCTGCTCCACCTTTATGGCGATATCTCGAAAAGGCGACCACCTATACAACTACCACCACTCCCTTTTAAAACCCTCATTAATACCTTTAATTTGATACCCATATCGTACAAACAAATTCTAGATTCACCCCTGGTCCACCTTTATGGCAATATCTCGAAACGGCGTCCACCTATGGAACTAAGGAGCAATCCCTTTTAAAATACTCATTAACACCTTTCTTTTGATACCCATATTGTACAAACAAATTCTATGGTCACCCCTGGTCCACCTTTATGGAGATATCTCGAAACGGCGTCCACCTATGGAACTAAGGATTACTCCCTTTTAAAATACTCATTAACACCTTTCATTTGATACCCATATCGTACAAAAAATTCTAGAGTCAACCCTGATCCACCTTTATGACGATATCCCTAAATGGCGTCCACCTATAGAACTATGGCCCACTCCCTCATAAAATACTCTTTAATGCGTTTCATTTGATACACATGTCATACAAACACATTCCAGGGTTTCCCCCGGTTCATTTTCCTACATGGTTATTTTCCCTTATGTTGTCACCATAGCTCTCAACTGAGTATGTAATGTTCGGTTACACCCGAACTTAACCTTCTTACTTGTTTTTTTCCTTTCCTCTCCTTTTTAGAGATACTTGTTTTATTTTAATTTTTTACAGTGTTTTTTTTCACTCCAGAGGACACGCAACCTTTTTACAGGCTATCACTGCGTGGCTCCTGGCAGGATCGCCAATTAAAGTTTAAGTTGGGTAAATTGAGTTTTTAAAAAACTCTTGCACTTTATTTCAATGCCGCTCAAAAACTGACTAAGCTTTACATTTTACTCTTATTTATAACTTACAAATAGTTTACAATAGGCATATTGAATAGGATGCCTATCTTAATACGATACCTTAGTAATTTTACACCTGGCATTGCATCAGCTGGCTAACCCAATGTCAGTATGTGGAAATTGAATGTTACAACGGATTTCGTAAATAAATCAAATAGCAACGTTTAAAGAATTTGTTTATATTTGCCACCTGATTTGAGTGGAGTCATGTTCCTTAACTTGCATTATTAGCCAAATATTTTTGAAAAAAGCTGGATTTCAGATTAAAACTAATTCAACTGATAGCCTAATGGATAACTACCCACCAATATAGGACCAATTGGGTACATTTTGGATTGAATTTGTGTGTTTGTTTCCCATATTTTCCAAAAGATTATTTTTACCCTTCTTTTGGGTAAATATTTGGGTATTTACCCATTTTTACCATATATAACCAATTTACCGGGTATTTACCATTTGAGTATATACCCCTTTCCCATATCTAGTTCTACATACCTGGTAGGTGATTTTATCACAGGTTTGCGCTCTAAGCCGATTTAATTTTAATTTAATATTAAAATTATATAATTAACAGATATGAATATGATGATCATTACTTCCTTACGGACCCACGTGAGTTCATCTACGAATTTTTCCCCCTACAAGAAGAGTGGCAACTGCTCAAAAGGCCAATAACATTACGAGAATTTGAAAATCTGCCCTTTGTGCGTTCACTTTTCTTCCGTTATGGGCTACATTTCGCAGATGAAGGTTATGGCGCCGTAGTGTTTACTGATGATACGGGTGAGTTATGTGGTATAATTTGGAAGTAATTATTACTTCAATATATATACTTCAATTTACAGGGGCCGCGACTGTTCGTATTGCCATGCCTACAGATATGCAGAGCTGTCTTATATTCCATTATAATCTCAAGTTCTATGACAGCGATGAGGACTCCTATGATGGAATCTCGTTAAAGCGATTCGTTATGCAATCAGTTATTGGAAACATTGTAGCTTTCCGAGTGCACGCGCCATGCTCGGGTGCCTTTCTTTTGGACATTTTTGCAAATGCAGTTACACCACAGGAATACCTAACGGGCGAGCCTATGAAATTTAAGTCAGTCTGCAAGTTCAAGGTAATAAAATAAATGTTTCTTACAGATATACACAATAAAGCGTAATGCTCACCCTGACCATTATGAACTCATTCATTGCAACATATTTTGCGGGCTTTGTTTGGCTCTCGTTACCATATGATCAACAGCTGGGAGGTTAAGAATGATAATAAGAAAAATAGCTAGCGGAGCGTATCTTCATACAGCTGATTTAAATACCATATTACAGCAATGATCACTGAAAGAGTGGGGTTATTCTTTACTTTAGCCCACAACTGCTGTCAAAATACGAGCTTTGGACCCAGGACCGCAAATCCGAAAGGGGAAATTAAAAGTTTTATTTGAGTCAGAAAACCGAAAAATTAACTGCTCCGAAACGCGGGATGCGATCCATAGTATTTACTATTTAAAATTACCCTGGGTGGGCCCAGCGCCAGTTTTACTTACAGTTTTTTTGTGGGTATGTACTACAAATCATAAAATTGAAGATAAATTGATTCAATGCAACTCTGTTCTTCCTGGTGTTCTTCATTTTACAGCCTTCAATTCACTACATAACCTTAATTTAAGCTGTCGAGCTATAAAGTAAAGAATTATATATAGTTTGGCAACTTATATTGAGGTTATATAGCGTGAATTCTAACACTAAGTGATCGGCGGACCCAGAGAGACATTTTCGGGGGGGAACTTTTCGAAAAAAAAATCAGATTTTTTCAGTATCCGCAATCAACTTAATCGGTGGTAGCGCCTAGCGGTTTGTTTTATATTCCATTTAAATCACCCGGAATAATCGGTAGTCTCAACCGAAAAAATGTACATATGTTAGCATTGCTTATCCATTCATCAGTCTATTCCTAAGCCTATTGGTCGGTGGGGTCATCATCACACGTTTTTTGGAATAACTGTCATTTCAAAAAATGTTTTGTTACCAAATTCAGCACACTACTTCTTCTGACCGCGACTAATGCTCCTGTAAAAAATAAATATTATTTCAAAATTAAATATAATTCCGTGATAATTCAATACTTTACCGGGTATTTCCGTCATTTATAAGGCTACACTGCTACAATTTTATATGACCAACTTCGTAAGATTGACATAAAAACTGTATTTGACCATCTTGAAAAAGCGCGTGGCAACCTTACTAAGACCGCTTGAATCTTTTGAAAATCTTTGCATCGACTTCAAAAACGTTTGAGGACGTATTATTTATAACCATCTTTTCTTTTCAAAATAGAATTGCCCTAGGCAAGAGTCACAAAATCGGTTGATTCCCACGCCCACTTTCTACATAAAAATGAAAATACACAAAAATAACACACATACAAATTCGAGAGAATTTCAGATAATAATAAATGGAGAGAGGACGATCGACTTCGCTTTTTCCCGAAATATTTTTATATCCAGCTCAAAGTTTAAACCATGATACAAAAAAGAAGGTAGTTCCACTCAAAATTTTTTGACGTATTTGGGGATTTTTGAAGTTTCATAATGTTTGTTGTTTTGCCTGAAGCGTTGCCTTACCGTTACTGTTTAAGGCGAAATCGTGGGTTTTCGATATGGAAATTTCCTTTAGGATGAAAGAGCAATGGTCACCTGAGACAATAATAATATGATTTATGTGCATATATATCGATTGAGAATACAGTAAAATATGCAATTTTATTGAAAAATAGTGGATAACGACTCATTCATTGGTTAATGTCTCATATCTTTATGGCAGCTTGACCCCTAGATAGAAAAAAATATACGAAAAATCCTGTTGCTCTAGCATGGCCCTATTATCATGCCCCTACAGTGAATATTTTTCAAGGCGTGTTGAGAAAAAGTGTACCTCCAAAGTATGTCAATGCTAAAAGGCACAGAATGTGTAAAGGTGGCGCTGCCCCAAGGTGACCCCTGGTACAGCGGGCAAAAACACTCTCATAACTAGTGGCTAACCTGCAGATCTACAGGGTAATGTTCTCCCTAAAGAATGGTTTAACAATTCCCTCCTAAAACGCAACGCTTGAATTATACAATAAATAAAAAAATAAAAAATGTGGACTTCCAGCGAATTTATCAAGAAATTGCGGTATCGGTTTCTAAGGACCTCCTTTGAGCAAGCAATTGACAAACGTGTATGTTTTGACGAAATGTTCTGAGCAAACGTACGAACACTTGAGAAGGCTATATTCCCTTGCTTTGCATACTTCGATCCATGTTCCTTCCACCAAAACAATTTTCGGGAGCTCGAAAAACTTATTAAAAACCTTGCTTTCGAGGCTGATATTTCGTATTAAAATATTTCCAAGGCATGGGGCTCATATTTTTAAACGGTTTTAATTAGTTTGACTTGACAGGCTGCACGGCCAGCGCGAATTTTGTAATTAAAATTTAAGTAACTTCTCGATAAGCTATAAGCTTGAAACTTGGAATATAGTTCAGAACCCGATGACAATGCAATAATAAGAAAAAAATCGCCGCTAGGTGGCGCAAGGATCGAGATATTCACAAAAATCGTATTTGTGGTCCAATTTCGCTCATATTTGGAACACATAATACCTACAAGAATAGAAAGCGTCCTATGAAAAAATCGCCGCTAGGTGGCGCATGGATCGAGATATTCACAAAAATCGTATTTGTGGTCCGATTTGGCTCATATTTGGAACACATAATACATACATGAATAGAAAGCGACCTATGAAAAAAATCGCCGCTAGGTGACGCAAGGAACAAGATATTCACAAAAATCGTATTTGTAGTCCGATTTGGCTCATACATATTTGGAAATCATATTTGACATACAGATATAGAAACCGCTTCAGTAAAAGGAATAAATAAAAAAAAAATGTTTAATTTAAACGGTTTTATTGAAAGCAATACTTACATTAAGTAAAAATAATAATAATAAAAAATAGAAAATAAAATAATTTAAAAAAAATTTTGTATTATTACTACTTAATGTAGATAAGTATTGTTTTCATTATGAAAGTAATTTAGTCGTATTCGTTAATATGAAATCCATCAAAATTAGAGAAATTCGTAACATTTTTCAATCTGGTAGCCCGATTTTGGTGAAATTGTCCCCGCAAAAGTCAAGTGGCTAACGTCACACTAAATGGAACTATCAACATTTTTTGTATCATGGTTTAGACATTTAAAGATCAAATAAAGCTGCATGATTGTCACCACGGTTGCCACAGCCTGTTTTCATTTGGGACCAAAATTCGTAAAAAAAAGGACCAACATTTGTTTTCATTTAGTGGTATACAAACAATGTAATAATCAACAACTTAAAAAGTACAAAACAACACGACGTTACAAACAAACAAAAAAAAAAAAAAAAAAGAAAATGTAAGGCGCGATAATCTCCGAAGAGATTTTAGGCCGAGCTTTTCTTCCAATTTGCGTCGCGCTCCTCTTGATTTTCCCTTCAAATTGGCCGGACGGGACCTAAATGTTTTATGCCGACTCCGAACGGCATCTGCAAGGCAGATGAGTTTTCACTGAGAGCATTTCATGGCAGAAATACACTCGGAGCGCTTGCCAAACACTGCCGAGGGGCGACCCCGCGTAGAAAAATTTTCTTCCAATTGAAAAACCTTATTTCTAAAATTTTGATGTTGCTTTTCCCGGGATGTGAACCCAGGGAATACGGTGTGGTAGGCGGAGCACACTACCAGCACACCACGGTGGCCGCCAAAAAGTGCTTCAATTAAAATTGATGATAATTATTGATGATGATAATTAAATGCTCAATGCGGCCGCCGAACTATGTGGAAGACTCATTAAATCATAAACAAAACCAAGCAATTCTTCAAAACACTTTTCGTTCATACCATTTCTATAAAAGCTTACCTTTTCCCAAAAAGCTAAAACGTCTATATCAGGCTTAAAATCACAATTTGACGGTCTTAAAAGCTTCCATTGTGTAACAATGGTATCTTGATCGCTCTTTATCAAGTACGAAAAGTTATTTATTAACGGCTATCGGCTCTGCTTGTGAGCGCACGGACTTTTAAAAAGATAATGTTGGTAGACGAAAAATTAAAATAGTGGTAGAAGTTGGTAGATTTTTTTTTTTCAAAGAAAACAATAGCTACCATGTAAACAAAAAAACATATATATAAATATAAATTTGTATATACATAGCTATGCCTATATACTTGATTTTTCTTGTATTTCGAGCTTGAAATACTGACGAAAATATACCGAAACGTCTAGTTACAACAACAATTTTCCAATGTACCAAAAAAAAAGATTTGGTTTCAATGCGAATATAATGAAATGTTGGTAGATTTTTGGACTTTGATGGTAGAAGTGGTAGAAAATGAAAATGGGTCAAAAAGTTGGTAGGTCTACCAATAAAGTGGTAAAGTCCGTGCACTGCTGGTGAGAGTTACTGAAAATCGATTGCCATTTACAGGGTGTTCAAACAAGCAAATTTTTATCAGCGTATCGTATTGTTATGAAAGTAAAAAAATTCAAAAATTCAAATCAAAGTACCAAAATCGAAACGGCTCGCCAAAAAAGGACCGAAATTGAAAAAAAAGGAGCAGCGGACCAAACGGGGTTGGAGCGGACCAAATTTGGTCCAAATGGACCCAAAGTGGCAACCGTGGCTGTCACCCGATCGAAAAATACGGCACAGAGTATAGGAAAAATTTGAAATATTACCGAAAATTCGGCGAAAGACGGAAGGTATCAGAACGAAAATGTAGCCAATGTTCAGGGAGTGCTCAGATTCTGGAGGGAAGCTGTCTAAGTCATCTTAAACGGAGACAGAGTTGAAGCACCCAGCGAAAGTGACAATGTTCCACCCGTTCCTCATAATAATTGCTGCTGGAACATTCCACGGTTGGTATGGGACAAATTGTACACATTTTTTTCATTTCTAGGCCTTAAATAAAGAAAAACTGTAACTTTTTCAGAAAAAGTGTTTAGTTCATTCGGATTGTATGGTACATGTGTAAATAAAAATAGAAACCTGCTTTTGAAATATTTGTATTCATACATATGTGTGTCAAAAATCGCAAAAAGGCATCCGTTTGTGCGGGACGCCAGTCAGTAGGCGAAATTTCAGCGAAACTATTTAGTCGGCGAAGTCGCCCCTCGGCAGAGATTTCGAGTGTATTTCTGCCATAGAAAATTTCTCAGTGCAAGTTCATCTGCCTGCAAATGTCGTTCGGAGTCTGCGTAAAACATGTAATACCAGTCCCATCAATTTGTAGGAAAAATTAAAAGGAACTCGTCGTAAATTGGAAAAGAAGCTAGGACTAAATTCTCTTCTGGAAATTTTCTCCAGTTTACTTATATTCACATACAAACTCCAGATAAAGGCTTAGTCTATGTACAGAAATGTACATTCTATATTTTTTCAGCTAATTAATATAAAGGAATAAAAAGTGATTGTTAAGGAATTTTCGAGAATTATTTGATTTTTCAATTACATTTTCCGATACCAAATTTTTTAACTTGTTCTTTCTCAAGCTGATAATAATTTTAAAGAAAAATTTGAAACTCAAAAAAAATTTTTTTTAAAGACAGTTAAGTTTTCGATGGACATTTGTATAATAAAACTAAAATTTTGATAAATTTGCTGTCTTGTGGAATACTTCTGGTGCAATTCATGCCAAATCCATTTTTTCCAATAATTTTCAAGAAAAGCTCATATTGTAACGAATTTTGCAAAATTCCGCTTATTTCAAACCTTCTGCTAACGTTCGGATCGCTAAACTGTTGAATAAATCACTCCACTATTCTGTATTGGAAACTAGTCTTTATTTAGATTACTTTGGGAGTAGTACAATTATACTTCAATGTCACGTAGTTCACAATAGCGTGTGTCAATCAAACTGATTAGTTATTACTCAGCTTGCGCTGGTTTTACTCCCGGTTTCCTCGTTTACCCATTTCTCCTAAGGTCTAGTAATTTCGCGAACAGTTGTAGATCATGCTTGGTTACCAGCTATATACATGTATATTTGTAGTTTAATGCCATATGCGTGTGTTTGTGTGAGTAACAACTTCGGCTGATGACTACATGTGTGTGGCTGAGATATCTCTTCGTCGGCTTCTATGTATGTATGTAAATGATGATTGATGTGTTCATGTACACAAGTGTAGATTGCTTTAATGTTTTTGTTGTGCCTTTATTTACTAACAGCTTAGTGATGCTAAAATTTGCCACAATATTAAAATACGTATTTTTATATATCGACTTCGCTCGTAATCTGCATAACTATGGAATTCAATGTTTAGAACTCCCAGTTTCATTGTCATGCCCTTCATAAGATCTGAATGAAGCATTCATGAATGTGTTTCAATGTTGAGTATCTTAGGTTCATTTTGTAATGGTAGTATGAATATTTTGAGTCGGGAAATAATACGTCCAATTTGTCACTCAATTCTCAATCTAAGCTACCTTTTTTTCATTTTTAAGCATGCACGAGGTACATATGAGTAGTTTTTAAAAGTAATGAGGTTTTTTTTTAATATTATCCGTTTTTCACTTTGCTTTTTTAATCTACGTCACCTTTGCGTTTCTTATTTTTTTTTTAAGTATACTCAAGGCGTATGTGTATTTTTTTTTTAATTGTTTAGTTGAAATTTTTGTTCGAAACAATTTAGTTGATTTTTGTTCGTTGGAACGCCCAAAAGAATGAGTGCCAAAATTGTTACATCTAATAAGGGCAAGAGTAAGCTTGTTATGAACGGATTTGTATATCATTCAGAAAAGTAGTATAAAGATGTGTTTTACTGGACGTGCGAGAAGAAAAATGAATTTAAATGTTACCCTCGCGTTACGGGGTGCTAGATGAAAACGTGCATATAGTAAAAAGCCTGCTTCAGCAAACGTCCACAATCCATGGCATATGAAGCTGAATTTTACAAAGAAGATGCTAATTTAAAGCAACAAGCCAAAACTAGGAAGAACAAACCATCACAAATAATAAACGCATCTATAGTTGGATGTAAAAGAGAATGCAGGATATACCTACCGAATTCCAGGAGTAACTTGCAAAAAATCAAAAGAGTAAGAACTAGCATACTGACGGAACATTCGACTTTGGATGAAATCAATATTCTAGAAGACCTCCAGCTCGTAGAAGAGGAAAGTTTTTTACTCTCGGGATTTCCCTCGGGCCCGGGATTTCTCAGGAGCTCGCGATTTATAGGTACTAAGAAATTTTTTTTTTAATTCAGGAGAGTCTTTATTTGTTCCATGTGCAAATTTTAAGCCGTACTTCAAAAGCAACGAATGTTGATAATGTTTTTTTGCCTGGGCCTTCGTACAGTGAGGAGACAATAAAAGCATTTACATAAATCCAAAATCGTAAAGTTTTCGTGGTGACACTGATGAAGGATCATCTTCAAACAGTCTTCCAACAATATCACCAATTCTGTATCGAAGTCCAGATTATTTAAACGACTTCGTTAACGGTAGCGTTGTTAAACAGAATCTTGCCAAATGGAGAGAAAGTGGAGCGTGACTGGTTAGTGTGGAGTGCCAGTAGCAATGCTTTTTATTGCCTACCATGTCGTCTGTTAAGCACCAGTACTTTAAATCGATCTAAAATTTGTTATCCTGGCGAATATTCGAAATTCCGGGTATGGAAGAAGCTATACGATAAACTGCCATCTTACGAAAATACTCAAGATCACATTAAATTTTATATTCAATTGCGATCTTTACAAAATCTAATTCAAAAGGAGGCTACAATTGATGTATATTGGAACGATTTTCCGTCATCCCTTGTCAAATTTGGTTTTGAGACAAACCGGTTTCGGCGTTGTGCCATCATCAGTGTCGATTTTCGTTCTGATCTGTTGTTGTCATTTGTCCTGTATTTATAGTTCGTAGGTATATGAGCAGGTATTGTCAAATTGATGCTTGTGTATATTTAGTTATGTGTATGTGCTGTGGGTTCGTTCAGAACCGAGGGTGGTTTACTAATCGATTTGTGTGGCTGACTGGGGTAGGTAGAAATCTGTGATTTTAGTCGTTTGACCTTCTTTGTCGGTTTTTTGTTTTGGTGTGTTAATTGTTTTGTGTTTATTTGTTGTTGTGCGTTTGTCTGTTGTACCTGTGTGATTAAGTTGTTTCCTGTAAACAAGTTTTAAAGGCTCGAATATTGTGTCAGAAATGGTGTTTATCTGTTCGTTTATTATTCTACCGTCGAATGTTTTCTGTTTGTAGATTTCCATGTTTTCGAGTACGTTGAGACGTCGGCCCTTTTCTTGTATGTGAAGAACCCTAACTGTTTTATTGATGTTTGCTGGGGAACATTCATTCTCGACCATGTGATTCGCGAAGTTAGACTCGGGTATAATGTTTGGATTCCGTATTTTTTTGTTGTAATCTCTAATATGTTCTCTGAATCTCGTTCTTATTTGCCGTCCTGTTTGTCCTATGTAACTATGCTGGCATCCGCAGGTAAGCTTGTATACGCCGTGGCTGCTAAACGGATCCTCTGAGTTAATGTTAGTTCTTAGTTTTCGCCCTAGATTGTTCGATGTTTTGAATGCTGTGTTAATGTTGTATTTTTTAAAGAAATTTGCCAATTTATATGTTGCTTTTCCAGTATATGTCATAGTCGTCCAGCTATTATTTTCTTTTTCATTATTTCTTTTTGGTTCTCCATTTGTCCTTCTGAGCTTATCTACTAGTGCTTTTTTATATCCGTTGTTTGCAGCGATATTATATATGACCTCAAGTTCTCTCTTATATGCCTCTTGTGTAAGAGGTGTTCTTTCAAGTCTATGTACCAAGTGCCTTAATGCTGCATTTTTATGATGTTGAGGGTGATTTGAGGTATTGTGTATTATTGTGTCGGTGGCCGTTGACTTTCTATATATGTCATAGTTAAATCTTTTGGCTTCTTTATCAATATTTATCGTGAGGTCTAGATAGTTGATTCCTCCTTTTTTTTCGGTTTCCATTGTAAATTTTATATTGCCGTGCTGTTTGTTGAGGTACTCCAGTACGAGCTCTTCGTTATTAGTAGTTAAAACGCATATTATGTCATCCACGTATCTAGCATAAAATGACACGCCTAATTTGGACTTCAGCTCCTGTATGTACTTTTCTTCCAGATTTTGCATGAACACTTCCATAAGAATTGCTGATGTGGGGCTTCACATTCCAAGACCGTTTGTTTGTCTATATATTTTATTGTTGAATTTAAAATAGTTTTGACGTAAAGTGGTTCTTAGCGTATTTGTGATTTGCATACTTTTTACTTTGTTTTTTGTGTTATGAACTATTGTTGAGCTAACTATGTCCAAAGTCTCCGATAGTGGTATAGATGGGTATAGATCTTTTATGTCAAAAGATACCAATTTGCTGTTTCTTGTTAGCTCTACGGTCTCGAGTCTCTCTATTAGTTCTGTTGTGTTAGCTATTGCATATTCGTTCCTTAGCTCCAGAGTGTCTATCAATATCGTTTTTAAATATTTGGACAGTTTGTAACATGGTGCCGTTTTAAAATTAATGATGGGCCTCATTGGCGTGTCCGGCTTGTGGATTTTTGGTAGCGCAACCAGTGGAGGAGCCGAAGGGTTCATTTGGACCAATCTATGTGCCATGTTAGAATCTACTATATTTGTTGCATTTTTATAGCAACTTTGATTTGTTTTTGGTATTCATCTGTGGGATCCTCTCTCATTCTACGACATTTCATTTCCTCTATGAGATCCTCGGTTTTGGATATATATTTCTCTTTTTCGATTAGCACAGTGGTGTTTCCTTTGTCCGCTTTCGTTGTGACAATATTGTTTTTCCTTAGTTTATGCCGTAGATTCTTTATTGTTTTCTCCTCTGTATTCGCTTTTTCTCCTTCCTGTGCTTTCACCTCCTTTCTTATGATTTCTCTGCACATGTGTCTTGCGTGCTCCTGTTCTTCCTGTGGTATCAATGATATTGCGATCTCCGCATCTACAATCGCTTGCTCCGTTTTTCTTACTGTATTCTGGTCCATGATATTGTGCTTCAGGCCCTTTTCGAGAAGTTGTGCCTCTTCCTTGGTAATGGCCACTGTTGTGAGGTTAACGAACTTGTCATGAAACTGGTGAGTGTTTTGGTTTTGGTTACCCTCTCGTCGTCCTGCCAGCTTGTCCAATTTTCGGTTCAGCGACCTGTATTTTTGTTGTAGTTCCTGATCGACCTCTGTCTTAATGCGGTTGAAGCATTCCATTAATACAGTCGTAGGTAGTTGTTCTGCCAATCTTAAATGGATAGATAATAACTCGGCATTTATCTCATCCTTCTTCGAGTATAAGCTTTCCAACTCATATTTTAAAAAATCCTTTTCCGCTTTTCTAACTGTTTTCCTGCTAGATTTGGTATTTGCCTTTATTGTTATTTTTGCGAATTTCGGAGTAACATTCAATTCCAGGCATTGTTTGTTGAACCAAATGCTCGCCTTTGCTTTATATATTTTCAGTAGGCGTCGCTTGTAAATTGTTAGTAGTCCGTTCGCGTTCAAGTTAAAAGCCTGACAAGCAATAACTGACTTATCTTGTTTGGTTGATTTTCCGACAGGGTGGATAAATGATGTATATTGGAACGATTTTCCGTCATCCCTTGTCAAATTTGGTTTTGAGACAAACCGGTTTCGGCGTTGTGCCATCATCAGTGTCGATTTTCGTTCTGATCTGTTGTTGTCATTTGTCCTGTATTTATAGTTCGTAGGTATATGAGCAGGTATTGTCAAATTGATGCTTGTGTATATTTAGTTATGTGTATGTGCTGTGGGTTCGTTCAGAACCGAGGGTGGTTTACTAATCGATTTGTGTGGCTGACTGGGGTAGGTAGAAATCTGTGATTTTAGTCGTTTGACCTTCTTTGTCGGTTTTTTGTTTTGGTGTGTTAATTGTTTTGTGTTTATTTGTTGTTGTGCGTTTGTCTGTTGTACCTGTGTGATTAAGTTGTTTCCTGTAAACAAGTTTTAAAGGCTCGAATATTATGTCAGAAATGGTGTTTATCTGTTCGTTTATTATTCTACCGTCGAATGTTTTCTGTTTGTAGATTTCCATGTTTTCGAGTACGTTGAGACGTCGGCCCTTTTCTTGTATGTGAAGAACCCTAACTGTTTTATTGATGTTTGCTGGGGAACATTCATTCTCGACCATGTGATTCGCGAAGTTAGACTCGGGTATAATGTTTGGATTCCGTATTTTTTTGTTGTAATCTCTAATATGTTCTCTGAACCTCGTTCTTATTTGCCGTCCTGTTTGTCCTATGTAACTATGCTGGCATCCGCAGGTAAGCTTGTATACGCCGTGGCTGCTAAACGGATCCTCTGAGTTAATGTTAGTTCTTAGTTTTCGCCCTAGATTGTTCGATGTTTTGAATGCTGTGTTAATGTTGTATTTTTTAAAGAAATTTGCCAATTTATATGTTGCTTTTCCAGTATATGTCATAGTCGTCCAGCTATTATTTTCTTTTTCATTATTTCTTTTTGGTTCTCCATTTGTCCTTCTGAGCTTATCTACTAGTGCTTTTTTATATCCGTTGTTTGCAGCGATATTATATATGACCTCAAGTTCTCTCTTATATGCCTCTTGTGTAAGAGGTGTTCTTTCAAGTCTATGTACCAAGTGCCTTAATGCTGCATTTTTATGATGTTGAGGGTGATTTGAGGTATTGTGTATTATTGTGTCGGTGGCCGTTGACTTTCTATATATGTCATAGTTAAATCTTTTGGCTTCTTTATCAATATTTATCGTGAGGTCTAGATAGTTGATTCCTCCTTTTTTTTCGGTTTCCATTGTAAATTTTATATTGCCGTGCTGTTTGTTGAGGTACTCCAGTACGAGCTCTTCGTTATTAGTAGTTAAAACGCATATTATGTCATCCACGTATCTAGCATAAAATGACACGCCTAATTTGGACTTCAGCTCCTGTATGTACTTTTCTTCCAGATTTTGCATGAACACTTCCATAAGAATTGCTGATGTGGGGCTTCCCATTCCAAGACCGTTTGTTTGTCTATATATTTTATTGTTGAATTTAAAATAGTTTTGACGTAAAGTGGTTCTTAGCGTATTTGTGATTTGCATACTTTTTACTTTGTTTTTTGTGTTATGAACTATTGTTGAGCTAACTATGTCCAAAGTCTCCGATAGTGGTATAGATGGGTATAGATCTTTTATGTCAAAAGATACCAATTTGCTGTTTCTTGTTAGCTCTACGGTCTCGAGTCTCTCTATTAGTTCTGTTGTGTTAGCTATTGCATATTCGTTCCTTAGCTCCAGAGTGTCTATCAATATCGTTTTTAAATATTTGGACAGTTTGTAACATGGTGCCGTTTTAAAATTAATGATGGGCCTCATTGGCGTGTCCGGCTTGTGGATTTTTGGTAGCGCAACCAGTGGAGGAGCCGAAGGGTTCATTTGGACCAATCTATGTGCCATGTTAGAATCTACTATATTTGTTGCATTTTTTATAGCAACTTTGATTTGTTTTTGGTATTCATCTGTGGGATCCTCTCTCATTCTACGACATTTCATTTCCTCTATGAGATCCTCGGTTTTGGATATATATTTCTCTTTTTCGATTAGCACAGTGGTGTTTCCTTTGTCCGCTTTCGTTGTGACAATATTGTTTTTCCTTAGTTTATGCCGTAGATTCTTTATTGTTTTCTCCTCTGTATTCGCTTTTTCTCCTTCCTGTGCTTTCACCTCCTTTCTTATGATTTCTCTGCACATGTGTCTTGCGTGCTCCTGTTCTTCCTGTGGTATCAATGATATTGCGATCTCCGCATCTACAATCGCTTGCTCCGTTTTTCTTACTGTATTCTGGTCCATGATATTGTGCTTCAGGCCCTTTTCGAGAAGTTGTGCCTCTTCCTTGGTAATGGCCACTGTTGTGAGGTTAACGAACTTGTCATGAAACTGGTGAGTGTTTTGGTTTTGGTTACCCTCTCGTCGTCCTGCCAGCTTGTCCAATTTTCGGTTCAGCGACCTGTATTTTTGTTGTAGTTCCTGATCGACCTCTGTCTTAATGCGGTTGAAGCATTCCATTAATACAGTCGTAGGTAGTTGTTCTGCCAATCTTAAATGGATAGATAATAACTCGGCATTTATCTCATCCTTCTTCGAGTATAAGCTTTCCAACTCATATTTTAAAAAATCCTTTTCCGCTTTTCTAACTGTTTTCCTGCTAGATTTGGTATTTGCCTTTATTGTTATTTTTGCGAATTTCGGAGTAACATTCAATTCCAGGCATTGTTTGTTGAACCAAATGCTCGCCTTTGCTTTATATATTTTCAGTAGGCGTCGCTTGTAAATTGTTAGTAGTCCGTTCGCGTTCAAGTTAAAAGCCTGACAAGCAATAACTGACTTATCTTGTTTGGTTGATTTTCCGACAGGGTGGATAAATGATGTATATTGGAACGATTTTCCGTCATCCCTTGTCAAATTTGGTTTTGAGACAAACCGGTTTCGGCGTTGTGCCATCATCAGTGTCGATTTTCGTTCTGATCTGTTGTTGTCATTTGTCCTGTATTTATAGTTCGTAGGTATATGAGCAGGTATTGTCAAATTGATGCTTGTGTATATTTAGTTATGTGTATGTGCTGTGGGTTCGTTCAGAACCGAGGGTGGTTTACTAATCGATTTGTGTGGCTGACTGGGGTAGGTAGAAATCTGTGATTTTAGTCGTTTGACCTTCTTTGTCGGTTTTTTGTTTTGGTGTGTTAATTGTTTTGTGTTTATTTGTTGTTGTGCGTTTGTCTGTTGTACCTGTGTGATTAAGTTGTTTCCTGTAAACAAGTTTTAAAGGCTCGAATATTGTGTCAGAAATGGTGTTTATCTGTTCGTTTATTATTCTACCGTCGAATGTTTTCTGTTTGTAGATTTCCATGTTTTCGAGTACGTTGAGACGTCGGCCCTTTTCTTGTATGTGAAGAACCCTAACTGTTTTATTGATGTTTGCTGGGGAACATTCATTCTCGACCATGTGATTCGCGAAGTTAGACTCGGGTATAATGTTTGGATTCCGTATTTTTTTGTTGTAATCTCTAATATGTTCTCTGAACCTCGTTCTTATTTGCCGTCCTGTTTGTCCTATGTAACTATGCTGGCATCCGCAGGTAAGCTTGTATACGCCGTGGCTGCTAAACGGATCCTCTGAGTTAATGTTAGTTCTTAGTTTTCGCCCTAGATTGTTCGATGTTTTGAATGCTGTGTTAATGTTGTATTTTTTAAAGAAATTTGCCAATTTATATGTTGCTTTTCCAGTATATGTCATAGTCGTCCAGCTATTATTTTCTTTTTCATTATTTCTTTTTGGTTCTCCATTTGTCCTTCTGAGCTTATCTACTAGTGCTTTTTTATATCCGTTGTTTGCAGCGATATTATATATGACCTCAAGTTCTCTCTTATATGCCTCTTGTGTAAGAGGTGTTCTTTCAAGTCTATGTACCAAGTGCCTTAATGCTGCATTTTTATGATGTTGAGGGTGATTTGAGGTATTGTGTATTATTGTGTCGGTGGCCGTTGACTTTCTATATATGTCATAGTTAAATCTTTTGGCTTCTTTATCAATATTTATCGTGAGGTCTAGATAGTTGATTCCTCCTTTTTTTTCGGTTTCCATTGTAAATTTTATATTGCCGTGCTGTTTGTTGAGGTACTCCAGTACGAGCTCTTCGTTATTAGTAGTTAAAACGCATATTATGTCATCCACGTATCTAGCATAAAATGACACGCCTAATTTGGACTTCAGCTCCTGTATGTACTTTTCTTCCAGATTTTGCATGAACACTTCCATAAGAATTGCTGATGTGGGGCTTCCCATTCCAAGACCGTTTGTTTGTCTATATATTTTATTGTTGAATTTAAAATAGTTTTGACGTAAAGTGGTTCTTAGCGTATTTGTGATTTGCATACTTTTTACTTTGTTTTTTGTGTTATGAACTATTGTTGAGCTAACTATGTCCAAAGTCTCCGATAGTGGTATAGATGGGTATAGATCTTTTATGTCAAAAGATACCAATTTGCTGTTTCTTGTTAGCTCTACGGTCTCGAGTCTCTCTATTAGTTCTGTTGTGTTAGCTATTGCATATTCGTTCCTTAGCTCCAGAGTGTCTATCAATATCGTTTTTAAATATTTGGACAGTTTGTAACATGGTGCCGTTTTAAAATTAATGATGGGCCTCATTGGCGTGTCCGGCTTGTGGATTTTTGGTAGCGCAACCAGTGGAGGAGCCGAAGGGTTCATTTGGACCAATCTATGTGCCATGTTAGAATCTACTATATTTGTTGCATTTTTTATAGCAACTTTGATTTGTTTTTGGTATTCATCTGTGGGATCCTCTCTCATTCTACGACATTTCATTTCCTCTATGAGATCCTCGGTTTTGGATATATATTTCTCTTTTTCGATTAGCACAGTGGTGTTTCCTTTGTCCGCTTTCGTTGTGACAATATTGTTTTTCCTTAGTTTATGCCGTAGATTCTTTATTGTTTTCTCCTCTGTATTCGCTTTTTCTCCTTCCTGTGCTTTCACCTCCTTTCTTATGATTTCTCTGCACATGTGTCTTGCGTGCTCCTGTTCTTCCTGTGGTATCAATGATATTGCGATCTCCGCATCTACAATCGCTTGCTCCGTTTTTCTTACTGTATTCTGGTCCATGATATTGTGCTTCAGGCCCTTTTCGAGAAGTTGTGCCTCTTCCTTGGTAATGGCCACTGTTGTGAGGTTAACGAACTTGTCATGAAACTGGTGAGTGTTTTGGTTTTGGTTACCCTCTCGTCGTCCTGCCAGCTTGTCCAATTTTCGGTTCAGCGACCTGTATTTTTGTTGTAGTTCCTGATCGACCTCTGTCTTAATGCGGTTGAAGCATTCCATTAATACAGTCGTAGGTAGTTGTTCTGCCAATCTTAAATGGATAGATAATAACTCGGCATTTATCTCATCCTTCTTCGAGTATAAGCTTTCCAACTCATATTTTAAAAAATCCTTTTCCGCTTTTCTAACTGTTTTCCTGCTAGATTTGGTATTTGCCTTTATTGTTATTTTTGCGAATTTCGGAGTAACATTCAATTCCAGGCATTGTTTGTTGAACCAAATGCTCGCCTTTGCTTTATATATTTTCAGTAGGCGTCGCTTGTAAATTGTTAGTAGTCCGTTCGCGTTCAAGTTAAAAGCCTGACAAGCAATAACTGACTTATCTTGTTTGGTTGATTTTCCGACAGGGTGGATAAATGATGTATATTGGAACGATTTTCCGTCATCCCTTGTCAAATTTGGTTTTGAGACAAACCGGTTTCGGCGTTGTGCCATCATCAGTGTCGATTTTCGTTCTGATCTGTTGTTGTCATTTGTCCTGTATTTATAGTTCGTAGGTATATGAGCAGGTATTGTCAAATTGATGCTTGTGTATATTTAGTTATGTGTATGTGCTGTGGGTTCGTTCAGAACCGAGGGTGGTTTACTAATCGATTTGTGTGGCTGACTGGGGTAGGTAGAAATCTGTGATTTTAGTCGTTTGACCTTCTTTGTCGGTTTTTTGTTTTGGTGTGTTAATTGTTTTGTGTTTATTTGTTGTTGTGCGTTTGTCTGTTGTACCTGTGTGATTAAGTTGTTTCCTGTAAACAAGTTTTAAAGGCTCGAATATTGTGTCAGAAATGGTGTTTATCTGTTCGTTTATTATTCTACCGTCGAATGTTTTCTGTTTGTAGATTTCCATGTTTTCGAGTACGTTGAGACGTCGGCCCTTTTCTTGTATGTGAAGAACCCTAACTGTTTTATTGATGTTTGCTGGGGAACATTCATTCTCGACCATGTGATTCGCGAAGTTAGACTCGGGTATAATGTTTGGATTCCGTATTTTTTTGTTGTAATCTCTAATATGTTCTCTGAACCTCGTTCTTATTTGCCGTCCTGTTTGTCCTATGTAACTATGATGGCATCCGCAGGTAAGCTTGTATACGCCGTGGCTGCTAAACGGATCCTCTGAGTTAATGTTAGTTCTTAGTTTTCGCCCTAGATTGTTCGATGTTTTGAATGCTGTGTTAATGTTGTATTTTTTAAAGAAATTTGCCAATTTATATGTTGCTTTTCCAGTATATGTCATAGTCGTCCAGCTATTATTTTCTTTTTCATTATTTCTTTTTGGTTCTCCATTTGTCCTTCTGAGCTTATCTACTAGTGCTTTTTTATATCCGTTGTTTGCAGCGATATTATATATGACCTCAAGTTCTCTCTTATATGCCTCTTGTGTAAGAGGTGTTCTTTCAAGTCTATGTACCAAGTGCCTTAATGCTGCATTTTTATGATGTTGAGGGTGATTTGAGGTATTGTGTATTATTGTGTCGGTGGCCGTTGACTTTCTATATATGTCATAGTTAAATCTTTTGGCTTCTTTATCAATATTTATCGTGAGGTCTAGATAGTTGATTCCTCCTTTTTTTTCGGTTTCCATTGTAAATTTTATATTGCCGTGCTGTTTGTTGAGGTACTCCAGTACGAGCTCTTCGTTATTAGTAGTTAAAACGCATATTATGTCATCCACGTATCTAGCATAAAATGACACGCCTAATTTGGACTTCAGCTCCTGTATGTACTTTTCTTCCAGATTTTGCATGAACACTTCCATAAGAATTGCTGATGTGGGGCTTCCCATTCCAAGACCGTTTGTTTGTCTATATATTTTATTGTTGAATTTAAAATAGTTTTGACGTAAAGTGGTTCTTAGCGTATTTGTGATTTGCATACTTTTTACTTTGTTTTTTGTGTTATGAACTATTGTTGAGCTAACTATGTCCAAAGTCTCCGATAGTGGTATAGATGGGTATAGATCTTTTATGTCAAAAGATACCAATTTGCTGTTTCTTGTTAGCTCTACGGTCTCGAGTCTCTCTATTAGTTCTGTTGTGTTAGCTATTGCATATTCGTTCCTTAGCTCCAGAGTGTCTATCAATATCGTTTTTAAATATTTGGACAGTTTGTAACATGGTGCGGTTTTAAAATTAATGATGGGCCTCATTGGCGTGTCCGGCTTGTGGATTTTTGGTAGCGCAACCAGTGGAGGAGCCGAGGGTTCATTTGGACCAATCTATGTGCCATGTTAGAATCTACTATATTTGTTGCATTTTTTATAGCAACTTTGATTTGTTTTTGGTATTCATCTGTGGGATCCTCTCTCATTCTACGACATTTCATTTCCTCTATGAGATCCTCGGTTTTGGATATATATTTCTCTTTTTCGATTAGCACAGTGGTGTTTCCTTTGTCCGCTTTCGTTGTGACAATATTGTTTTTCCTTAGTTTATGCCGTAGATTCTTTATTGTTTTCTCCTCTGTATTCGCTTTTTCTCCTTCCTGTACTTTCACCTCCTTTCTTATGATTTCTCTGCACATGTGTCTTGCGTGCTCCTGTTCTTCCTGTGGTATCAATGATATTGCGATCTCCGCATCTACAATCGCTTGCTCCGTTTTTCTTACTGTATTCTGGTCCATGATATTGTGCTTCAGGCCCTTTTCGAGAAGTTGTGCCTCTTCCTTGGTAATGGCCACTGTTGTGAGGTTAACGAACTTGTCATGAAACTGGTGAGTGTTTTGGTTTTGGTTACCCTCTCGTCGTCCTGCCAGCTTGTCCAATTTTCGGTTCAGCGACCTGTATTTTTGTTGTAGTTCCTGATCGACCTCTGTCTTAATGCGGTTGAAGCATTCCATTAATACAGTCGTAGGTAGTTGTTCTGCCAATCTTAAATGGATAGATAATAACTCGGCATTTATCTCATCCTTCTTCGAGTATAAGCTTTCCAACTCATATTTTAAAAAATCCTTTTCCGCTTTTCTAACTGTTTTCCTGCTAGATTTGGTATTTGCCTTTATTGTTATTTTTGCGAATTTCGGAGTAACATTCAATTCCAGGCATTGTTTGTTGAACCAAATGCTCGCCTTTGCTTTATATATTTTCAGTAGGCGTCGCTTGTAAATTGTTAGTAGTCCGTTCGCGTTCAAGTTAAAAGCCTGACAAGCAATAACTGACTTATCTTGTTTGGTTGATTTTCCGACAGGGTGGATAAATGATGTATATTGGAACGATTTTCCGTCATCCCTTGTCAAATTTGGTTTTGAGACAAACCGGTTTCGGCGTTGTGCCATCATCAGTGTCGATTTTCGTTCTGATCTGTTGTTGTCATTTGTCCTGTATTTATAGTTCGTAGGTATATGAGCAGGTATTGTCAAATTGATGCTTGTGTATATTTAGTTATGTGTATGTGCTGTGGGTTCGTTCAGAACCGAGGGTGGTTTACTAATCGATTTGTGTGGCTGACTGGGGTAGGTAGAAATCTGTGATTTTAGTCGTTTGACCTTCTTTGTCGGTTTTTTGTTTTGGTGTGTTAATTGTTTTGTGTTTATTTGTTGTTGTGCGTTTGTCTGTTGTACCTGTGTGATTAAGTTGTTTCCTGTAAACAAGTTTTAAAGGCTCGAATATTGTGTCAGAAATGGTGTTTATCTGTTCGTTTATTATTCTACCGTCGAATGTTTTCTGTTTGTAGATTTCCATGTTTTCGAGTACGTTGAGACGTCGGCCCTTTTCTTGTATGTGAAGAACCCTAACTGTTTTATTGATGTTTGCTGGGGAACATTCATTCTCGACCATGTGATTCGCGAAGTTAGACTCGGGTATAATGTTTGGATTCCGTATTTTTTTGTTGTAATCTCTAATATGTTCTCTGAACCTCGTTCTTATTTGCCGTCCTGTTTGTCCTATGTAACTATGCTGGCATCCGCAGGTAAGCTTGTATACGCCGTGGCTGCTAAACGGATCCTCTGAGTTAATGTTAGTTCTTAGTTTTCGCCCTAGATTGTTCGATGTTTTGAATGCTGTGTTAATGTTGTATTTTTTAAAGAAATTTGCCAATTTATATGTTGCTTTTCCAGTATATGTCATAGTCGTCCAGCTATTATTTTCTTTTTCATTATTTCTTTTTGGTTCTCCATTTGTCCTTCTGAGCTTATCTACTAGTGCTTTTTTATATCCGTTGTTTGCAGCGATATTATATATGACCTCAAGTTCTCTCTTATATGCCTCTTGTGTAAGAGGTGTTCTTTCAAGTCTATGTACCAAGTGCCTTAATGCTGCATTTTTATGATGTTGAGGGTGATTTGAGGTATTGTGTATTATTGTGTCGGTGGCCGTTGACTTTCTATATATGTCATAGTTAAATCTTTTGGCTTCTTTATCAATATTTATCGTGAGGTCTAGATAGTTGATTCCTCCTTTTTTTTCGGTTTCCATTGTAAATTTTATATTGCCGTGCTGTTTGTTGAGGTACTCCAGTACGAGCTCTTCGTTATTAGTAGTTAAAACGCATATTATGTCATCCACGTATCTAGCATAAAATGACACGCCTAATTTGGACTTCAGCTCCTGTATGTACTTTTCTTCCAGATTTTGCATGAACACTTCCATAAGAATTGCTGATGTGGGGCTTCCCATTCCAAGACCGTTTGTTTGTCTATATATTTTATTGTTGAATTTAAAATAGTTTTGACGTAAAGTGGTTCTTAGCGTATTTGTGATTTGCATACTTTTTACTTTGTTTTTTGTGTTATGAACTATTGTTGAGCTAACTATGTCCAAAGTCTCCGATAGTGGTATAGATGGGTATAGATCTTTTATGTCAAAAGATACCAATTTGCTGTTTCTTGTTAGCTCTACGGTCTCGAGTCTCTCTATTAGTTCTGTTGTGTTAGCTATTGCATATTCGTTCCTTAGCTCCAGAGTGTCTATCAATATCGTTTTTAAATATTTGGACAGTTTGTAACATGGTGCCGTTTTAAAATTAATGATGGGCCTCATTGGCGTGTCCGGCTTGTGGATTTTTGGTAGCGCAACCAGTGGAGGAGCCGAAGGGTTCATTTGGACCAATCTATGTGCCATGTTAGAATCTACTATATTTGTTGCATTTTTTATAGCAACTTTGATTTGTTTTTGGTATTCATCTGTGGGATCCTCTCTCATTCTACGACATTTCATTTCCTCTATGAGATCCTCGGTTTTGGATATATATTTCTCTTTTTCGATTAGCACAGTGGTGTTTCCTTTGTCCGCTTTCGTTGTGACAATATTGTTTTTCCTTAGTTTATGCCGTAGATTCTTTATTGTTTTCTCCTCTGTATTCGCTTTTTCTCCTTCCTGTGCTTTCACCTCCTTTCTTATGATTTCTCTGCACATGTGTCTTGCGTGCTCCTGTTCTTCCTGTGGTATCAATGATATTGCGATCTCCGCATCTACAATCGCTTGCTCCGTTTTTCTTACTGTATTCTGGTCCATGATATTGTGCTTCAGGCCCTTTTCGACAAGTTGTGCCTCTTCCTTGGTAATGGCCACTGTTGTGAGGTTAACGAACTTGTCATGAAACTGGTGAGTGTTTTGGTTTTGGTTACCCTCTCGTCGTCCTGCCAGCTTGTCCAATTTTCGGTTCAGCGACCTGTATTTTTGTTGTAGTTCCTGATCGACCTCTGTCTTAATGCGGTTGAAGCATTCCATTAATACAGTCGTAGGTAGTTGTTCTGCCAATCTTAAATGGATAGATAATAACTCGGCATTTATCTCATCCTTCTTCGAGTATAAGCTTTCCAACTCATATTTTAAAAAATCCTTTTCCGCTTTTCTAACTGTTTTCCTGCTAGATTTGGTATTTGCCTTTATTGTTATTTTTGCGAATTTCGGAGTAACATTCAATTCCAGGCATTGTTTGTTGAACCAAATGCTCGCCTTTGCTTTATATATTTTCAGTAGGCGTCGCTTGTAAATTGTTAATAGTCCGTTCGCGTTCAAGTTAAAAGCCTGACAAGCAATAACTGACTTATCTTGTTTGGTTGATTTTCCGACAGGGTGGATAAATGATGTATATTGGAACGATTTTCCGTCATCCCTTGTCAAATTTGGTTTTGAGACAAACCGGTTTCGGCGTTGTGCCATCATCAGTGTCGATTTTCGTTCTGATCTGTTGTTGTCATTTGTCCTGTATTTATAGTTCGTAGGTATATGAGCAGGTATTGTCAAATTGATGCTTGTGTATATTTAGTTATGTGTATGTGCTGTGGGTTCGTTCAGAACCGAGGGTGGTTTACTAATCGATTTGTGTGGCTGACTGGGGTAGGTAGAAATCTGTGATTTTAGTCGTTTGACCTTCTTTGTCGGTTTTTTGTTTTGGTGTGTTAATTGTTTTGTGTTTATTTGTTGTTGTGCGTTTGTCTGTTGTACCTGTGTGATTAAGTTGTTTCCTGTAAACAAGTTTTAAAGGCTCGAATATTGTGTCAGAAATGGTGTTTATCTGTTCGTTTATTATTCTACCGTCGAATGTTTTCTGTTTGTAGATTTCCATGTTTTCGAGTACGTTGAGACGTCGGCCCTTTTCTTGTATGTGAAGAACCCTAACTGTTTTATTGATGTTTGCTGGGGAACATTCATTCTCGACCATGTGATTCGCGAAGTTAGACTCGGGTATAATGTTTGGATTCCGTATTTTTTTGTTGTAATCTCTAATATGTTCTCTGAACCTCGTTCTTATTTGCCGTCCTGTTTGTCCTATGTAACTATGCTGGCATCCGCAGGTAAGCTTGTATACGCCGTGGCTGCTAAACGGATCCTCTGAGTTAATGTTAGTTCTTAGTTTTCGCCCTAGATTGTTCGATGTTTTGAATGCTGTGTTAATGTTGTATTTTTTAAAGAAATTTGCCAATTTATATGTTGCTTTTCCAGTATATGTCATAGTCGTCCAGCTATTATTTTCTTTTTCATTATTTCTTTTTGGTTCTCCATTTGTCCTTCTGAGCTTATCTACTAGTGCTTTTTTATATCCGTTGTTTGCAGCGATATTATATATGACCTCAAGTTCTCTCTTATATGCCTCTTGTGTAAGAGGTGTTCTTTCAAGTCTATGTACCAAGTGCCTTAATGCTGCATTTTTATGATGTTGAGGGTGATTTGAGGTATTGTGTATTATTGTGTCGGTGGCCGTTGACTTTCTATATATGTCATAGTTAAATCTTTTGGCTTCTTTATCAATATTTATCGTGAGGTCTAGATAGTTGATTCCTCCTTTTTTTTCGGTTTCCATTGTAAATTTTATATTGCCGTGCTGTTTGTTGAGGTACTCCAGTACGAGCTCTTCGTTATTAGTAGTTAAAACGCATATTATGTCATCCACGTATCTAGCATAAAATGACACGCCTAATTTGGACTTCAGCTCCTGTATGTACTTTTCTTCCAGATTTTGCATGAACACTTCCATAAGAATTGCTGATGTGGGGCTTCCCATTCCAAGACCGTTTGTTTGTCTATATATTTTATTGTTGAATTTAAAATAGTTTTGACGTAAAGTGGTTCTTAGCGTATTTGTGATTTGCATACTTTTTACTTTGTTTTTTGTGTTATGAACTATTGTTGAGCTAACTATGTCCAAAGTCTCCGATAGTGGTATAGATGGGTATAGATCTTTTATGTCAAAAGATACCAATTTGCTGTTTCTTGTTAGCTCTACGGTCTCGAGTCTCTCTATTAGTTCTGTTGTGTTAGCTATTGCATATTCGTTCCTTAGCTCCAGAGTGTCTATCAATATCGTTTTTAAATATTTGGACAGTTTGTAACATGGTGCCGTTTTAAAATTAATGATGGGCCTCATTGGCGTGTCCGGCTTGTGGATTTTTGGTAGCGCAACCAGTGGAGGAGCCGAAGGGTTCATTTGGACCAATCTATGTGCCATGTTAGAATCTACTATATTTGTTGCATTTTTTATAGCAACTTTGATTTGTTTTTGGTATTCATCTGTGGGATCCTCTCTCATTCTACGACATTTCATTTCCTCTATGAGATCCTCGGTTTTGGATATATATTTCTCTTTTTCGATTAGCACAGTGGTGTTTCCTTTGTCCGCTTTCGTTGTGACAATATTGTTTTTCCTTAGTTTATGCCGTAGATTCTTTATTGTTTTCTCCTCTGTATTCGCTTTTTCTCCTTCCTGTGCTTTCACCTCCTTTCTTATGATTTCTCTGCACATGTGTCTTGCGTGCTCCTGTTCTTCCTGTGGTATCAATGATATTGCGATCTCCGCATCTACAATCGCTTGCTCCGTTTTTCTTACTGTATTCTGGTCCATGATATTGTGCTTCAGGCCCTTTTCGAGAAGTTGTGCCTCTTCCTTGGTAATGGCCACTGTTGTGAGGTAACGAACTTGTCATGAAACTGGTGAGTGTTTTGGTTTTGGTTACCCTCTCGTCGTCCTGCCAGCTTGTCCAATTTTCGGTTCAGCGACCTGTATTTTTGTTGTAGTTCCTGATCGACCTCTGTCTTAATGCGGTTGAAGCATTCCATTAATACAGTCGTAGGTAGTTGTTCTGCCAATCTTAAATGGATAGATAATAACTCGGCATTTATCTCATCCTTCTTCGAGTATAAGCTTTCCAACTCATATTTTAAAAAATCCTTTTCCGCTTTTCTAACTGTTTTCCTGCTAGATTTGGTATTTGCCTTTATTGTTATTTTTGCGAATTTCGGAGTAACATTCAATTCCAGGCATTGTTTGTTGAACCAAATGCTCGCCTTTGCTTTATATATTTTCAGTAGGCGTCGCTTGTAAATTGTTAGTAGTCCGTTCGCGTTCAAGTTAAAAGCCTGACAAGCAATAACTGACTTATCTTGTTTGGTTGATTTTCCGACAGGGTGGATAAATGATGTATATTGGAACGATTTTCCGTCATCCCTTGTCAAATTTGGTTTTGAGACAAACCGGTTTCGGCGTTGTGCCATCATCAGTGTCGATTTTCGTTCTGATCTGTTGTTGTCATTTGTCCTGTATTTATAGTTCGTAGGTATATGAGCAGGTATTGTCAAATTGATGCTTGTGTATATTTAGTTATGTGTATGTGCTGTGGGTTCGTTCAGAACCGAGGGTGGTTTACTAATCGATTTGTGTGGCTGACTGGGGTAGGTAGAAATCTGTGATTTTAGTCGTTTGACCTTCTTTGTCGGTTTTTTGTTTTGGTGTGTTAATTGTTTTGTGTTTATTTGTTGTTGTGCGTTTGTCTGTTGTACCTGTGTGATTAAGTTGTTTCCTGTAAACAAGTTTTAAAGGCTCGAATATTGTGTCAGAAATGGTGTTTATCTGTTCGTTTATTATTCTACCGTCGAATGTTTTCTGTTTGTAGATTTCCATGTTTTCGAGTACGTTGAGACGTCGGCCCTTTTCTTGTATGTGAAGAACCCTAACTGTTTTATTGATGTTTGCTGGGGAACATTCATTCTCGACCATGTGATTCGCGAAGTTAGACTCGGGTATAATGTTTGGATTCCGTATTTTTTTGTTGTAATCTCTAATATGTTCTCTGAACCTCGTTCTTATTTGCCGTCCTGTTTGTCCTATGTAACTATGCTGGCATCCGCAGGTAAGCTTGTATACGCCGTGGCTGCTAAACGGATCCTCTGAGTTAATGTTAGTTCTTAGTTTTCGCCCTAGATTGTTCGATGTTTTGAATGCTGTGTTAATGTTGTATTTTTTAAAGAAATTTGCCAATTTATATGTTGCTTTTCCAGTATATGTCATAGTCGTCCAGCTATTATTTTCTTTTTCATTATTTCTTTTTGGTTCTCCATTTGTCCTTCTGAGCTTATCTACTAGTGCTTTTTTATATCCGTTGTTTGCAGCGATATTATATATGACCTCAAGTTCTCTCTTATATGCCTCTTGTGTAAGAGGTGTTCTTTCAAGTCTATGTACCAAGTGCCTTAATGCTGCATTTTTATGATGTTGAGGGTGATTTGAGGTATTGTGTATTATTGTGTCGGTGGCCGTTGACTTTCTATATATGTCATAGTTAAATCTTTTGGCTTCTTTATCAATATTTATCGTGAGGTCTAGATAGTTGATTCCTCCTTTTTTTTCGGTTTCCATTGTAAATTTTATATTGCCGTGCTGTTTGTTGAGGTACTCCAGTACGAGCTCTTCGTTATTAGTAGTTAAAACGCATATTATGTCATCCACGTATCTAGCATAAAATGACACGCCTAATTTGGACTTCAGCTCCTGTATGTACTTTTCTTCCAGATTTTGCATGAACACTTCCATAAGAATTGCTGATGTGGGGGCTTCCCATTCCAAGACCGTTTGTTTGTCTATATATTTTATTGTTGAATTTAAAATAGTTTTGACGTAAAGTGGTTCTTAGCGTATTTGTGATTTGCATACTTTTTACTTTGTTTTTTGTGTTATGAACTATTGTTGAGCTAACTATGTCCAAAGTCTCCGATAGTGGTATAGATGGGTATAGATCTTTTATGTCAAAAGATACCAATTTGCTGTTTCTTGTTAGCTCTACGGTCTCGAGTCTCTCTATTAGTTCTGTTGTGTTAGCTATTGCATATTCGTTCCTTAGCTCCAGAGTGTCTATCAATATCGTTTTTAAATATTTGGACAGTTTGTAACATGGTGCCGTTTTAAAATTAATGATGGGCCTCATTGGCGTGTCCGGCTTGTGGATTTTTGGTAGCGCAACCAGTGGAGGAGCCGAAGGGTTCATTTGGACCAATCTATGTGCCATGTTAGAATCTACTATATTTGTTGCATTTTTTATAGCAACTTTGATTTGTTTTTGGTATTCATCTGTGGGATCCTCTCTCATTCTACGACATTTCATTTCCTCTATGAGATCCTCGGTTTTGGATATATATTTCTCTTTTTCGATTAGCACAGTGGTGTTTCCTTTGTCCGCTTTCGTTGTGACAATATTGTTTTTCCTTAGTTTATGCCGTAGATTCTTTATTGTTTTCTCCTCTGTATTCGCTTTTTCTCCTTCCTGTGCTTTCACCTCCTTTCTTATGATTTCTCTGCACATGTGTCTTGCGTGCTCCTGTTCTTCCTGTGGTATCAATGATATTGCGATCTCCGCATCTACAATCGCTTGCTCCGTTTTTCTTACTGTATTCTGGTCCATGATATTGTGCTTCAGGCCCTTTTCGAGAAGTTGTGCCTATTCCTTGGTAATGGCCACTGTTGTGAGGTTAACGAACTTGTCATGAAACTGGTGAGTGTTTTGGTTTTGGTTACCCTCTCGTCGTCCTGCCAGCTTGTCCAATTTTCGGTTCAGCGACCTGTATTTTTGTTGTAGTTCCTGATCGACCTCTGTCTTAATGCGGTTGAAGCATTCCATTAATACAGTCGTAGGTAGTTGTTCTGCCAATCTTAAATGGATAGATAATAACTCGGCATTTATCTCATCCTTCTTCGAGTATAAGCTTTCCAACTCATATTTTAAAAAATCCTTTTCCGCTTTTCTAACTGTTTTCCTGCTAGATTTGGTATTTGCCTTTATTGTTATTTTTGCGAATTTCGGAGTAACATTCAATTCCAGGCATTGTTTGTTGAACCAAATGCTCGCCTTTGCTTTATATATTTTCAGTAGGCGTCGCTTGTAAATTGTTAGTAGTCCGTTCGCGTTCAAGTTAAAAGCCTGACAAGCAATAACTGACTTATCTTGTTTGGTTGATTTTCCGACAGGGTGGATAAATGATGTATATTGGAACGATTTTCCGTCATCCCTTGTCAAATTTGGTTTTGAGACAAACCGGTTTCGGCGTTGTGCCATCATCAGTGTCGATTTTCGTTCTGATCTGTTGTTGTCATTTGTCCTGTATTTATAGTTCGTAGGTATATGAGCAGGTATTGTCAAATTGATGCTTGTGTATATTTAGTTATGTGTATGTGCTGTGGGTTCGTTCAGAACCGAGGGTGGTTTACTAATCGATTTGTGTGGCTGACTGGGGTAGGTAGAAATCTGTGATTTTAGTCGTTTGACCTTCTTTGTCGGTTTTTTGTTTTGGTGTGTTAATTGTTTTGTGTTTATTTGTTGTTGTGCGTTTGTCTGTTGTACCTGTGTGATTAAGTTGTTTCCTGTAAACAAGTTTTAAAGGCTCGAATATTGTGTCAGAAATGGTGTTTATCTGTTCGTTTATTATTCTACCGTCGAATGTTTTCTGTTTGTAGATTTCCATGTTTTCGAGTACGTTGAGACGTCGGCCCTTTTCTTGTATGTGAAGAACCCTAACTGTTTTATTGATGTTTGCTGGGGAACATTCATTCTCGACCATGTGATTCGCGAAGTTAGACTCGGGTATAATGTTTGGATTCCGTATTTTTTTGTTGTAATCTCTAATATGTTCTCTGAACCTCGTTCTTATTTGCCGTCCTGTTTGTCCTATGTAACTATGCTGGCATCCGCAGGTAAGCTTGTATACGCCGTGGCTGCTAAACGGATCCTCTGAGTTAATGTTAGTTCTTAGTTTTCGCCCTAGATTGTTCGATGTTTTGAATGCTGTGTTAATGTTGTATTTTTTAAAGAAATTTGCCAATTTATATGTTGCTTTTCCAGTATATGTCATAGTCGTCCAGCTATTATTTTCTTTTTCATTATTTCTTTTTGGTTCTCCATTTGTCCTTCTGAGCTTATCTACTAGTGCTTTTTTATATCCGTTGTTTGCAGCGATATTATATATGACCTCAAGTTCTCTCTTATATGCCTCTTGTGTAAGAGGTGTTCTTTCAAGTCTATGTACCAAGTGCCTTAATGCTGCATTTTTATGATGTTGAGGGTGATTTGAGGTATTGTGTATTATTGTGTCGGTGGCCGTTGACTTTCTATATATGTCATAGTTAAATCTTTTGGCTTCTTTATCAATATTTATCGTGAGGTCTAGATAGTTGATTCCTCCTTTTTTTTCGGTTTCCATTGTAAATTTTATATTGCCGTGCTGTTTGTTGAGGTACTCCAGTACGAGCTCTTCGTTATTAGTAGTTAAAACGCATATTATGTCATCCACGTATCTAGCATAAAATGACACGCCTAATTTGGACTTCAGCTCCTGTATGTACTTTTCTTCCAGATTTTGCATGAACACTTCCATAAGAATTGCTGATGTGGGGCTTCCCATTCCAAGACCGTTTGTTTGTCTATATATTTTATTGTTGAATTTAAAATAGTTTTGACGTAAAGTGGTTCTTAGCGTATTTGTGATTTGCATACTTTTTACTTTGTTTTTTGTGTTATGAACTATTGTTGAGCTAACTATGTCCAAAGTCTCCGATAGTGGTATAGATGGGTATAGATCTTTTATGTCAAAAGATACCAATTTGCTGTTTCTTGTTAGCTCTACGGTCTCGAGTCTCTCTATTAGTTCTGTTGTGTTAGCTATTGCATATTCGTTCCTTAGCTCCAGAGTGTCTATCAATATCGTTTTTAAATATTTGGACAGTTTGTAACATGGTGCCGTTTTAAAATTAATGATGGGCCTCATTGGCGTGTCCGGCTTGTGGATTTTTGGTAGCGCAACCAGTGGAGGAGCCGAAGGGTTCATTTGGACCAATCTATGTGCCATGTTAGAATCTACTATATTTGTTGCATTTTTTATAGCAACTTTGATTTGTTTTTGGTATTCATCTGTGGGATCCTCTCTCATTCTACGACATTTCATTTCCTCTATGAGATCCTCGGTTTTGGATATATATTTCTCTTTTTCGATTAGCACAGTGGTGTTTCCTTTGTCCGCTTTCGTTGTGACAATATTGTTTTTCCTTAGTTTATGCCGTAGATTCTTTATTGTTTTCTCCTCTGTATTCGCTTTTTCTCCTTCCTGTGCTTTCACCTCCTTTCTTATGATTTCTCTGCACATGTGTCTTGCGTGCTCCTGTTCTTCCTGTGGTATCAATGATATTGCGATCTCCGCATCTACAATCGCTTGCTCCGTTTTTCTTACCTTATTCTGGTCCATGATATTGTGCTTCAGGCCCTTTTCGAGAAGTTGTGCCTCTTCCTTGGTAATGGCCACTGTTGTGAGGTTAACGAACTTGTCATGAAACTGGTGAGTGTTTTGATTTTGGTTACCCTCTCGTCGTCCTGCCAGCTTGTCCAATTTTCGGTTCAGCGACCTGTATTTTTGTTGTAGTTCCTGATCGACCTCTGTCTTAATGCGGTTGAAGCATTCCATTAATACAGTCGTAGGTAGTTGTTCTGCCAATCTTAAATGGATAGATAATAACTCGGCATTTATCTCATCCTTCTTCGAGTATAAGCTTTCCAACTCATATTTTAAAAAATCCTTTTCCGCTTTTCTAACTGTTTTCCTGCTAGATTTGGTATTTGCCTTTATTGTTATTTTTGCGAATTTCGGAGTAACATTCAATTCCAGGCATTGTTTGTTGAACCAAATGCTCGCCTTTGCTTTATATATTTTCAGTAGGCGTCGCTTGTAAATTGTTAGTAGTCCGTTCGCGTTCAAGTTAAAAGCCTGACAAGCAATAACTGACTTATCTTGTTTGGTTGATTTTCCGACAGGGTGGATAAATGATGTATATTGGAACGATTTTCCGTCATCCCTTGTCAAATTTGGTTTTGAGACAAACCGGTTTCGGCGTTGTGCCATCATCAGTGTCGATTTTCGTTCTGATCTGTTGTTGTCATTTGTCCTGTATTTATAGTTCGTAGGTATATGAGCAGGTATTGTCAAATTGATGCTTGTGTATATTTAGTTATGTGTATGTGCTGTGGGTTCGTTCAGAACCGAGGGTGGTTTACTAATCGATTTGTGTGGCTGACTGGGGTAGGTAGAAATCTGTGATTTTAGTCGTTTGACCTTCTTTGTCGGTTTTTTGTTTTGGTGTGTTAATTGTTTTGTGTTTATTTGTTGTTGTGCGTTTGTCTGTTGTACCTGTGTGATTAAGTTGTTTCCTGTAAACAAGTTTTAAAGGCTCGAATATTGTGTCAGAAATGGTGTTTATCTGTTCGTTTATTATTCTACCGTCGAATGTTTTCTGTTTGTAGATTTCCATGTTTTCGAGTACGTTGAGACGTCGGCCCTTTTCTTGTATGTGAAGAACCCTAACTGTTTTATTGATGTTTGCTGGGGAACATTCATTCTCGACCATGTGATTCGCGAAGTTAGACTCGGGTATAATGTTTGGATTCCGTATTTTTTTGTTGTAATCTCTAATATGTTCTCTGAACCTCGTTCTTATTTGCCGTCCTGTTTGTCCTATGTAACTATGCTGGCATCCGCAGGTAAGCTTGTATACGCCGTGGCTGCTAAACGGATCCTCTGAGTTAATGTTAGTTCTTAGTTTTCGCCCTAGATTGTTCGATGTTTTGAATGCTGTGTTAATGTTGTATTTTTTAAAGAAATTTGCCAATTTATATGTTGCTTTTCCAGTATATGTCATAGTCGTCCAGCTATTATTTTCTTTTTGGTTCTCCATTTGTCCTTCTGAGCTTATCTACTAGTGCTTTTTTATATCCGTTGTTTGCAGCGATATTATATATGACCTCAAGTTCTCTCTTATATGCCTCTTGTGTAAGAGGTGTTCTTTCAAGTCTATGTACCAAGTGCCTTAATGCTGCATTTTTATGATGTTGAGGGTGATTTGAGGTATTGTGTATTATTGTGTCGATGGCCGTTGACTTTCTATATATGTCATAGTTAAATCTTTTGGCTTCTTTATCAATATTTATCGTGAGGTCTAGATAGTTGATTCCTCCTTTTTTTTCGGTTTCCATTGTAAATTTTATATTGCCGTGCTGTTTCTTGAGGTACTCCAGTACGAGCTCTTCGTTATTAGTAGTTAAAACGCATATTATGTCATCCACGTATCTAGCATAAAATGACACGCCTAATTTGGACTTCAGCTCCTGTATGTACTTTTCTTCCAGATTTTGCATGAACACTTCCATACGACAAAGAAGGTCAAACGACTAAAATCACAGATTTCTACCTACCCCAGTCAGCCACACAAATCGATTAGTAAACCACCCTCGGTTCTGAACGAACCCACAGCACATACACAAAACTAAATATACACAAGCATCAATTTGACAATACCTGCTCATATACCTACGAACTATAAATACAGGACAAATGACAACAACAGATCAGAACGAAAATCGACACTGATGATGGCACAACGCCGAAACCGGTTTGTCTCAAAACCAAATTTGACAAGGGATGACGGAAAATCGTTCCAATATACATCATTTATCCACCCTGTCGGAAAATCAACCAAACAAGATAAGTCAGTTATTGCTTGTCAGGCTTTTAACTTGAACGCGAACGGACTACTAACAATTTACAAGCGACGCCTACTGAAAATATATAAAGCAAAGGCGAGCATTTGGTTCAACAAACAATGCCTGGAATTGAATGTTACTCCGAAATTCGCAAAAATAACAATAAAGGCAAATACCAAATCTAGCAGGAAAACAGTTAGAAAAGCGGAAAAGGATTTTTTAAAATATGAGTTGGAAAGCTTATACTCGAAGAAGGATGAGATAAATGCCGAGTTATTATCTATCCATTTAAGATTGGCAGAACAACTACCTACGACTGTATTAATGGAATGCTTCAACCGCATTAAGACAGAGGTCGATCAGGAACTACAACAAAAATACAGGTCGCTGAACCGAAAATTGGACAAGCTGGCAGGACGACGAGAGGGTAACCAAAACCAAAACACTCACCAGTTTCATGACAAGTTCGTTAACCTCACAACAGTGGCCATTACCAAGGAAGAGGCACAACTTCTCGAAAAGGGCCTGAAGCACAATATCATGGACCAGAATACAGTAAGAAAAACGGAGCAAGCGATTGTAGATGCGGAGATCGCAATATCATTGATACCACAGGAAGAACAGGAGCACGCAAGACACATGTGCAGAGAAATCATAAGAAAGGAGGTGAAAGCACAGGAAGGAGAAAAAGCGAATACAGAGGAGAAAACAATAAAGAATCTACGGCATAAACTAAGGAAAAACAATATTGTCACAACGAAAGCGGACAAAGGAAACACCACTGTGCTAATCGAAAAAGAGAAATATATATCCAAAACCGAGGATCTCATAGAGGAAATGAAATGTGGTAGAATGAGAGAGGATCCCACAGATGAATACCAAAAACAAATCAAAGTTGCTATAAAAAATGCAACAAATATAGTAGATTCTAACATGGCACATAGATTGGTCCAAATGAACCCTTCGGCTCCTCCACTGGTTGCGCTACCAAAAATCCACAAGCCGGACACGCCAATGAGGCCCATCATTAATTTTAAAACGGCACCATGTTACAAACTGTCCAAATATTTAAAAACGATATTGATAGACACTCTGGAGCTAAGGAACGAATATGCAATAGCTAACACAACAGAACTAATAGAGAGACTCGAGACCGTAGAGCTAACAAGAAACAGCAAATTGGTATCTTTTGACATAAAAGATCTATACCCATCTATACCACTATCGGAGACTTTGGACATAGTTAGCTCAACAATAGTTCATAACACAAAAAACAAAGTAAAAAGTATGCAAATCACAAATACGCTAAGAACCACTTTACGTCAAAACTATTTTAAATTCAACAATAAAATATATAGACAAACAAACGGTCTTGGAATGGGAAGCCCCACATCAGCAATTCTTATGGAAGTGTTCATGCAAAATCTGGAAGAAAAGTACATACAGGAGCTGAAGTCCAAATTAGGCGTGTCATTTTATGCTAGATACGTGGATGACATAATATGCGTTTTAACTACTAATAACGAAGAGTTCGTACTCGAGTACCTCAACAAACAGCACGGCAATATAAAATTTACAATGGAAACCGAAAAAAAAGGAGGAATCAACTATCTAGACCTCACGATAAATATTGATAAAGAAGCCAAAAGATTTAACTATGACATATATAGAAAGTCAACGGCCACCGACACAATAATACACAATACCTCAAATCACCCTCAACATCATAAAAATGCAGCATTAAGGCACTTGGTACATAGACTTGAAAGAACACCTCTTACACAAGAGGCATATAAGAGAGAACTTGAGGTCATATATAATATCGCTGCAAACAACGGATATAAAAAAGCACTAGTAGATAAGCTCAGAAGGACAAATGGAGAACCAAAAAGAAATAATGAAAAAGAAAATAATAGCTGGACGACTATGACATATACTGGAAAAGCAACATATAAATTGGCAAATTTCTTTAAAAAATACAACATTAACACAGCATTCAAAACATCGAACAATCTAGGGCGAAAACTAAGAACTAACATTAACTCAGAGGATCCGTTTAGCAGCCACGGCGTATACAAGCTTACCTGCGGATGCCAGCATAGTTACATAGGACAAACAGGACGGCAAATAAGAACGAGGTTCAGAGAACATATTAGAGATTACAACAAAAAAATACGGAATCCAAACATTATACCCGAGTCTAACTTCGCGAATCACATGGTCGAGAATGAATGTTCCCCAGCAAACATCAATAAAACAGTTAGGGTTCTTCACACACAAGAAAAGGGCCGACGTCTCAACGTACTCGAAAACATGGAAATCTACAAACAGAAAACATTCGACGGTAGAATAATAAACGAACAGATAAACACCATTTCTGACACAATATTCGAGCCTTTAAAACTTGTTTACAGGAAACAACTTAATCACACAGGTACAACAGACAAACGCACAACAACAAATAAACACAAAACAATTAACACACCAAAACAAAAAACCGACAAAGAAGGTCAAACGACTAAAATCACAGATTTCTACCTACCCCAGTCAGCCACACAAATCGATTAGTAAACCACCCTCGGTTCTGAACGAACCCACAGCACATACACATAACTAAATATACACAAGCATCAATTTGACAATACCTGCTCATATACCTACGAACTATAAATACAGGACAAATGACAACAACAGATCAGAACGAAAATCGACACTGATGATGGCACAACGCCGAAACCGGTTTGTCTCAAAACCAAATTTGACAAGGGATGACGGAAAATCGTTCCAATATACATCATTTATCCACCCTGTCGGAAAATCAACCAAACAAGATAAGTCAGTTATTGCTTGTCAGGCTTTTAACTTGAACGCGAACGGACTACTAACAATTTACAAGCGACGCCTACTGAAAATATATAAAGCAAAGGCGAGCATTTGGTTCAACAAACAATGCCTGGAATTGAATGTTACTCCGAAATTCGCAAAAATAACAATAAAGGCAAATACCAAATCTAGCAGGAAAACAGTTAGAAAAGCGGAAAAGGATTTTTTAAAATATGAGTTGGAAAGCTTATACTCGAAGAAGGATGAGATAAATGCCGAGTTATTATCTATCCATTTAAGATTGGCAGAACAACTACCTACGACTGTATTAATGGAATGCTTCAACCGCATTAAGACAGAGGTCGATCAGGAACTACAACAAAAATACAGGTCGCTGAACCGAAAATTGGACAAGCTGGCAGGACGACGAGAGGGTAACCAAAACCAAAACACTCACCAGTTTCATGACAAGTTCGTTAACCTCACAACAGTGGCCATTACCAAGGAAGAGGCACAACTTCTCGAAAAGGGCCTGAAGCACAATATCATGGACCAGAATACAGTAAGAAAAACGGAGCAAGCGATTGTAGATGCGGAGATCGCAATATCATTGATACCACAGGAAGAACAGGAGCACGCAAGACACATGTGCAGAGAAATCATAAGAAAGGAGGTGAAAGCACAGGAAGGAGAAAAAGCGAATACAGAGGAGAAAACAATAAAGAATCTACGGCATAAACTAAGGAAAAACAATATTGTCACAACGAAAGCGGACAAAGGAAACACCACTGTGCTAATCGAAAAAGAGAAATATATATCCAAAACCGAGGATCTCATAGAGGAAATGAAATGTCGTAGAATGAGAGAGGATCCCACAGATGAATACCAAAAACAAATCAAAGTTGCTATAAAAAATGCAACAAATATAGTAGATTCTAACATGGCACATAGATTGGTCCAAATGAACCCTTCGGCTCCTCCACTGGTTGCGCTACCAAAAATCCACAAGCCGGACACGCCAATGAGGCCCATCATTAATTTTAAAACGGCACCATGTTACAAACTGTCCAAATATTTAAAAACGATATTGATAGACACTCTGGAGCTAAGGAACGAATATGCAATAGCTAACACAACAGAACTAATAGAGAGACTCGAGACCGTAGAGCTAACAAGAAACAGCAAATTGGTATCTTTTGACATAAAAGATCTATACCCATCTATACCACTATCGGAGACTTTGGACATAGTTAGCTCAACAATAGTTCATAACACAAAAAACAAAGTAAAAAGTATGCAAATCACAAATACGCTAAGAACCACTTTACGTCAAAACTATTTTAAATTCAACAATAAAATATATAGACAAACAAACGGTCTTGGAATGGGAAGCCCCACATCAGCAATTCTTATGGAAGTGTTCATGCAAAATCTGGAAGAAAAGTACATACAGGAGCTGAAGTCCAAATTAGGCGTGTCATTTTATGCTAGATACGTGGATGACATAATATGTGTTTTAACTACTAATAACGAAGAGCTCGTACTGGAGTACCTCAACAAACAGCACGGCAATATAAAATTTACAATGGAAACCGAAAAAAAAGGAGGAATCAACTATCTAGACCTCACGATAAATATTGATAAAGAAGCCAAAAGATTTAACTATGACATATATAGAAAGTCAACGGCCACCGACACAATAATACACAATACCTCAAATCACCCTCAACATCATAAAAATGCAGCATTAAGGCACTTGGTACATAGACTTGAAAGAACACCTCTTACACAAGAGGCATATAAGAGAGAACTTGAGGTCATATATAATATCGCTGCAAACAACGGATATAAAAAAGCACTAGTAGATAAGCTCAGAAGGACAAATGGAGAACCAAAAAGAAATAATGAAAAAGAAAATAATAGCTGGACGACTATGACATATACTGGAAAAGCAACATATAAATTGGCAAATTTCTTTAAAAAATACAACATTAACACAGCATTCAAAACATCGAACAATCTAGGGCGAAAACTAAGAACTAACATTAACTCAGAGGATCCGTTTAGCAGCCACGGCGTATACAAGCTTACCTGCGGATGCCAGCATAGTTACATAGGACAAACAGGACGGCAAATAAGAACGAGGTTCAGAGAACATATTAGAGATTACAACAAAAAAATACGGAATCCAAACATTATACCCGAGTCTAACTTCGCGAATCACATGGTCGAGAATGAATGTTCCCCAGCAAACATCAATAAAACAGTTAGGGTTCTTCACATACAAGAAAAGGGCCGACGTCTCAACGTACTCGAAAACATGGAAATCTACAAACAGAAAACATTCGACGGTAGAATAATAAACGAACAGATAAACACCATTTCTGACACAATATTCGAGCCTTTAAAACTTGTTTACAGGAAACAACTTAATCACACAGGTACAACAGACAAACGCACAACAACAAATAAACACAAAACAATTAACACACCAAAACAAAAAACCGACAAAGAAGGTCAAACGACTAAAATCACAGATTTCTACCTACCCCAGTCAGCCACACAAATCGATTAGTAAACCACCCTCGGTTCTGAACGAACCCACAGCACATACACATAACTAAATATACACAAGCATCAATTTGACAATACCTGCTCATATACCTACGAACTATAAATACAGGACAAATGACAACAACAGATCAGAACGAAAATCGACACTGATGATGGCACAACGCCGAAACCGGTTTGTCTCAAAACCAAATTTGACAAGGGATGACGGAAAATCGTTCCAATATACATCATTTATCCACCCTGTTGGAAAATCAACCAAACAAGATAAGTCAGAGGCTACAATTGATACACTTATCAATGAACAGCTAATCACTGAAACTCAAAAGTGGAAAGAAATTTTATATAGAATTTTGGACACCATTTTATTTTTGGGTGAAAGAGGCCTAACTTTCAAAGGTGAAAGTATATATCTTGGTGAACGAAACAATGGCCTTTTTTTTGGCACCTAAGATCTCATAAGCCATTATGATCCGATACTTAGAGATCAGAGAGGATTTCACAACGGCAGCGCAAACGTTTACAAGTTCACTATCTTTCCCCAGATATTCAGACCGAGTTTATAGAAATTTGTGCAAAGCACGTGAGGGAAACTATATTAGGCAAGAAAGCCAAGTATTTTGCTATGCCTGATGCTAGTCACGTTGACTACGTCCATTTTGCGCTAACTCCATTTCAATTCGACAGCAACAAATTTTACAATTCAAGAAAGGTTTTTGGCTTTCGTGAATTGTAATCGAAAAACTGACTACTCGCCTTGTGCAACCCACAGTACTAATTTATGTGGTTTTGATGCTGCAGATTGTACGGCTGCAATTACTTTCTTCGCAGTTGTTCAAAAATGTTTTACTATTTTCAACAGCAGTCCACAACGAGGGGACATCCTCAAAAAAAATGTATCGAGCTCTCTTCATAGTCGTTCAGGCAAAAGCAAAATTTGACTGCGCAAACATACGGAGATGTTACCGGCATACTCAAGTACATCAAAACGTTCGAATGTATCTTGCTGTCCTCAATTTGGTTCAAAATACTGACTACCATTAACGAAAGAAACGTGGTCCTCCAAGCTAGAGATGCCACCATAGATGTTGAGGTCCGACATCTAGATGCCTTATTAGATGATTTGAAGTTGATCAGGAACAAATGGGAAACACTTTTAAACGAATGCAAAACAGTTACTATCCAATTAAAGATCTCGCCAAAGTTTCCGGACATTCGAAAAAGAAAACCCAAAAGACGTTCTGAAGATAATTTAAATGAGATTATTATGGCTGATTCAGAGTCTCATTTTAAAAGCAATACATTCCTGGTGATCGTTGTTTCGGTAATCACTGGCAGCTATGAGAAATTTGAGCGAGACGTTTTCCTTTTTGTGGCAATTTGAAGACATGGATGAAACTACGGTTCGACGAGCGCAGCAAAATTTGTCGAAAAATACAAGTCGGACATTTCCCAAAGCTTAGAATGCGAAATAATTCCCTTTAAATACATTTACGAAGCAAATTTTGATAAAGGTATGTCACCATTGGATTTGCTAAATGCCATCTATGTTCAAAATCTGTATCAATTTTCCCCAACATTTGTGTTGCTTTACGTATCTTATGCACTATACCTGTCACAGTAGCTAGTGCAGAATGTTTTTTTCAGCGTCCTTTCAAGAATGAAAAACTCATAAATGGTGTTCATCTAAAGAGCGAGTTTTAGGACTTGCCACGCTTTGTGTTGAATCCGTTTTGGCAAGACAGTTAAATTTTGATATTGTAACGAATTTCAGGAAATTCCGCTTATATGAAAACTTCTGCTAACGTTCGAATCGCTAAACTGTTTAATAAATCCAATATTCTGTATTGCAAAATTGTCTTTATTAGACTAATTTGGGAGTAGTACAATTATACTTCATAATTATACTTCACTTCGCAACTAATAACGTGTTTAAATCAAACTTAATAGTGATTAGTCATACCTCAGCTTGGGCTGCTTTTATACTCACGGTTTCCTCGTTCACCCATTTCTCCTAAGGTCTAGTAATTTCGCGAACTACATGCTTGGTTACCAGCCATATACATGTATATTTGTAGTTTGTACCCATATGCGTGTGTATATGTGAGTACTACTTCTGCTGCTGATTACATGCGCTTGTGAGTATTTCTCCGCTGCCTTGTATGTATGTGTGTAAATGATGATTGATTTGTTTACGTACATACGAGTGGCTTCTTAGTATTAGCTTAGTGATGCTAGTATCACTTAGTGATTCTAATATTCGTCACAATATTATTATAAACGAGTAAGGAAGGCTAAATTCGGGTGTAACCGAACATTACATACTCAGCTGAGAGCTTTGGAGACAAAATAAGGGAAAATAACCATCTAGCAAAATGAACCTAGGGTAACCCTGGAATGTGTTTGTATGACATTGGTTTCAATTGGAAGGTATTAAATAGTATTTTAAAAGAGAGTCCGCCATAGTTCTATAGGTGGACGCAATTTCAGGATATCGCCATAAAGGTGGACCAGGGATGACTCTAGAATGTGCGTTGTACGATAGGGATATCAAATGAAAGGTGTTAATGATTATTTAAAACGTAGTGGGCCTTAGTTCTATAGGTGGACGCCTTTGCGAGATATCGCCATAAAGGTGGAACAGGGGTGACTCTAGAATGCGTTTGTTCGTAATGGGCATCAAATGAAAGGAGCTAATGATTATTTAAAACGTAGTGGGCCTTAGTTCTATAGGTGGACGACTTTTCGAGATAACGCCATAAAGGTGGACCAGGGTCACTTTATAATGTGTTTGTATCATATGGGTACCAAATTAAAGGTATTAATGGGGGTTTTAGTTGTATATGTGAAGGCGTTTTCGAGATATCGGCCGAAATGTGGACCAGGGTGACCCAGAACATCATCTGTTGGATACCGCTAATTTATTTATATATATAATACCACGAACAGTATTCCTGCCAAGCTTCCGAGGGCTTTTGATTTCGCCCTGCAGAACTTTTTCATTTTCTTCTACTTGATATGGTAGGTGTCACACCCATTTTACAAAGTTTTTTCTAAAGTTACATTTTGCGTCAATAAACCAATCCAATTACCATGTTTCATCTCTTTTTTCATATTTGGTACAGAATTATGGCATTTTTTCATTTTTCGTAATTTTCGATATCGCAAAAGTGGGTGTGGTCGTAGTCGGATTTTGGCCATATTTTATAAAGAGAGTTCAGATAAGTACGTGAACTAAGTTTAGTTAAGATATATCGATTTTTGCTCAAGTTATCGTGTTAACGGCCGAGCGGAAGGACAGACGGTGTATTAAAACTGGGCGTGGCTTAAACCGATTTCGCCCATTTTCACAGAAAACAGTTATCGTCATAGAATCTATACACACACCAAATTTCACAAGGATTGGTAAATTTTAGTTCGACTTATGACCTTAAAAGTATTCTAGACGAATTAAATGAAAAAGTGCGGAGCCACGCCCATTTTGAAATTTTGTTTTATTTTTGTATTTGGTTGCACCATATCATTACTGGAGTTGAATGTTGGCATAATTTACGTATATACTGAAAAGATTTTAAATTTTTTGTTAAAATTTGACTTTAAAAAAAATTTTTTTTAAAAGTGGGCGTGTTCGTCATCCGATTTTTCTAACAGGAGCAACGTGCCTGCCAAATTTCATCATGATATCTTCAACGACTGCGAAATTACAGCTTGCAAAACTTTTAAACTACCTTCTTTTAAAAGTGGGCGGTGCAACGCCCATTGTCCAAAAATTTACTTATTTTCTGTTTTCCGTCATAAGGTCAACGCTCCTTCATCGCTTTGCCCGTCTTTGGTAATGAATTATCGCACTTTTTCGGTTTTTCGAAATTTTCGATATCGAAAAAGTGGGCGTGGTTGTAGTCCGAGTTCGTTCATTTTAAATAGCGATCTGAGATGAGCGCCCAGGAACCTACAATCCAAATTTCATCAAGATACCTCAAAATTTACTCAAGTTATCGTGTTTACAGACAGACGGACAGACGGACGGACGGACATGGCTAAATGAATTTCTTTTTCACCCAGATCATTTTGATATATAGTAGTCTATATCTATCTCGATTAGTTTATACCGTTACGTATTACCGTTATACGAACAAAGTTAATATACTTGTGAGCTCTGCTCAGCTGAGTAAAAATTTTGCAGCGAAAAAAGCAAGAAAAGCCACTCTTTGATATCCGAACCTCCTATATTGAATAATTAAAATTTATAATCATCATTAAATTTATCAGAAATGTATTAAAATGTTACCAAATAACTAGAAAAGATTATTTGAAACAATATTTGGCTGTTAAAAGAGAATCTTATTTCTACGCTACAATAAAATAGTATAAATAGTAAATATTCTGTGTTAATTTTATCTTCAGCTCTTAGTCCAAAAATCATTTAGTTGATGTGGCAAACATTTTTTCGATGTAATTCATCAATAATGATTCATGAATGAGACGTCATTAATTCAAATTAATCAAATGTATTAGTAGATTTTTTTTGGGGGCCCGTAAATTGTTTAGTCCCGGGCTCAGATTTTCTCTCTACGGCCCTGTACATACATATGTATGTGTCTGAAAACGTTATTTTGCATTTCTATATAGAAAGTAGGCATGCACATGAAAGGATTTTCGTAATTTTTCCAGATCAGATCCTCTTAGAACAGGGAAGCCGCGCTTTAGCCAATTTAATAATCTTCATATGTATCTATAAGCTTTAACCTGATTTGCATGAATAATTCCCTTACTTGGAGATATCTTTGGTTGATATAACGTTATCAACTCCCGTATGGCCTACTGCGATGACATGGAAATTCAGGCGAACTTCTAATATTTCACCTGACAGTATAAACCGTGACGCTCAGTCAACGCAGTTTATAAGCCCTGCACTTACGATGATAACATCTGGAGACCTATGACAAGTTCTTACAAATCATATTTATTGTGCTGAAAGTTGTATTTATTTGTTCTTTAGTTCCTATCCGCATCTTCAGCCGGCAAATTAGGATACCAAATACCATGATGTTTCAACACAGACATGGTGATTCTACACACTCCATGGTCTCCGGCGTTTAGCAAGAATTATGCGATTTTCTTCCCTGAGTAACTCACTAATATCGGGGAACAGATAAGACGGGACGTAGGTACATATATATTTATTTACGATTTTCAAGTCATCATCGCCTGAAGTCGGTCAATTTTTAGTTCAGCTAATGATCAAAGCCGTTAAGTAGAAAAACTCACATGCATATTTTTAAAATTTTAACTTGTTTTCAGATATGCTGTGAGGAGTTGCAAACAGTGATGGTACCATTGCCGGATTGCGCCAGTGGCGAATGGGGTCCAACGAAGGCGACAAGGTTGTTTGGACTAATACCGATAACACACCAAGTGATTTATATGTGAACTAGCTTGTAGGAACAATATATTTATATCATTTCTTTATCAGGACCCTCTCATATTTGCCGGACGTAGTTTGGATCTTCAATTTCGTATGTCTCGTCCTCTAACAGATTTCATGGCAACCCTGCACAAGAACGGTATTGAAGAAAAGAAACTTTCCAAGTATGTGACGCATAATACATTAGACGACATAGTGACCTTTATAATAAAGTAAGTAAAACTTGGCCCAACTAATACTCGAAATAAAGTCAAAGCCAGTCAGTTTTTATGAAATGGCATAGGGTCAGGTTATTTATAATTATTATTTTATTAAATGTTTGGAAAGAATTGAAGCAACTCGACATCAAGATGGACAAGGCGACAGCTACTTCGATTATACCTTGAAAATCTCTTCAAAGCCTTTTCTCCCCAGAGTGGGATCCCTTCCGACTATGTGGTTGAGTGGCTTAGGCACCTACATCTACGCCGTTTCGCCTTCTAGAACGGCAGCAGAATACTGATTCCCAAGAGCAGCCAATTCTCCAATTCCGGTTTATTATTCGGTTATTTGCGGCAGGAGGTATATTCGTGTGTGTTTGCACAAAGCCTTCCGCACACCGGGTCGTCTCGGAAAGTAACGATATCAGAGTAATGGATGATTTTATGGTGGACATTTATTTTTGTACAAATGTAATACTATCCCCCTAATTCCACCTTGTCGGGCAGGTGGTCGTACCGCCAAAATTATTCACTCAAACAAGTTCATACGGATTAGGATTAAGGACACATTTCGTGTCAAGCCGAAAACAAGAAAAATCTATGTGCGATAATTCCGTCATAGACAGCGAGGCAAGCGGGGAGTGCAGATTTATAATAATAATGGTGGTTTCGTCCGATATACCTGCTATGATTTTTAGGCCGAGGCTCCCTTTCAATTTGCATCGAGATAGTTTTTAATTTTTCCTACAAATTGGTGGGCGCTACCTTCACACCACGACAGAAGAAATAGGAGCAAAATATTGACACTATGCCAAGAAGATGGGAACTGAATTATAAGCGAAAGGGCTTAAGAAGCGCAACACATAGCTTCTGCATCCCATTTGTCAACCTCACCTACCCGAAGGGAACCCTGTTAAAAATATATGAATGATCATGCACATATTTAGCAGGTAAGGCACTGGCGGCCCCAAATTCCTAATGGAACTAGGCGATGGGGAGGGATGGCAAAGAAGCTTCCACGTGGTCACATTGAAGCCTTCCCGAGATGGTCGGGCAAGTGCCTAACCGGAAAATTCCAGTTCTATATCCGGCACTTCGGGGAGTCTCTTTATCGAAAGCGAAAGGAAGTTAGCCATTAGACTCCTATTAACTTGGAAACTCTGTACCCTGGTTGCCCCAGGGAATATGAATGCAGAGACGAACCAGTCCCTGACTGGCGCCAAAAGATATTAAAAATTCCTTGGCAACCATCTACCCAAAGGTAGGAATCTCAGATTCCTGAGAAGACTCACGAATGGAGAATCCGACACTTACCATCTTTTTATCGACGGCAAAACAGCCTTTGTATTCTGCTACGACTGAATTTAAGTTCCCTGCAAAGTTAATAAGGCCTTGCCAAATAACATTGTGCCGCACCATCAGCTCCGGAAGGATTGAAGAGGAACTCTACGAGTCATTCGAAACGAAACGAGGCTTCAGACAAACCGATTCCCTTTCGTGCGATTTCTTTCCAAAAGCTGGAATTGGTAACTCCAACAGAAGAACTAAACCGCGATGACACAACCTATTTTTGGCGTATGCTGATGATATTGATATCAGGCAAAAATAAAATTGGAGTATTGCGGTAAATGAGGACAGGAGGCAGTACTTGCGGTAATGCAAGAAGTAATCGGCGCCTTCACGTCTTGCCACCTACAACACATCCATCTGGGAACCAGCATTAAAACGAAAACCATGTCAGTTTATAAATCCAACGGATAACAACTCTTGCCAACAAGTGCTACTTTGGACTGAGTAGTCAATTAAAAAGTAAACTCTTCCCTCGACGAACTAAAATCACGCTATACAACTTGCTCATCATACCTGTCCTGATCATAGATGTTTTTAAACGGTTTTATTTAGCTTGATTCTGTGCAGCGGCCAGGCCGGCTGGCTGTTTACAAATTTTGTAATTAAAATTTAAGCAACTTCCCGATAAGCTACAAGCTTGAAACTTGGAATATAGTTCAGAACCCGATGACAATGCAATAATAAGAAAAAAACTCCGATAGGTGGCGCATGGCTCGAAATATTGAAAAAGATCGTATTTGTGGTCCGATTTGATTCATATTTGGAACACATAATACATACATGAATAGAAAGCGACCTATGAAAAAACCGCCGCTAGGTGGCGCAAGGATCGAGATATTCAAAAAAATTGTAGCTGAGGGAAAAATTTGCTTTACTTTGCGGTGCTTAAGAAGCTCCTCGCTTTTTCTACCCGCAGACACGAAAAAGAAGCTTGGTTTGAACTTGATTCTTCCTCTTATTAGTTACTTTGCGGTAGTATATATGTAGTTGCATTCAACCTTGCGTGAGGCGTAGTATAACCTGATTAAGGTTCAGTTGGTTTTACTTATGACTATCAATAGAAATTTCACGCCCACAACGCTTTTACTTAATTATCCGATCAACGCCCTAGATTGATGAGAAGTGTGATGACTAGTATCTAGGTGCTACCTAATTATTTTCTAGCTTTTGGTATTATTATTACGTAATGTAAGTATTGTTTTCAATAAAAACGTTTATCTTAAACATTTTTTTTAATTATATTATTAAATCTATAATTTGTTGTGAATAGTAATTGTTCTACAATTAAAGCTTCCTATTAATATTTCCATCAGTTTGGGAAATACCGAAAAATGTTCCTCCGGTACTTTTTGGCGCTTACGTCAATTTTGAAATGTGATCATATTGTATTGTTTTTTATAATTCATTGTACAAAAGTCCTGCGCATCGAAGTTAGTAAACGCTATCGAAACCTTTACGAATTGTACAATTGAATTATTCCCTACATTCATTGCTTGTTGTGCACATTTCAATGTACAATTCAAGTTTTGTATTGTTTTGTACAGTGTAAAAAACAGAACACAAAATAAAACCTTTGTGGGTTAATTGGAATCTTATATATTGTTTAGTACCATGGATTGTACCAAACACTAAAAATGAATTATTTTGTTTGTACGCATGCACAACATACAATTTTCATTTCAGAAGAGAACTTATGTATCAAAACTTGAATTTTTTTTGTGAAACAGGATCATAACAAGTTGAGTTAGTTGGGCCAAAACGAAGATTATAAATAATTCGAACATTTATATGATTTAAACTCCGATTGTTTCTTTAATACACAGCTTTCCAGAGGAGGGTCAATATGGTTTGGATATTTATACTCGTGAAGCTGGAGCAATCGCTTCACATCATAGTAACTCCTCATCGTCTGGCGAAAAACACCTGCTCACGCACTGTTGTAAATATTTGATTAACTCTTCGAAGCGAAATTGAATTATCATAAATGAAAGTACATTTATACATATGTAAATATGTATGTGTTGATATTTGTGTGCAATGTTGTTACAAAATATATGTATTTTAGTGTAAATGATACGACTATCTACTAATTAGTTTTAAGAGTTTTATATGATTAACACCAATTTGTATTCAAAAAATAATATCATACATATAAAACACAAACTTATTCTAAACAAAATATTACAATCCAAATAATGTTGAATCTTGTACAATTTTACAATGCATACAAAATATAATAAATATACATACTTAATTATTAAACACGTGAAATAAAAAAGCGTAAAAATCTACTTGGTCGTCTGCGCGGAAGTAGTCTATTTTTCATGCAAAACGTGTTTTCAGGCCGACGTCGATGGTGTAGATTTCTCTAAATGTGTTTTGTAGGTTTTCCGACTATAATATCGGGGCCTGGAGGCATGACCGTTCAAAACTTAAACTTGCACCTTCTATGAAGTTCAAAGTAGGCTTTTTTATGTAAAATATGTGAGACCTAAAAACTTCGATATTGTTCGTAGTTAATAGCCGTGGTTTTTTTACAAGCGTATACGTTCCGTTTGCGCGTAAAACAAAACGCTTATCCTCGCTTAGATAATGCTTAGGAGACCCATCTAGCGGCAATGGTTAAATAACTAGCTACAGCACAGGGTGTACCGAAAAGCGGAGACACAACCCTCTGGTGGCCATAGGGTGGGTATAGCATATAGCTGAATCAGTTGCGATGAATTGTGGACACACATATAATAAATAGAATTAGTGTTGAGGTGAAACATAGAAAAATATTTCAGTTACATCTGAGTATAATGCGTATTGAAATTTAGTACGAAAAATTTTATGCGCAGCAATTTCAGAGGCGTATTTAAAGTTTGACGCTTAGCAGTCCATATAAAGTTTAAGCGTAAACGTCTATAGCAGTAAAAAAAGCACAGCTAATAACAACACTCAACCGCTCGTTGATGTCGCTAGACATACGAAATGGGATTTTTGTAGTTCTCAAATTGAAAAATTTTACCGAATTTCAATGGAATTTAAATATTCTTTCGAAACTTTTGATATAACAAATCAAAAAAAATAAAAATTATTAAAAGCCAAAATTCTACATTGTGTGTCTATTCATCGCTATAAATGTAGGAGTTTAATGTTATATATAAAATTTTCCAATCTCATGAAATTTTGGTGAGCATATTGAGTACGTTTGAGAATCGGATCATGCCCCAAAAATTTTATTTAGTCAAATTTTTTTTTATTTTTTATAAAACGGACCCAAAAATACATACAACACTCTAGGACTCGGACTGGGAAAAAGGAATGGAGAAGAATAAAATGAACTAGTCAAAAGAAAAACAATCTAAGGAGAAAAAGGCTGAGAAAGAGATGTATGCACCAGGGAAGGGGGAAGAAGAGGGATCTAGAAAGAAAAGAAGGGATGGAAAGGGAGAGGGAGAAAGATGGGCAGAAAGAGGAGTGAATAAAAGGATAAAGAAAAGGGAGAGAGAGGGGAGGAAGAGTAACAGGTAAAATCTACTTAAAAGTCGTTCATATAGACCAAAGTTAGGGCAGAACAACGTCTGCCAGGACTGCTAGTAATTTTCAAGCCATTAGCTTGGGTCATCGTGGTTGACGGAAATTTCCGAGGTTCATGTTTGGAACCGGTAGAAAAATTAAGACCTGCCCTAATTTTTAAACCTTTGATAGAACTTGTCGGTTTTAAAACTTTTTTACGACAATTTCAAACAGAAGTCTCAAAAAGTATTACAAGTTTATTGAATAAAACTTGGTTAACATTTCAAACCATGAAACAAAATATTGAGGATAAAGGGTTGCGATCAAAATAGTGTTAACGCTAAACCAAAATAAACACTAATATTTTTGAAAATCCGAAATTCAGTAAAAAAAAAAACCATGGTACCAAAATTGGAGGTAACATTAGCCACTTGACTTTTGCGGGGACAATGACAATTTCATCAAAATATAGCAACCCGATTAAAAACGTTACGAACTGTTCTGATTTTGATAGATTTTATATTAGCGAAACCAATTATTTCATAGTAATCTTAAATAAAAAAAGAAAAAAAAAATTTGCCGCGTGCTTTGGAAATGTGCAAATACGAAGAACAAGACTAGGAAAGAAGTGTTTTGTCTTTTGACGTGATGAAAGTTCAGAAAGAATTGACATTTGGCCAAAAAAAGTTGATAATTTTGGCCCCATAGCGAGGTTCGCGTGGAAACAGTCAATATTTTACAATTGTGATACGAAGATGACAGGAAGTGCTGTAATCTAATTACACATGAGCGGCGGCGAATCCACGGAATGGGAACTACGGGAGAATTTCTTTGCCTATTGCAAAAAATTGCACCAATGTTTATCTTCGGAGGAAGTTTTTTTCGAGTGTTTATTTCATATTTGGCACCCTGGTAGCCACAACCGCTAGTGCTTAAATGTATTTTCCTTACGTTTGGCGAATAAAAATCTGGATTAGAAGTACAATGACAAAGTCTATAGTACTAGCATTCCATGGAATATCGTTCATTTTCGCCGATTTTCGAGTTGCTCTTCTCATAATTTTCAATGCGAGTATATGTATTTTAAGTATTGTGGCGAATTTTAGCATCACTAAGCTGTTAGTAAGCAAAGGCACAACAACAAAAACCTTAAAGCAAGCTACACTTGTGTACATGAACACATCAATCATCATTATACACATACATAGAAGGCGACGAAGAGATAACTCACACACATGTAGCCATCAGCCCAAGTTGTTACTCACACATACACACGCATATAGCTCAATTACCAAGCAGGAGATACAACAGTCCTAGAAGGCGAAACGTCTAGACCCTAGTAGAAATATGCGGACGAGGCAACAGAGAGTATAAAAGCAGCGCAAGCTGAGGAATGATTAATTGATTTAAACACGCTATTGGTTGTGAAGTATAATTGTGAAGTACTACTCCCAAAGTAATCTAAATAAAGTCCAGTTTTCAATACTGAATATTGGAGGATTTATTCAACAGTTTAGCGATGCGAATGTTAGCAGAAGGTGCATAAATATCAGAAATTCCCAGAATTCGTTATAATTGGTGCAGGAGAGGAATTGTTGAATAAATTCCGAAGATTTTGAATACAACAATGACATGGCGAAGTTAAGTGAATTCAAGATCCAGCAGCTCAAAAAGGAGTTGGAAGTTCGCGGATTGAATACAACTGGCAACAAATCCGAGTTATAATCACGACTATGGGAAGATATGGACTCTGAAGGAATCGACGTTGATGAACACACTTTTCACCCTGATGTGGAAGAGTCGACAACAAAAATTGAGGAGAAAAATGAAACATCGCAGACAATTACGAGCACAGACTTAAACATGATATTGGTTGCAATATCTGCACAAACATTGACAATGGCATCTCAACTGGAATCACAACAGGCACGTTTAACATCCAAGATGGAATCCCAAGAGACACGTTTAACAACCAATATGGCATCCCAATTGGATGAACCGAAAACATACATGGCGTCACAAATTGCAGAACAATTATAAGAACAAGGGGCACGCATAACATTACAGCTCTAAGCACAAGAAGAGCGTATCTCAACAAAGCTGAAGGCACAGGAAACAAAATTCGAATAGCAGCTGGAGGCTTTTAGTGAACGCCAAGATAAAATGGAGGCCGAGATGGATGCTTTGAAAGATCGGATTCAGGAGTTACAATTAAACCGTCCAATCACTTCAACGTCTACTCTGAAGGTGATATCACCAACGTTTGATGGTTCTGTTCCTTTCCAGGCATTTAAGATTCAATTTGAGAAGACGTCAGCAGCGAACAACTGGAATGCCGAAGATAAAGTTGCTGCATTGTTCGTGGCGTTAAAAGGACTAGCTGCTGAGATCTTACAGACCATCCCAGAGTACGAACGTAACAGCTATGAAGCATTGATGGCTGCGACGGTACGGAAGCGAACACAGGAAACAGATCTACCAAATAGAATTACCAAACCGTTACCAAAAAGCTAACGAGACTTTGCAGGAGTTTGCCTCGGATGTTGAAAGATTGGCTCATCTAGCAAATTCGGACACACAAGTGGAATACACCGAGAGGTTAAAAATCCAGAAGGCCAATTGGCACGGCGGATCGAGCGACTACAAAGCTATGATTTTTCCACTGAGCATTGAAAAGGTAGTACCCATGGAAATGCAGATGCAATGTCACGAAGACCATGTAGTTTGGAAAACATTATAGATGTCCGATGAAAGACCAAATAGAGAGAATATGTTAGCGGAGAGTCCTATTGCGAAGTCATATTGGGCATAGTGGAACAGTTTAAAATTGATATCCGGTTGCTTGCATCGAGTATGGGAGAGTGAGGATGATCAATTTAAGAGGAAACTGATAGTTGTTCCCAGGAAAAGGATTCCTGACGTTCTCAACGAGCTACATAATGGTCCAAGTGGAGGTCATCTGGGAATCACGAAGACGCTCGAGAAAATTAAGAAGAGATTCTATTGAGTTGGTTCCCGTCAGTCGGTCGCTGAATGGTATGCCAACTGCGAGGTTTGCAGCAGAGCGAAAGGGCCTATAACCCGAATCCGACCATGGTCAGATGACGCAATATAACACAGGTGCACCATTTGAAAGGAACGCTATGGATGTCGCAGGCCCAGGGAAATACACAATCTTGTAAAACAACAAACCAAGGTTATGAGTCACAAGATGAAAGTCAGATACGATAAAGCAATTAATTCGGAAGGTTTTTGAGAAGCTGTTAAGCGGACCAACGATGTAGTTTACCGCATACAAAACATTGGCAAACCACGAAACAAAATGAAAGTGGTTCATTTGGAAAGGCTGGCAGCGTTTAAATCGACAAAATTTGTCTGATCGGGATGATCAGACTTAGGTGGAAGGCAGTGTGGCTACTTTTAGCATCACTAAGCTGTTAGTAAATTAAGGCACAACAACAAAAACCTTAAAGCAAGCTACACTTGTGTACATGAACACATCAATCATCATTCATACACATACATAGAAGGTGACGAAGAGATAACTCACTGACACACATGTAGTCATCAGCCGAAGTTGTTACTCACATATACACACGCATATAGCTCAATTACCAAGCAGGATATACAACAGATCTAGGAGGCAAAACGTCTAGAACAGGGGTCCCCAAAGTTCAAACTGTGGTTGTGTGATTATAACTAAAATCATCTTGTTGGTATTGGTTTAGTTGTTAAAGAAAAATCAATGAGGTAGGACGTATGCACACATGTTTGTTAACACACAAAAAGGATTTCGTAAATATGCCCTATAAATACTACTTTATTGCTTGTTTGTTTGCAAAATATCCTTTCGCAAATGCGCAAATAAACAACAGCCTCATCCAATGTTGCTACTCTGCTTGTTCTGCGACAACTAAAGTCGAATAAAGACGAAAGAGAATAATAATACGTGTGAATTTGGCGCCAATAATTATTTCACTAAGTGAGGACCGCTGGTCTAGACCTTAGTAGAAATATGCGGACGAAGCAACGGATAGTATAAAAGCAGCGCAAGCTGAGGAATGATTAATTGATTTAAACACGCTATTGGTTTTGAAGTATAATTGTGAAGTACTACTCCCAAAGTACTCTATATCCAAAAAAAAACCAGTGTACAATACTGAATATTGGAGTGATTTATTCAACAGTTTAGCGATTCCAACGTTAGCAGAAGGTGCTTAAATATCAGAAATCCCCAAAATTCGTTACAATATATTGTGGCTAATGCAAGCAATTTCGTTGCGTTACCCTGCTGCTAGTAAATAAATGCACAACAACAGTCAGGGTGTCATTGATGGGGGTGTTGCGTTTTGCACACACCAGCGCCACCCCAAAGCCCTCCCCCGGGGTAGGGGGAGCCTCCTCGTGGTGACACCTGGTAACGCTTCGGCGGCGAATTCGAGCGGCGCCCTCTTTCCCACGCCCCAGAACCTATTTTCTGCCTTTTTCCCATCCCGGCCCATACCCTATCCCACCGCCTTAAGCCAAGGGTTTGAGGTACCCGTGCCGATTGCTGAATGGCCAACGGAGGATATTGAGTATCCGGTCTCGAACGGTCCCCTCCGATGCCCGGGCAAGGTCGGTGGTATAAGTGCCTTCTCTACGCATGCCGGCTCTGCGGACAAGTGACCAACCCTTTCTGTGCATACTCGTGGGACCAAAATTATGAACTCTTTAAAAAAAAATGATGACAACACTAAAAAAGACAACAAAGACACGGACGACAATATTACTAAGACGGTAACGACAACGACGAGACTGACTTTAACAAGGACGGACTCTAGAACAGATGTAGGGGACGGAAAAACTGACGGACCTAGACTCGGAGAGAGGGACTCCTCGGATGTGGAGTTCCTATCTTCAAGTCAAGAGACTGGCGCAACACGTGGCGGCAACAGTACTGTGGGCAACGGTACTCCGCCACGCAATCAACAATTTTCGACCGCTGCTAGGAAGCAGCGGGAAACAGCCAGCAAGGCACGGTCGAAGGCATTACTTGGGAAAATGCGGTATCAGCTAGCTCTGTTTGTACTGGATAGGATAGAGCGGAACAGGGCAAACGGTACCGTCCATCCCAAGAATGCGGAGGACCGTGTTACTTTCCAAGCGGTGGTGGACGACTACAGAGCGTACTTGGAAGCCGAAAACGGAACCACCGCCGGTAAGAGGAACCGGTCTCTGGAAGAGGCCCATAGCACCTCAAAGAGAACCGGTCCATGGAAGAGGCCCCTAGTATCTCCAAGAGGAGCAAAATTACCGGTGGTAACGCCTCGGTATCAGCCGGAGCGCTGGGAGGGGCCAAAACTTTTTCAGAAATGGTTCGGAGTAACCTTCAAGTTGCGCTAGTGGATGCGACCAACAACAGCGGCAAGCCCGTCTTAGAGATGTGGGGGGAGCTAGAGGCAAGGCTGTCTCAGATGGTCATTGACTTTGTCATGGCCAACCCGGAGGGTAATCTCCCTTCCTTCGACTCTGCGGAGGTTGTTCGCGGGTACCGGGTGGTCAAATGGGAAGACCAGCAGTCCAAGGACTTCTTGGAGAAGTACGTGCTGGCCCTAGGGGAGGTCTGGGAGGGCTTAAGGATTAAGATCATCAGGGCCGCCGATATACCAAAAAGCCCCCGAGCTCGGGTATGGATCCCGAGAATGAAAATAGACAGCGGGACACTGTTGAAGTATTTGCGGGCTCACAACCGCGATGTGCCCATGGAGGACTGGGTAGTCATCAAGGCAGAGGAATCGTGACGGAACAGCCTCTCTTTCGTGCTCCTAATATCAGAGGATAGCATTACTCCGCTTGAAAAAGCGAACTTCACCCTCCGTTTCAGCGTGCGGCGCGCCAAGGAGAAAATCCTCCGGTCCCCTCAGGAGGAGGAGGAAGAACCGGATGGGGTCTACGATGCTAATAAGCGCCTGGAGGGCTTGCAGCTCACCGACCAAGAACCTGGACCCTAATAGTTCCAACGGGTCTAAAGGTTGTCCAAATTAACCTCCAGCACTCTAGGCTGGCCTCGGAAAACCTTGCCGTCTTCCAAATGGAGGAAGACTTTGATATGGCCCTTGTTCAGGAGCCGTGGGTGTGGAACACCCAGGTGAAAGAGCTCTCAATAAAGGGATACTCTACGTTTCACAAGAGCGAGGACAGTAAGCCTAGGACATGCCTTTTTGGTAAAATCTAACTACAATGTTTTTCTTGTTTCTTCTCACAGCTCTTCGGATCTGACAACGATTTCGCTAGAGACAGCTAACGGAGTCAGCATACTAATTGCTTCTTGCTACCTGCCGCATGACAAGGACCCTCCACCGGAGGAGGTGCGAGCCTTGATGCAGGACTGGAGATCTGCAAACATTGTGCTGGAATGTGATGCCAATTCCAGGCACTCCCTATGGGGAAGTAAGGAAATCAACACTCGGGGTGAGTCACTTTTCGATTTTATCATTAATACTGACCTAGTAGCATGCAATCGGGGAAACACACCCACATTTGTATTTCCAACCACGGACACATTCAACGGGTGGGAGGAGGTGTTAGATGTCACGCTACTAAGCGGAAACAGCAATATTCGGGTAGACAGCTGGAGGGTATCAGATAGTCAGTCTTTTTCTGACCACAGGAGAATACTATTCAATATCTGCCTTAATGTAGAAATTCCTATTCCCTATCGTAATCCAAGGAGGACCAATTGGCGAAAGTTCGTCAAAGTGGTAGGAAATAAGCTGGAGCCGCTGGTAAAAACGCACTTTCCGGGCTGTAGTTCCAGCCAAATGGAACCGAGGGAGTATACAGGGGTAATACCCTCCCTCCGGTTAATAATTGAACTTATAACGAAAAAAAAGATAGAATGGGCTATCAACAGTTTTTCGCCATACAAATCCCCAGGACCGGATGGCATTTTCCCAGCGATGCTACAAAAAACTAGCTGTCTGGTAATTCCCTGTATGGAACGCATCTTTAAAGCCTGCATTCGACTTAATCATGTGCCCCTGAATTGGAGAGGGACCAGGGTGGTCTTCAACCCAAGGGTCAATAAGAGGGGGCATGAAAAGCCTAAGGACTTCAGACCCATCACTCTTTCATCGTTTGTTCTAAAAACGTTTGAAAGACTACTGGACGTCCACATTCGCGGTAGGTTGGATACCTCGGGGCTGTCAACTGCCCAACACGCCTATCTCGGGGCCACTAAACAGACACCGCTCTACATGAAGTGGTCCACAAGGTAGAGTCGTCATTCGAAAACAAACAATTTACCCTGGCTGCATTCTTGGACATAGAGGGAGCTTTCAATAATCTCCGGCTGGAAGCAATAGAAGGCGCCCTTCATGTACTCGGAATAGAGGACCCTATCGTAAACTGGATAGGGACGGCCCGGTCCAGAATGATAAGCGCTAAACTGGGGGCTAGTGAGGTCACGGCATATCCGTGGAAAGGGACCCCTCAGTGCGGGGTTTTGTCACCACTGCTCTGGCTTTGCGTTATAGACAACATACTTCGTCTACTCAACAAGGATGGGGTTAAAGTGGTGGCCTACGCGGATGACGTAGTAATACTAGAATCTGGTCTGTGTCCCAATGTGATTAGTGGGATCATGCAGGGATCACTGAGGAAGCTGAGCAGTTGGGCGGAGACCGCCGGACTAAGCGTTAACCCCTCAAAGACGGAACTAGTGCTCTTCACCACTAGGACGAAAATCCCAAGTTTTATTGTTCCCACTCTTGATGGCCAGGAGTTAAGTCTTTCTGATAGGGCCAAATATCTAGGAGTCTTTTTAACACGAAAGCTGAACTGGAGGTTTAACACAGAGCACAGAGTCAAACGAGCCTACGGGGCTATGTATGCTTGCAAAGGAATGCTGGGTAAAAAGTGGGGTCTGAGGCCAGACCTCATGGCCTGGATGTATAAGGCAGTTATTCGACCAACTCTGACATATAGGGCACTCGTATGGTGGAAGGCGGTAGAGGTGAAATACATAACTAACATGCTATCGAAAGTTCAACGATCTGCCTGCGGAGCGATCAAGAGGGTAATTAGGTCCTGTCCCTCGGAAGCTTTAAACGTGATTTGCAATGTTCCACCGTTAGATCTATTTATCAAGGAAACGGCATCTCAAGGGGCCCTAAGGCTTCGGGAGTTGGGCCTTGGGAGGGAGCGTACATACGGTCACGGCCGTATCCTGCTCAATATTAACGACTCCCGAATCTTGGCAAAAACGGACTACATATGTCCAAAGAAAGTCTTCGACACAAACTACACAATTCTCTTCCCCACAAGGAAAGATTGGAAAGATTCGACATCTCGGTTTTCACGGACGCATCAAAAATGGCTTTCGGAGTGGGAGCGGGAATATTTGCGACTGTCCCGCCCACGTCCTTATGTATGCGGCTTTCCGACTTGGCAAGTGTGTCTCAAGCTGAGATTTTCGCTATCCGAGAGGCGTGCAAAGCGTTAATAGATATCAAAGGTAACGGTAACAGGGTAGCCATTTTCTCCGATAGCCAGGCGGCTCTTGGGGCACTCGGGTCAGAGACGATATCATCAGGCCTGGCTGGGCAGTGTAGGGAGAGCGCCATGATTCTGGCGAGCAGGCAGATCGTTACCCCGATATGGGTGCCGGGGCATCGAATAATACAGGGTAACGAGATGGCGGATGAGCGGGCACGGCGTGGAGTAGCTATTGATGTCTTAGGAGCGAAGCAGGTCCTTGCACCCCTGGGACTAATCAAGGGTCGCATCTCCCAGCACTGGTTGGAGGCGGCCAACAATAGGTGGACTCGGCTGCGGACCTGTAGAGTTTCCAAGAGCATGTGGCCACTATATAACGAAAAACGATCGGGAGCTGTCCTTAAGATGAACAGAAGGGATATGTCCAGAGTAGTTGCGGTGCTCACGGCGTATTGGACAATTGGGGTACATGCGGCACGGATGGGACTGGAACACAATACCTCCTGTCGCAGCTGCAAGCGTCCGGAGGCGGAGGAAACTGTTGAGCATCTTCTGTGCGAATGCCCAGCACACTGTCGAAGTAGAATAAAGTTTCTTTGAAAGCCCTTTTCCGAAAGCCTCCCAGAACTCAAGGATGTTAGGGCGGGAGAGCTTCTCAAATTCATAAACTCCACGGGATGGACATAGGGGGACGGGGTTTTGCTTGAGGCACGTGAAACTGTTCATTAATATTCTTACAACACCCTTTCATTGGTTAACTCACGAGTTTGTGGTATCAAAACGGCGTATGAGCGCTAATTGGAGTCAATTGGGACTCGCCACTCCAACCAACCAACCAACCAACAGCAAAGTAAGCAACCACACCTAGACGCATATAAAGGCCGCGGCACAATGAAATTTTTCATATAGATGCGTTTAACACAAGCTTCTGCATTCCAGTAACATCGCCACAATCAGCCAAGATGTTGCGTTCATAAACATGAAGGAACTTCAGACTTGGAAATTGAAGTTTTTTTCGCCTTGCCCATTCACATACAAAATTTCGCGAAGCACTGTAATAAAAATTCTCCCAATACAACAAAAATACATGCCAACATATTTTGCGTCCTATTCGATTGTTATATTGCAGTTTTTAATTGCGAAAAATGTTAGAAAATTTACCAACGAGTGGGAAAAATAATTTCACTTGCAAAATGTGCCAACACCTTTAGCCAAAGGAAATGTCAAATTCTTCTTCCCTACAAGACAGGTACCCGTTCCCTAATCGATTACTTAATCGTCATCAATAACTTGTTCACCAATTATCGTCTTAATGACTTTTACATTGCTGTCGTGAAAAAGGTAACGCATGTGCTCTCTCAAAATAGTGTACGTGTGACTCTCTTTCTCGCTCTTACCTATTGTGTTTTCGACATTCCTTCTCGCTCATGTTATTTACATTTTTAAGTTACTTCATCAGTTATGTTTTCGTTATCGCTAACCAAAACATATGCAACAACAACAATACGGGTAACTGGTCTATCGGTTACCCGTATCGGTTACCTTCTGTCAAATCGCTTTTTCTATGAATGAAACGCGTCCTTTATGTTCAGATAATATTTAATTATAAATTATTCATATATACAATGTTTTTTTAGAATTTAAATTATTGCCTTATTACTCTAGCGAACTTTACATATGTGAATTTTTATATTTATAAACTATATAAATACATTAACGTCTATTCATAGTCGTGCCCTTTCCGAAACCTTGTTTTGAAGTTCTTATTTTTCCTGCGCTGGTAGTGTTGCTCATCAGTTTGCAGTCATATTAGTTTGGTAGGTATAGTAACATCAGACGTAGGGAAATTAGGAAGCATGTCAGGAGTATCACCAGAATCCAAAGAAGCATGGTGATTCGTCACCTCCGTTTTCTTCCATATCCGGATTCATTCCATACTAGTAATTATAAATATCTTGTAGATGCCACATAGGTGTAACCATACCCTCAAGATATTTCCGTTCAAATCTTGTGGTGTACACGTAAACTTGTATTTGTTCTAAATTATTCACCACATTCTAAACATAGAAAAGATGTATTAAGTGTTTGCGTAAATACCATTGTGATTACAATATGGACAAACATTCAATTCTAAACTTTTCGTTGTTACATCAATTGTTTCAGCGTGTTGTACACGTAAATAAAAATTCATACTTGAATGTATTTTCGTCTTCCAATCGCATAATTTACATTTTAAATAATGACTATTAGGCATATGAGAAATCTCATGGTCCAATAATTTGTTGAAGCTTGGTGTAGCTGCTTGAATAACACAAAATTTACATTTTGCACCACGTTCGTTATATTTAAATTGTAAATGTTCTGGTTTCTCTACACGATGCATAAAGTTTAGATGCTTTTTCCAACAATGTGCTGAATTTAATTGAAATACATACATTGGGCATTGTCTCATGATAAATTTTCCATAAATATACTGAGCCTCTTTATGTAGGCTCTTTTCTTAACATCTAATTCTGGCCGTACAGGATATGACAGTTTTGCTTCAGGTTATAATCCACACTCATACTATTTTCAGATTCTGTTTCATAATTTTCATCATTTTCAACATTGGACATTGCATTAACATCATTATCATCATCGTCATTTTTTGATAACTCTGTTTTAAGCTTCATATTTATCAAAGGTTCATCTTCCTTAGTATTAGAATTAGAAACATTGTCATCTTCGGTTAAGTTTTTATCAAGTTTAGCTTTTTTCCTAGGTTTAAATTCTTTACTATCCGTACTAGAATTAATACCATCATCAACATTTTTCGTGGTCTGTTTGAGTTTTTAAATTTGCCAATGGTTCGCCTTTATCAGTATTAGAATCAGAATGGCCTTGGCCATCTTCACCGTGTTGCAAAGTAGGCGACACATGTTGGTGTTGATGTTTGCGCATATTGCGGATATGTTGGTGGTTCACTAGTCATTAATTGTTTAGAAGTTTCAACTTGTTGCGTTTGTTGTTGTTGTTGCTGGCTGATGATGTGGTGTTAACGTTTGTTGTACAATTTATTCGGGTGATTGCACATATTGTTGGTGTGTTATAGTGCTGGAAATCCTTCCGATATTGAAAGTCCTTGATTAGTGTAATCCCCACGTAGTGAACTACTCCTGTGACCGCGTCCGCGGTAACTATTACATCTGAAGGCGCTTAAGTTACAGGCATAGCTGACATCGCTTATATAACAGGTTGACTCTAAAGTAAAAACCAAAACAAAATATTAGAATCAGTGTTTATGAATAACATATTTAAAATAAGCTCTTACAACAACGTGATCGGTGGCTACATCCCCGTGAAAGTAGTGTGGCGTTCCTCCTTGTATAAACGTAGATACTGGATGTGCTCAACCGTGCAGTTTTCTTCTAATTTGAGCAAATGTATGTTCTTACAGCCACAGCTGGAATATTTGGGATATTTCTATCCTCACATCGTCAAAATCAAATTACCTAGAATGAAAAAGAAACTCATATCAGTAAGAATAGATTAAAAGTTTTTAATATAAGCCGAAAAGTGTTCCATAAATAGGGCTCCACACATAGCTCTTTTCCAAAGGCACAAGAGAAATTTCAGATAACTAGAATCAGGACCTGGTAAAGTAACTTCAAAGGCGATTTAGTCGCCACTCCTTCGTATGCGCATTTCTCTACGCTCCCTTTCGGCATGCATCATCAATTTCGTCATTACTATAAAGGCCATCTTGCTCACAGCAATCCAACAATCTATTTGTCCGCAAATTCGTGGAACTAAATTCCTAATGGAAGGTTCCTCTCCAAAAACTCTGTTTACAGACAGTCTTTCGCCGTGAAAACGAGGGCAGTGAAATATTACATGTTCTGCGCCTTCCAATTCGGACGGACAGCTTGGACAGAAAGGATCCTCCTCTATCCCACGCTTATGTAGATATTCCTTCAAGCCACCGTGCCCGCTCAATATCTGTGTGAGATGGTAATTTAGTTTGCCGTGTTTTCGCTCGTACCATTCCGCTATATTCCGGACTAGCATGAAGGTTCAGCGCTCTTTTCTCGAATCTTCCCGCCGTTCTTGCCACCTAACTATTGTTCGTGACCTTGCGGTTTTATTAGCATCTTCAGATGGTCGGCTGAATCCAATGCCATACAGATCGGCCATTTCACCTGAGAGTAGATCTACTGGGATTTTCCTGGATAAAACATGGATCGCGTCGTCGGAACAGCACATGCTATTCGTATAGCAGTAATGCGGTAGGCTGCTAGTATATCTTTTTGGTGGACCATTTTAGATCTGTGCCATACTGGTGCTGCATATAATATTATAGAGCTGGTTACGTTGGATAATCGCTGACGGGTAGCTTCGCTTGGGCCGCCGATGTTGGGCATTATTCGCGTTAGGGTTCCACTAACTCTAGAAACTTTGTCCCCCACCGCCCTGAAGTGCTCCCTAAAAGTTAGTTTTGAGTCAATGATTACTCCTAGATATTTCAAGGAGGGCTTTGAATTTATTTGAAAATCTCCTATGGTTAGGACCAACTCATCCACAGTCCGCTTTGAGCTCATCAGAACCACTTCTGTCTTATTGCTAGCCATCTCCAGCCCCGTGTTCGTCAACCATTCCTCTATTCTTCCCATGGCGTCATTACATAATGCTTGGAGCAGATCAAGTTTCTTGGCCACTGCTACTACGGCAATATCATCTGCATAGCCGACAATTTCCGTGCCTCCGGGAAGGTGGTTTTGTAGCACCCCGCCATACACCGCATTCCAAAGAGTTGGACCTAGAACAGATCCCTATCTAATCTATCTATCTATCAAATTATTCGGAGCAGGTACGGAACTTGTCTTGGGACACCCAAAGTGCACCCACGCTTCTCATGGCTCCAGCGGGTTAGCGGCTTCCTAGAACTTAAGCCACTTGCTGCTTCTAGATCTGACATCTGTCAGCTGGAGTCTTAGCCCGGCAAGCGCAGGGCACGAGCACAGAATGAAATCGATCGTTTCCTCCTCCAACTCGCACTTCCTACATCTGCTATCACTGACCAAGCCTAATTTAAAGGCATGTGACGCCAGAAGGCAGTATCCAGTAAGAATACCCGTCATGAGTCTAGTCTACAGTTTAATGATAATAAAAATATAAGAATCAGTGTTTATGAATAACATATTTTAATTAATCTCTTACAACAACCTGATCGGTGGCTACATCGCCATGTAGGTAGTGTGGTGTTCCACCTTGTATAAACGTAGGTACTGTATGTGCTCAACCGTGCAAATTGACATTAGCAGTAACATTATTTACATAAACATAGCTTGGTATTTGTGAAGGCCTCAATATAGCATACATTGGTCCAGTTCGGTGTGCACCAGCCACTGGTACAAACACTTTTGAATGCATAGCTTTCATATAGGATGGATGTCCAGCAGTGCTCCGGTTGTGCCAATATGTAATGGGCTGCTCCGTCTCTTGGTACGGCTGTATAGGTATAGGCGGGTGCAATGTATTACTACGCTCAAGATCGGAAGGTACATAGATGGCTCGAAGACGCCAGAGGGGATTGGAGCCAGAGTTTTCGGACCCAGAACCAAAATATCAGTAACTCTAAAAGCACATCCGAGCATTTTCGAGCGGAAGTATTCGCCATAAGTTAGTGCGCTAAGCTGAACCTTCAGCGCTGATACCCCAAAGAAACAATTGCCATACTCAGTCAGGCAGTCAGGTTCCACTAAAGGCACTTGCGGCGTTCGAAATAAAGTCAGCACTTGTCCTTCAGTGCGTAGAAAAGCTGAATCAATTAGGAGCACACAACGTAGTACTGTTGGCCTGGGTCCTAGGCCACAGGGGAGTAGAGGGCAATGAGCAGGCGGACTCCATGTTTAATTTGTTGCGTCTCTCCCACAAATTGTCAACCCCCCAGCAGATCCTTGCAGCGGGTCTGCGCCATACTCTCCTCTTCCGGGAAGGTATCGACTCCAATCCGGGTCCTTCTCCTGACCCCAGTACTGAGAAATAGGTTTGCTGCGCTTGCCGGAAAAGAATCTTTTTAGGACGGTCATATATATAAGGGCCTGAAATATTTCAATGAACTTCCTAATCACATAAAAAGTAGTAATAACTTCAATACTTTTAAAAAAAAGTTTATTGGAGCATTGTAAAACCCTTCCAATAAGATAGTTTTTTTTTCTTTTATTTTTTTACATGATATACCGATACTGGAGCGCGAAAAGGGAATGGTAATAATGGTAGCAGCAAAATACAATGCATCCGGCCCTAAGGAAAAGAAAATCGGTCGCCACCTGTAACTCCAGACAGGTCCAACAACTAATTTCGCTGGAATTCGGTATTTCCAGCTGGTATTTACTGTTGCTGATCGGAATCATTCGCATTCCGACAGCATAAATATAACAATAAAATTATATAATGTGTAACAAAATTAACGAAAATAAGGCCAAATAAATGTTGGAGCAAGGGGGATTGGAAACACGTCCTTTTCAACCTCCCATTATATGTTGAGCTGTGCTAATCGGAATCTTCATGCATTCCGACAGCGTCTTTACTAAACAAAGTTGAGGGGTGATTGGATACACTTATTTTCAATTTCCAACATCCAAAGACATGTTTAGCTTCATTGATCGGAGACTAATACATTCCGAAAGCTTAAAATACACATATAATTGAAAAATATAAGTTCCAAATTTTGTTGCCTTAAGCTGGGAGCACTGGAGGATTGGAAACGCGTCCTTTCCAACCTTCCTTTAATGAGTGGCTCCCAGACTCGTCCCTCTGTCACGCTAGTAAATATGCTGATCGGAATCACATGGCATTCCAACAGCATATTCAATAGAAATAAGTGATTATAACAATGAATTGTACTTAGTAGTTTAAGTTTTGGGCCTAAACAGCCGTAATAATAAATAAATTAAATTAAAAAAATAAATACTCTTGTCAGTGTTTCACGTGCAAGGGATGGTTGCATCGGACAGGTTGCTCTGGGCTAGATTCCAAAATCCAGCGTCCTCGTAACTTTTATAAATCTTTTGTGGCTCTTGTTGTTCACGGCCTCATTACATTATGAGGAAATACGGCACCTGAGAACACAGCCGTTTGAAGTTAAAAAACACAAGCATGTCTTCAGTGAACTCCACAAACAGGCGTCGGACCTCTATGCCGGTGATTCCTGTACTCAAAGAACAAAACTAGCAGAGGAGGAACGCACTCTCCCTAGGGAAACGAGAGTAGTCACTCTAGCCCAACTTCGAGCTGGATAACGTAACAGGTTAAACTCTTACCTATCCACAATCAACCCCGACATACAAAACATTGTCCTGCTTGTAATGTGTCCCCACATGTCACCAACCCTCTCTTTAACTGTATTGTGCAACCAACGCCTCTAACACTCCTCTCATTATGGCCCACCCCTGTTGAAACAGAAAGTTTCTTTGGACTCCCGTTAGAGGACATTGATGACAATTTGTGATCGGTCGCACCTATTGGATGGGGCGAAGCACTGCTACTACAACAACAACAGGCGGACAACACGGTAAGAGAGGCAGCAACTGCATGACCCATCGATCCCGAGCCGTTCCTGCCAGTTGGCCCACAGGGGCATCTATTAGTAGAAGAAAGGGAAATAGGGAAGAACACTGGCGCAATATGCCAGGCCTGAGTCAATCTAAGTTACTGTTATGGCGTTACAGGACAACTCGATATAGGGCATTAATAGGCCTCTCAAAAAGATAACCTAAGAACCCCAACGGCTATTCTTACAAGACACTGTAGACTGAACAGTCACATGCAAAAGCTGGGTATAGTATCGAACAACACATACCGATTTTGTGATGGATCAGCAGACGGTGGACCATATCCTTCTAGATTGCGGCGCAATTTCAAGACGTAGGGCTAAGTTTATGGGCTCACCATGGCCAGAGCATTCCCACATTTAATCCCTCAAGCAAAGAACACTGCTGGGGTTCATCAAGGAAGTCGGCTAGGATGAGGTGCTGTGAAGGAGATGTGCAAGTCACTGTGCAATCCTCAATAAATGATCTATCTATCTACGTTCGGGTAACAAGCACCATTGTGGTACTAGCCCCACCATCTCGGGAACTATTGATATGACTACATTAAACCTTCTAGGGATTGAATGTTAATAATGCCGGCAATGCGAAAGTCTGCTAAAATGCACCATTCTCCATGGAATGCTCGATATATAACTTTCCACGTTTTGAAACAGTGATGAAAAGAGCAAAATTTACAATAATTTTAACTGGCTGTGGGTAGTAAGGTGTTGATGTCCTCTCTTAACGCAATGTAATGACAACTGCGATGCAGGGGAAATGACAAAAATCTTGCAAATCTACTGATAATAATTCATTTTTCCTCCCCTTCTATGCAGTTCTATGCATACATACATATGTATTTTTCTCTCCAAATGCTAATTAAAAAAATTAATTTGTTTTCACATGAACTTCGAACTCTGTCGTATTTGCATTCTTCAGTTGATTATCAACAAAAGCATGACAAATTATCACTAAAAAATTCATACATGTTGCTTATATATTTAATATGGTAGCCAATTTACTTACCCTTTCTGGTGCGATGATTTCTGAACAATTGGGCCTGACTAGACGCGATTTTTGTTGCCTTAAGAGAGCATGCTTAACGCGAACCCTATCATGTTTTGGCACAACTTTGGTGATGCAAAAAATCAAAGACATTTCTGCTTCTAATGCTTCTAGGATAGCAGCAGCAGCTCCCGGTGGCACCACATAAATAACAGTTGCATGCCGATCAGTTGCCTTTTTTGCTCCGGCTAGCTATTCAATTTTAATTCACATTACATTATCTACTATTGCAATTTTTAATCACTACAAATCAATATAAATTACCGAAGCAAATACTGGCAAACCAAGATGCGTAGTTCCACCCTTTTTTAGGGAAATACATCCAACCAGTTTGGTACCGTATTCCAAAGCATGTTGCTTGTAAAGTACCTTGTTTTTGTAGATTTCCTTTGATTTAGGCATATTCTGAGCTGAACCGCAACCCGGCGGAGATGCTATCTATTAGAATAATATAACATTTTTTTTATTATTTAAAAATGCACATACGTGTGAATGAAAATCAGAAAGTAAATAATGTTGTTGTTGTTGTAGCGATAAGGACACTCCCCGTTATGGACTTTGGTGGTCCTTTGCCGGATGCAGATCGAGTACGTTCCGGGAACCATTAAGGTACTAGCCCGACCATATCGGGAGCGATTTAGTTGACATAAAACCTTGTAGGCCATCCCGTCGATTCTATACAACTTAATATGGTAACGATTTAAAAGACGGTGCACCACCCAATTTTTATCAAAAATTATCAAACGTGGAATCAAAAGGCGCGCTTCGAGCTCCGTTTTTATTATTATTTGATATTTTTAAATTAGGTGGTGTACCGTCTTGTAAAACTTTACCCTTAATATTATTTTGGGCGAAGGCCGCCAACGCAAAAAGATGGTCTCTGCAGCAATATTCTTAATTTCCGTCACATGTCACAACTCAAATTAACTTAATGTTATTTTGGGCGAAGGTCGCCAACGCAAAAAGGTGTTCTCTGCAACAAAATTTTTAATTTCCGTCACATGTCACAACTAAAAGCACAAGATATTTTTCGTTGTAAACAATTTATATTTTTTTTGCGTTTCAATTTTTCCGGAATAATTAATGAACTGTCATTTCGATGACAGCATGAAACGTCGATGTGTTAGTGGAGAGCGAAAAAAGCTTCGAATGTGTGGGTGAACTGGTTACCTCCGTCTTGTAGGGTTATGATAGAAGAAAAAAAATTTGGGAGTTGGCAAGTAACCAATCCATATCAGATGGCGCCAGTGTCGCTCAGTCTACCGTTCTCCATAAAAATACGTGCAATCTACTCATAATGCCTAAGATTGAGTGAAACGCATCTATACAAAAAACTGCTTATGTGACGGGGCGTTAAACATCAAAGCAAACAACCACACATGCATGCAAACAGCGAAGAGATTATTTCACACAAACACATGTAGTCATGGCGCAACGATACAAGGTGGCAGCATGGGACAGCTGATTTTAAGCTTTTTTTATTTGATTTGATACATCAAAATACGGCGCAGTACGATTTTGACATTTGTCCATCGAATTTACAAAAACAAAGTACATGAAAATTATTTATGTTTGTAGGTATGTCACCATGCTGCCACCTTGTATCGTTCCGCTATGCATGTAGTCATCACCTAAGAGCAGAAGTTATTACTCACACATCCACACGCATATAATTAGAACACAACCCTACAAGACGGAGGTAACTAGTTCACCTACACATTCAAAGCTTTTTTCGCTCTCCACTAACACATCGACGTTTCATGCTGGCATCGAAATGACAGTTCATTAATTATTCCGGGAAACTTTGAAACGGAGAAAAAATATCATTGTTTACAACGAAAAATATCTTGCACAGATGACATGATATGAAACTTCTCGCTCTCTGAGAGCGCGTGAAAATGTGCATTTTTTATAATATTGGCCATAGACACCAGCATACTCAAAATCAAATTTGGGCATTTCAGAATAACTTTGGGGTATTTTACATGGTAAAGGTTTAATTTATAATTTTCACTGAAAACTTACTCAAGATTGTCAAGTGGGATATCAAAAAACTCGAATTTTTGTCAGGATTACAAATCCGAAGAAAAAATAACTATTTTTCACCCGTGGAAAATTTATCAGTGACAACACCTTTCATCGAAGGGCTGCACACGAAACGGGTTTTGATAGCAGCTTTCGATTGGAGAAAAAGTCAGCTTCTTAGTCTTCGCATTGATGTAAATGGATGCATAAAGGCCAGGTTTTTGTGGAGCGTTGCAACATTCCACTTTTGACAGCTGAGATAAATTGTAGGTATACGTATAGGTTAACGCAACATGTATAATTAACAGCCTTTTGCGGACGACAACGCAGATACTTCACCAAGTGATCTAATTTCGTAATTTCTTATAAATTTTTTGCGTTTTTTATTGTATGTGGATATACATATGTATGTAAATAAACATTTTGGTCGCATCAAAGTGGAAAAGAGGCTAGCCGTTCATTGTTATCTTATGGCGGTGCCAGCGCAACAAAGCAAAGCAACGCAATCGAAATATATTATTTCATATTTTTTCACTTATCTACCACAAAATATTTCTACAAAACTTTGCCTTTTTTATAAATTTTAATAAGTTTTTATCACCTTACTTGCTGATATCTTGAGCTTTTAGTTGCACTGATGACATGATACGAAACTTTTATTCTCTCTCAATTCGTTTCCAGGAATGGGTCTTGAAGTTCATTCGATTGTAAACAAAAGTTCGTTCGGTTCCAAGAATGGGTCTTGAACATCAGATGGCTATAGAGTTGCCTAAACTACCCAAAAAAAAACTCCAAGAAATCCGTTCGGTTTCATTATTTTCAATAATTCAGCAAGTAAGGTGATAAGAACTTATTAAAATTTATAAAAAAGGCAAAGTTTTGTAGAAATATTTTGTGGTAGATAAGTGAAAAAATATGAAATAATATATTTCGATTGCGTTGCTTTGCTTTGTTGCGCTGGCACCGCCATAAGATAACAATGAACGGCTAGCCCCTTTTTCACTTTGATGCGACCAAAATGTTTATTTACATACATATGTATATCCACATACAATAAAAAACGCAAAAAATTTATAAGAAATTACGAAATTAGATCACTTGGTGAAGTATCTGCGTTGTCGTCCGCAAAAGGCTGTTAATTATACATGTTGCGTTAACCTATACGTATACCTACAATTTATCTCAGCTGTCAAAAGTGGAATGTTGCAACGCTCCACAAAAACCTGGCCTTTATGCATCCATTTACATCAATGCGAAGACTAAGAAGCTGACTTTTTCTCCAATCAAAACCCGTTTCGTGTGCAGCCCTTCGATGAAAGGTGTTGTCACTGATAAATTTTCCACGGGTGAAAAATAGTTATTTTTTCTTGGGATTTGTAATCCTGACAAAAATTCGAGTTTTTTGATATCCCATTTGACAATGTTGAGTAAATTTTCAGTGAAAATTATAAATTAAACCTTTACCATGTAAAATACCCCAAAGTTATTCTGAAATGCCCAAATTTGATTTTGAGTATGATGGTATCTATGGCCAATATTATAAAAAATGCACATTTTCACGTGCTCTCAAAGAGCGAGAAGTTTCATATCATGTCATCTGTGTTTAGCTGTGACATGTGACAGAAATTAAAAATTTTGTTGCAGAGAACACCTTTTTGCGTTGGCCGCCTTCTCCCACAATAACATTAAGTAAATTTTAGTTGTGACATGTGGCGGAAATTAAAAATTTTGTTGCAGAGCATCTTTTTGCGTTGGCGGCCTTCGCCCAAAATAATATTAAGGGTAACGTTTTACAAGACGGTGCACCACATAATTAAAAAATATCAAATAATAATAAAAACGGAGCTCGAGGCGCGTCTTCGATTCCACGTTTGATAATTTTAGATAAAAATTAGGTGGTGCACCGTCTTTTAAATCGTTACCATAGTAAGTTGTATAGAATCGAAGGGATGGCCTACAAGGTTTCATGTCATACTAAATCGCTCCCGATATGGTCGGGCTAGTACCTTAATGGTTCCCGGAACGTACCCGATCTGCATCCGGCAAAGGACCAACAAAGTCGATAACGGGGAGTGTCCATATCGCTACAACAACAACAACATTATTTACTTTCTTCTGATTTTCATTCATACGTATGTGCATTTTTAAATAATAAAAAAAAAACAAAAACAATAAAAAATTTTATATTATTCTAATAGATAGCATCTCCGCCGGGTTGCGTTTCAGCTCAGAATATGCAAAAATCAGAGGAAATCTACAATTAAATGCAGATTCACGTGTCATTTGCCAAGGATTCAAGGTACTTTACAACCAACATGCTTTGGAATACGGTACCAAACTGGTTGGATGTATTTCCCTAAAAAAGGGTGGAACTACGCATCTTGGTTTGCCAGTATTTGCTTTTGTAATTTATATTGATTTGTATTGATTAAAAATTGCAATAGTAGATGATGTAATGTGAATTAAAATTGAATAGGTAGCCGGAGCAAAAAAGGCAACTGATCGGCATGCAACTGTTATTTATGTGGCGCCACCGGGAGCTGCTGCTGCTATCCTAGAAGCATTAGAAGCAGAAATGTCTTTGATGTTTTGCATCACCAAAGGTGTGCCATAACATGATATGGTTCGCGTTAAGCACGCTCTCTTAAGGCAAAAAAAATCGCGTCTAGTCAGGCCCGATTGTCCAGGAATCATCGCACCAGAAAGGGTAAGTAAATTAAATAAATAAATGTAAGGCGCGATAACCTCCGAAGAGATCTAAGGCCGAGCTTCTCTTCCAATTTGCGTCGTGCTCCTCTTGATTTTTCCCTACAAATTGGCCGGACGGGACCTACATGTTTTATGCCGACTCCGAACGGCATCTGCAAGGCAGATGAGTTTTCACTGAGAGCTTTTCATGGCAGAAATACAATCGGAGCGCTTGCCAGACACTGCCGAGGGGCGACCCCGCTTAGAAAAATTTTCTTCTAATTGAAAAATCTTATTTCTAAAATTTTGATGTTGCTTTGCCCGGGAGTTGAACCCAGGGCATACGGTGTGATAGGCGGAGCACGCTACCATCACACCACGGTGGCCGCCATAAGTAAATTGGTTACCATATTAAATATATAAGCAACATGTATGAATTTTTTAGTGATAATTTGTCATGCTTTTGTTGATAATCAACTGAAGAATGCAAATACGACAGAGTTCGAAGTTCATGTAAAAACCAATTAATTTGGAGAGAAAAATACATATGTATGTATCATAGAACTGCATAGAAGGGGAGGAATTAATTAATTATTATTAGTAGATTTGCAAGATTTTTGTCATTTTCCCTGCATCGCAGTTGTCATTACATTGCGTTAAGAGAGGACATCAACACCTTACTACCCACAGCCAGTTAAAATTTTAGTAAATTTTGCTCTTTTCATCACTGTTTCAAAACTTGGAAAGTTATATATCGAGCATTCCATGGAGAATGGTACATTTTAGCAGACTTTCTCATTGCGGTCATTATTATTATTCAATCCCTAGAAGGTTTAATGTAGTCATATCAATAGTTCGCGAGATGGGGGGGCTAGTGCCACAATGGTGCTTGTTACCGAAAAGTAGATAGATAGATAATTTAGCAGCAGTGTTCTTGGCTTGAGGGATTAAATGTGGGAATGCTCTGGCCATGGTGAGCCCATAAACTTAGCCCTACGTCTTGAAATTGCGCCGCAATCTAGAGGGATGTGGTCCACCGTCTGCTGATCCATCACAAAATCGGTATGTGTTGTCCGATATTATACCAAGCTTTTGCATGTGACTGTTCAGTCTACAGTGTCTTGTAAGAATAGCCGTTAGGGTTCTTAGGTTATCCTTTTGAGAGGCTATTAATGCCCTATATGGAGTTGTGCTTTAACCCCCTAACAGTAACTTAGATTGACTCAGGCCTGGCATATTGCGCCAGTGTTCTCTCTTTTCCCTCCCTTCTGCTAATAAATGCCCCTGTGGGCCAACTGGCAGGAACGGCTCGGGATCAATGGGTCATGCAGTTGCTGCCTCTCTTTCCGTGTTGTCCGCCTGCTGTTGTTGTTGTAGCAGTGCTTCGCGCCATCCAATAGGTGCGACCGATCACAAATTGTCATCAATATCCTCTAACGGGAGTCCAAAGAAACTTTCTGTTTCAACAGGGGTGGACCATAATGAGAGGAGTGTTAGAGGCGTTTGTTCCACAATACAGTTAAAGAGATGGTTGGTGTCATGTGGAGACACATTACAAGCAGGACAATGTTTTGTATGTCGGGGTTGATTCTGGATAGGTAAGAGTTTAACCTGTTACGGTATCCAGATCGAAGTTGAGAGTGACTACTCGCGTTTCCCTAGGGAGAGTGCGTTCCTCCTCTGCTAGTTTTGTTCTTTAAGTACAGGAATCACCGGCATAGAGGTCCGACGCCTGTTTGTGGAGTTCACTGAAGACATGCTTGTGGTTTTTAGCTTCATACGGCTGTGTTCTCAGGTTCCGTATTTCCTCATAATGTAATGCGAGTGATTCCGATCAGCAACAGTAAATATCGGCTGAAAATACCGAATTCCAGCGAAATTAGTTTTTGGAACTGTTTGGAGTTACAGGTGGCGACCGATTTTCTTTTCCATAGGGCCGGATGCATTATATTTTGCTGCTTCCAGTATTACCATTCCCTTTTCGCGCTCCAGTATCGGATATATCATGTAAAAAATAAGAGGAGAAAAACTATCTTATTGGAAGGGTTTTACAATGCTCCAATAAACTTTTTTTTAAATTATTGAAGTTATTACTACTTTTTATGTGATTAGGAAGTTCATTGAAATATTTCAGGCCCTTATATATATGACCGTCCTAAAAAGATTCTTTTCCGGCAAACGCAGCAAACCCATTTCTCAGTACCGGGGTCAGGAGAAGGACCCGGATTGGGGTCGATACCTTCCCGGAAGAGGAGAGTATGGCACAGACCCGCTGCAAGGATCTGCTGGGAGGTTGACAATTTGTGGGAGAGACGCAACAAATTAAACACTGAGTCCGCCTGCTCATTACCCTCCACTCCCCTGTGGCCTAGGACCCAGGGCAACAGTACTACGTTGTGTGCTCCTAATTGATTCAGCTTTTCTATGCACTGAAGGACCAGTGCTGACTTTATTTCGAACGCCGCAAATGCCTTTAGTGGGGACTGACTGTCTGACTGAGTATGGCAATTGTTTCATTGGGGTATCAGCGCTGAAGGTTCAGCTTAGCGCACTAACTTATGGCGAATACTTCCGCTTGGAAAATGCTCGGATGTGCTTTTAGAGGTACCGATAATTTGGCTCTGGGTCCGAAAACTCTGGCTCCAATCCCCTCTGGCGTCTTCGAGCCATCTATGTACCATACGATCTTGAGCAGACTAGTAATACATTGCACCCGCCTATACCTATACAGCCGTACCAAGAGACGAAGCAGCCCATTACATATTGGCACAACCGGAGCACTGCTGGACATCCATCCTATATGAAAGCTATGCATTCAAAAGTGTTTGTACCAGTTGCTGGTGCACACCGAACTGGACCAATGTATGCTATATTGAGGCCTGCACAAATACCAAGCTATGTCTATGTAAATAATGTTACTGTTAATGTCAATTTGCACGGTTGAGCACATACAGTACCTACGTTTATACAAGGTGGAACACCACACTACCTACATGGCGAAGTAGCCACCGATCAGGTTATTGTAAGAGATTAGTTAAAATATGTTATTCATAAACACTGATTCTTATATTTTCATTATCATTAAACTGTAGATGTTTAGGCCAAATGCCTAACTTTTACCTGATTGACGGCGCCCCTCCCTATCGTTTTAATAATATTTCCAGCCACCCACACTGACGCCGCATTTGTGTGCATGCATGCACATGCATGCGTTTCATACACATGCACGTGTGTGTGCAGGTTGTCAGCACCCATGCACGTATATGTGGGGGTTGTTGTGTGTGTGGCTTTTTTCCCCTCCTTAATACCAGAGGACTTTTTCGCGGCTTAGCGGTTGTCCTCAACGGGATAACCGGCCTCTTTTTCGATCGACCGCCAACCAGCACACATCGCAAGGATCACCATCGTCACTTAAAGCGCCAAGGTAATATTGTATCAACACTGTATATATTCCCATCACTCTACATTAAAGTATTATTTTATAACGAGGAATTCCTCTTGTGTTTTTATTTATTTCCTTTGAGCGAACCATCCACTCCAAGATCGACCCGTGTGCGCCTACCCACTGCCGGTTCCAGACGCACCCAGGCCGAACATTGGTCCTTACTCACCGAAAAAAGGAACTAAAAGCCTAAAATTACAGTCCACTGCACCAGAGAATCTACCTGCACAGCACAATTTATCCAACTCATAAACTTTTGCCGAAGGATTTTGCCTATTACAAAATTTTGCACGAATTGCCACAAACAAAAAAATCATCAAAAGTTTTATTTGCCACAGCATATCCCAGCAAAACCAAAGCTGGAAGTTTATACTATACACGACATTAGCAGCCACCGGAGCCACAGCCATCACATCAATACCTCCAGCAAAAATAAGAAGTAAGTGTTATATTTCTTGCCACTTTTTTTTTTTTTTTCGTTTAAGTGATTATTAGTGACAAATAAAGATAAATACCCGTGTCGTGCGCGAAAAATTTGAATCGAAAAGGAGTGTAAAAAAGTGAAGTTATTTAGTGAGCACCTTTTTTTTCTTTCCAATTTCAAAAATTCAATCACTTGGTTTGTTATTTTTTAGTTCGATCCTTGTGATTATCTGGTTTATCCCCCCACCAGTGGTAAGGTTTTCCAGACACAACACAAGGAAGAGGTTAACCTAACCTCACTTTCCGCACGATACCGAATAAGTCTTTGTTGTTGTTGTTTGCACATCACAAACACATTAATTTCAATTTAATTAATCAGGCGCTCACTTCTTGTAAAACATTTATTTCTTTCTTCACTTTCTTCCGGGTATTTTCGATTGTCATTAGCAATACCGCACACACTTTTCATTTGTTCACAATACACCCATTTAACTGTGGAGGTGGCGAGTGGTCCCCTTTTTTGTTTTGCTACTGAGACAGAAAAGTCCAAAAATAAACCCTTCTTGTTGTCGCTGTTGGGACAAAAGTCCAAAAATAAACCCTTCTTGTTGTCGCTGTTGGGACAAAAGTCTATAAAATAAACCTCTGGTGTTGCCGCTACCGAGACAAAAAGTCTGCAATATAAAAATAAATAATAAAGCGTCGAGGTTCAATAGTGTTTATTTACTGGGCAGGTATTTTTTACTCTAAAGCGTTCTATTTCTCTATTCGGCAATTTTCTCGTTAATAAACGTAAATAAAACAATGGAAACCTACATCCGTTTAGCAGAATCAATCGCAGAGTTTGATAAAGATTACAGCCTTATTCCGGAGAGCGACCATAGCAAACACACCCTTGCAATACAGCAGGAAGAGTTGAGGCTCTTGTGGAAGAAGGTAAAGTCTGCGTTTGATTCGCTATTGGGATCTGATGAGGTGTCAGCGGATGACGTTATGGCGATCAGAAAGAAGCAAAAGGCAGCATACGCAATCTACGTGCGATGTTCAGCGTCTATATCTGCTGAGGCAGAAAAATACAAGAAGGATGAAAAGAACGTCAACCCTGAGCAAGAACCTCATGGGCATAAAATTCGCCTCCCGGCGTGCGACACGGAAGTTTTTAAAGGGGATTATCTGTCTTGGCCAACTTTTCGCGACCTGTTCACGGCAATATATATAAACAATTCTAGTTTGAAAGGGGTGGAAAAGTTATTCCATCTCAACAACAAAACGCAGGGCGAAGCAAAAGATATCGTAAAAAAATGCCCTCTCACAAATGAAGGTTTCGAGATGGCCTGGAAAAACTTGTGTGAAAGATACGAAAACAAACGTATCTTAGTTAACACACAACTACAAATTTTATTTAACTTAAAAAAGGTAGAAAGTGAGTGTGGCAGTTCAATAAAAAAGCTGCAAAATGATATAAATAATTGTATTTCGTCCCTCAAATGCCACAAAATTGACACTTCCAATTGGGATGCAATCCTGACTTATCTCTGCTCAACCAAGCTACCAGAGAGCACGTTGGCTCTATGGGAGCAAAGTATAGACCATAAAATGGACATATCCAAGTGGGAGGATATGGATAAATTCCTGTCTAATCGGTTTCAGACACTTGAAACAGTGTCTGGTTTTACAGGGCATGCCACTTCGAAAGTGCAAAAACCAAACGCGTCGCGACAATCAACAGAACCCCCTACGAAAAGACTTGGTGCCTTTCAAACAAAGGTATCCAGACCGACGTCAAAGGCAATGTGTAAAATGTGCAAGTCCGCAGAGCACAGATTACGAAACTGTTCACGCTTTTGCGAGTTAACCCCTCCAGAAAGGATTAAATTCATAAAATATACAAGTGGTTGTCTGAATTGTCTATCCCCAGGACACACAGTGACCAGATGCACCAGTTCCTACAACTGCAATACGTGCCACTCTCGTCACCATACGCTCCTGCATGCGGATACCCTGCAGAAAAACACCACCTACAACCCGCCCCAAAACTCCTACGATAATAGGCCCTCTACTTCTAGACAGGCATTAGCGAGACAGGAATCAGAAAAACCAGGTTCAAACGGGAACAAAAATGTGACATCCTGTCATACGAATTCAAGCACAGGTGTGCTATTAGGAACTGCTCGCGTACACATTCACCATAATGGTACCGACTTCTCCGCGCGGGCATTAATTGATTCAGGGTCTGAATGTTCCTTTATAACTGAAAGACTGAAACGCAGAATCAATTTGCCAGCGAGGAAAATGCATGCCCAAGTTTCAGGCATCACAAATGCGGTGTCAGCTCAGGTGAAAGAGGCATCCAAAATTGAATTACGTTCACCAGTGGATGCCTGCTTCAGCCTGACTACACCCGTTCTAGTCCTAGCCAAACTCACTGGGAATCTTCCATCCTGCCATATCAACGCCATGACTATGCAGGCATTCCCAGACTTGGTGTTGGCAGACAAGAGGTTCTACATCAACGAAGACGTAGACCTCATACTTGGAGGAGACATATATCCCCAAATCATACTGAGCGGTCTGAAAAAGGATGTACTAAATACACTTTTGGCCCAAGAGACAGTGTTCGGTTGGATACTAACCGGTCGCATCGAAGCACCGAGTCCAACGAAGAGCATCATGTCATTTTATAACGAGGTTGCATTGGACAACCAATTAAAAGCTTTCTGGGAGATAGAAAATGTTCCCAAAAATAAAATGCTTAATGAAGAAGAAAGGTATTGTGAACAACTATTTAAGGAAACGACAAAACGTGATGAAAATGGGAAGTATATAGTTTCGCTACCATTCAGGCAGGATTACCCTGAGAATATTAAATTAGGACCGTCCCTAAAGCGCGCATGTTCACAATTCTTCAGAAATGAGGGGCGATTAGTAAAAAACCAAGAGTTAGGGAAAGAATATGTTCGGGTGTTATCCGAATACGAAACGCTTGGACATATGAGAAAAATTAAAAATAATGTACCATCCGACGATTCGGATAATTATTTCCTGCCCCACCACGCCGTTGTAAAGGCGGAAAGTACCACCACCAAGGTGCGCGTCGTCTTCGACGCGTCAAGTCCTACAGCAAATGGCATTAGTCTAAACGACATACTCCACCCAGGTCCAGTACTCCAAGCAGACTTGCCTATTTTAATTCTACGTTGGAGACTGTACCGCTTTGTCTTTAATAGCGACATAGAAAAGATGTATAGGCAGATTTGGGTGACCGATAATCACGCCAAATTTCAAAGAATTGTCCATCGAACATCCCCCAACGAACCCATCAGTCTTTACGAACTAAAGACTGTCACCTTTGGTGTAAACTGCGCCCCCTACCTCGCGATACGGTCACTTCTACAATTGGCTGATGATGTAGAAAATACCCACCCAATAGCATCGGGCATATTACGCGAAAGTATGTATGTCGACGACGTTTTATCTGGAGGGCATACAATAGCGTCAACTATCAAAGCAAGAAACGAGATTCGCGAAGCATTACACTCAGCTGGCTTTCCATTGCGCAAGTGGACATCAAATTGTGAGGAAATCCTTCAGGACATCCCCAAAACGGATCTGCTCAGCGAGGACTTTCTAGCGTTTGAAGAGGCTAGCTCGGTGAAGGCACTCGGAATACGATGGAACGCGCATTCAGACATGTTTTACTTCACCGCAGGAGTTTTAGAGAATGGCGAGAACATCACCAAACGCGCAATCCTATCCGCTATAGCCAAACTTTTCGACCCTTTAGGCTGGCTTGCACCAATGGTCATAGTAGCAAAAATACTAATGCAGAACATCTGGTTAGAGGGCACCGGGTGGGATGAACCTGTCTCCCCAACTACCTTAGAACGGTGGGAAAATTTCACCCAACACTATAGTGAAATAGATAACATTAGGATACCGCGGTGGGTAAATTTTTCACCGGAAGACGACATAGAAATCCACGGCTTCTGTGACGCTTCCGAGAAAGCATATGCGGCAGCGATATACATGCGCGTGAAAAGAAACGATCAGGTTTTCATACACTTACTTTTAGCGAAAACCAGAGTAGCTCCAGTGAAAACCATCTCGCTACCACGTTTAGAACTATGCGGCGCCGTGCTGCTGGCAGAGATCATGGAATCAATATTCAGAAACATTCATTTGGGGCCAGCAAAAGTTCACCTCTGGACGGATTCAACCATCGTACTCGCATGGATAAGAAAGCCGCCCTGTTCCTGGTCAACCTTCGTCGCACACCGAATCACTAAGATCATCGATATGGTCGGTAGAAAGGACTGGCTTCACGTGGACTCGGTATCTAATCCAGCGGATCTAGGAAGCAGAGGACTACTTGCATCAGAGTTGGTCAATAATTCGTTGTGGTGGCAGGGACCTTCTTGGCTGCAAGAAGACAATTCCCACTGGCCAGCACAAGAGACCGAATACAAAATGTCCGTTGAGGAGAAGAGGGCACAAACATATGCCACGACAAGGGTAGATCAGGGAGATATTCTCGACCGTTTTTCACATTTACCCAGGGCTTTGAAGGTTCTATCCTATGTTAGGAGATTCTATAAAAGAACGCATCCTAAAACTAAAGCAGTGTTCCAAGAAAAGTCGTGCATAATCTCAGCCGATGAGATTAAGGCAACGACTCAAGCATTAATACGAGTCTGCCAGAAACAATTTTACGGTACAGAATATTTAAAATTAAAAAATAGGGAACCTATTGATCGGAAGAGTGAAATCCTGTCACTCAACCCATACATCGACAAAGATGATATTATCAGAACAGGAGGGCGTCTAGGGGCTTCAAAAGACATGTCATACAATGAGCGTCATCCGATCATCTTGCCTTACAATTGTAGGCTGTCTCGCCTTACCGTTATGATGGCTCATCATGACTCCCTTCATGGCGAGAACCAGCTCATGCTCCGTCTCATCCGAACCCAATACTGGATACCGAATGTCAAGACCATGATCAGAGCCATCATCCACAATTGCAAAACCTGCATTATTCACCGAAAGCAGGCACAGTCCCAACTTATGGGGACCCTTCCCTGCGAGCGGACTACTTTTACCCGCGCGTTCACCAATACCGGGGTAGACTTTGCAGGGCCTTTCGACATCAAAAGCTACCGCGGTAGGGGATGTCGACTGTCAAAGGGCTACGTATGCCTTTTCGTCTGTTTTTCCACTAAGGCCATCCACTTAGAGGCCACTAGTGACCTTAGTACCCCAGGCTTCCTCGCAGCCTTTGCGCGTTTTATCGCGAGACGAGGATGTCCGAAGAACATCTACTCCGACAATGGTACGAACTTTGTCGGAGCTTCCAGATCTCTACGATCGGAATTCAAAGCCTTCCTGGCAGAAAGCCGAGACAAAACAGTCTCCAAGTATAGCCATCAAGCATTAACTTGGCATTTTATTCCCGCTGGCGCTCCACATATGGGCGGCTTGTGGGAAGCGGGAGTGAAGAGCTTCAAAAGCCACTTCAAAAAGATCGCTTCTCCACACAAATATACTATGGAGGAGTTCCAAACACTTTTGTGCCGGATTGAGGCGTGCCTCAACTCGCGCCCTCTCAGTCCGGGGTCGAATGACCCAACGGACCTGGAACCCCTAACTCCAGGACATTTCCTAACAGGCAGCCATCTTCTGGCGCCGCCAGAACCGGATGTGAACGAAAGCCCGGCCTCCATAATAAACAGATGGCAGAAGCTCAAAGCCCTCCATCACACTTTCTGCAAACGATGGAAGGTGGAATATCTATCCGAACTTCAAAAACGAGTGAAGTGGAAGCATCCCAAAGAAAATATAAAAGTGGGAGATCTCGCTGTCCTCAAAGAGGACAACTTATCTCCCAACGAGTGGAGGCTAGGTAGAGTCGTCGACGTACACCCCGGAGAAGATAACCGAGTACGTGTAGTCGACCTCTTTACCGAGAAGGGTCAAGTCAGACGACCTTTGGTCAAACTGATCCTTCTTCCCAACGGAGGAGACGGATTGCGAGAAGGCCAATAGCTCCTCGTAACAATCCCTCCGTTCCCCTCCCTCACTCCCTGCCGAACTCCACTTCCCGATCGATAATCCCCCAAAAACCCAGCGCTCTCCCACCGAGGCCAATCAACTAACCTAACGCAGATTCGATATCTGCCACAGAACCGAAGGGCATTCGGCCTACTAGATTTTAATTTTTAAAAACCAACCCACAATTCACCCGCTCTCCCAGAGCGAGGACAGCAAATCAACCCAACTTCACTCGCTCACCCCGAGCGAGGACAACAGAAAAGCCTACGACAGAAGGGTGAACCGATCTGCCAGAGAATCTATTCATATTTTTAAATTTCAAAAAAAAATCTAACCCGAAATTCACTCGCTCACTTCGAGCGAGGACACCAGCACCCTAATGCGTGCCCACGGTCTGCCACAGAACTCTTTATAAATGATAACCTTTACTCTCGTAATATTATATCGAATACATACTATATATGTAAATCTACTCACTAAGATTAAAATTCGGGCATACACTAACTGGAGAATGGCCGCATTTTTAGTTGGTTGTTGGAGAATCCAAGAAGATGGTTTAAAGCAGCCTTTCTCTCTTATGAAATCATTTGAAATTTGCCAGGCTAGGTATACAGGAAGAGTAATCCTTTTGTGTTCATAGGTATAGAAATTCAAAATTGCTGAGTGGGCATTAGCTCTTAAATGGTGAATCGGATTAAGAAATCATGGTAAATAGGGTCTATTCATCTTCCCGATTTTATCAAATCGATAAAACGAAATAAATATGCAACATAATTAGACATCAGTAAACTCCTTTGAATATTTTTCAATGCTTGAAATAAGAAGATCTTCCTCTTCATAATCTACAAAGCTACTGACATCATTGACCCATGCCGTGGGGTGTATACCAAACGATATCCCGATACCCATTCTAACACCAAGGGTAGTAAACAAACTAAACAGCATTCCAACTTTTATCGGGATCTTTATATATACGTTGTGGAGGGCAAAGACATTAACTAGCACTACTATCATTAAACCCCCACTATGTACAGATATACCCATCCTAAGTGCATAGAGCGCAGTGGCTCCAACCCGCACCACAAACGAACAGAAAGTGGGTGGGAGGTCGAGTAGGGTCGTTTCGGTGTGAACTTGTTCGTGCATCAGGAAAAAATAACGAAAGAGCCGAATCTCTGAAATGAACGAACATCGAAAATGATTCTTTAAATAATACTTTTTTTTTAATACACTTGTACGCACAGCTTACACAGTTATATTTATTAAATTATCATAGAACAGGGTGTTGAAGCATTACTAATTGTGGGGTTTTTAGTAGATGAAATGGAGAAGAAAACCTAGCCCGTACGAAATCCATACAATTTTAGGTACCCCATTAATGCAACTTACCCTTCATTTGTTATCATCAAGTCCATCTTCGGTCCAACGTTCATCATGTACTGTCCCTTTCACCAGAGAGATCATTTCCCCGCGCCAGCCGAGGGCGGCCGACCCGTTTCATTCCTTCACAATGTTTGGTTCTCATTTGTCGTATGCGCGTCTTGCCTAAAAAGTTACGCCTGTTATAAATGTTGCACACCATTCAGATACAATATTCATGGAAGTTGAAATACAAATGCAAATTCGAGCACCGCTCGTTTTTTATTTACCTTTCAAAATTAAAGCTCCACAACCAATTTCCATTCGTCAGGATTGCCCGAAAACAAGGTTGGTTCCTGGTTTACAGCCCATATAAAGCTACGTAATCAAACTAGACTTAACTCTCGCAGATCGATATCATCCAACCTTACAGTGGATCATATAAACGTAGTCCTAGTGTAGAAATTGTTTTTTGTTCCCGAACCACTTCGTCCGGCCACCGCTGTGGACTCTCCCGGTTGAAGCGTGAAACGCACACGCCGGAAAACTAAATTGTACGTTTTCAAAGGTCATCTTGCCACACGGGGGCGGTTTTTTTTTTTTTTTTTTGACAATATACCAATGTGTAGTGGAATTGCCCATTACCGATCGAGTATTCCCCAACCACGTTGCGCTGCTCCCACGCCCTTATTGAGTTCAGTATAAAAGTTAGATAAATCATTTATGGATATCGCTGAATAACCAGAGTCTAATATGAAAGAAGTCAATGCACCATTCTGAAAAATTTCTTAAGGATAAACTGCAATTTCCACTTGTACAACTATCACTGATCTTTTCTACTTCCCAACTTTCATATGGGAGACCACCGTATACTTTTTTCCTTGTGAAGTTTCTGAATGCATAGCAGCTACACCGTTTACAGTACGTGAGCCGACAATAGACAAATGCGCCATATTAATGCGCTTCCTACCATCCTCCTCTACCAAAGACATATGACGCATACGTTCAAAGTCGCCCGGATATTTGTTGGCTACGTTTTCCATGAATAGGAAATTAATATGATAGATGATTTGTAGATGACGTGGCAGAATTGACTCCAACAATGAAACGGGCCAGCGTTCCAAAGCTTCGGGCAATACGGTGTGATTTGTGTAGCCGCAGGTACGTTTAGTTATATCCCAAGCTGTACCCCAATCCAAATTCTCCTCATCAATAAATATACGCATCAACTCGGGTATAGCCAGTGAAGGATGAGTGTCATTCAATTGGATGGCAATTTTATCGGGGAAATGATCGAAATGATGACGCACAGTTTCGCGTGAGCCAAATTTGGAATTTTTGTAACGACGTACAATGTCATGTAAAGTGGCAGCAACCATGAAATATTCTTGCTTGAGACGCAATGCCTTGCCTTCGAAGAAGTTGTCATCGGGATAGAGTACACGTGTAATGTTCTCAGCGAGATTACGATACAATACGGCTTGAATGTAGTCACCATTGTTGAAGAATTTCAAATTGAAGTCAACAGGACTCTTAGCAGACCATAAACGCAAAGTATTCACGCGATTGTTACCATAACCAGGTATGGGAATATCGTATGGCATAGCATACACAACCTGTGTGTCCACCCACTTCTTACCCTCAGGCGTATCAATAACACGTCCATAGAAATTAACTGGTTTCATAAGTTCAGGACGTGCCTTTTCCCATGGGTGACCAAAACGTAACCAGTCATCAGACTCCTCCTGTTGCTCACCATTCAAGATCGTTTGCGCAAATATACCTTATTCGTAACGTAAGCCATAACCATAGGCCGCAATACCAAGAGTAGCCATTGAATCCAATAAACATGCCGCCAAACGTCCCAATCCACCATTTCCCAAACCAGCATCTTCTTCAATATCCTCAAGCCTTCAATATCTAAGCCCAGCTGATACATAGCCTCTTCACATTCACTTTGAATGCCCAAATTTATCATCGTATTTTGTACCTACTGAACGTCCCATACAGTACTCAAGTGATAAATAGTAGACACGTTTAGGATCCGGTTCATAGTACATCTGCTGGGTGCGTATCCAACGGCCCACCACATTATATTTCCTTGTGAAGTTTCTGAAATTTTGCTATTTGCAACGATTTCAATGATAGATAGGCAAAAGAAAAGCATTTAGACCGTGGAAATAGCACTATGTGTAAGCTTTTGAAAAACCGCACACTACAAAACTCACCTTCTTTAGAACTACATTATCTGGGCACTCAGAGTGTCCCCACCTTTAGTAAATCATCTAATCCCTACATTCCTATAAGTGAGTGCTTTTCGGGGACTCCCAAACAGCTGGAAAACCCAACAACACCTTTGGATAATTTGGATCCAAAGTTTTACGATATGCCACGAAGTCACGTCAATATGGGTTTAAACCTTACAAACGACCAGTCATATCCTCCAAAAATTACTAATTGTACTAGTGCAATCGTACCTGCGGTAACATCAACCCACATTCAACAACAACTTTAAATATTACACCTCCAGTTGCAAACACCCAGGACAAAGAAATAAATAATTACAAACAACTATTACTGGTTCCATCTACATATAGGGTCAAGTGCCGTAACGTTTATCAGAATAACGAAACGTCGTATGTCAACGCAAAATATAGTGGTAGGGAGTTACTTAAGGAATGGAAACTTTTAAAAAACTGAAAATTCTGATGTAAATAAGCGCCGCAATAGCACTGCTGCCATTTGACGTGCCTCCTCGGATTGTTGACCATTGCGTACGGTACCTAGTAGACGTGTTAGCTTGACATCGCGTGGCAAATTATTGTATGCATCCTCAGCGCGCTGTGCACATATTTTTGTATGTGCGTGAGCTGTTGCGTTCAACGCCTTGTATTAGTCAAAATTAATTTATTTTGTAAATTTGTTTAATTTATCCTTCAACTTGACGTTGGAAGCGCTGCCAAAACTATGCAGCCGTAGCTAAGCGTCAATTTTTTTCGGCCACCGCCACCGTTTTTGCTTTCGGCTTACTACACTTTTTGTGTGTGCGTCTGTGTCTTTACTTCTTTCAGTTTTACGACCTCTGCTTTATTTATTTATAATTAAAAACGTGTCTAAGTATCACTTAAACTTTCAGTCATTACGGTCTCCCAACTATTTTTCAATGGGATTATCGTTTAATTTTGTGGCCGTTGAATCTTTGGGTTTTTGTACTTCTTACCGCGATTTGCAATGTTACCTCACGAACGCAAATAGGACGAGAAACCTATTTAATGAATTTCATAGAATTGAATTGATTTTGCGTCAAATCGGATTTTTCTTCTCCACTAGCTACCAGAAATTTAAAACTTTCCTTTTATATTAAGCGGAATGTCCGTGTACGATGGCCACGCGCCATAGTAAAAAGAATGAAGAAACGGAAAAAATCTTTCGATCAGTACCGTTTGCTTCGATTCAGAGGAATTTACATTCTATACACGGGTGTGTATGAATGTGCACAATATGTTTGTCTTTGCTGCTAGTAAACATTTACCAGTGCCCGGACCTTTTTACAGGCAAAATATTGGGAGACGAAAAATGGTAGTAGAAGTTTCATGAAAACGATAACTACGGTTTATACTTGTAACAAAAATTCCCAATTCATTGTAAAACAAACAAATCACAAAATAAATCACATACAAAAATGTTTAACTACCACAACAATTTTCCAAGGAACCAAAGATATTGCCACAAAACAACCGATTTCGGCATGTTATTCGGAAAAGTATTCACATACCAAAAAGGTTGACAATAGCGCCCAGATTGGTTTGCGGCTCAGTTACAGCATTTATTTCACAAACAAATTTATTTCCGTTTTCCATTTGTGCACAACTTTGTCCAAATTTCGTTGGGGTGGTTAGTGTAACCGCTTAATATTAGCTGGTGTGCTCAGCAATTAAATACTTTTACAAAATGATCACATTATTTGTTCTCAATACGAAAATACTGACAATATTGGTAGATTTTGGGCCTCGGTAGTAGTAGTAGAAAATGAAAAAGGGTCAGAAAAAGTTAGTCAATCTACCAATGTGGTAAGGTCCGTGCACTGACTGTCCATATACTTACACCAACGTTTGTACATATATGCCGAGTTTTAAATGTACATTATATTAGGGATGCATAAAATGATGCAAACGGGTACCGAAGAACCCGTTTCCGAAAAATCGGTACCGGAGCCAAATACCCTTCGGGAACCGTGCCATTTGCTAACGGCCATAAATAAAACAGGACTACACGCGTACTTGGGGAAAAGTTGAAGAAATAAGTGAAGGGCAATACGGAAAAAAAAAATGATTCATTCTACAAATTTTTCTCTTCGTCCAAAACGAAGATTTTTTATTTGGTCTTTACATAGCATACAATTTGCTGTCCAAACATTTTTTTTTGTGGCGGGCAGGGAAGTTGTTGGTTTTTAGCACCAACAACACAAATCATAGCGACTTAAAAGAACCCACGCTATACACTTTCTACCCGGTTCGGTACCAGAATGTGCGAACCGAAAATCGTAAAGGCTAATTTTTCTGCAGCACTAGTGTGCCCGTGGCTAACTAAAACGCTACCGGGTGACACAAAATAAACAAAATAAGGCACTAAAGACCCAGGCATATAACGTGCGGGGAAAGAGGCCATTCATATAATGCACGCCACATATGTATATTTTCGTTTATGCAGCGACAGATGTTTCCCCTTATGCGCGCGCTAATAAAATTTCCCAAATTCCAAATAATACAACTAGGGACCACTCGCCCCCGCATTTTCGAGAATGACTCGACCCAGTCAAACATATTGCATTTCTTTCAGAAAAATGGGTCGCTTTGCCGCTATGCAACGAAGCGCTGCCAAGAACGTCATGCGTTATACGTCGGAATGCCGCGCTTGTTTTAAGCAACATCCCATACGCCTGTGCCCCATCTTTCGGGCCAAAAAACCCGAGGAGCGTGCCCAAGCCAAGGCCGATGTAAGAAATGCGGCGAAAAACATCACACGATGCTTCACCTCTCCTCGATTGATGAAGAGGAACAGCTACTCCACGAAGCCCGCTCCAAGCCATGGAGTGTACAAGTTGAGGAGGAGCTGGAATCACCCCGTGAGTGGATTGACGACTCCATATCGTTATATGCGTCAGATGCTGGAACGGAGACTGGGCCTCTTCGTCCAGCTCGAATCCACCGAACCGGAGCGGAGACTCGGTCTCTTCGCCCGAACATAACACCAGCAGCCAAATCGTTTCGACCGCTTTTGCAGCATGAAAGGAAGCGGCTCCAGCACAACACATCGACAGTCCAGCGCCATATTCGTGACGGCCGAGCGGAGACTCGGTCTCTTCGCCGGCAAACCAAGGAACCTCAACGAAGACAACAACCGTGCGACCGCAGAGCCGAGACAAGGCCTCTTCGCCTGCAACAACGACACCACACCCATCATCAGACACAAGACCGCACCCAACGATACAGCTCGTTGCAGCTCTCCACAGCGTCCACCTTCCGGGCAGGGCTCCTCGCCCCGCACTCCGCTGCCCCCGCCACCATGATACCGATGGTAGCGATCACCCCCACCGCGGTCGTGAAAATAGAAGCAGGGGGGCGGCTCCACCTCGTTCGCGCCTTAATCGATGGATGCTCCCCCACTACAGTGATTGCGGATGAGCTCGCCCAGGAGCTCCAACTCCCTACCAGCACTATTGGCGGGCAAGCAGGATGCCTACTACGCATACGAGGAAGACACGATCAAAACAAACGGATTGCAACCCATGCGGCGGTCGTGTCCAATTTTCGGCGAATGGCCCCCACGACCAGCGTCGACAGCGCCATCGCATCCCCGTATGCACATCTCCGTCTGGCGGATCCGCAATTTTATTCATCCGCCCCTATCCGCCTCGTGCTAGGGACAGACGTATATGCGGAAATAATGCTACCAGGGATTCTGCCCACCACGTTTGGCCCTTTGCTAGCTCAGAGTACCATCTTCGGTTGGGTACTCTCGGGCACAACCAAGGCCTAACATAAAAAATGTCCGGTAACGACCGAAACCCATGCATTTTTTACACTTTTTTATCTCTATCGAATTTTTTTTGTACACGGTTGCAAAGGATGTGCATTGTGAATTCATACCAACGAAAAATCTTTCTTTTCCTCCATTGCCATACCTACCTGTCAAATAATAAATGGAGAACGGTTGTCGTGAATGGCCAGAGAATGGAAGAAAGGTTTTGTTTCACTAGCCGTTATTAAATTGAAGTGCCACAAATTGCACTTTTGTGCTTCAAATCAGCTTTTCCTTTAAATGTGTATACAGAAAATCAAACTACATACTAATATTCATTCCAAAAATCAACTTTATAGATTAAGTTTGAGCAATCCGCCATGCCGGCATTTTTTGAAATAGGTAAATGAAACAATATACCAGTCGTCTACAAAGATGGTTGAAAACCACTGTTAAGCTAATGATTTAAGTAATCGAACAGCGATTGAACAGGTGATCGAAGCTGTTCACTATTGTGAACGTTTTATAAAAAATTCGCCACTTGTATGAATTCACAATGGAGGTGTGCGTTTGCAACCATTTATCATTACAATAAGTTATCTTTATTGAATTTTCTTCATACAAAATTCTATGCTTATTCATTTCCAATGACTTTGTAATAAACGGCAAGAAATATCAACACATGTATCTTCTTACTTCTTTTCGCAATCCCTAGCTCTAGGCAAACCTGGCTCAGGCTTTGAACCAGACCGGGAAAGTGCCGAATGACCGAGGCATCAGCAACCAAGCTCGCACACTGCGCAAACCATCTTGCGTGTCGCCAAGCCGGCGGACTGGCCGGCGTTATGTTAAGTTAGATATAACTAGCTATAAGTTTTTTTTTTTTTCTCTTCTTCATGGTCGGTGATCTTTGGCGGACTGTGATGTTGCGTACCGCAAGGGGGGCGGCATGTTTAGGCCAAATGCCTAACTTTTACCTGATTGACGGCGCCCCTCCCTATCGTTTTAATAATATTTCCAGCCACCCACACTGACGCCGCATTTGTGTGCATGCATGCACATGCATGCGTTTCATGTGTGTGTGGCTTTTTTCCCCTCCTTAATACCAAAGGACTTTTTCGCGGCTTAGCGGTTGTCCTCAACGGGATAACCGGCCTCTTTTTCGATCGACCGCCAACCAGCACACATCGCAAGGATCACCATCGTCACTTAAAGCGCCAAGGTAATATTGTATCAACACTGTATATATTCCCATCACTCTACATTAAAGTATTATTTTATAACGAGGAATTCCTCTTGTGTTTTTATTTATTTCCTTTGAGCGAACCATCCACTCCAAGATCGACCCGTGTGCGCCTACCCACTGCCGGTTCCAGACGCACCCAGGCCGAACAGTAGAGTAGACTCATGACGGGTATTCTTACTGGACACTGCCTTCTGGCGTCACATGCCTTTAAATTAGGCTTGGTCAGTGATAGCAGATGTAGGAAGTGCGGGTTGGAGGAGGAAACGATCGATTACGTTCTGTGCTCGTGCCCTGCGCTTGCCAGGCTAAGACTCCAGCTGACAGCTGTCAGATCTAGAAGCAGCAAGTGGCTTAAATTCAAGGAAGCCGCTAACCCGCTGGAGCCATGAGAAGCGTGAGTGCACTTTGGGTGTCCCAAGACAAGTTCCGTACCTGCTCCGAATAATTTGTAGCTATCTAAGCGACAAAGTACTCCCTTTTGATACAGATGAGGGACTAAAAAAGCACAACACCACGGGCGGTGTCCCTCAGGGATCTGTTCTAGGTCCAACTCTTTGAAATGTGATGTATGACGGGGTGCTACAAATCGACCTTCCCGGGGGCACGGAAATTGTCGGCTATGCAGATGATATTGTCGTAGTAGCAGTGGCCAAGAAACTTGATCTGCTCCAAGCATTATGTAATGACACCGTGGGAAGAATAAAGGAATGGTTGACGAACATGCGGCTGGAGATGGCTAGCAATAATACAGAAGTGGTTCTGATGAGCTCAAAGCGGACTGTGGATGAGTTGGTCCTAACCATAGGAGATTATCAAATAAATTCAAAGCCCTCCTTGAAATATCTAGGAGTAATCATTGACTCAAAACTAACTTTTAGGGAGCCCTTCAGGGCGGTGGGGGAGAAAGTTTCTGGAGTTAGTGGAACCCTAACGCGAATAATGGCCAACATCGGCGGCCCAAGCGAAGCTACCCGTCAGCTATTATCCATCGTAACCAGCTCTATAATATTATATGCAGCACCAGTATGGCACAGATCTAAAATGGTCCACCAAAATATATACTAGCAGCCTACCGCATTACTGCTATACGAATAGCATGTGCTGTTCCGACAACGCGATCCATGTTTTATCCAGGAAAATCCCAGTAGATCTACTCTCAGGTGAAATGGCCGATCTGTATGGCATTGGATTCAGACGACCATCTGAAGATGCTAAGAAAAGCGCAAGGTCACGAACAATAGTTAGGTGGCAAGAACGGTGGGAAGATTCGAGAAAAGAGCGCTGGACCTTCATGCTAGTCCGGAATATAACGGAATGGTACGAACGAAAACACGACGAACTAAATTACCATCTCACACAGATATTGAGCGGGCACGGTGGCTTCAAGAAATATCTACATAAGCGTGGGGTAGAGGAGCATCCTTTCTGTCCAAGCTGTCCATGCGAATTGGAAAGCGCAGAACATGTAATGTTGCACTGCCCTCGTGTTCACGAATTTGCGGACAAATAGATTGTTGGATTGCTGTGAGCAAGATGGCCTTTATAGTAATGACGAAATTGATGCATGCCGAAAGGGAGCGCAGAGAAATGCGCATACGAAGTAGTGGCGACTAAATTGCCCCCCCCCCCCCCCCCCGTGACGTTATGCCTAACGGCGGTCCCAGGATTAGCCTGGTTGGTTTCATTGGGCCACTTGAGGGTAGTGCGCTACCACAACGTCCAATAAAAAAGACAAGTTCCTTTGTGCCTGGTGTTGTTGGGTGAGCGGCCAGACAGCAGGGTGCAACAAATGCACCTTTCAGGGGAAAATTAGATTAGCAAACGAGTATATTCTGTATCATATGATCAACTTGGAGACAACCAAACGTTTATTTTCCTGTCCAAAACAGAACTGGAGCACGGCACTGCTGCTAAAGAAGGATAGGCGTAGTCATATCAATTCGTTCCCGGGTTAGTCGGGGAAAGCAATTTTAGCATTAATTTGCCCTTTTCAATTTGAACATCCATTCAAGAACTTCGCATAATAGATTAAACAGTCATCTGTATTTATTTGTTATTGTAGCACGTCTAATTTACTTCGTAACATCAATCAATTGTCCCTTGTTATAATTTTATGTTCTCTATGAATGCAACAGCAAAGTATCTTTGGGTACCACTGCCATCGGAAGATGCATAGGCATGGTGGAGGTTCATTTGAAGTTTCTTTACCAGGTCCTGATTCTAGTTATCTGAAATTTCTCTTGTGCCTTTGGCCTCTCAGAAAAGAGCTAATTGTGGAGCCCTATTTTATTACACTTTTCGGCTTATATTAAAAACTTTTATTCTATTCTTACTGATATGAGTTTCTTTTTCATTCTAGGTAATTTGATTTTGACGATGTGCGGATAGAAATATCCCAAATTTTCCAGCTGTGGCTGTAAGAACATACATTTGCTCAAATTAGAAGAAAACTTCACGGTTGAGCACATCCACTACCTACGTTTATACAAGGAGGAACACCACACTACTTTCACGGTGATGTAGCCGCCGATCACGTTGTTGTAAGAGCTTATTTTAAATATGTTATTTATAAACACTGATTCTAATATTTTGTTTTGGTTTTTACTTTAGAGTCAACCGGTTATATAAGCAATGTCAGCTATGCCTGTAACTTAAGCGCCTTCAGATGTAATAGTTACCGCGGACGCGGTCACTGGAGTAGTTCACTACGTGGGGATTACACTAATCGAGGACTTTCAATATTGGAAGGTTTTCCAGCACCATAACAACACCAACAATATGTGCAAGCACCCGAATAATTTGTGCAACAAACGTTAACACCACATCAGCAGCCAGCAACAACAACAACAATCGCAACAAGTTGAAACTTCTAAACAATTAATGACTAGTGAACCACCAACATATCCGCAATATGCGCATCCATCAACACCAACATATGTCGCCTACTTTGCAACACAAAATCCAATGCTTCATCCCGCGTCAGCTGCATAACAAGCCACTGGTACACCGTTATATGTTTCACATATGGAACATATGTATGCGAATGCACATCAGGTGTGCAATTATAAGTGGTCCATTTGTTTATTCGCCCGAATATCAACATATACCCGGTGAAGATGGCCAAGGCCATTCTGATTCTAATACTGATAAAGGCGAACCATTGGCAAATTTAAAAACTCAAACAGACTACGAAAAATGTTGATGATGGTATTAATTCTAGTACGGATAGTGAAGAATTTAAACCTAGGAAAAAAGCTAAACTTGATAAAAACTTAACCGAAGATGACGATGTTTCTAATTCTAATACTAAGGAAGATGAACCTTTGAAAAATTTGAAGCTTAAAACAGAGTTATCAAAAAATTACGATGATGATAATGATGTTGATGCAAAGTCCAATGTTGAAAATGATGAAAATTATGAAACAGAATCTGAAAATAGTATGAGTGTGGATTATAACCTGAAGCAAAACTGTCATATCCGGTACGACCAAAATTAGATGTTAAGAAAAGAGCCTACATAAAGAGGGTCAGTATATTTGTGGAAAATTTATCACGAGACAATGCCCAATGTATGTATTTCAATAAAATTCAGCACATTGTTGGAAAAAGCATCTAAACTGTTATGGAACACGCATTTACTATGGATGCAGTAAGGAAGGCGGTCGGCAAGATTTTGTGGTGCACAGTGGCTAGTCATTGTCGGCTGGGGCGGGTCCTTGCCAACCTTACTGTTCCTGCGCCATAAGCAGAAAAAAAATCCTATCATGCCTATCAAAACTAGCTGCCAAAAAGCGCAGAGACCGACTCAAAACGCTTGAAATTCAAAATAAAACAACATCCGGCCTAACCGGATGTCACGGACAGACCGTTGGCATTCAAAATCTAAATTCAAAAAAAAACTGACGCAAAAAAAAATTACCGAACCGGATATGACCGGTTACTACTCTGAAATTAAAATTCAAAAAAAAAAACTGCTGAAAATAAAATAAAAGAACCAAAAGGAAAATAAACATAAAGGGCCGAATATATAGAGGGGCGCCGCGGGTGTTGTTGCGACGCCCGGTGCTTAGCCCACCCTCAAAAACCATGGCCACCGACGCACCTAATTTTCGGTGGCCCCTTACATGCTTTACCCTATGCCTTCCAAATGAACAAGGAAGTCAGCATTCCCATTTTAATTACAATTTATTTATCATTCATTATTAATATTTTAAAGCTTGTCTTTGAAAAATTATTGGAGCATTAGCTAAATTCCAAATATAAACTATGCTCTCTAACAACAAAGGTATTTAAATTGATTTGCTTATGTTTGGTTAACAAAAAAAATATATATAAAGTTCTGTTTTGGTTATTATCATAAGGGGTTGCCCTTAAAGTACATCATTACGATAATCACTTGTTATCTGTTTTTTTCTCCACTTACAAAAATTATTATGATGTTATAGTAGAACTCATTTTTGAGTGTAACCTAATATCGAATCGGTATAATGCTAATGCGCATAGTATAATGATAATAATATCTAATATGTACTAAAAGAGTGTTTACCAAAAGCAATAAAGATGAAATTGCGATAGCAATATGTTTTACGTGCACGTAAATCACTTTCGTCTTGTTGTTCGAAAGATATTGCCCGCAATAGGGATTCATACGTATATATATATACATATATTTTGCATTTGTTATACGGCCCATACATGACACAAAAACCATGCGCAAATATAAAACGACGAAATTTGTGCAAATGAAAATTTTGACATACACGGCTCAAAAACACTGCGAAATATTCATTTTTAAAGTAGCGCAACAAATGAAACATGTATTTTAATTGTATAAAAAAGGCACTAATTGTATAAAAAATCACTATTTTCCACAGTGCTGGTAATTCACGCGCACAGAAGCGTTTATTTTCCATTGTATTTATAAAATATATATTTTAATTGCAAGACCAGCTAAAATCATTGCAGCACTGCGCAATATTCATTTTTCAACTAGCGCAACAAATGAAACATGTGTTCTAATTGTATAAAAAATTATTATATATTATTGAATTTATGTGAATTCGTGTTACAAGCTAGAGATGGTCCTTACGTCTTCGATATTAACATTTTTAAGCAATAATTTCTGATGTTATATTATCAGGAACCATAGGTAAACTGTGTAAGATTCACCACACACGAAGAAAAAAGCATGTGCAATATTTGCAGACATGCGTAAATATCAAAATCGTTTTGATTTTAGCGCAGTTCTCTGCGCAAATAGCGCAACCAGTGCACACACCGGGCAAATACTTGTGCAAATTGGTAATTGGCACAAGGATACTTGAGCCGTGTAATTGGCGTATAAGATATAAAAAAAATTGAATTCAAAATCCTTTTGCCAATTCGTGCATACTCGACAATCGACGAATGGCTGCTGTCGCAAAAAAAATGTTTCATTAAATTTATGGTTAAGCTTCCAAAATGAATCGCTAAAATGTTTCGCGTGATAGTGACGGCTTATTATCAATAAAATTCATAGAGCTAACTTCAAACGTTTTAAGGCGACAAAATATATTCTTAAAATGATCAAAAAAAAAGATGTACGCTTTTTTTTATGTAAAGCTAATGCTTAGGTAGGTATTAGGTAAATGGAATTATACTAGTAAATTGCTGAATACAATTTTAGTTATATTTAAAGAGTTTTGTTTGATATATAAGATGCATTCACAAATAAACGGAGCATGTTGGAATTAGTGTTGAGCGTTCTAACAGGTAAATGCTGCTTGACCTGACTGAGACAAAACTGCCTGTTTATTTGTGAACAAACCTTTAAAATGTGTAAATAATTTTGCATATTAAACTGTTGTTGCATTCTTTAACATCTTGTCAAGTTGCAAAACCTGAGTGTTCACATAGTAATTCTTTTGGTTAGATAATTAATACAAGCTAAACTTAAATAGTGGCAATCATTTATGTGTAACTTTTTTTTCTATAATACGTTAAACTATCCTTTCATCTTTTATGTTGATAATTCTAAAAAAAAATGTCGTAGTTTTGACGAAAAAGATCGATCCTTGTCGAATGGTTTACCCGGGGTATATAAAACCCTCTAAGTACCACTTGGAAGTTCCTTTAACTACCCTGCAAAAATGCTCTCGTCATTCCACACCGTTTGACTAGTTATAATACAGTCATAGGTTATATTCTTAGTCACATTTGCATGGGCTTGGGTAAGTTTCGTGACCAGAATTTTTTTGTAGGGTAATTAGTTTTAAGTCTATACAAGGCTGTTACTTATATGGCCGCCAGAGTACGTACCATGGGCCTCTGCCGGCGTGGTTACTGGTGATGTTGATTTTGCCGGTGAAGTTGACGCTGATGTTGGTTGTGGTGCGCGGTCTTGGGCGCGCTGTGCTGGTACTGTTGATGGTTGTTGCGCTCTGGTCCGAGGTGTACTGGTGGTGGCTGTTCTTGTTGATACTGTTGATTTGGGCGTATTCCCTTCTCACCCCCTCTCGTTTGAAGGATCCTAGGAGGATCTTTGAAAGACCGCTTCCTTTGCTGTTGCTGCGTCTTCTCGTTTTATTTATTAACGTAAATGCAAGTTAATAGACAGATCTGCGCACATAAATGTATATATATATATACGTTTCTTTGGGTGCAAAATAAAATCTTCTTCGTTCTAGTCGGTGATGATTTATTAAAACAGTCTGGACAAGCTTAGTCGACTTAATTTCACTACTTATTGCGAAAAGTCCTGTTTTCGAAGCCAAATGTATTTAGTATATAAAAACGTTTTTGTGTGGCCAAATAGCAGCTCATAACCTCTGCTATGAAATTGTTCGACTCCCAGGATTTGCAGTCGGGTCATATCTATGTATATTTTATGTACATAGACACGTGGCCTTTTTCTTTTATTTCTTCCAAATTTTTCCGTCTTTTTTTTGGTGTGTCTACGGCCGGAAAACGTGCGATTCTTTTTTTTTCCTCCCTTCTAATTTTTTCGTCTTCGACTTAGTCCCGGAAACTCGTGCGATTTGCGAAAGTTTTTTTGATACTTTTTATCGCAACTTTCGCCACATCACTAGGTGTGTTCGCGTGAACACGCTCCCAAGTGGATCGTAGCCGTAGACCGTAGCAGCAGACCGTAACAAACCTGCTTCGCTTTGAAGACCTGGCGATGAAGCGAACAGGAAACCGGATCATCTGTGGGAAACCACTGCCAGGGATCTCCGACGACAAGCAACGTGGGGCACGACTCACCCCTGAGATAAGAGTCTCAAAGTCCTACTACAAAGCTAGCCGGGCAACATAGGTCTATCAAAAAAAAATTAAGTCAAGTTGGGAATAATTTCTGTTTCCTAGTTAAAAGGGCTTTGCGGCAATTAGACATTTGTTATGGAGAACTCGTCAAAACTCCGAAAGATGATTTCTAGTGGGTAACGCTCCCACAGGAATGCAAAATCCAAAAAAAAGGTGTAGACATTTTGATCTGGAGAACTCGCCAAAACTCCGAAAGGCTAGTCCGACCTAAGTGTGGACTGCCAGGGTGTTCACGGTCCTCGGTGAGTACGCGCGTGAACATCCTATGAGGTCAGTGCTCGGGGAGAATATGAGATGATGAGAGATGTCCCCGACCGCCAAAACGCCCAGACAAAAAAAAGTCCGATTGGTAGATATATAAAAAAAAGATCAAATTGTAATTTAGCAAAAGAAACGCCCTTGTTGGTTCATTGCGGAAGAATGTCCGAAGCATGGAAGCGACCTATCAATTTCCCGTTTAGGTCCTCGAGATCATACAATGCATTGCCTATTTTTCGGAGCACACGACACTTAAGGTATTTCGGCAGGAATTTGGCGTTAATACCCTGTTTAAAGTTACTTAAGGCAAAGTTTCTTCGGAAAACTTCCTGACCTTCCTTGTAGTTGACTTGCCTAGAGCGCTTGTTATAGGTGGTTACTCCCCTATCCGTAGCCTGATCTAAATTTTTACGGATTTGCTCACGAATATTAGTCAACTTGTCAGTTCGGCTTACTATCGTAACTTGGTCTTCCCGAAGGCTGCCGAGCTTCGCTAAAATTTTGTACGTTGCGGCATGCTGGACCATATTTTGGCCATATAATGCAAAGTATGGAGAACACTGAATCGCCGTATGAAAATCACTTCTCATAACTGATAAAATTTCGGGTATATGCTTATCCCAATCGGTGTGGTCAGGCTTATCCTTCAGGAAAATCCTAATCTTAGAAACAATTTCTCTATTGACGCGTTCAGATGCGGTCGCTTGGGGAGAATATAGCCCCGTCCTCACATGCGTCACCCCGTAATTTACTAAAAATTGGTTCATTTCCTTCGAGATAAACTGTTTACCATTGTCACTATGGATAAATTCAGGAACCCCTACAGTCGGAAAAATTTCGGAGGCGAAGTAATTTATAACGTTAACAGTGGTGGCTCTTTTCATGGGCTTTAGCCAAACGTATTTTGAAAGATGGTCTAATACTATAAAAAGAAATTGATTACGCCGCTTAGATCTTGGATACGGCCCTAGAAAGTCGCAATATAACCGCTGAAATGGCCTTTCGGATTCAAAGGTACTCCCTATAGGTGGTCTCGACTGCTGATTGGTGGGTTTTACCGTTTTGCAGGTGTCACAACGCTGGACGTAGTCCCTGACGTCCTTAGCCTGCTGCGGCCAGAAGTACTTCTGCCTGACACGTTCTAAGGTTTTCTGCCATCCGCCATGGTAACTCCGGTTAGCGTCATGTGCTAATCTCACTGCTTCCTTAGTCAACCCTTTTGGCAACCATAAACGCCACAGCGAGTCTTCTTCCCCTTCCATCCCCTTACGAAACTTAACTCTTTTGAAAATTACACCGTCCACAACTCGTAAATCCGGAAGTGATTCCTCGTTTTCGGTGACGGTCCGAATTAAGTCTAAATATTCGTTGCTGCTAAATTCGGGAGAGACTAAATCTATTTCTCCGGGTGTGGTAGTGAAAGACAACTCATCGGCATCAAAACGCGACAGCGCGTCTGGTACTTCATTCGATGTTCCATTCTAAAATCGTATCTTTGCAGTAAGAGTGACCATCTCGCCAACCTCCCGCTCAAGTCTTTTTGTGTCATCAACCACTTGAGACTGGAGTGGTCCGTAATAATCCGAAAAGGTAATCCTTCGACATAGGGTCGGAAACGCTTCACGCTGATTATGGCTGCAAGACATTCCAGCTCGGTTACTGTATAATTGCGTTGAGCATTATTCAATTTTTTCGACACAAACGCGATCGGATGCTCAGCGCCCTCGTCATCGACCTGGAACAACACTCCGCCAACACCTATTTTGAAAGCGTCGCATTGTATCACGAATTCCCTTGAAAAGTCTTGTTGGGCCAAAACAGGGGCGGAACTCAAAGCTACTTTTAGCTTTTCGAAGGCCTCTATAGCTTCAGAGGTAAGCTTGAACGGGCCTGCTGACTTACGGAGACAGTCGGTCAAGGGACCTGCCAAGTCAGCAAAATTGGTAATAAACGCCCTGTAGCAATTCGCCATGCCCACAAACCTACGCACTTGCCGAGGGGATTTAGGGATCGGGAAGTTTTGCATTGCTTCTATTTTTCCCGGATCCACTTTCAGACACCCGCTGCCTATCAAGTACCCTAAGTAGCGTATTTCCTTCTGACAAAATTTACTTTTTTCCACGTTTATTGTCAGCCCTGCGTCTCTCAAACATTGGGCCACTTCCGCTAGCAATTTTAGGTGATCCTCAAAATTAGTGCTACATACCATCAGATCGTCCAGGTAGACAAAGACGTTCTCTCGCAGACGCGAAGGGATTGCCTTGTCCATCAGCCTACTCATAGTCTGCGGTCCATTGCACAGGCCAAATGGCATTACTTTGAAGTGGTACAGAGGCCTCCCCGGAACTGCGAATGCTGTTTTTTCCTTAGAGGACTCTGTCAATTTTATCTGGAAGAACGCGTCTTTCAGATCAATGCCACTAATAAAATGCGTATCTTTCAGTCTGCTCAATAAGCCGTTGATATGAGGCAGGGGGTACGAGTCTTTCTTAGTCACCGCGTTGACCTTCCTCGAATCTATGCACAGCCTAACTTTACCTGGTTTCCGGACCAGTACTACAGGACTACACCACGGGGAGTTGGATTCTTCTATAACCCCTAATTCGAGTAACCGGTCTAGTTCTCTAAAAGCTTCGGCTTGCCTCGGTGGCGAAAGAGGGAAATGTTTGCTTTTTATAGGTACAGCATCACCGGTGTCGATGTGACGCTCCACTAATTTGGTTTGCCCTAGGCCAAATTTCTCGTATGAAGGAAACGTCTCGATGACCTTTTGTAATTCTAATTTCCGGTCTGGTGACAATTCATGGAGGTTAAGTTCCTCTTCCTTTTCAAGCCTAATTTCTAAACACTCTACGCTTGGGAATATTTCGGGAGCTAACGCAAATGCTCTCCAAAAATCTACCCCGAAGTATGCTTCTTGGAGCAATGAGGGAACAAGGTAAAAACGAATAACCTTTGTGATATTTTTGAAGGTGACTGGTAGGGATACTGAGCCTAAAATTTTTTGCTTGTTGCCGCCCGCTGTATATACGAACGCGTGTAAGGGCTGATATTCGAAGCCGTTATCCTCTAGGAATTCTACTCCATTTTTCCCTAAGATGGAGACGTTGGCTCCCGAGTCCAACAACCCTACAAGAAAACTATCTTTAATTTTAGCCTTTACTAAAGGCCTTTCGTCCTCTGTAAGCGTTAACGTGGTGGCTTGCAGCAGTTTACGCTCCTGTGGTATCTCTTCCTACACTTCAAAATATTTTCCGATACCGGGTAGTGTTCAAAAATGGTATGTCTTATTTGTTCATACCTATGTTCCCTTTCTTCTAGGTTTGGTGAAAGTTGCGTCTGGCAAGCGACATCCCTATGCCGGCGTCGCAGAACTTTAGTCGGCTCGCCCATCGCGGATGAAGACGTTTGACTCTCGGCTTCAGAACTATTCGAACTGTGCGTACTGTCAGGGTAAGTTATTATCACTTTTGAGGGCTCTTCTGCCAGGGTACTACTGCACCTCGGAAGCGTATCACCTCCATGCAGAGATTCACCCTCTGGTTCAGCGCACGGGACGACGCCTCGAGCACTGGCTGATGTGGGAGCTATGACGCCGAACGAGGTTCCCCCGCCTTCTCGCTCGGGTACTGGTTTCCCTGCCTGCGATGGTCCCTAGGGCATTTAGGAGTAAATACCCCCTTATACCCACATTTAAAACAAAAAGGATTTTTTATGGGTTCCTCACAATATATATAAGAGTGCCCCATTGCCTGGCAATTCCAGCATTGGATTCCGGAATAGTCCGGTCGCCTGCTGCGTCGATATTCCAGCGCCTCTATCTGCGGATCCATCTCGACGTCTTCGCCCTCTATCCTCATGTCCGGGGTTGTCACGCGTGCTTCGCTTACATGCCGTCCTGGGTAAGTGGCTCCCAGCAGCTTGCTTTCTTTCAGCACTTGTTCACCTCTGCGTGCTACATCGCGTAGATCATGAAGGTTCCTTACATCTGCGTTGAAAAGCATCAGCTTAAGGCTACTGTTGACGTTTCTTTTTATTATGTCAATCAGTAGAAGCTCCAACATTGGCTCTCTTAAGCGCGCGTTCAAGGACCTCTGCGTGCTACATCGCGTAGATCATGAAGGTTCCTTACATCTGCGTTGAAAAGCATCAGCTTAAGGCTACTGTTGACGTTTCTTTTTATTATGTCAATCAGTAGAAGCTCCGACATTGGCTCTCTTAAGCGCGCGTTCAAGGAGATTATGTCCGTGTGAAACACGTCATAACACTCACTTGCTTTTTGCTTCCGCATGGAGATCTCCATCATGATCTCGTGGTCAGTTTTCAAAGTGCCAAACTCTCTTTTCAATGAGTAGCACAAAAAGGCATAAGTCGCGTTTGGGTTTTGTTTCGTGAAAAGCCAGTACCATTCTTCGGCCCGCCCGGAAAGAAACAGGTGGAAACTAGCCATTATTTGTTCGTCCGTGCATTGTGTGCGCTCACACAAGGTGTTCAGTTTAAAAAGGAAATCGGCCACGCTCCCAGTGCCGTCGAACGAGATTTTCCACTCCTGCGGCTTCACCACTATGTTGCTCGGAGCAGGGTATATTGGCGGTACTACCGTTGGAAATGGGTTACGGTCCATCCTACTTGCGTTCCTGTTTTGCTGATTTGATTGCTGCGCGGATTCGAGAGCGGCGTTGAGCTGGTCCATATTGGTTCTAATTGACCCCATCTCTCTCCGCATTTCCTCCTGCGAAGCCTGGAACAGCTGGTGTAGCACATCCACCCACGAGCCTCCACGAGTGGCTTCTCCCTGCATTCCTAGGGTATTCGTCCGATCACTTGTAGCGTCCCCAAAATTTCCCGTCCCCTGATTTGGTGATAAAGCACCAGCTCCTTCAGGTGCATAGATCGATGCATTGGTTATTAGCCCCGAGATATCATGCGCGTTTAATACGGGCGCGTTCAATTGACTGTTGCTTCCCGGTCTGTCCAATTTTTCGCGAGGTTCAGTCAGGTCCGGGCCCATATTCGGCCCCGCGGGATCTACATATGGTCCACCTACTGGGGTGTGCACCACCAAGGGACGCCTTGCCTTGGGGAAAGCCCCCCTATTACTACCGCCCCGGTTCTGGCTCCCACGGAAGCTTCCCGCAATCCCAAACGGATTAGTTTGGCCCGGTTGACCGTACGACCGCTCGCGTGACATAATAATTAAAAAAAATTTTATTTGTTAGGTCGTAGTTTGCTAAATCCTAGTATTCGGAGAAAGGCTTTTATTTACTGCCAACCGTAAGGCCGTTAGGGGTTAGGTAAAAGGTCTGAACTCACCCCCTTCCACCCTATATTTTAGGCGAGGATTTGTCAAAAAAAAATGTGTATATATATACATATGCGAGAAAAAAAAAATTTTGTGCGGAAAAAAATCGTGCGAACACGTATTATTGTCCTTTGTTCGACGATCGTATCGACAAAGAAATTCAAAGCTGGGAAAAAAGTAGTTAGTAAAATATACAATATAGGTGGTGATGGGAATGCTGACATCCCATCATTAGAAGGCAGCAGGGTTACAGAAAAAAAACACAGATACATTCATGCATGTCCCTAGTGCTCCCAACTGCAATGCGAGGGGGTCTTAAGGCCCCCTCCGAGACTGGTTGGGGCCACTAGGGTCCGCTCCAGGCACACACGGGTCGGTCTCAACACGCCCAGCCGCAACGCAGGGGCAGTCTCCAGGGGCTCGCCCCTGGGACTGGTTGGAGGTGTTGAGGCCGCTCGTCCATTCTTACCGGACACCCCTCCTGCCTCCGCCGCAATGGGTGGAGCGGTTTCGGAGCCGCTCCCCCAGTCTGGTGGGCCAGGAAAGGGTGCCGCTGTGGATCCCAGCTCACCCCGTCATAATCCAGGTGGTATTCGGTGCTACCACCTGAGACGTAGGATGAGCTGGGGTCCATGCAATTCAAACACACACCATTCATACTAACGACACAAATTCGGCAAAAAAATTTTAAACATTAAAAGAAAAAAAATTCCCAATTAGCGGACAAAATTATTCCTAGCCGACTAACGGACAACATTCCGGAAGAAAAAAAAAACCCCACTTACAAAAAAAATAAAGTGCGTGCAGCACTGCCTCACTGGGTGAAAAAATAAAAAAAATCCGGATAACTGACGTTAAGTCCGTGGCTCCTTCGGCCACTGCCCCCGATGACCAGCCCGGACAACCTGATCCGTCCAACCATCCCACCGCAACGTAGGTGGCAGCTTCTGTGGCTGCTCACTCGGACTGGTGGGATGGTTAACTTCACAGGTTGACCCGACTGACCCTCGCGGCCAGAGCCTCAGGCGCCACGTTGGGCGCCATCTGTTATGGAACACGCAATTACTATGGAAGCAGTAAGGAAGGCGGTCGGCATGATTTTGTGGTGCACAGTGGCTAGTCATTGTCGGCTGGGGCGGGTCCTTGCCAACCTTACTGTTCCTGCGCCATAAGCAGAAAAAAAAATCCTATCATGCCTATCAAAACTAGCTGTCAAAAAGCGCAGAGACCGACTCAACACGCTTGAAATTCAAAATAAAACAACATCCGGCCGAACCGGATGTCACGGACAGACCGTTGGCATTCAAAATCTAAATTCAAAAAATTCAAAAAAAAACTGACGCAAAAAAAAAATTACCGAACCGGACATGACCGGTTACTACTCTGAAATCAAAATTCAAAAAAAAAACTGCTGAAAATAAAATAAAAGAACCAAAATGAAAATAAACATAAAGGGCCGAATATATAGAGCGGCGCCGCGGGTGTTGTTACGACGCCCGGTGCTTAGCCCACCCTCAAAAACCATGGCCAACGACGCAACTAATTTTCGGTGGCCCCTTACCTGCCTTACCCTATGCCTTCCAAATGAACAAGGAAGTCAGCATTCCCATTTTAATTACAATTTATTTATCATTCATTATTAATATTTTAAAGCTTGTGTTTGAAAAATTATTGGAGCATTAGCTAAGTTCCAAATATAAACTATGCTCTCTAACAACAAAGGTATTTAAATTAATTTGCTTATGTTTGGTTAACAAAAAAAATATATATAAAGTTCTGTTTTGTTTATTATCATAAGGGGTTGCCCTTAAAGTACATCATTACGATAATCACTTGTTATCTGTTTTTTTCTCCACTTACAAAAATTATTATGATGTTATAGTAGAACTCATTTTTGAGTGTAACCTAATATCGAATCGGTATAATGCTAATGCGCATAGTATAATGATAATAATATCTAATATGTACTAAAAGAGTGTTTACCAAAAGCAATAAAGATGAAATTGCGATAGCAATATGTTTTACGTGCACGTAAATCACTTTCGTCTTGTTGTTCGAAAGATATTGCCCGCAATAGGGATTCATACGTATATATATATACATATATTTTGCATTTGTTATACGGCCCATACATGACACAAAAACCATGCGCAAATATAAAACGACGAAATTTGTGCAAATGAAAATTTTGACATACACGGCTCAAAAACACTGCGAAATATTCATTTTTAAAGTAGCGCAACAAATGAAACATGTATTTTAATTGTATAAAAAAGGCACTAATTGTATAAAAAATCACTATTTTCCACAGTGCTGGTAATTCACGCGCACAGAAGCGTTTATTTTCCATTGTATTTATAAAATATATATTTTAATTGCAAGACCAGCTAAAATCATTGCAGCACTGCGCAATATTCATTTTTCAACTAGCGCAACAAATGAAACATGTGTTCTAATTGTATAAAAAATTATTATATATTATTGAATTTATGTGAATTCGTGTTACAAGCTAGAGATGGTCCTTACGTCTTCGATATTAACATTTTTAAGCAATAATTTCTGATGTTATATTATCAGGAACCATAGGTAAACTGTGTAAGATTCACCACACACGAAGAAAAAAGCATGTGCAATATTTGCAGACATGCGTAAATATCAAAATCGTTTTGATTTTAGCGCAGTTCTCTGCGCAAATAGCGCAACCAGTGCACACACCGGGCAAATACTTGTGCAAATTGGTAATTGGCACAAGGATACTTGAGCCGTGTAATTGGCGTATAAGATATAAAAAAAATTGAATTCAAAATCCTTTTGCCAATTCGTGCATACTCGACAATCGACGAATGGCTGCTGTCGCAAAAAAAATGTTTCATTAAATTTATGGTTAAGCTTCCAAAATGAATCGCTAAAATGTTTCGCGTGATAGTGACGGCTTATTATCAATAAAATTCATAGAGCTAACTTCAAACGTTTTAAGGCGACAAAATATATTCTTAAAATGATCAAAAAAAATGATGTACGCTTTTTTTTTATGTAAAGCTAATGCTTAGGTAGGTATTAGGTAAATGGAATTATACTAGTAAATTGCTGAATACAATTTTAGTTATATTTAAAGAGTTTTGTTTGATATATTATTTATAAGATGCATTCACAAATAAACGGAGCATGTTGGAATTAGTGTTGAGCGTTCTAACAGGTAAATGCTGCTTGACCTGACTGAGACAAAACTGCCTGTTTATTTGTGAACAAACCTTTAAAATGTGTAAATAATTTTGCATATTAAACTGTTGTTGCATTCTTTAACATCTTGTCAAGTTGCAAAACCTGAGTGTTCACATAGTAATTCTTTTGGTTAGATAATTAATACAAGCTAAACTTAAATAGTGGCAATCATTTATGTGTAACTTTTTTTTCTATAATACGTTAAACTATCCTTTCATCTTTTATGTTGATAATTCTAAAAAAAAATGTCGTAGTTTTGACGAAAAAGATCGATCCTTGTCGAATGGTTTACCCGGGGTATATAAAACCCTCTAAGTACCACTTGGAAGTTCCTTTAACTACCCTGCAAAAATGCTCAAACGCCGTTTGACTAGTTATTATACTGTCATAGGTTATATTCTTAGTCACATTTGCATGGGCGTGGGTAAGTTTCGTGACCAGAATTTGTTTGTAGGGTAATTAGTTTTAAGTCTATACAAGGCTGTTACTTACATGGCCGCCAGAGTACGTACCATGGGCCTCTGCCGGCGTGGTTACTGGTGATGTTGATTTTACCGGTGAAGTTGACGCTGATGTTGGTTGTGGTGCGCGGTCTTGGGCGCGCTGTGCTGGTACTGTTGATGGTTGTTGCGCTCTGGTCCGAGGTGTACTGGTGGTGGCTGTTCTTGTTGATACTGTTGATTTGGGCGTATTCCCTTCTCACCCCCTCTCGTTTGAAGGATCCTAGGAGGATCTTTGAAAGACCGCTTCCTTTGCTGTTGCTGCGTCTTCTCGTTTTATTTATTAACGTAAATGCAAGTTAATAGACAGATCTGCGCACATAAATGTATATATATATATATATATATATATATATATACGTTTCTTTGGGTGCAAAATAAAATCTTCTTCGTTCTAGTCGGTGATGATTTATTAAAACAGTCTGGACAAGCTTAGTCGACTTAATTTCACTACTTATTGCGAAAAGTCCTGTTTTCGAAGCCAAATGTATTTAGTATATAAAAACGTTTTTGTGTGACCAAATAGCAGCTCATAACCTCTGCTATGAAATTGTTCGACTCCCAGGATTTGCAGTCGGGTCACATCTATGTATATTTTATGTACATAAACACGTGGCCTTTTTCTTTTATTTCTTCCAAATTTTTCCGTCTTTTTTTTTGGTGTGTCTACGGCCGGAAAACGTGCGATTCTTTTTTTTCCTCCCTTCTAATTTTTTCGTCTTCGACTTAGTCCCGGAAACTCGTGCGATTTTTTTTTCTTAGTGATGGCCGGTCTGTCTGTTCCCTTCTTTTTTGATACTTTTTATCGCAACTTTCGCCACATCACTAGATGTGTTCGCGTGAACACGCTCCCAAGTGCATCGTAGCCGTAGACCGTAGCAGCAGACCGTAACAAAACTTTATGCATCGTGTAGAGAAACCAGAACATTTACAATTTAAATATAACGAACGTGGTGAAAAATGTAAATTTTGTGATATTCAAGCAGCTACACCAAGATTCAACAAATTATTGGACCATGAGATTTCTCATATGCCCAATAGTCATTATTTAAAATGTAAATTTTGCGATTGGAAGACGAAAATACATTCAAGTATGAATTTTCATTTACGTGTACAACACGCTGAAACAACTGATGTAACAACGAAAAGTTTAGAATTAACTGTTTGTCCATATTGTAATCACAATGACATTTACGCAAACACTTAATACAGGAACATGAGAAATCAGTGGATGGAAGAACATTTTTTCTATGTTTAGAATGTGGTGAACAATTTAGAACTGGTATCTATGAAACGAGATGGCAGCGCCACGACAATAAATTATTTATATATACATCTGGCAACTGTGTTGCCAGAACATTCTTATCTTCTTCTTTATTATTTTTTTATCTTTCAATTGATATACTTTTACGCGTTAACTTTAAAATGTAACAATTAACTTATTTCATTAATTAAATAAACACTCATATATAAAAGTGGTGTCAGAAGTGTATTTAAAAATGAGCCTTACACCGGAGGATTTAAAAACAGTGTTGGATGCGCTAGCAGGAGCAATCCGAGGAGCTGTGGAGGAGGCTGCACAGAATGCTGCGGCAAATACAAACGTAAATCGTTCGGTGTCACCCAAACCGCCACCGTTTAGTATTACGGAATACAAATCGGAAGATAAATCCTCAGTACAGGATTATTTCACACGTGTAGATTGGGCAATACAGTTGGCAAGGTTCCAGAAGCGGAACAGCACAAGTTCGTACGTGTACACATGGGGGCAGAGCTTAATACAGCGCTAAAAATTCTTGTTAGCCCAAAAACACCAGACTCGCCCAACTACAGCGAAATAAAAAATATCTTGATTCGCCATTTTGATGGCTGTAGGAATAAGTATGCAGAAAGTATCAAATTCCGGCAAAACAAACAAGAAAAAGGAGAGTCGATTTGCAAGTTCGCACTTCGGTTAAGAGAAGCGGCTGTACACTGTGAGTATGGAGAATTCTTAGATAGAATGCTACTAGAGCAATTGTTGTATGGCGTAAAATCACGAGTTATTTGTAATTAAGTTCTTGCAAAGAAACCAAAAAATGTTGCTGAAGCATACGAAATTGCGCATACAATCGAATTAACACAAAATGCCACAACAGACCTAAAGTGCACAGAAGTGATACAAACAAGCGAGCCAACGTATAAACTGGGATACGCACCAGTTAAAACAAAAAGAAATAGTAATTCGAAAACCCCGAGTAGCGAAGAACCGATGCAGAGGGCAAAAGAGAAAGGGTTCAATTGTTACGGATTTGGGGGGCAGCACCTTAGAAAAGACTGCAAATTTAATAATTCCAAATGCTTTGCATGTGGAAGAGTGGGCCACATCGCCAAAGTGTGTAAGACCAAATTAGATCAGATTTCAGAGGATGAATGTGAATCAGTGCAAAAACTAAACAGTGTTAATGCATGCAATGCAGTAGATAGAAAAATGGTTCCTATATATATAGATGGGAAACAAATTCAGATGGAATTAGATACGGGTGCACCATATGCAGTAATAAATTGCAAAACGTTGCGTTCGATTAAACCAAATTTTAGGTTGTTAAAGACAGATCGACGATTTACAAGCTATACGGGCACAAGGTGAACTGCATTGGACGGGTCGTAGTAACTGAGACAATGGGGAAAACTTCACGACGACTTAATTTGTATGTCGTTCAAGGAGATTGTGATACACTTTGCGGCCGAGAATGGATATCGCAATTCGCACGAGAAATAAACTTCACTGAACTGTTTTCATCGTCTAACCGAATCAATACTATAAATTCAACAGCACCAAACCTATCAATAAATCAACAAACGCGACTGAAACATCTCATTACACGTTTTGAGGACATATTCTGTACGACAGCTGGGAAGTTGAGTGGGCCACCTGCAAAAGTAAAGCTCAAAGATGGAGCAACACCAGTTTTCGCGCGAGCGCGCGATGTACCGATGGCGCTGAGAGAGGAGTATGACCAGGAAATAGATCGTAAAATTCAGTCAGGTTTTTACAAGAGAGTGGAGCATTCAGAATGGGCCTCAACAACACACGTAGCAGCAAAAAAGAATGGGGGTATTCGCATTATCGGTAATGATAAGCCCACTGTCAATCCAAAAATGATCATCGACGAACACCCGATTCCAAAAGCAGAAGATTTGTTTAATAAAATGAAAAACGCTACAATATTTTGTCACTTAGATATAACAGATGCATATACGCATTTAACAATTGACGATGAGTTTGCGCATATATTGACATTAAATACAGTGACGCATGGGTTAATACGACCTACTCGTGCGGTATATGGAGCAGCAAATATTCCATCTATCTGGCAAAGAAAAATGGTGACTGTGTTACAGGGAGTCCCAAATGTTTTAAATTTTTTTGATGATATCTTGGTGTTTGCTGAAAACTTCGAGCAGCTACTGATAGTTTTGGAAACGACACTAAATCGCATTAAATCACATGGTTTGCATTTGAACAAGTCAAAGTGTGTCTTTGCGACACCATTGGTGGAGTTCCTTGGCCACCGCATCGACGAACAGGGCATACATAAATCCGAAAAACACATTGAAGCGGTACTAAACGCTCCCAAGCCAACGACTTTCGAAGAGTTACAGCTGTTTTAGGAAAAACCACGTATTATAGCGCATTTATTCCAGATTTGGCCACAAGTACACGTCCATTGCGGGATATGCTGAAAAGAGAGAAATTTTACTGGACTAAGGAGGCAAACGCAGCGTTTGCCCTATTGAAATAGACGTTGGTTTCACCTCAAGTGTTGATGCCATACGACCCAACACTACCTGTACTACTGGCAACAGACGCGAGTCCAACAGGACTAGGAGCCGTGCTTTCACACCGTTTAGAGAGCGGGACCGAACGACCAATTGCATATGCAAGTCGAACATTGAATGCTACAGAACAACGCTATCCACAGATTGGCAAAGAGGCATTGGCAATTGTGTGGGTGGTTCAAAAATTTTTCAAATATTTATACGCGCGCCATTGGACACTAATCACCGATCATAAGCCATTGTCACAAATATTACAACCTGACAAATTGCTTCCAGTATTATGCATAAGTAGAATGGCGAACTACGCAGACTTTTTAAGCAGATTTGATTTCGAGGTAGTGTACAAGATCTCAAAGGCGAACGCGAATGCCGACTATCTTTCACGCGCCCACTTTCAGCCACCGAAATCATTACAAATTAAGCAGTTGCAACAGACAGCCATGACGAATCTAGACGAATATGATGAGTTCGACCACTTCTTGATTCGCCAAATCAACCAATTACCACTGAGTTCAGAACACATAGCAAGAGAGTCCAGAAAAGATGAACGAATGGGTAAAATAATTAAACTACTGGAAAGTGGCCAGTGCTTGAAAAGGGCAGGGTACAAAGCCCCAGAAGTCAATTATAAGTTGTCCTCCGGATGTTTGACGTTCGAACATCGTGTTGTTATTCCACCAAAATATCGAAACAAACTGCTTGAAAATTTACAGACGGGGCATTTAGGAATTGTTAAGATGAAAGGGATTGCTCGCTCATTCATATACTGGCCGGGCATAGACAATGATATAGAGAATATTGCGAACCAATGTGATGCATGTGCAGGACAAGCAAACAAACCGGCAAAAAGTGAGGATCATCATTGGGAATACCCCAAGGGACCATGGGAACGTATTCATATCGACTATGCTGGACCTTTCGAGGGAGCGATGTTGCTGGTAATCTCGGACGCATACAGTAAGTGGTTAGAAGTGAGAGTTACTAAATCTATAACAGCAACGGCGACAATTCCGATGTTGGACGAAGTGTTTGCGGCTTACGGCGTGCCGCTAACTGTCGCTTCTGATAATGGAACAAATTTCACTTCTGCAGAATTCAACAACTTTCTCACAGCAGTTGGTGTTAAATATCACAAATATTCAGCGCCGTATCACCCAGCAACTTACGGACAAGCAGAGCGTAGCGTACAAACAGTCAAGAAAGCATTGAAAGCGATGGGTACTACGAGTAGTTCATTAAAGACAAGTTTGAATGAATTTTTGAGGCAATACAAAAACGCACCGCATGCAACCACAGGGTCATCACCAGCACTACTATTTACGGGGCGACAGTTGCGCACAAGGTTGAATCTGATTCGACCAGAGGAAATTTCAAAGAAGGTAGAAGAGAAGCAATACGTAAAGTCCAAGAAAACTATTAGAGAGTTTGAACCAAATCAAAATGTTTACTTTTTGTCTGGAAATCCACGAATTTGTAAGTGGCTCATGGGAACCATAAACGCACGTCTAGGTGATCTGCACTATGAAATACTCTTCAATGGGAAAAGTGTAAAACGGCATGTGGACCAAATACGCAAAGCCCCGGTTGGACCTGATAAAACAGCTCGGGAAGTTGATTATTACAAGGCGAGGCTGTCAACCGAAGACAACACTAATGAAACCGAGGCATCAGCTGAAGTAGATAGCACTAAAGCAATAACGCAACCGGTGGTTACTGAAACGGCGCAAAACGAATCGTGGAGATCGGAAGATTTTGAAGACTTTGCTTCGGCCAATATTACAATAGGGCAAAATCCTACATCGACACCGCATACAACACCCGAAACAAGTAGGATACCTCAAATTCCACGGCGATCAACCAGACAGAGAAGGGCACCTGTCGGATACTCACCTTAGCCCTTGCAGAGGAGGGAAAAATGTTATGTATGAGACGAGGTGGCAGCGCCACGACAATAAATTATTTATATATACATCTGGCAACTGTGTTGCCAGAACATTCTTATCTTCTTCTTTATTATTTTTTTATCTTTCAATTGATATACTTTTACGCATTAACTTTAAAATGTAACAATTAACTTATTTCATTAATTAAATAAACACTCATATATAAAAAGAACAAATACAAGTTTACGTGTACATGTTTATGAAAACTTTGCTCATTGTACACCACAAGATTTGAACGGAAAGATCTTGAGGGTATGGTTACACCTATGTGGCATCTACAAGCTATTTATAATGACTAGTTTGGAATGAATACGGATATGGAAGAAAACGGAGGTGACGAAATGAATCACCATGCTTCTTTGGATTCTGGTGATACTCCTGACATGCTTCCTAATTTCGCTACGTCTGATCTTACTATACCTACCAAACTAATATGACTCTGCAAACTGATGAGCAACACTACCAGCGCAGGAAAAATAAGAACTTCAAAACAAGGTTTCGGAAAGGGCATGACTATGAATAGACGTTAATGTATTTATATAGTTTATAAATATAAAAATGCACATATGTAAAAATTACTAGTATAATAACACATGATTTTAACTGTAAAAACCATTTTAAACATGCATTATTTATTAATTAAATATTATTTAAACAAAAAGGACGCGTTTCATTAATATAAAAAGTGAATTGACAGAAGGTAACCGGTACGGGTAACCGATAGGCCAGTTATACTATGTTCAAACAGAAAAATAAATTGAGGAAATTTTGATTTGAATTGAGTGCTGTTCATACAACTCGATTTAGCTTACACAATAGTAATTTGATAGCTGGTCGGCTCATCTCTACAGCAAGAACATACCTTTGTTCAGACTGTCAAAATGTGCGTGTTGATATTAGGCGAATGAAATGGAATGAAAACATAAAACTTTGAAATTTTTGTGTGTTGTAAGAAAATGTGTTCAATGTTTTGGTTTCATTTTGAGTTTGCCATCTTCTTTTGACAATACCTATACCAGTGAAATGAAAGACATAAAATCAGCTGATGAGATGAGCCAACCATATAGTTCAGCCATGCGTAACTGACGTTTAAATATACTCAATAAACACACTTTACAATGTTGCATTTGCAGTTTGAAACAATTTATTACGCAATTTTTTTTTTAAATTGGCAATTTATTATTACAATTTATTATATGACAAATTGCGTAATAAATTGCCCAAATAGTATAAATTGCCAATTTGGTGTGTGTTTGAACCTAGTATTACCCGTGTTGTTGTTGTTGCATATGTTTTGGTTAGCGATAACGAAAACATACCTAATGAAGTAACTTAAAAATGTAAATAACATCGAGCGAGAAGGAATGTCGAAAACACAGTAGGTAAGAGCGAGAAAGCGAGTCACACGTACACTATTTTGAGAGAGCGTATGCGTTACCTTTTTCACAACAGCAATGTAAGTCATTAAGACGATAATTGGTGACCAAGTTATTGGTAACGATTAAGTAATCGATTAGGTAACGGGTACCTGTCTTGTAGGGAAATGTAAATACCAGATACATAACAGAGAAATAAATAAGCAGTAGTTCTAGAATGCTGTTCACGAAAAATCTGAACCCTTGTAGAGATGTGCAACAGAGAGTATAAAAGCAGCGCAAGCTGAGTAATAACGAATCAGCTTGATTTAAAAACGCTGAGTGAAGTAGTGAAGTACGCGATAGTTGTAATTGTGAAGTACTACTGCCCCAGTAAAATTGAAAATAAAGAACAATTTACTGAATATTGGAGTTATTTATTCGAGAGTTCAGCGATTCGAACGTTAACATAAGCTGCAAAATAATCACAAATTTTCCAAAATTCATTACAATATGTATCACATCTCAACGTACCAAGGAATAATTATTTAAAATTGGTATCAGCTTGAGAAAAAACAAGTTCAAAAAAAATTGATATGGAAAAAAAAATGGAAAATCAAATAATTCCTTATCAACCATTTTTTATTCCTTCATATTAATTAGCTGAAAAAATGCAGAATGTTAATTTCTGTCATAGACTAAGCCTGTGCCTGGAATTTGTATGTGAATATAAGTAAACTGGATTAAATTTCCAGAAGAGAATTTGGTCCTATTTCTCTTCCAATTTACGGAGAGCTCCTTTTAATTTTTTCTATAAATTTATGGGACTGGTATTACATGTTTTACGCCGACTCCGAACAAAATTTGCAAGGCAGATGAACTTTCACTGAGAAATTTTCCATGGCAGAAATACACTCGAAATCACTGCCGAGGGGCGACTCCGCTTGGAAAAATGTTTGAAGTTGCTTTGACCGGGGCTTGAACCCACGATTTTTGGAGGAGGTAGAGCACGCCTAGATATATAGGGGAAATTGAAATTTCAAAACTGAATTACACACGTGTCCCGTAAAAACAATTTATTTCTAACCCCCTATTTATCGAATAAGCGTATTTAAATTTTTTTGTTATTTTAATAAACCTTGATACAACTTCTACCAAACGTATTTTTTTGTAATATTAATAGTTTCGCTGAAGTTTTCACTCATATAAAAATATTTCAAGAGTGAAAAAGTTATAGTTGTTTTATTTAAGGTCCTAAAATTAAAAAAATGTGTACGATTTGTCCCGTACCAATGCGCCAATAGGTATTATTGTGAGGAGCGGGTGGAACATTGTCACCTTCGCTGGGTGCTTCATTGCTGCCTCCGTTTATAATGACTTAAACGACTTCCCTCTAAAATCAATCCCTCACTAGGGTAGGCACCTTGTCGTTGGTGTGAAGGCTTGGATCTCCATAGCGCCCGACTATGAGGCGGAGCTGTTTATGACTGGCATCTACGCCGTTTCGCCTCATAGGAGGGCGGCGGGATGTCGGTGACCAAGAACTGCCAACCCCCTAACCCAGGGTGTTATGCGGACCGTGCCTATTGGACGATTTGCAGCCAGGGGATAAATTCGGCTGTTTTCGAACGGAGCCTTCCCGATACCGGGCCACCTCGGGAAGTATTTATGGCCTTACCACAGTTAGGGGCGCTGTTGTGGCGGACGGTTCTTTCCCCGTATATAATACTGGACCGGTGAGCCGCCTTGTCGGTCAGGTGGTCGTACGACCAAAATGAACGACTCATTACCTGATTGTAATAAGAACGATGTAAAGAGGAAGACTGAGTCGCAAGCCAAGGACAACAAATACGCATTAAGCGCTGCGTCAGATTCGGGGAGCGAGAGTAGTGCTGATTCAATGAACTCCGTGTTGGAAAAGCACACAAATGAAAGCGGAGTAGGAGAGTGGAGAAGGGTACGGAGCAGAAGAAGTAAAAGAGCTCTCTCGCAGTACCGTGCAGCATTAAGAGTGCCCAACGCCTGGGAGCAGTGGTCGACCCAACAGAAGTGGAGATCGAGCGCTTGTAATGGGCCCGTGAGGCGGTAGAAGTAGGTCAAAGGCAGTTCAAAAGGTTTGCTGCTAGAAACCCTCGGTTCTGCAACCGGTACGAGGAGGAAGAATCGTCGAATGGCAGAATGAAGAGGCAACGTTCGGCGGAAGACGACGAGCCTACTTTCAAGAGGCAGAAAGGGCCCAGTCCCAGAGCCGCGAGGCAGAGCAGTCGCATAGACAAGACAAGTAGGCCCAAAGCTGTAAGACAGATGGGCCCCAATAGCGAGGTAGCAACTACCTCGAAAGTTGCGAGTCAGAGGGCAGTTCCAACTACGGAAGTAGGAGATAAGCCAAAGGGAGATAACGCTAAGACTCCGGCTTTCTCGGAGGTGCTCAAGGGGGTTAAAGCTAAGACTCCGGCTTTCTCGGAGGTGCCAAAGGGAGTTAACACTAAGACTCCGGCTTTTCCCGAGAAGATAGGTGATGTGGCAAAGCAGTCACTGACTGTGGCGCTGGTTGATCGCAGCAGTCCTTTCGGGCAGATGACTACTGAAAGGTGGAAATTTGTAGAAAGGGAACTTATTAGCTTAATGCTTAAGATGATGCGGGAAAAACCGAGTAAGCCCCTTCCAACCTTTGATTCTGGGGGATGGTATAATGGTGTGAAGATGATAGCGTGCGACAAAATCGCGAGCTTGCGGTGGCTGGAGGGAGTGGTTCCTAACCTCCAAAGACAACGCACGAACGCGCGGTTTGAGGTGGTGGATAAAGCGCAAATCCCCACGGTAGCAAAAGTTAAGGTTTGGATACCATGCGTGATGAAGTCGGAGGATACACTGGGACTTCTGAAGAATCAGAATCCGAACATACCGACACAGGATTGGAAGGTACTTACTGTATCTCGGCCTACGGAGGAAGGTCAGTTCTACATCTTCCAAATAAACAAGCAGGCGGAGGATATATTGTACACGCAGCTTGGAAAAATGTCTTTTGGTACAGGCAAAATTTATATGCGACTCAGGAAAAGAATTCCCGAGGATAAAAATCCTAACCCGCTGGAAGTAGGCGAAGTCGAAAAGGACCTCAAAGGCCTAAGGTAAAAAAGTCAGGTGGAGGTATTCGACGTCACCACGAAGGTGTTAGAAGAGAACCAACAGCCAGATGGTGCTGTGAGTCGCACAGAGGAACACCGGCACAACAGTTACAAGAGGCTTAAGGGGGCTTCGAACAGTCTAAACCAAAAGTGCAAGGGGAGGACGATAACGTCACGAGGAAGGTGCTGGAGGGGGACAAACAGCCGAGTGCTGCGAGTCCTACAGATAAACCTCCAACGCAGTAAAGTGGCGTCGAGCGAACTGCTCCTAACCCTTAAGGAGGGTTTGTTTGAGGTGGCGCTGATCCAGAAGCCGTGGCTCACATCGGGAGGAGAGGTTTCTGGACTTAGCGGGCGCGGATTTGGCGTTTACTATGCGCAAACGGAAGGACGGGTGCGAGCTGTAGTAATGGTAAGGAAACAGCTGCATTCATATATGCTGACTAATTACACTACTGAGGACCTCGTAGTGGTGGCCGTTGCGCAAAGGAATAAGCAGGCGCTTATTCTGGCATCGTGCTACATGGCCCATGCTTCGGAGGTTCCACCGATTTAGTCCAAGAGGCTTGAACAGGGCGAAGGGCGCAAAGGGCGGATGCAAATGCGCACCACGATGCGTGGGGAAGAGCAGATACGAACGAGAGAGGCGAATCTCTATTTTTTTACATCCCGCAAACCAACTTGCAGATAGCCAACAGGGGAAATGTGCCCATATACTGTGACGAATATTAGCAGCACTAAGGGATACTATCATCTCTAAGCCGATGCTAAGCAGTGACTTGTATGCACATCAATAATTCAATCATTATGTCTACACATATGTACGTACACGCAGCGGGGAAGCAACGCACAACCACATGCATATATCTGAGATACTCCCGAAAGTATGCAATGGTTGTGCAAGTGTTGCTCACATATACACGCGCATGTGGTATGAGAGAAGCTATAAAATTATGCATCTGTAGTTACAGCTGAGTAATTTTATAGCTGATAACTAACTAGTAAGTTCTGGAAATAGAAAAGCCTAGAAATATGCCACGAGGAAACCAGACAGTATAAAAGGCAGCAACAGTAGAGGATCGACAATCAGTTTGTTTTAAGCAAGCTATTAATTGCGAAGTATAAGTGTTATTGTGAAGTACTTTAATAACGACCATTTTTGCATTATTCAATATTGGAGTTATTTATACAACAGTTTAGTGATTCGAACGTTAGTAGAAGGTTGCAAATAAGAAGAATTGCACTAAATTCGTTACAATTTGTGTCAGAAGAGGAATTGTGTAATAAATTCCGAAGATTGGGAATACAACTTGGACATGGCAAAGTTGAGTGAATTGAAGATCCAGCAACTGAAGAAGGAGTTGGAGAGCCGTGGATTGAATACAACCGGCAATAAACTCGAACTTCAGGCACGACTACGAGAGGCTATGGAATTGGAAGGAATTAATGTGGTCGAGTGTGTCTTTTATCCTGATGTGGAAGAATCAACAACAAAAATTGAAGAAAAAAACGAAACATTGCAGACAGTTACCAGCACAGACTTGGACATGATATTGGCTGCAATATCTGCACAAACATCGACAGTAACATCAATGTCGTCGCAAATTACATCTCAACTGGAAGCGCAAGAGGCACGTATAACAGAAATGTCATCACAAATATGTCGTCACAACTGGAAGAGCAGAAGACATATATGGCATCCCAACTAAAAGAGCAAAAGACATATGTGACATCTCAGTTGGCTGAGCAGTTGAAAGCACAGGAGGCCCGCATATCCTCGCAGCTGGAGATACAGGAGATAAGGGTAACATCGAAGCTAGATGCCCAGGATAAAAAAATTTTACAGTTTGAGGAAAAAATCGAGGCCGAGGTGGATGCTTTGAGAGGACGTATCGAGCAGTTGCACCCAAATCGCCCAGCAGTTTCAACAAGTAATACAAAGGTAAACACACCATCCTTTGACGGTTCTGTTCCTTTCCAGGTCTCTAAGCTACAGTTTGAGAAGACCACAGCAGTGAACAACTGGAATGCTGAAGATAAAGTTGCAGCTCTATTTGTAGCATTGAAGGGGCCAGCAGCCGAAATCCTACAGACGATTCCCGAAGGAGAGCGGAACAACTATGAAGCATTGATGGCCGCTGTCGGAGACGTTATGGAAGCGAGCATAGAAAAGAGATATACCAAATTGAGTTGCAAAACCGTCACCAAAGAGCGAATGAGACTTTGCAGGAGTTTGCCTCGGATGTTGAATGATTGGCTCATCTCGCAAATGCGGACACACCCGTGGAATACACCGAGAGGGTAAAAATCCAGAGTTTCATAAATGGCATACGGGACGTGGAAACTAAGCGAGCTACATACGCAAACCCAAATCTGACATTTGCAGAAACGGTATCACATGCAATGACTCAGGAAACTGCCTCCCTATTGAGTAAACCAGCATATAAGGCACATTGTGTGGAAGTAGAAAGACCAAAGTGGGTAGACACAATTTTGGAAGCATTGAAGGGTACGCAGCAGAAGAATAATGACGCAGTCAAATCCTAACAATTCCAACAATGTGGGTGGTCGTAAACGCAGAGCTGAAGGAGATGAGCAAATCTCAAAGACCAATCAATCGTTAAACTAAAGCGAGTCAGCCGCAAGGGACGACAGCTGGCTCCCTCAATTGAATGCCCCATAATCTCTATCTCGCAAATTGGAAGAAGGTCAAGCAATCTTACTGTCGGAGGACATGTGGATGGAAAGGAACGTTTACTGACTATAGATACGGGTGCATCTCATTCCATCATTCATCATCAGATTTAGTCAACAAGAAGATAAGAGCTTGGAGCAAAATTACGTACAGCCACGGGAGAGGACACAGAGGTAATTGGAGAAGTAGCATGTGAAGTAGCAATTGGGAATGTCACGGTACTACACAATTTTATAGTGGCAGAGATTGTTGATGAAATCATAATTGGGGTGATCTTTTTAATCGACCAAGGCATCAAGATCGATATGCAAAGCAGGACGATGCGATATAAGAACATGGATGTGCCACTTAATTTCGGCTACGAGAGAGGCTACAGCAGTAAACGAGTGCTGGTGGAAGAGAGTCAGCAAATACCACCAAAATCCGAAGCAGTCATCAGGGCAAAGGTTGATGGAGATTGTGGGAGAAACAAATTGTGGGTTGTCGAGGCAGCAAACAAATCAGCACAGAGCATACTTGTAGGAAAAACCCTGGCTATAACAAAACAGGATCGACGTATCCCGGCAAGAGTACTCAATGAGTTCAAGTAACCACTCAAACTGACTAGAGGAGCTATTTTGGGAACATGCCAAGAGGCTGAAGTAATAATCAATTGCGAACAGCTCCTGGAAGAGGTTTCAACTAGCAATATTGATCTTTCAGATGACATCATGGCGTTGACGGATGGACTAGAGGAAGACTATCAGAGTAAGGCAAAACAACTGCTCCTAAAGTACGGGAACATATTTGACCAGGATGGTTCCAAACCATTTCTGTCAGAACGAAGAGGGCGACCTGGTAAGCAATATTCAGGGAGTGCTCAGATTTTAGAGGGAGGTTAGGTTAGGTTGAACTGGCCGGTCCATGAGGACCTCACATAGACTGATTGAGTCCGTAGTGTTACCAGAAGTTTGTTTTAACGGCCAAACTGAAAAACCCTATCAAAATCCAGGACCTATGTTATAAAATAACTCCGTCCTCTTGGCAAATACTAGAAGCTTCCTAGGACTTAAGTCACTTGCTGCTTCTAGATCTGACAGCTGTATCACTCCTAATAGCTGGAGTCTTAGCCTGGCAAGTGAGGGGCACGAGTACAGAACGTGCTCGATCGTGTCCCCCTCCAACCCGCACTTCCTACATCTGCTATCACTGACCAAGCCTAACTTAAAGGCATCTGACGCCAGAAGGCAGTGTCCAATCAGAGTAACCGTCATGAGTCTACAGTCCTCTCTTTTTAATGATAGAAGCAACTGTGTTAGACTAAGGTTGTAAGACCTACACATAATCTTCGACACTTTACAGCCCCGCGCTTCAACCCACTCCTATCCCGCATGGTCGATCATGTGCACCTCTCGCCTTCGCTTAATCTCGCCCAATCTAATTGGGACGTCTACGGAGCAAGCTGCAAGGGATGCGCCCTTTTTAGCTAGTTCGTCCGCCTTGTCATTCCCATATATTCTCATATGCCCCGGGACCCAATATAGATGTATTCTTCTCCCTGTCCCGATTATCTTCGGAGACTGCTTACACTCTAACTTGCTGCTTGACTGTCGATATAAAAGTTAACACGGTTGCAGCTTAAGCTATTCTCTTCCAGGGTTTCTACTGCTTTGGTTACGGCTAATATTTCCGCTTGTAAAACGCTACAGTAATCCGGCAGCCTGTAGAATCTGCTTATTTCCGGATCAGCGCAGTATACCGCATACCCTACTCCTTCCACTACTTTGGAACCATCGGTGTACACATGTATTGCCTCGTCCGCCATTTGCGCACCCTTGGGAATCAGGTAGTCTCTTCGTCTTGTGATTAATGACGCTATACTACTGTGGCCATATGGTCGGCGCTCAAGCTGCCCCGAAGCACCGAGCCTGGTTGCGGTCGTTAATGCTTTGTTCTTTGCTACCAGGTCTACAGGTGGAATGTGCAGAATGGCATACAGGGCAGCCGTCAGGGTTGTTTTCAGGGCTCCCGTAATGCTAAGCATCGATAGTCTGCATACCCCCTCTAATTTTTTGAGGTATGTTGTTTTTTGTGTGGCTTTCCACCAAACAAGAACTCCATAGTATAGAATAGGGCTTACAATCGCTGTAAAAACCCAATAAGAAAGAGAGGGCGATAGGCCCACGTACACTCCAGCATTCTTTTACATGCATAGAGTGCCGTTGAGGCCTTCTTGACCCTCTCCTCCACGTTGAGCTTCCATGACAGCTTACTGTCTAGAATGATTCCTAGATATTTTGTGCAAGATTTCTCCTGTAAGGTCACCCCTCCTAACTTAGGCCTGGTCCAATTTGGGACCTTGTACCTCTTTGTAAACAAGATATCTGTCTTCTCCGCATTGACTTTCAACCCGACATTAGATGCCCAGGTATGAATATCCCGAAGCGCCCGATCCATCAAAGAACTTATCGTTGGAAGGCACTTTCCACTTATGACAATTGCAACGTCATCTGCGTAAGCCGTAAGTTTTACGGGTCCCTCTTCCAGTTGCCTGAGCAGTTGGTTGATGACCAGCGTCCACAGCAGAGGTGATAGCACCCCTCCCTGCGGCGTGCCCCTGTCGACTGATTTGGTGGCCCTGTACAATCCCCATTAGGATGTAATCTTTCTACAATTTAACATGCAGCCGATCCATGTGATTAAGGCAGGATGTACTTTAATGTAATTAAGACCATCCATAATCGCCCAGTTTGCAACATTATTGAAAGCCCCGGCAATGTCCAAGAAGACTCCTAGAGCATACTCCTTATATTCCAGGGATTTCTCTATGCTTATTACCACCCTATGCAATGCGGTGTCTACCGACTTGCCTTTGGTGTACGCATGCTGTGTTGTGGAGAGCAGCTTTTCACCCATGTTGGACTTTATGTACACATCTATCAGCCTCTCAAAGGTTTTGAGCAGAAATGATGTTAAGCTAATGGGTCTATAGTCTTTGGGATACACGTGACCGGTCTTCCCCGCCTTTGGTAGAAAAGCTACACGAGCAGTTCTCCAAGAGTGCGGTACATGATTCAGTCTTATCATCGAATATTATTTTAAGCGATTCCACGACCGCCCTACTTGAGACTTGTAGCATGGCCGGGAATATACCATCTGGGCCCGGCGATTTAAACTTAGAAAACGTCTTCACTGCCCACTCGATCTTGGTATGGGTCACCAAGCCCGGCACTACTAGCTCCGTGATCGAAGTGTGAGTGATGTCTGCTGGCTCTTCTAAACCGTCTCCCGATGGGAAATGTGTATCGAGAAGCACCTCAAGGGATTCCTCACTATTACGTGACCATTCCCCGTTCTCCTTCTTTATTAGTCCCTGGACTATGTTTCCCGTTGCTAGAATTTTTTTCAACCGTCCTGTTTCACTGGAGCACTATATGTCCGTACAGAAACTTTTCCATGAGTTTCTCTTCGCCCTGGTAATTTCACGCTTGTAGATCCTCAGCAGGTCCCTGTACTCATCCCGACACGCTTCGCTTTCCGCAGTCTTTGCGAGCTTAAACATTTATTTTACCTGTCTTCTTAGAAGACTCAGCTCATTGCTCCACCATGTCGGCTTTGCTTTTCTTCTGAATCTTCTTAGAGGGCAAGCTTTGTTATACGCAGTCATAAGCGTCCTTGTTAGGAATTCATTCGACTCCTCCAGTTCCTCTACATTAGCAACCTCTTTGGGTTGTCCCAGTTTTGTTTCTACATGTTTCTGGAATTTAGTCGTCCCTTCTCGACCCTCTTTAGGGGGATGCTGAAGGTGATATACGCATGGTCGGAGAAGGATGGTCTGTAAAGAACCATCCAATCATACCTTGATATATAACGCTCGGAGCTCAATGTAATATCCAGAACATTGCTGGATGTTAGACCAATGTATGTAGGGACATTTCCCCTGTTGGCTATCTGCAAATTGGTTTGCATGATGTAACAAAATAGAGATTCGCCTCTCTCGTTCGTATCTGCTCCTCACGCATTGTGGTGCGCATTTGCATCTGCGCCTATGACCAACCGCCCTTTGCGCCCTTCCTCCTGTACTAGCCTTTTGCACTCCATAGGTGGAACCTCCGCAGCATGGGCCATGTAGCAGGACACCAGGATAAATGCCTGCTTATTCTTTTGCTCAACGGCCACCGCTACGAGACCCTCAGTGGTGTAATTAGACAGCATATATGGATGCAGCTGTTTCCTTACCATTACTGCAGCTCGCACCCGTCCTTCCGTTTGGGCGTAGTAAACGCCAAACCCGCGCGCGCTAAGTCCAGAAATCTTTCCTCCCGATGAGAACCACGGCTCCTGGATCAGCGCCACGTCAAACGAACCCTTCTCAAGGGTTAGGAGGAGTTCGCTCGACGGCACTTTACTGTGTTGGAGGTTTATCTGTAGGACTCGCAGCACCATTGGGCGGTTTGTCCCCCTCCAGCACCTTCTTCTTGACGTCGTCGTCCCCCCCTTGCCCTTTTGATTTTGATTATTCGAGGGACCCTTCAGCCTCTCGTGACTGTTGTGCCGGGTTTTCCTCTGTACGAGTCACAGCAACATTTAGCGGTTGGTCCTCTTCTAGCACGTTCGTGGTGACGTCGGGGACCTCCGCCTGTCTTTTTGCCCTTAGGTTTTTGAGGTCCTTTTCGACTTCGCCCACCTCTAACGTGTTAGGGTTTTTATCCTCGGGACTTCTTTTCCTGAGTCGCATGTAAATTTTGCCTGTGCCAAAGGACATTTTGCCAAGCTGCGTGTACAAAATATCCTCCGCCTGCTTGTTTATTTGGAAGATGTAGAACTGACCATCCTCGGTAAGCCGAGATACAGTAAGTACTATCCAATCCTGTGTCGGTATGTTCGGATTCTGATTCTGCAGAAGTCGGAGTGTATCCTCCGACTTCATCACGCATGGTATCCATACCTTAACTTTTGGTTTCGTGGGAATTTGCGCTTTATCCACCACCTCAAACCGCGCGTTCGTGCCTTGCCTTTGGAGGTTTGGAACCACTTCCTCCAGCCACCGCAAGCTCGCGATGTTGTCGCACGCTATCATCTTCACACCATTATACCATCCCCCCGAATCAAAGGTTGGAAGGGGTTTACTTGGTTGTTCCCGCATCATCTTAAGCATTAAGCTAATAAGTTCGCTTTCCACAGATCTCCACCTTTCAGTAGTCATTTGTCCGAAAGGACTGCAACGATCAACCAGCGCCACAGTCAGTGACTGCTTTGCCATATCACTCATCTTCTCGGGAAAAGCAGGAGTCTTACTGTTATCTCCCTTTTGCACCTCCGAGAAAGCCGGAGTCTTAGCGTTAACTCCCTTCAGCGCCTCCTAGAAAGTCGGAGTCTTAGCGTTATCTCCCTTTGGCTTATCTCCTACTTCCGTAGTTGTAACTTCCCTCTGACTCGCAGCTTTCGAGGAAGTTGCTACCTCGCTATTGGAGCCCATCTGTCTTAAAGCTTTGGGCCTACTTGTCTTGTCTATGCGACTGCCCTGCCTCGCGGCTCTAGGACTAGGTTCTTTCTGCCTATTTAAAGCAGGCTTGTCGCCTTCCGCCGAACGTTGCCTCTTCATTCTGTCATTCGACGTTTCTTCCTCCTCGTACCGGTCGCAGAACCGAGTTTTTCTCGCAGCAAACCTTTTGAACTGGATTCGACCTACTTCTACGGCTTCATGGGCCCTTTCCAGGCGCTCGATCTCCACTTCTGTTGGGTCGACCACTGCTGCCAAGCGTTGTACAATTCTTAGTGCTGCACGTTACTGCGAGAGAGCTCTTTTACTTCCTCTGCTCCGTACCCTTATCCACTCTTCTACTACGCTTTGATTTGTGTGCTTCTCCAACACGGAGTTCATTGAATCAGCACTACTCTCGCTCCCCGAGTCCGACGCATTGCTTAATTCGTATTTGTCGTCCTTGGATTGCGACTCAGTCCTCCTCTTTACATCGTTCTTATTACAATCAGGTAATGAGTCGTTCATTTTGGTAGTACGACCACCTGACCGACAAGGCGGGCTCAGCGGTCCAGTATTATATACGGGGAAAGAACCGTCCGCCACAGCAGCGCCCCTTACTGTGGTAAGGCCATAAATACTTCGCGAGGTGGCCCGGTATCGGGAAGGCTCCGTTCGAAAACAGCCGAATTTATCCCCTGGCTGCAAATCGTCCAATAGGCACGGTCCGCATAACACCCTGGATTAGGGGTTGGCAGTTCTTAGTCACCGACATCCCGCCGTCCTCCTATGAGGCGAAACGGCGTCGATGTCAGTCCTAAACAGCTCCGCCTCATAGTCGGGCGCTATTGAGTTCGGCTAAGCCCTCACACCAACGACAAGGTGCCTACCCTAGTGAGGGTTGGATATCGCTACACTGTCGAATAAATAACTCCAATATTCAGTATTGTAAACTGGGCTTTATTTAGATTACTTTGGGAGTACTTCACAATTATATGTACTTCACTTCCCAACTAATACCGTGTTTAAATCAAAATGATTCCTCAGCTTGCGCTGCTTTATACTTTCGATTTTCTCGTTCACCCATTTCTTCCAAGGTCTAATAATTTCGCGAAAATGTGCTCGAGAACAGTTGTATCTCATGCTTGGTTACCAGCTACATATATACATGTATATTTGTAGTTTATGCTTTTCTACTAGTCATATGCGTGTACATATATGTGTGAGTATCACCTTCTGCTCTCAGGTGATGACTACATATGTGTATGTGATATATTCTTCTTCGCCTTCTATGTAAGTTTGGCTGCTGGTTGTTTTTGTGATAATTTACTAAAAGCATAGTGATGCTAATATTCTCCACAATACATTTTTTCACCACCAAATACATTGGAAAAAACGGTAGGGACTACAGATCTCGAATTTGTATGTGTGTTCTATATGTGTATTCTTAAATTTTATGTGGAAATGGGCGTGGTAATCAACCGATATTGTGATTTTTGTGTGCAATTCTACTTTGAAAACGAAAGATGGTTATAAATAATATCACAACATCTTCAAAAGTTTTTGAATTCAATGCAAAGATTTTCAAAAAATTCGAGCTGCCTTAGTAAGCGTCGCCACGCGCTTTTCTTCAAGATAGTTAAATACAGTTTTTAAGTCAAACTTAAGAAGTTGATCATATAAAATTTTAGCAGTGTAGCCTTATAAATGACGGAAATATTCCGTAAAGTATTGAATTATCATAGAGAATTTCATTTGAAACAATTTTTTTTTTTTTTTGAGTATTAGTGGCAGCCGCCGTTGTGTGGTGGTAGAGTGCTCCGCCTACCCATCGAAGATCGTGGGTTCAACTCCTTGTCAAAGCAACATCTAAAATTTAGAAAAAGGTTTTTAAAGCGGTGTCGCCCCTAGGCAATGATTTGGCAAATACTCCGAGTGTATTTCTGCCATGAAATGCTTCTCAGTGAAAATGCATCTGCTCTGCAGGTGCCGTTCAGGGTCGGCATAAAACATGTAGGTCCCGTCCCTCCAATTTGTAGGAAAAATTAAAAGGAGCACGACGCAAATTGGAAGAGAAGCTCGGCCTAAAATCTCCTCGGAGGTTATCACGCCTTTCAATTATTTATTTTATTAGTCGCATTCAGAAGAATGTTGAATTTCATTACAATACCTTTCTTTAAATGAAAGTTATTGCAAAAAACGTGTGAATATAACCCCTCGGACAAATAGGCTGACGAATAGACCGATGAATGGAAGAACAACGCTAACATGATTTTTTTTTCGGTTGAGATTACCGATTTTTCTGGTTGACATAAGTAGGCTATAAAACAAACCGCTAGGTGCTACCACCGGCTAAGTCGATAGTGGCTACCGAAAAAATCAGATTTTTTCGAGATAAGTACATAAAATCAGGTACATTTTCTTCATTAATTAGAAACTTCCGTAAATACAACATTCTCAAGCAAGGTTAAACTCTAATCAACTTTAACTAGAGCTTAAATTTGCACTGAAAAAATGAGCATAATACTATGTCTACACGTTACAGTATTTCGGTAGTATGATTTAGTAAATTGCATTTCTGTCAGCACGATTATGCTTCTTCTTTTGCATAATTTCAAATGACATTTGTTTTTGCTTTTTTCCCCACAGCCCATGGTTCAATTATGTACAGGTTGGCTCATCTCATCAGCTGATTTTATTTATGTCATTGCATGGTCGAAGGGATTGTCAAAAGGAGATGGCAAACTCAAAATGAAACCAACACATTGGCAACATTTTACTTACACATACAAAAACTGCTAACTTGAACCATGCCACAGCCGAATTAAAACGTTCAAGCATGGCGTAACTATACAAGGTGGCAGCACGGGACAGCTGATCATAAACTTTTTTTATTTGATTTGATACATCAACTTCCGGTGCATTACGATTTTAACATTTTTCCATCGAATTTACATAAACAAAGTACATGGGACTTTTATTTATGTTTGTAGGTATGTCACCAAGCTGCCACCTTGTATTGTTCCGCCATGCGTTCAAGATAAACATATGTTTTTGAAATTTGACAGCTCAAATTAAGAATTTCTAATTTCGTTTATTTATTTATTGGTTCATGATACACAACAGTTACGTTCCAACCAGATACGGATACAAATTTTACATGCAAATGCAACAACAACGTTGTGATCCTGAAATTTAACTGGTTCAATTTCTGGCCCCTATTATGAGCACTTTTCGATCTTCGATCTTCGCTGGCTATCAAACATCGAAAATCGAATTTGAAATTGGTATTATAACATCTAATCTCTGTCGAAATTTTCGTTGTGTATCTAATTTTGAAGCGAATAAAAATTTGTTGTTGACGCTGTATCGAATTAGAAGGAAATTGTTTGAAACGTAAGTTTTTGTGTTTATCTTCTACTTTTTGCTACCTAATAGTAATTTCAAACTATTTGTATTAATCGTATATAGTGTAGGAGGCTTTATTTTTATTAAAATTTATACCCACACAAAAATTATTTAAATGAAAATGTTATATTTTCATGATGGAATATTGAATAAGAATGAAAATTTTCGAAAATAGAAAAATCAATATTGAAAATTAAAATATTGTTAATCATATTAAAATTACAAGTTCAAAGTAACATAATTACAAAGTTAAATAAAAATAATTGAATCAAATAATTTAAGAACCCTACATATAGGGCCAAGGTCGTAAATACAAAACAACTGCTTGGAAGAAAGGTTTCGAAAATTGGACAAAATCCGTTTATAACAATAGGAACATGCAGAAAGGATCAGGTGGAAAAAATTAAGAGTGCATTCTCGTACCCGATGCTCAGTTGAGACAATCCCTATCGCAAAATCTTAGAATTGATGCCAATATCCAAATGGTTGGAATAGACTTGGCTCTTGTGCATTGTTGCAGCAATTCATCTTTACTGGATAAGAAGTCCATGAACGCTTTTATGGTCATTATAAAGTTTAGTTTTTAACACATGTCAAAACATGCTTAGAAAGTTACAATGGTTAGAAAGCTACAATTACGCGTTGAAATTCATTTAAGCGTTTTATATTTCTGGCTAATTGCAGTACTTAAGCCTTTTTCTTCATAATAAATAATTTTGCTTTTATTTGACAGATGATGGAAATGTGCTTTTCTGAACGGTTGAATTTATCGAAAAATTACACTAGTCTTCAACGAATGAGTGTCATAATACCGAATGAAAATTCGTCGATCAGTTCTTTCGACCACAGTCGAAGATCGAATTTGTCTCATAATAGGGGCCTCTGATCCGTATAGCAGTTCTGTTCGTTTCGTTTTTCTGTAGTAGATTTTTAGACAGTTAACCACTTTTGAGTTGGTAGCATTCATCGCTCAATTATTTGTTTGACACATCTCTACAGCAACAACATACCTTTGTTCAGATTGTCAAAATCAGCGTGTTGGTGTTAGACGAATGTAATGGAATGAAAACATAAAACATATCAGCTTTTGTGTGTAGTAAGAAAATGTTGTCAATGTGTTGGTTTCATTTTGAGTTTGCCATCTCCTTCTGACAACCCCTACTCCAGTGAAATGGAAAATAAAATAAGCTGGTGCGATGAGCCAGCCATATAGTTGAGCCATGGCAGCACTGAAATAAATATGTGTACATATGTGTATACATAAAAGATTTTGCCATATTTAAAAGCAAAAACAAGGAAAGAGTAAAAAATTTGAAGAAACTTTAAGGAAAATAAATAGTTTACGTGCGAAACTATTTAAATGTTAATAATTCTATCAATATCTTCAATTTTGTGTACGTTTCTTCTTCTTATTTTCAACAAAACAGATGTTTGATATTAGTGCTACCAGCTCTCATTAAGTTGATCCAGATCGTTACAATGGGATTTGATCGTGAGCCAGAGCTCGATAAGTCAATGGAACGGTCCTAGTGATAAGGAAAAGGTTAGGATTCACTCTCACTCATGTCTGCCTGGGGTGGTCCAAAGAAATTTTCTTTAATTTCGCGCAAGTGGCATCGCCAAAGAATCCAATAGAGTGGGGAAATTTCCAATAACGGCAACCACCATGGCGTAACTATACAAGGTGACAGCTGACTTGTAGTTTTTATACGATTTCATACATCAACTTTCATCGCAGTACGATTTTGACATTAGTCCATCGGTTCACGAAAACAAAGTATATGGAACTTTTAATGATGGCTGCAGGAATGTCACCGCGACTACCACCTTGTATGGTTCCACCATGGCAACCACGGTTAAATCATGCGATTTAACGGCGCAGTCGCAATAATGGAATGAATTTTTTTTAGAATGCCATGGCGTGTGTGGCCATTTTGGGCAGAAGATCAAAAAGTAAATGGCAAGCGTGGTGACCGGTGGTAGTCGCGAGTGATTTTGATTATCGAAAGTGAGCGTTTAGTAACTGACGTATAGAACGAATCACATTTAAAAAATCTATTGCGAAAGTTATTGATGAAGGTGGTTAAAATCACAAGCTAAGTGACAGGTGTATAAAAACTGGTGAAAAGTAAAAGAAAAGTGCGTTGAGTGTGGCCGGCCGCAAAAGAATTATTGCCCCCCCCCCCCCCCCCCCCCGAAAATAAAGGAAGAAAAGTGCGATTAAGCTCATCGGTGGTGGTTGCCTCGTTTTATGGAGTGCGCGAATAAGCCCTGGTGGTCCTATTAAAAACTAATTATTTACATGCAACTTTCCCTCATGTACACATCGAGCGCAGGCCGGGATTAGAGAGAACCAATTGATACCGCGCGGCGGTCGGACCAACTTGCGAGCTATAAATAAGAAGGGAGAAAATTGAAGTGTGGAAGATGTGCGCAAGTGGGGGAGGAATTGGCATTTGTGGTGAAATGGTGCAGCACAAGAATTGCTTGGTAAACCTTGCGCAATTACATGATACACAACTTAAAATAATTGCAAAGTGCTAAGTAAAAGTTTAAAACACCAATAAATAGAATTGTGTTGGTTGGAAGTTAATTAGAAGAAGAAAAATCAACAGTTTTGCATGGTGCTGTGTAAAAAAGGGGCGCAAGAAGAAGCAGGCGATTGCGAAGTGTTTTGTTTCACTTGGAAAATTTGTTGAACTCCTCAAATCCTTTGATTTATGCTCAGCATGTGCAGCAATATTGACAAATTCTTAAGCATAAAGTAACCATGTAATACTGTATAAGACATGAACACATACATACATGCGAGCGAGTTTATCCACCGTATAACTTCGAAAATCGCCTATTCATCATATGCACATACATATATAAATTGGCCTAAGACTATTACAGCAGGCAACACCGCCAATATTGTACCCCACACCCCCACCAACGCCCCTACGATTGGCCACAAGACGCAGGCGATCGCATCACGATTCCGCTAACACCAAAATCAGGTGGCCACAATAACCACCGCGCACTACCACCATCCACAGCCCCAACTCCGCGCGCTAATACCATCATCAGCGCCACAAAGTGCTACAACACCACGCGTTGCCACCATCTTCGACAGTGCAACACCGGGCGCCAAGACCGCGCGCCACTACCACCAATAGCGCCAACACCGCCCGCTAACACCATTAATCGCGCGCAACCACAAAAAACAGGCGGTCACGACAACAATATCGCACGCCAAAACCGCGTGCCACAACCAACAGTGCTAACATGGCGCGCCAAAACCCCGCGCTACCGCTACCACCATCATCAGCGCAATACCGCATGCTACCCTCATCAGTAGCGCCAACAACCACGAGCGCTACCACTACCAATAGCGCCAAATCCACCACCTCGTCCGCGCAATCACGAGCGCAACACCACCACCAGCCTTAGTAACAACAACAGCAGAGCCGCCGAACATAGGCCTGCTGCAACACCACCAGGCTTACCACTACCACCAGCCTTAGTAACAACAACAGCAAGGCCGTCGAACATAGGCCTGCTGCAACATCACCAGCTACAACAACAACAGCAGGGTCGCCGAACATAGACCTGCTGCAACATCACCAGCAATCACAACAGCAGCTGCAACAACTAGTCCGGCCTTGCAACACCAATAGCAACAACAACAACTACAACCGAAGCGGTGAGTTCGTTCCGTGGCACGGAAACCACATTTTTTCCCTTCACATAATTTGTAAGGCCTCTTGTAGTTACAATTTAGATGAAATTAATTAAAACTCCTAAGTAAAACTTAGAGATTTTCATAAACTGGTTAAACTGTTTCAAAAGTCAGATTTTTTTATTCTGAAGATTGTTTTGAGAAAGTATCGAAATTTTCCCGTTGATTTTCGAATATTTTTTTCTCGAACTTTTTCTAAAATGTCTTGAAGTTTTATTGTAAACAATCAATGCTTGTTTCGAATAACATCGATAAGCTAATTTTGCAAAACTCAAAAACTTCATGACATTTCCAAACAAAACTGCGAGATTGCCATAAACATCTTTCGAACAAGAGCTTTTCTTTCTTTCCAACAACGGTTTTTGGGAAAGTTTCGAACTCTAGTGATTTGTTAACACTTTTAATGTTCTTAAAGCTTGGCTGTAAAAGATCAGTGCGAATTTTTTAATACATCGATAAGCTAATTTAGCAAAACTCAAAACTTCATGACTTTTGTAAGTAAAACCGCGAGATTTTCGTAAACGTTATTTTTCAACATTCGATTTTTCGGCAGTGGTTTGCAAAGTTTTTTTTTCTGAACTTTTAAAGAAGCTTTTTTTTTTGAACAGTTTCGAACTTTCAACGAAAATAAGTGAAGGGAGATAATAGCCGTGTTTTTTAACACGCGTATATCCGTTTACGCTTAAACTTTATATTGACTGCTAAGAGTCAAACTATAAATACACCTCTGAAATTGCTGCGCATAAATTTTGTCCTACTAAATTTCAATACGCATTATACTCAGATGTAACTGAAATATGTGTCTTTGTTTCACCCTGTACACTAATTCTATGTATTATATGTGTGTCCACAATTCATCGCAACTGATTCAGCTATATGTTATACCCTATGGCCATCAGAGCGTTGCGTCTCCGCTTTTCGGTACACCCTGTTGCTGTAGCTAGTTGTTTTACCACAGCCGCTAGATGGGTCTCCTAAGCATTATCTAAGCGAAGATAGGCGTTTTTTAACACGCGCAAACGAAACGTATACGCGCGTGTTAAAAAACACGGCTAATAACATAAAAACATTTGTTATTAATTTTCCATGCTATTTTCGTGCTCATTGCTGTAAACAGTTCAAACATTTTTTTTATTCAATTTAATGAACTTATGATAAATTTTTGAGATAACACCATTTAAAATATGCATAAATGTATGCATATGCAAAATCGTAGAAAGGAAAATATATAAAATTATATGAACTTCATTTAATTTTTTTTATCATATAATTTATTCTTTATATACTAGATACGTATTCGCGTATCGTTTAAATATACTTAAATTGTAAGCGCACTTTTGAAAGGCGTAATCTATTGCCATTGACGGCCAATAAGCATTGAACTTTTTGCACCCTTTGTTCATGATTATCGAGACGTTAATATTTACGTCAAAACCAATTTGGAAATTTCGGATTATTAAATTTAAAATCAAATGAATAAAATTAAGGACTTAATATAAAATGCATAATCATGATAAATGTATTGATTATATATGTATATTTAGCTTTAAGAGACTATACATGCTAATCCGCATGCTATATACACATATTAATTAAGAGGGTCCAACCATTTTCAATTGCCCTTATCGAGAATTAGTACATTTATACTTACATAGATATATAAGAGCTTCCTTTAATTCTCAACTTTGCAAGTAAATATACTGTATATTTTAAATAATTAATTTATAAAAGTTCAGTCTGTATCTTTCCGATGGTATGAGGCCCATTCTGAACTGCATACAAGCTTTTAATATTGTTTTTATTATATAACTTTCTTAGGTGATATAGGTACACAACGCGTATAAAATGGATTAAATGTGAAATAAGTAAACGCGTTGAAAACATACAAATAATTTTTTTTTTTGTCCAGATGCAGGTAAAATGTATTGAACATTCTCAAGAATAACGTAAAAGTTTGATAACAATTGCAATTGTTTGAAAGCATAGTATATTTATCGCTAAAACTGCGAAAAGAGAAAGCCGTTTTTTATTAAAAGCTTACAATTTTTCTTTAACTTTTCCCTCTTACAAAAATTTGTATGTAGAAACACAAGAATTGCTTCCATGAGCTGCAGGGTTATATTAAATAAACAAAACAAACAAAAATTGTATCATTTGGTTTTTTTAATGAACTGTAAATAAAAAGTTTGTAATAATGGGAATCCTGATGTCTAGATTTATTTAGAAGGCACATAGGTAATCACGTAAGGGGCCGCTGAAAATCAGGTGCATCGGTGGCCATGGGTTTGAGGGTGGGTAAAGCACCGGGCGTCGCAGCAACACTCGCGGCGCCCCTATGTATATTCGGCCTTTTTTGTTTTTCTCCCCTTCTAATTTTCAGATTTTCATTATTTATTTCGATTTCCTGCGTTTGGTGACAGGTCATTTCCGGTTCGGTTAATTTTGTTTCCTTTTTTTTTTGCGTTTAGTTTTTTTGGAATTTTTTTTTTTATTTATTTTTGAATTTTCTTTTGAATGTTTAACGGTCTGTTCGTGACATCCGGTTCGGCCGGATGTTGTTTTAGTTTGAATTATAGCCTTTTGAGTTGGCTCTGCACTTTGGACAGTTGATTTTGAATAGGCATGATAGGAATTTTTCTGTTTATGGCTCAGGACGGCAGGGTTGGCAAGAACCCCGCCCAGCCGACATGACTAGCCACAGTGCACCCCTAGATCATGCCGACTGCCCTGTAGATGCGTTTCCATAACAAGTTTTGAATTCGAAATCAAAACAAGACAGCCTACAAAATGTTTTTGATTGTAGCAGCATAAGTGTTACAAGGAAAAATTTATATTTTGGAACATTCGTTTATTGAATACAAAAACAAAAACGTTTAAACAGCAATATATCGGCACTCTGATGTTTGGGAATGTACCTAGCCTTTTGTAGCAATATAGAAGTATTACATATAGGCGCAATTGTGACGATGTTCGCTTCTGCATCAAAACTTGTGAACATGGGAAAATGCATTGTGACGCGGTCATGAATTATGCACTAGTCGAGTTCTATATTTTGACAAAGCAGATGATTTCCCGAAAACACGACATAATTCTGTTAAGAGCATTAAACCACGCATGCGTCAACACGACCTCGACACAACTGTTCTCTTCGATAATAATGCATATATCGATAGCAAACGTTGGATGTGTGGAAAACTTCGTAACCAATTATCGTAGTGACTTTTCTCTAATAAGGAATTTTCCTAGCTGATGCTCTATGAGAAATTGATGTGTAATTTGGGAAATTTTGTTTTGAATTGCTAACAAGAGTGTTGCTTTTACAGATGCCACAAAGGTGATTTCACAACAATGGAACTAATTGAAAGCCGCTCGCTGGGAAACGATAGGTTGCCGTGGGTCGAGGAACGTTTTGCGACATTTGGTTTCATATCAGCATTCAACTGCAACCCAGTTTTTATGTATTTGCGTGGCGTATCAGTGATCGGATATTTGCAGCCATCTTAGAAGTTGAAGAAGCCAGAAATACGAATAAGTACAGTAAAAAGTTCATAAACCCATAAAGCTTTCACGAGGCTCTTCAATGTATTGCGAAATGTTTACTATTCTCTTTTTGCATTTCTGCCTTTTCGTGATTTAAAATAAGTATAAGTTTGTTTTCACTGCCAGCAGTTCATAGTATTTAGTATGTATTTCTTAAAAATAAAATTCTGTAATCATGTGCTAACATTCTATTTCATTTTGTAATTCCGATTAAGAGAATGGCTTCATTATTTACAATGGGCTTCACAATTAGCAGTTGTGCGCAATTTTTTTTTCCTTTTTCTTATAGCAGAGTTGCGCCAAACGATGATAAGCGTTCTATCCATAGTGTACCTATACCAAGTGTGTTCACTAAGCGATAAACGTCAAAACTACAAACAGCCTCGCTCACCTGATGGAAATCTCAGGTCTAGAGTCGCATTTTTGGTCTCAACGACAACATTTTTGACTACCAATCGTATCGACTTTTTCAATTTTTCAATCATTCGGCGCACTCGGTAATGGTATCCATTTTGAATTCGCTGTCATTCCGAATCCAGCGAGTGCCTGTCAGAATGCTTGACAGATAAGTCAACACACTTGTACTTGTACACTATGGTTCTATCTTCTGGGCGGCCATGACATTTTTTTTCGAAGCTTTTTTGCAATATAAAATTAATGCCCCTATTACGGTATTCAACTCAACTCTCATTGGGTTGAAATTTCACAATTTGGTATTATAGCCCTGCAAAAATCGTATGACCAAAAACGCACACAGCCACACGAATTTTTGACAGGGGCATAGTGTACAAGTACAAGTGTGTTGACTTCATTGTAAATTTTACCAAGTAGCGCAACTAACAGCTGATCGGTGAAAATTCGCACATTCACACGCACAGTTCTCGACTCAGTTTCAAAACAAAACTTTAGATTATTTAATTCAAATTTTAAAGTGAGATAATCCTTACAAATTTATGTATACAGAATATATATGGCGTTTTTGTTGTTATTAAAACAATAGTTTTATTTATATTAAAGCTTTTATCATTTTTTTTTTTAACTTTGAAAAATCTCCGAACACCATTCCTTCATTATATGACATTCGACTGCCTAGTCCACTGCCTTCCACTCTATTCGCAACATAACCTCTACTTAAGCTGCCAAACTATATAGTAAACAATGGTTGACTTCTTTCTGACAGCCACTCGCTTAAGTGAGCATAACGGGAAAATCTGGGTTGCCATTGTTGTTTCGGTTGAAAACGGTCAATTAGGGTTCTGTGCAGAGACGTAAAAGATTGAAACAGGGTTTAGGTAGTCACAAAAGTGTTGCTCCTGTTCCACAGTATTTTAATTTTATATCATGGCGAAAAGTGTTCAGTTCAGAGTTATTGTGTTCAGTTAAAAGTTTAATTTATTACGGAGGGTTACTCCTTTAAGTGTAAAAAGCAGAGAAAACTTAAGAGTTTTTCAAATTATTGTGAAAAACTTTTTAATTTGAATTTCTGTACCCAAGTTAACTATATTTGTGTAACACAAGAATCTGGAGGTCAATTCCTTAACTATGAAAAACTGAAAAATGTACACTTATTGAAAACACATTTGCACACACAATTTACACTTTGAATATAGTTGTGTTTTTATGCACACAATTTTCAAACTAAAAACAAAATTTTCATTTGTCAGAAAAAATAAAGAAAAAACGGCCCTATGTCAAAAAACCCTATCGAAATACAAACTGGCTTATTTGTTTTTAATGAACTACGTTGTATTTTTCTTGTATTTCGTTAGTTTTTTTAAATATAGTTCACAGACTTAGACCAGTACTGAAAACGTATTGGCTCCCTCGACAAAAAATATAAGAGAAAATACAAGAAAAATACATAGAAAATAAAGTAGTGTCACATAGCAGTTTGATTTGTTTGCACTTACAGCACCATTTTATTTGTAGGAGACTTTAACGGCTACAAAAATTATGGCGGATTTACACAAACGCTGTGGTTGTGTTGCATTCATTAATTCATCTGTCGGGCGAAGTATCGAAAAATTTACATAAATGCTTTGGTTGCGAGCCTACGCATTGACAACGTCAGACGAAAAACAATGAAATGCCGTACGTTATCTTTGCTTTGAAGCGACCAAAGCGTTTATATAATTTTGCCCTTATGCATTTGTGTAAACAGCCTTAGAAGTGAAATGTTTCCATGTTACACGTGTGGCGCATTATATTTTGACTCCAATTTAAATAAACTTTGCTTTCCGTATGTTTGGGCATTGTTGCAGGCTACAAATCTTCTAGTATTCTTACTTCCGCGGAAATATATTGTTACGAATATTAGCAACACTAAGGGGTGCTGCCATCTCTAAGCTGATGCTGGGCAATGACGTGAATTTACATCAATAATTCAATCATTGTGTCTACACATACACGTACACGCAGCGGAGAGGCAACGCACAGACACATGCAGATATCTTATCTGAGGTGCTCCTAAAGGTATGCAATTGTGATTGTGGAAGTGTCGCTCACACATACAAGCGCATGGGGTATGAGAGAAGCTATAAAAATTATACCTCTGTAGTTGCAGCTGAGAAATTTATAACTAAGTAAAATTCTGGAAGCGCCTAGAAAATGCCACGAGAAAATCACAGAGTATAAAAGCATCAGCGGTAGAGGCGCTATGGGCAGTTTTCAGTTAAGCACGCTATCTGTCGGGCAATAGAACAGTTTCATTTAAGCTATCAGTCAGTTTGGTTATTAAGCCAGCTAGTTGCAAAGTGTAAGTGTTATTGTGAAGTATTTTAATAAAGGTCATTTTTCCATTATCCAATATTGGAGTTATTTATTCAACAGTTTAGTGATACGAACTTAGCAAAAGGGCAAATAAGAGGATTTGCAGTAAAATCGTTACAATGTGCAACTATTTCATCTGTAAATACTACAAAGTTTTATTAAACTATCAAATGCAACTCAGCTTGAAGTACTCTTACGTACCAAAAATGCAACTCTAGACCTGAGATTTGCATCAGGTGAGCGAGGCTGTTTGTAGTTTTGACGTTTATCGCTTAGTTGACACTTAGGTACACTATGGACAGGGGTGACGATTTGGAATGAAAAATTGTGCAAATGAAATAGCATGCTGACAAATTTTGCTTTCCCACAATGTATCGTGCTCTCTCGCACCTATTATTTTCATAGGGATAGCAAAATACGTAATTTTTGCGTGCAAGAAAATCCGCCATTTCTAGTTCAGCAGAGACAGCAAGACATCGATTTTTTGGTTAATTTTTTCAACCTGTATTTACTACATTTTGCAGAAATTAATATACGCACTCTTTAATATTTTTTGGTCTACTAAAGTGTGTTTTAGCAAAAAAACTCATATCAATGTGTGCATGTTTATAAAGAAAGAAAGTGAAATATGTAATTGCATAGTATAAATAATCGTGAGCAATTCTAATGCAGAATAGTAAATTTTGATTTCCACATACATACAAGAAAAAAATTCTTGTTACAGTGCTTATATGGACCTACTTACAAAATACATACCATTAAGATTTATTATCCAAAATTGAAAAAAATGATTAGAAAATTCGGTGTAAAAAACGGCTATGTGTGCAATAAAATAGCATCTCTTGTTGAGATACCCATCCATGGTCTCCATTAATTATTGTGAGGGAGGTGTGTTTGCAGCAGCAAAGTGAACCCAAACACTGTGTGTCGTGGTGGTTGTTGTTCGTGGTCCGCATCAACTGGACCAGGTGGGGCAATGACGCCACATCCAGTTATACCAAGGTATATACCACAACAGCAACCAGGTAATGCAATGCCACGATAGCAGCAGCAACAACCTCCCCAGGCTGGCTTTCATCGTTGATTTATAAAAAAACAGTGTCATGCATCTGTAATACTTAAATATATTCGTCTGTTGAAACAGTTTCCACGATTCACTGTTCAACGAAAGCAGCAGCTCAGCGTATGCCACCACCGAACAGCTGATAACAAAAACGTGGATGCACAGCAGTTTAAGGCCAAAATGGAAGTTGGGGAAATAGCTGAAAATAAGGTAAATATATGTTTCGCGTTATTAACAAAATCGCCCTAAATTTTATGAATTAACAGATCGCTACGAACGACAAAGCACCCGAACGTGTGATCAAAGAAAGCACTACAGAAATTATTTCCGGCGGGGCCGTATTCTACAATCCAGTACAAGAATTTAATCGTGATTTAAGTATTTCAGTACTTAATGTATACTCAAAGCGGTTGATAAGAGAGCGGGAAGCGGCGGCGCATAAAAATGCACAAAATACAAACGAAAGAAATGCTAATGACAATAAACCATACACGGCTGGTGTAAAATACGACGATGGACTGCGAATATTGGAAGCGCTTGCTGCAACAGATTTACGTAACATACGTTATGCAAAAGAAGTAGCAGGCGTGCGTGAAATTGTTGCAAATGATCTATCTAAGGTGGCAGTAGATTCCATTAGCGTAAATATGCGACACAATGGAGTGGAACATTTAATTGTGCCAAGCGAAGGGTATGCAATGTAGGTTTGATATACGAATCAATAGCTAGTGATTTAACTGTAATAATAATAAAATTCGTAATAGGACTCTCATGTATCTTTCAACTTAATATTAGAAGCGTTTCGATGTTATAGACCTGGATCCTTATGGTTGTCCGAATCGCTTCCTGGATGGCGCTATACAATCCCTGACGAGTGGGGTTTTATTACTTGTAACTGCGACTGATATGGCTGGCAATACGCCTGAAGCCTGCTATGCCAAATGTAGTTCTGTGCCTTTGCGTATGAAATGCTGCCATGAGATGGGATTGCGTATACTATTGCATTGCTTAAATGACTGGCTCCCAGACTCGTCCGTTTGTTACGCCAGTAAATATGCTGATCGGAATCACATGGCATTCCAAGAGCATATTCAATAGAAATAAATGATATGTTGTTGTTGTTGTTGTAGCGATTAGTTACTCCCCGAAGGCTTTGGGGAGTGTTATCGATGTGATGGTCCTTTGTCGGATACAGATCCGATACGCTCCGGTAACACAGCACCATTAAGGTGCTGGCCCGACCATTTCGGGAACGATTTATATGGCCACATTAAACCTTCAGGCCATCCCTCCCTCCCAACCCTCAAGTTCCATGAGGAGCTTGGGGTCGCCAGAGCCTCGTCTGTTAGTGAAACGGGATTCGCCGCTCGAAGGTGAGGTTGACAATTGGGTTGGAGAAGCTATATATTGCGCTACACAACCCCTTGAATAAATGATATAATAATGAACTGTACTAAGTAGTTTAAGTTTTAGGCCTAAACAGCCGTAATAATAAATAAATTTAATTAAATTGCATTGAAAAGCACGCTAATCGTTATGGAAAATATATTGAGCCACTTTTGAGCATTTCTGCCGATGTTTATATACGCGTATTTGTGCGTGTGCATAGTAGTCAAGCGAAGTGTAAATATAGCATGAGGTTGGTATACAGCATTTTGGCCTTTTACCACAGTCCAATTACGTACCATATCTTTATATTATGAACACAGCAAACAATCAATGATATTTCAATGCACTGGTTGTGATACCTATACGCTACAGCCTATGGGCATTGTTAAAAGCAAGATCTCAGATAAATGCAATGCGGATGTAAAATGCGGTATATATATATAATATATACACTATTATTAAAAATTAATACAAACAATATTTTCAACATTTTTTTCTCGATTTACGAACACATTTAGAAAGGCTACAACGCCTGCTAAATAGCCGGTATCTTGCCAACGCTTTAGCTTGGATTTAGAGGAGGATCTACAAACTTTGCTAGAAGCACGCGCAGCTCCTCGTGTAGCGAATATGGATCAACACGAAAGTAATGTTGCTGTTAGCGGAAATGCAATGAACGAAATATTTGAAATGGAGGATGATGAAAATAAATCCAACAATGCAACGAAGGCATCTTGTGACGAAACTATATTCGAATGACAACAGCAACGTACGTCTGATGAAAGTTTTATGGCTTTGGAAAAAATGTGTGATAAAACAGCATCCGATCCTGACAGTACATACATAGCGAGAACAAGGATATGGTTATAGAAGATGCTAAAAAGCGCAGCGCCGATGGAAACTGTTTTAAAACCCCTTGTAAACAAGGTAAGTGAATACACAACATATTGAAAGTTGATAAGATTGTGTGGTTTAAATTTAATAATATAATTTTAGAACTACAAGAAATAGATGAAGAAGCACAATCATTGCAACGTCTATTGCATGACTTATGCGTACAGGAGCAGCATCAATTGGATAATGAAACTCCTTTAAAAAGTATGATGTAACACTCCTAGAAGATATTGAATCGCCATCTAAAATGTGGGACTCCACAATAGTGGGCGATACCACTTTACAAACTTCACCTTTGAAAATGGTGAGACATCTCAGACCATCTACTATACTAGAGGAAAATTGCGAAGATCAGTCTAATAGTTCTTTGGGTGGTGATGATCTATCATCACACATAAGCTTTCAAAGCGCTCTAAAAGGCAGTGAAAACAAAGCGAGTGCGCCGAAGAATCGCATGAACTGGAAAAAAGTATAATATTGATAAACCTAGATAACACACTAGAGCCGCCAGCAAATGAGCATGCAACTGTGACTGAACTTATCACCAGTGATAATAAAAATATGCATGGCAGTGAAAAACTACCTTCCAGCGCGTCCTTTGATGATTCTTTAGGAGTAATTGAGTTGTCGGATGATGAGTCAGATAAAACGGGCGGAAATTTAAACAAAAGTGTCTATTAAAGAGGAGAAAGAACAACAACAGAAGGAAATTGCAATAGAGCCAATAGCATGAAATGCGGAAAGCATGCTCAGTAATTACCATAACAAAAGTTCTATTGACTTTGAAGAATCATTTGAAAATGATAAAGAAAATCGTAGTTTGTTCAATGAGAGTACCGAAAAATCATTGCACGGCAATGATACCATGGAAGAAGTTGAGTACATGATGAAAAAAGGTATGCAGTATATGCAAGCCGCTGAACCTGCAACAAAACTGGGTAATCTATCGTCGACCGTAAATGAAACCCAAATGGTGGTGAAACCATTACAGGAACGTGAAAAAACATTTACGTATTCGCCGAAAAAAGCAAAAAGCAGCTGTGGCTCGCCAGCTAAAAAGTACAAGTTTCAATATCCAGCTAAAAAATACAACAACAACAGCTAAAAAGTTTATCAATGGAAAACCTACAGCTGTTGTAACAGGCACTAAAGGTATGCAGGTAAGAGTTTTTATTTTTATAATCATTTGTTGGAATAATCCTAAAGACCTTGTGAAGTCATACCATATCTCATTAAAGATGTTGATGTTGTAGCGATAAAGACACTCGAAGGTTTTCGGGAGTGTTAACGATGTAGATGGTCCTTTTTCGGATATAGATGCGTACACTCCGGTAACAAGCACTATTATCCCCAGTGCATTACGGGGCTTAGAATATAGACGCGTGCCTGTTGGAGGAGGCGACTAAAATACCAAATTGATTCAAGGAGTTGCCAGCGCAATATATAGATACTACAACCCAATTGTCAACTTCCCCAAGCATGGTGCATCCTATTTCTTTAACAACTAGAGCTCTGGCGACCTCATAGCTTTTGGGGTGAGAGGGCGGAATGGCCTTGAAGGTTTCATGCTGCTATAACATGTTTGCCTGTTACTTTTAGCTCATCTTGATTGGATTGCAATTTGGGGGCGATAGTTTTGAGCACAGTAGAGAATGAGGGCATACCCCAACTGCAAGTAATTAAAATAAAATCAACTTTAGCACTGGTTGTTGTTGTTGTTGTAACAGTGCTTCGCCCCATCCAATAGGTCTGACTAATCACAAATTGTCATCAATATCCTCTAACGGGAGTCCAAGCAAACTTGCTGTTTCAACAGGGGTGGACCACAAGGAATGGGGTGTTAGAGGCGTTGGTTCCACATTACAATTAAAGAGATGGTTGGTGTCATGTGGGGACACATTTTGTATGTCGGGGTTGATTCTGGATAGGTAAGAGTTTAACCTGTTACAGTATCCAGAACGAAGTTGAGCTAGAGTGACTCGCTTTTCTCTGGGGAGTACGCGATCTTCTGCAAGTTTTAAGTACTGTTCTTTGAGTACTGGATTCACCGGGCAGTTCCTAGCATAAAGGTCCGACGCCTGTTTGCGGGGCAGCATTTTGGCAGGCCTGTATTTTCTTCCAGTGAGTAACCTTTAGGCTTGGCGACCATATCGGAGACGCGTACCATGCAAACGTCTATTTATATTTATCCCAAGTACTGCCGATTTATCGAATTATATTAAATGTTTGTTACAGCTCAGGATTTTCGTTACTAGTATTCGTGCTAGTGCATGCTCTCCAAGATGTAGATCCTGATCGAAAGTCACACCCAAAATTTTAAGGTGTAAGACAGTCGGTAGGGTAATGTCATATGGTCGACATTTGGCGCGGCCATGTTTTAAATAAGATCTCCGATGATTTGGTTGGTTACAATATCAGGTTTCGCGAGGCGACAAAACTGGAGAGATTGGGGAGATAGCTGTTTATTTTATTACAAAGCTCATCGGTGTAGGAAACAATAGCATAGGCGTAGAAGCAATAGTGACTCCTGGTGGTAAAGGTAGCTATTGTTATGTAGAAGTTAAGCAGAAGTTTGAATATGAGTTTTTTTTTAAGTTATTGCAAAAAAAACGTTGAGGATTTTTAATATCTTATCAGGTACCTTCGTACATGTTTCTAAGAATGAAGAATAAAACCTAATCAAACTTTGCTACACTTTAACATACAATAATTTACCCCATTTTGACACAACTATAATTTTTTGATTTTATTAAATTTTATAAAATGTTTCTTCCTCTACAGTTCAATTTACTTATTAGATGGTAAAGATGGCTTCGCATTATCTCCATCAGTAACTGTGACAAGGTGGCCACAGCGTGACTCGGAGCGTCTCTTCAATAGCTCTCTAGTGGTGATGGTGACAGCAGAGAAACCCAACTGTTTATAAACGTTACACTTCAAAAAGAATCAAAATATCTGCCATTGCGTCTACGGCTCAAATACCCACAGTATATGTATGAATCGAACGCACCTAATTGTCTGCCTAACGGATAGTATACATAATTAAATCGAAAATATTGCACCAAACGAACTAGGTGTGAATACTGAAACAGTACACATATTCAAAATCGATGAGAAGGCTGTGATGATGGCATTAGACGGTGAGTTATTGAATAACATACGAAAACTATTTTAACCCATCTATTTATTTGCATTACAGCTTTAGCTTCACAAGTAGCAAAAATTGCTGCCGCCAGGCAATTGGAAAAAGCAGAGAAGCATTCATCACACTGTACGGATGATGCAAAGTCAGAAACTGCTGTTGTTACTGCTGCCACCGACACGACGGTCATCTCTAATTCGCCGAGCAGTGGCTGTTCCGACTAACTATCAAAGACAGTATCATCATATCTTTTGCCAACACAGGTCAGCGATGTGCTTACGCAGGACCGTGCCTTCGCTACTTTATGATGAATGTCAATTCCCACCAATGGCTATTGCGGCGCGCGATTGACCAACAAGATGCCGGCGCAGTATAGATAAAGAACGTTTGACTGCCGCAGCGAGAGCTTAAACAATTTTTGTTTGAACATAAAAAAGGATTATTCATTTTTTTACTGGTTTAGTGTAGGCTGTTACGCCGACGTTTGAAGTGAGAAATTTATTAAAATTTTAATTTGATAGTAAGTTTAAACCAAAAAACGCTTAAGCTTTGCAAGCATTTAATTATTATGAATATAATATAATGTAATATAACAATATTTTGCTATGTACAGTGCTGGCCACTTAGACGACGCTGCAACAATATAGCTCAAAGCAATTAATATATTTTTTATGTTGTTATTAAAGTACTTATTTCTTTTTTATATCAACCAATTAAGCGAGTTTATGTTATTATTAAAGTACTTACTTCTTTTTTATATGAACTGTATTAATTTAAGTTACAATTTCATGTACATATAAAATAAAGTATGTCGTGGTACGATTGCTGTTGGTATTAGATTTGAAACCAATCAATACTTCTGCTAAGGGTTGCAGAATTATTGCTGGAATGATTAGATTTAGAACAATAATAACTCTGACTCAATTACTAGTCCTACATTTTTAAATTCATATTTTACTTTACTTTATTACTTTCAAATTCAATTACGACAGCAATCGGATTCCACGACACCTTTGAATATTCTTGATCTGAAAAAAAAAATTAAATCTAATCTGAATTTCTAATTAGCTTTAAGTTGTAGATTTAAATTGATTCAAATAATTTGAGTTTTTCCAAAGCTTAAAATTATTTTCTGTTGGCTTGGAAAAGATTTCAATTGGAAAACGAAAACCAATTAAGCGAGTTTATTTATTATTAAAATACTTACTTTTCTTTATATGAACTGTATTAATTTAAGTTACAATTTCATGTGCATATATAATAAGGGATGTCGTGATACGATTGCTGTCGGAATTAAATTTGAAACCAATCAATACTCCTGCTAAGGGTTGCAGAATTATTGCTTGATTGATTAGATTTAGAACAATAATTAGTCTGACTCAATTAATAGTCGTACATTTTTAACTTCTTCAATTACGACAGCAATCGGATTCCACGACACCTTTGAATATTCTTGATCTGAATTTCTACTAAGCTTTAAGTTGTAGATTATTCAAATAATTGGAGTTTTTTCCAAAGATTAATATTATTTTTTCGCACGCGTAGAAGGGATTTCAATTGGAAAACAAAAACCAATTAAGCGAGTTTATTTATTATTAAAGTTCTTCTCTTTTATATGAACTGTATTAATATAAGTTCCAATTTCATGTACATATATAATAATATTGATAATAATAAATATTGAAAATTCAATTTTTTTGGTTTATATTTTATTCATATGGCTGCTCCAGGTAAAGTAAATCTGCAGGTAAAATTCACGTTATATGGCGGTTATATAAATGGTAAAACCGCAGTAAAATTGATTGTCAAATGACTCGAAAATGTAGAGTGAAATGACGGAAAAATGACCGCCATTTGACGAGCATTGTGACGTGTGTGAGCAGCACAGTACTATGCTCGCATCCTATAGGTGGGAGCGGAAAGCACGATCACATTAATAGGAACGAAACGGAAAATTTGGTCACAAAACCTAATCACGCCATACAAAAATGACTATGAATATCACCGCTGCAGAAAGTCACAATGACCGTAAAATGACTAGTAAAATGACGTGGAGCGTTTTTGCAGGGTACTATGCTCACATCCTATAAGCTGGAGTCATTGGTGCCGTATGTCGTATCGCTGTATCCGTATCCCTAACGTAATCAGCTGTTTATCGTTACGACGGTAAACCAAAACCCAATTGGTTGGCTACGATACGGTTACGACTTTAGCGGCACCAATAATCGATTGCATTGATTCTCATAAAGGCTCCATTACTGATACTTAGCATAGACTTGACTTGGCTTGCGAACTGTCACTTACAGTTCTGTTAAATTAACATTGCATGTTACTGATTACTCAAAACTTAACTTGACTTAGAAGTCTGTTGAATTTTGATTTTCTATGTAAGTTCTAAGTGACGTTTACATTTTGAGATGCCATTTGTTTGTTTCCATTTCATTTTGACATTTTGTCATACAAATTGACATTTATTTAAAAATAAATTTCAACGCTGATTATGATGCCAGATTTTATGCGCCAAGTGGAGTATAATCGTGGCTAAGTTGCCAAGTTTACGACAAGTCAAGTCAAGTCTATGCTAAGTATCAGTAATGGGGGCTTAAGGTTGGTCGAATCAGCTGTTAAAAGGTTACCGATACGGTTACCGATAAAGCACCAATGTCTCCAGCTATACCCAGCAAAAATGTGCCCGTAAATTGACTAGGAAAATGACTAACAGCTGTGTCGATGGAACACGTAAATCGCTAAGTAGCATTTGTACAGGGCAGCAGTAACATTTGTGACCAGTCCATTCCGTCGTACCTATTTATGTGATTGTCCATACTGCTCACACATATACGGTTTTAGGTTATCGAAAAGTAAACAAACTATAGTGCTGTACTGTTCTTACATTCACGTTCTGGCAATCATTTTTTGAGTTATATACCTGTAACTTTACGAGTATTTTTACGTTAATATGACCGTCTTTTGACTAGTGTTATGACCGTTTTTTTACTTGGATTATACTGCTATATAAATAAAATATTTCTTTAATTCAAATCTATTAACATTTCTTTTATTAAACATTTTTACAATATATTACATTATTTATAATAGTTGTAAATTATTAACTATAAGTCTTAAGGAATAGTTTTTCAGTCTTGTTGGTGACCCATAAATACAAATTTTATTGTATGCGATTGTATGCATACAAAGTTAAGGGAAACTTAAATAAATTAATTAATGATATAGAAAACAAAAGAAAAGAACTAACAGAACTATTTGTTGCAGTAAACCATCAAATCGTGAGTAGGCAATTCACAATTTGGGTAAGTTGACTTGTAATTGGCCAATTTTAATGCTATAACTTTTTTATTTTAGTTCAGAAAGCTGCAATTGAGGTTCGAAAGTTACAATTGAAGTTCAAAAATTTCAATTCAAGTTCAGAAAATTAAATTCAAGCTCAGAATTTCAATTTGTAGTTCAGAAAATTAAAATTGAAGTTCAGAATTTCTGTTTGTAGTTCAGAAAATTATAATTGAACTTAAATTGTTATTTTCTGAACTTCAGTTGTAATTTGCTGAACTGCAGTTGAAATTCCTGAGCTTCAATTATAATTTACTGAACTTCTATTGAAAATTGTGAACTTCAATTGTAATTATTTGAACTTCAATTGAAATTTCCGAGCTTTCAGAACTTCAATTGCAACTTTCAAATTTTTTTTACATAAAATGAACAATTTAACATTTTTTTGACAGTTAAATTGGTGAATTGCCTACCAGTGGTTTGAAACCACTTACATTCGTATTGGCGCTTCTCTATATCATTAATATAACAATATCTTTTTAATAATTCAATTAATACACAAATATAAATTTTTTCCCTTTACATTTTAGAACTGTGTACAAAAATATGTAATTTTACATATCACAACCTAAACCAAAAAGTATTTCAACTCATAATCAGAGAAGATTTGTGTTGAATGTTGATTTATACCACGAAAATAACAAAATTGGTAACAAAACCAGGCTAAACGATAACGTTAACTACCAAAAAAAAAGTTATTTCACGATGCTTTCATGGATCGATTTACACTTAAATACCGATCTGAAATTTTTTTAAGTTTTCATATTTTTTAGTTTAAAATGCGATATATGCATTCTGTGGCATAATTTTAGATTGAATGTACTTCATGCAATTTTCTTTCTTCGTGATTTTGCAATAATAAACGTAGGTACTCATAGTAATTTTTTGTTTTGAATTATGTGATTACAATATTTATAAGGACTATTTAGTTGATGGTATTGGTACTGTCAGTTAAATTCATCAGCAATTATTTATATTCAAAATATTTTTTTGTTATACATCTATTTTATAAATTTTGGTTAAAAATTATTGACAAATTCGTTGCAATTAGATTGCTTTAAAAATCTTTGCAAACTTTGTGCGATTGTTGAATATTCAGGCAGGTTCTGAAATTCGAGTATTATTTTAATTAGAGCATAAAAAGCTTAGTAACGTAGGAAAAAACTTAGAATTATTTCAGTTAAGTTCATCACAAATATTTATAGTCAAAATACTTTTTTCTTATACATTGCATTTAAATTGCTTTAAAAATCTTCGCAAACTTTGTGCGATTGTTGAATTTTATTTTAATTAGAGCATAAAAAGCTTAGTAACGTAGGAAAAAACTTAAAATTATTTCAGTTAAGTTCATCACAAATATTTATAGTCAAAATACTTTTTTCTTATACATTGCATTTAAATTGCTTTAAAAATCTTTGCAACCTTTGTGCGATTGTTGAATATTATTTTAATTAGAGCATAAAAAGCTTAGTAACGTAGGAAAAAACTTAGAATTATTTCAGTTAAGTTCATCACAAATATTTATAGTCAAAATACTTTTTTCTTATACATTGCATTTAAATTGCTTTAAAAATCTTTGCAACCTTTGTGCGATTGTTGAATATTATTTTAATTAGAGCATAAAAAGCTTAGTAACGTAGGAAAAAACTTAGAATTATTTCAGTTAAGTTCATCACAAATATTTATAGTCAAAATACTTTTTTCTTATACATTGCATTTAAATTGCTTTAAAAATCTTCGCAAACTTTGTGCGATTGTTGAATTTTATTTTAATTAGAGCATAAAAAGCTTAGTAACGTAGGAAAAAACTTTGAATTATTTCAGTTAAGTTCATCACAAATATTTATATTCAAAATACTTTTTTCTTATACATCTAGTTTATAAATTTTTGGTTAAAAATTATTGACAAATTCGTTGCAATTAAATTGCTTTAAAATTCTTTGCAAACTTTGTGCGATTGTTGAATATTATTTTAATTAGAGCATAAAAAGCTTAGTAACGTAGGAAAAAACTTAGAATTATTTCAGTTAAGTTCATCACAAATATTTATAGTGAAAATACTTTTTTGTTATACATTGCATTTAAATTGCTTTAAAAATCTTTGCAACCTTTGTGCGATTGTTGAATATTATTTTAATTAGAGCATAAAAAGCTTAGTAACGTAGGAAAAAACTTAAAATTATTTCAGTTAAGTTCATCACAAATATTTATAGTCAAAATACTTTTTTCTTATACATTGTTAAATTGCTTTAAAAATCTTTGCAACCTTTGTGCGATTGTTGAATATTATTTTAATTAGAGCATAAAAAGCTTAGTAACGTAGGAAAAAACTTAGAATTATTTCAGTTAAGTTCATCACAAATATTTATAGTCAAAATACTTTTTTCTTATACATTGCATTTAAATTGCTTTAAAAATCTTCGCAAACTTTGTGCGATTGTTGAATTTTATTTTAATTAGAGCATAAAAAGCTTAGTAACGTAGGAAAAAACTTTGAATTATTTCAGGTAAGTTCATCACAAATATTTATAGTCAAAATACTTTTTTGTTATACATTGCATTTAAATTGCTTTAAAAATCTTTGCAAACTTTACGAGATTGTTGAATATTATTTTAATAAGAGCATAAAAAGCTTAGAATAGGAACGTAGGAAAAAAAGAATTATTAGGTTCTTCTATAATTTTTAATCAAGATTATTTCAGTGTGTCTTGTTCGTTTGTTGTAGGTAGGTTTATGCTGTTGCAGGGCTGGATTTATTGATCAGATACCGCCTTTGTTTATGCCGGTTGTGGCTCAGCGTTAAACACCGTCTCATGCTGTCTTCGAAGTTGATCCTGCCTTGCAGTTTGAAAACGTCTAAATTAATAGGAGTGGACAATGTTAGTAATAACATTTTAAAGCAATTTAAATTACACTACCAAAAAGTACGCTGTTCACGAGTTTCAGTTTAGATAAAGATCGTTTGCCCTGTACTCCGTCCCAGTTAAAATTGAAAAGAACGTTGTCAGAGAAAAGTTTTCTCATTACTCCAATAATGTCTGATAATGCACCTTTCAGCATAAAGATATATGATTTCTAAATGAAAACCACCAATTTAAGTTATGAAACACAATTAAAAATATTCAAAAATACCATTGATTCTTGATAATCATCTGAGTCCAACTTTTTCTCAATGTCATAAACTGAATTCAGCGATGTTAGTGGCATAACGATAGAGAGCTCGGTGTGAGTATCATTTTCCGTTTCTCCGCTGATACGGCATACTATTTTGTGCATTTTCTTAATCAGAACTTTTGAGTCACGCATGACCTTATAGATAGCCATGACTTCTGCCAATTCTGGAAGCTGAAATGATAGCATAAATAATAATTAAAGAGAATCAAGGTATTGCGGCTACAATTGCTAGGGTTTCACAAATAACAGTTCACTTATTTCACTACGCACCTTTTCTTCAATCTTAGTCAATCTAAATTCCAGGTCGATATGCTTCTGTAATATTGTTTGTAGTATTGCCATTATATTTTCGTTTGTTGTACGGAATGTTCATTCGTTGGTTAAGGAAGTAGCCGCATTATTCAAAACATCTACCATACCCTTGAATGTTTGGTTGGTAGTAGAGCTGGAAATATTTAAAAAGGCGTTGCTTTTCCTATTCGAAGTAGAGGTATACATATCTATGTCTTCTTCAAATATGTCCTGGCTCGCCATTCTTTCTGATCATATGTTCTCCATGAAAAAAAAGAAATACAATTACGAGTAGCATTTATAGTAATTTGTTTGAAAATACATGAGGAGGTCCTCACTGTAGGGTTATTATTTTTATTTAATATATATAATAAATATATAATATATTTTCATTTGATCACATAAATATTGTTTTTTGATTATAGATTTTTTTGCAAGAAAGAAATTCCTTAGCAAACTTACCTGCAAAGCATTAGAAGTCTCAGCAGAAGCATAAATTAATTTTGTCTCCACTTTCTGCGTAGCCGACAATTTCTTAAATTCTTCATCTGAACGACGAGCTACTTGTTTGAAATTATATGCTGCCTGCAAATTATCTGTACAATTTACTTGTTTGAAATTATATGCTGCTTGCAAATTATCTGTACAATTTATGCATACAATTTTTGGAAGATTATCAATTGATGTTGCGTGCAACTATGGTAAACGGAATGGCTGATTCGCAGAAAATTTTTGTGACGTATTTGAGGGTACATAGCATGTAAGAAAAGGCAAGCATATATGTATCGGGCATTTCAATTAGGCCATCTCATTCTGCCATACTAACAATTGTGGAACAATGTGGGATATTTTGTTGTTGGTCGCCATCTTTGGTCACTAGATTTTTGCTGGGTAGGTGGGAGCGGAATGCATGATCACATTAATAGGAACGAAATGGAAAATTTGGTCACAAAACCTAATCACGCCATGCAAATATGACTATGAATATAACCGCTGGGAAAAGTCACAATGACCGTAAAACGGCTAGTAAAATGACGTGGAGCGTTTTTGCAGGGAGATTACAACTCACCCTGTCAAAAAAAATGTTGTTTGAATTGTCTAGTCTAACAACTTTTTGTGGCATTACCGTTTACAACTCTCTGTTGGTGTAGTTGTCGAAGACTTCAAAATCTGACAACTGATTACTAGCAGTGGTCTTAGAATATTTTGCAGTTGTTTGGAAAGAAAATTATAAAAAAAGAAATGGAAAGCGGGTAATTAAACCTTTTCAAATTGATTTAAACAAATTTTATAATCAACAATTTTGTACGCATTTATAAAAAAAACAAGGGTTCAACGAAAGATGAAATAGAAAAACTGACTGAGCTTATCGCGACATCCCGACGTTGACAAGGAAAGCCGCAGTTCGGATGCAGCCAAAATAGAGTGAAAGAATTCGCCTTAGAGCTGAATAGTTTGGAACCACCGACAAGAACTGCACCGGAGTGGACACGTGTATGTAGTAGTCGTGAAAAATAGATGAACACATTAAAAGTACATTGACATTTTACATATATATATTTTTTTTCTCTTTTAGTTTTGGGTACATTATAAAGCGAACTTAAAGAGATAGCTTTCCAACAACCGCAGCAACCTTGTTACAACCGAGGTCCGTCACAAGAAAAGTATCCAAGCCCGCTAGAGGAAAGTGTTGCGCAACTGATTCAAATGAGAAACCAAGTTGCACCTATTGGTCGAGCTTTGCGAGCGACCGGCTAGCGACGACGAAGAGCATGTAAACACCATGCGCCCAGCGGGTTAGGGGGTTGGAATGTACCCGCGGTAGGTATTTATGTCGTAAGAGGCGACTAAAATACCAGATTCAAGGGGTTGTGTAGCGCTACCCTATCAGGTTGCCAGCGCAATATATAGCTTCTCGAAACCCAACTGTCAACCTCACCTATCCGTGGCGAATCCTGTTTCATTAACAGCCGAGGATCTGGCGACCCCGAACTCCTCATGGATTTTTGGGGGGGTGCGAGGGCGAAATTGCCTAGAAGGTCGCATGTGGTCAAAACAAAACGTTACTGAAATGGTCGGGCATGGTACCGGAACGCACCGGATCTGCATCCGGCAAAGGACCATCAACATTCGATAACACTCCCCAAGGCCTTCGGGGTGTGTCCTTATCGCTACAACAACATGTTAACACTATGTCTGCAGCTGCGTCCATGACTAGGGAGCCCACTGGTTCAAAAGCAGGCGACCTTACTACTCCGTCAGAATCACAGAGATCACGAAATCATCGGCGTTGCAGTCTTGAGACTGAGCGTCTAGAGCTTCTAACCAAGTAGACAGAAACGCAAAAAAAAACGTTTCAAAATTGATCGGCTAGAGAGAACAGAACACAAAATATATAAAGTAAATGAAAAATTGTTGTAAATTAAGCAAAAAAAAATATTTTCTTTACAAAAAGCAAGCACAGGAAGCTAGCGTGCTATGCGCGTTGAAGGCAGAAGTTGAAAATTTTAAAATTTAAAAATTGAGCCGCTCAACAAATATGTAAATATTTCAGTTATTTTTGTTTTTTTTTTTTTGTCACAATGAAACCTTTTTTTTTTTAGCTAGAAATATAGACATAGAGATTTTAAACAATTTATATGTTTAGTTTTAAGTTCTTAATGAAAATATATTTTACTTTCGAGTTTTAGTTTATATGACATGAGGTGATATTTTACTTTACATTTATAATAAGTTTTAGGAACATTTAAATAACGCATTGCTGAATGGAAAAAGGTCAGATTCAGTTTTAAGAACAATGAAGTGATATTTTTATTATGAGTATTTATTTTTGCCATAACTTTTAAAAATAAAAGACTGAATGAATCACAAATTTATTAAATGGATTACATAATATTATTTCGAATCATTCTGGCGGCATCCTCGGTTTCTCTCTCCACACTAAGGTGTTCATTGCTTATGTCCGCATCAAAAGTAGGTGTTATATCTTCTAGAGGCTCCACTCGAAAGTGTTGGCAAATATTATGAATCCACAATTTGTTTGGCCTTTTCAGGTAAATAATGTAAACCACGCGCATATAAAAGGCAGCGAAATCTGCTCTTTACTACTCGAATTGTTCTCTCTATAATATTTTGGGCCTTTGAGTGTACGGGATTGTAGCGATATTGCAGAGACCCAGGTTCTGCCATACGATAAGGAGTCATTGAATAAGTTTTCAGAGGGTAACCAACATTTTATTTTAAACAATTTATTGGTATATATAATAACGACCAGTCTTACCAAAGATCCAAGAGTTACTCTGTACGTTTCTCTCCAAATGCACTTTCAAGTCGCTTACATTAAAAACAAACGAGTCGTGATTAGCGCCTGGATGCCTGGCATCCACATATTGGATCGACATTTTGTAATCACAAAGCTGAAAATGGAAATAAGTTTATGTAAATAATTTGGTTCAAAATTATTATTTGCGTGTTCATTTTTACTTACAATCGTGACGTTAAAGCTACTGCAGCTTTGCGTTTCCTATTTAGATATAAATGTTGCATTTCTTTACTTGGTGAAATTATGCGAACGTGAGTGTCATCGATACAAGCCACTACTCCTAGAAATCCTGTTTTAGAGTAAAACGCGATTTTTGAAGCGCTTTGCTCCTCTGCAGTCATTTGGGTTTTAATCCACTTTCCACAAATATGCTCCTCAATAATATCTAAAACCTCTTTAACAACTAGTTGTCGTAGGTTTTGCCAGTCCAACACTAAAATCATTTCCACATCATTTTTGATAGCTGCCATCAGCAAGGAATCGGAGTGTAGCGCATAATTTTAAAATAGGAGGAACAGCCGTCCCTCGAACGCGTTTGCGGAAATGGTCCTTCATTTCGTTTAGTAAGGAGCAAGATGCTTACTTAACCGAAAATAGCTTACAAATCTGCAAAATAACTACACTAGAAGCTCATCAATTGCCACTTAAACGTTTTCTTACTTTGTGCTTGATAATTCCAAGGGATTGGAGTGATCACGTAAATTTTTTCGTATTCGCAACATGCCAATTTCTAATTTTGTCACGAACATGCTAATATCAATTTTGCTTACTTACTCACTTAATTGGCGCTTAACCGTCTAAACGGTTATGGCCGTCAAACAAGGCGCGCCAGTCGCTCCTTCGCTCCGCCAACCGTCGCCAATTGGTCACACCAAGGGAGTTTAAATCGTTTTCCACTTGGTCCTTCCAACGGAGTGGGGCCGCCCTCTACCTCTGCTTCCATAGGCGGGTTCCGATAAAAACACTTTCTTGGCCGGAGCATCATCTCTCATTCGCATAACATGGCCTAGCCAGCGCAGCCGCTGCGTTTTAATTCGCTGGACTATGTTGATGTCTGCGTATAGCTCATACAGGTCATCATTAAATCTTCTTCGGTACTCTCCATCGCCAACGCGTAGAGGCCCATAAAGCTTTCGAAGAACTTTTCTCTCGAACACTCCCAAAGCCGCTTCATCTGCTGTTGTCATGGTCCATGCTTCTGCCCCATATAGCAGGACGGGTACGATAAGTGACTTGTAGAGTATGATTTTCGTTCGCCGAGAGAGGGCTTTACTTTTCAATTGCCTACCTAGTCCAAAGTAGCATTTATTGGCAAGATTGATTCTTCGCTGGATTTCAGTGCTGACGTTGTCGCTAGTGTTGATGCTGGTTCCCAAATAAACGAAGTCCTTTTACTATTCCGAAATTATGGCTGCCAACAGTAGCGTGGTTGCAAAGGCGCGTATGCGCTGACTCTTTGCTAGATAATAGCAGGTACTTCGTTTTGTCCTCATTCACCATCAAACCCATCTTTACCGCTTCTTTTTCCAGTTTGGAGTAAGCAGAGCTAACAGCGCGGGTGTTTAGGCCGATGATATCAATGTCATCAGCATATGTCAGTAATTGTACGCTTTTATAGTATATTGTTCCAGTGCGGTTAAGTTCTGCAGCTAGTATAATTTCCTCCAGCATCAAATTATAGAAATCGCACGATAGGGGGTCACCCTGTCTGAAACCTCATTTAGTTTCGAACGGCTCGGAGAGGTCCTTCCCAATTCTGACTGAGCTGATGGTGTTGCTCAACGTCATTTTGCACAGCCGTATAAGTTTTGCGGGGAAACCAAATTCAGACATAGCGGCATATAGGCAGCTCCTTTTCGTGCTGTCGAAGGCGGCTTTAAAGTCGACGAAGAGGTGATGTGTGTCGATTCTCTTTTCACGTGTTTTTTCCAAGATTTGGCGCATTGTGAAAATCTGGTCGATGGTAGATTTACCAGGTCTGAAGCCGCATTGATAAGGTCCAATCAGCCGGTTCACGGTGGGCTTCAATCTTTCGCACAATACACTTGAAAGGACCTTATATGTGATATTAAGAAGGCTGATTCCACGATAGTTGGTGCATTTTGCAGTATCCCCCTTCTTGTGGACTGGGCAAAGAACACTTAGATTCCAACCGTCGGGCATGCACTCGTCCGCCCATATTTTGCTAAGAAGCTGCTGCATGCGCCTTACCAACTCCTCGCCGCCGTACTTGAATACCTCCGCAGGCAATCCATCAGCGCCCACGGCCTTGTTGTTTTTCAATCTGGTTATTGCTATTCTAACTTCGTCATAATCGGGCGGGGGACATATATTCCATCATCATTGATTGCGGGATCGGGTTCTTCATCTCTGCGCGGTGAATTGCTGCCTCCATTTAGGAGAGCAGAGAAGTATTCCCTCCATAATCTAAGCACTCTCTGGACATCAGTTACAAAGTCGCCGTTTTCATTCCTACAGGAGTTTGACCCGGTCTTAAAACCTTCCGTCTGTCGCCGTATTTTTTGGTAGAATTTTCGGGCGTTATTCCTGGTGGCTAGTAGCTCAAGCTCCTCGCACTCACGCCTTTCTGCTTCTGCTTTTTTCTTCCTGAAAAAGCGTCTCGCTTTCCTTTTCATTTCGCGATAGCGTTCACACACTCCTCTTGTCGCGCTCGCTTTAAACGTAGCCCTGTAGGCAGCGTCTTTTCTTTCGGTTGCAACGCGGCATTCTTCATCGTACCAGTTGTTTTTTCGTGGCCGCCGGTAACCAATTTTTTCCTCGGCGACAGTACGAAGTGCTTTGGAAATATGCTCCCACTGCTCCTGTATTCGTTCAAGATGAGTTGTGCTCTCAGAGAGCAGGTGTGAGTCGAGTTGCGAAATCATTGGCAGTCTTTTGTGATTGAAGCTTTTTGACGTCTAGCTTTCCTTGTGTTTTTTGTTCCTTGGTTTTAGCTGCGTTGAGGCGGGTGCGTATTTTGGCTGCAACGAGATAATGGTCCGAGTCGATGTTAGGTCCTCGGATCGTGCGCACATCTAAAAGACTGGAGGCATGCCGTCCGTCTATCACAACGTGATCGATCTGATTGCGAGTATTTCGATCAGGAGACAGCCATGTAGCTTGATGTATCTTTTTATGCATGAACCTCGTGCTGGATATGACCATGTTTCGAGCACCGGCAAAGTCAATCAGCCTCAGTCCGTTAGGAGAAGTTTCATTGTGTAGGCTTAACTTTCCGACTGTAGGGCCAAAGACACCTTCTTTGCCCACCCTGGCGTTAAAGTCGCCAAGCACGACTTTTATATCATGACGGGGGCAGCGATCGTATGTGCGTTCTAATTGTTCATAAAAAGTGTCTTTCACCTCATCGTCTTTCTCCTCTGTCGGCGCATGGGCGCAGATGAATGATTTGATTTTGCTTTTATTCGGATAGCGGCGAGACGCTCGTCCACAGGCGTGAACGCCAGCACTTGGCGACAAAGTCTCTCTCCAACCACGAATCCGACGCCGAAACTGCGCTTATTCGTATGGTCACTCCAATAGATGTCACAATTTTTGATCTTCTTTCTTCCCTGCTTCGTCCAATGCATTTCTTGGATGGCGGTGATGTCAGATTTTGCTTTGACGACGACATCAACCAGCCGGGCATCTGCACCAATCACATTCAGGAAGCGGACGTTCCAGGTGCATGCCCTCAGTTCATTGTCCTTCAAACGTTTGCCATGGTCGTCGTCAATAGAGAGTGTATTTATGCGAGGCTTGTTGTTATATTTCATTGGAGTATGGTTTTACGTGGCGGGTCCCAAGCCCAGCGCACAATCGGGGGTGTAAATATTACTTGCACGTTTATATAGCGAGCCGCTTGCTCCAAGACAGACGCCCGGTTGCAGCCGCACCTAGAGGTGGACAGACGCTGCCGATGAGATCTCCCCCGGCTATCCCTTAAAGCGATTATGTCAGAGTGGTCTAGCCAGGTTATCGCCTTCTCACATTAGCTCACCGCTAAACATCCGTTTAGAGGATACTTGGCCGCAAGCGACCGGCAGTAGTGAGCTGCTTGAACCGCATGCAAAAGAATCGCAAAATCGGTCAGAAGCTTTCCCCACTTTCGTGGACTTCTACACACGGCTCCACCCTCAATTTTGCTATTAATAAGAAAATCACTTGCAAATGCTTAAATTTCAGCCACAAATTGATCAGCTGTTCATTTATCTGTCAAATCATCAATTTTTTAGGTTTGCAACATCACTTCAACTTCAACTGAAATAAGTTGTAATTCGTAATACCAAACAGGAGTTGAGTTGTCTTAAAGTTTGATTATTTTAATTACAAGGCTACTTGTTATATAATGCATTAAACTATCCGTAGTGCTACAAAAATTATTCGTGAGAAATTCGAAAAGTTTACATCAGTTTGTTAAGACAGAGTGACAAATCCTCACGTAAATTTTTCTATACATGTGAGCAGCCTTCTCTTTTATGTTCACTAAATTCTGCTATTAGGCTTTCATATATTTTTTCTTTTCAATATGCTATTCATATGCCATATATAACATGATTTATACAGCAACGAATGTCATAAAGCTATGCGTTAAAGCGGAGTCATTGGTGCCGTTTGTCGTATCGCTGTAGTCGTATCCCATTGTGTACAGTACCAGTGTGTCAACTAAGCGATAAATGTCAAAATTACAAACAGCCTCGCTCACCTGATGCAAATCTCAGGTCTAGAGTTGCATTTTTGGTACCTAAGAGTACTTCAAGCTGAGTTGCATTTGATAGTTTATTAAAACTTTGTAGTTTTAACAGATGAAATAGTTGCATATATTTCCGCGGAAATATAAATAATAGAAGATTTGTGTTGTAGCCTCCAACAATGCGGAAAGATACCAAAAGCAAAATTTATTTAAATTAGAGTCAAAAAGATCTAGAGAAACTTAACAAAATATAAAGCGTGAGAATTTTCACTTTTATGGCTGTTTACACAAATATATAAAGCAAAATTATATAAACGCTTTGGTCGCTTCAAAGCAAAGATAACGCAAGGCGTTTGATTGTTTTTCGTATGGCGTCGTCAAAGCGTAGGCACGCAACCAAAACGTTTATATAAAGGTTTTGATGCTTCGCCGACAGATGAGTTTAATTTATGGCAGCTCCTATAATATGTCAAGCAAAGTTTGTTGAATGTTAAAGGACTCAAAAAGTTGAGAAATTCTGAAAAGAGGATTTACAACTCTCATCGCTTCAAAGCGAAGAAAATGGCAAGGAGTCTCATTATGTATTATGGGCCTGCCAAGGCTTCAGATCGATACAACACAACCAAAGCGTCTATGTAAATCCGCCTTAATTTCTGTCGCTGTGACAGTCTCCCGCAAATAAAACGGTGCTGTGAGTTGAAGCAAACCAAAGAAGCGGCCAAAAATATGAATGAATGAAAGTTTAACTATTAGATACATTTTTATGCAATAACATTATTGTTTTTTTCGTTTAAAAATGCTGTTACCAAATTCTTTTATTAAACAAATATAATGAACTTGGGTACAGAAATTCAGAAATCCTAGAAAATATTTTACCGATATACTTTGTTGTTGAGTTTAAAAAGTTTTTCACAATAATTTGAAAAACTCTACGTTTTCTATGCTTTTCACACTTAGAGAAGTAACCTTGTATAATAAATAAAATTTTTAATGAAAGTCAATAACTCTGAACAATTTTCGCCATGAAAAAAATTAAAATGCTGTGGAACAGGAGCAACACTTTTGTGACTACATAAACCCTGTTTCAATCGTTTACGTCCCTGCACAGAACCCTAATTGACCGTTTTTAACCGAAAGAACAATGACAACCTAGATTTTCCCGTTATGCTCACTTAAGGCCGAATTAATGGTGACTTATAACCATAAAGCCATAACCAGATAAAACAGCTAATCGAACCTACCTTATGGAAATCAATGTAATCGATTAATTTTGCCATACCATAACGCTAACTCGGTTACATTGATTTCCTTAAGGTAGGTTCGATCAGCTGTTTTATCTGGTTATGGCTGTATGGTTATAAGTCACCATTAATTCGCCCTTTAAGCGAGTGCCTGTCAGAAAGAAGTCAACACACTTGTACTTGTACACTATGTCGTATCCCTAAAGTAATCAGCTGTTTATCGTTACGGCGGAAAACCAAAAACTAATTGATGTATATTGGAACGATTTTCCGTCATCCCTTGTCAAATTTGGTTTTGAGACAAACCGGTTTCGGCGTTGTGCCATCCAAACCCAATTGTCAACCTCACCTATCCATGGCGAATCCTGTTTCACTAACAGACGAGGCTCTGGCGACCCCAAGCTCCTCATGGAACTTGGGGGTAGGGAGGGAGGGAATGGCCCGAAGGTTTAATGTGGCCACATAAATCGTTCCCGAGATGGTCGGGCTAGCACCTTAATGGTGCTATGGTACCGGAGCGTACCGGATTTGTATCCGGCAAAGGACCATCACATCGATAACACTCCCCAAAGCCTTCGGGGAGCAACCTTATCGCTACAACAACAACAACAACAACATTTTCGTTCTGATCTGTTGTTGTCATTTGTCTTGTATTTATAGTTCGTAGGTATATGAGCAGGTATTGTCAAATTGATGCTTGTGTATATTTAGTTATGTGTATGTGCTGTGTGTTCGTTCAGAACCGAGGGTAGTTTACTAATCGATTTGTGTGGCTGACTGGGGTAGCTAGAAATCTGTGATTTTAGTCCTTTGACCTTCTTTGTCGGTTTTTTGTTTTGGTGTGTTAATTGTTTTGTGTTTATTTGTTGTTGTGCGTTTGTCTGTTGTACCTGTGTGATTAAGTTGTTTCCTGTAAACAAGTTTTAAAGGCTCGAATATTGTGTCAGAAATGGTGTTTATCTGTTCGTTTATTATTCTACCGTCGAATGTTTTCTGTTTGTACATTTCCATGTTTTCGAGTACGTTGAGACGTCGGCCCTTTTCTTGTATGTTAAGAACCCTAAATGTTTTATTGATGTTTGCTGGGGAACATTCATTCTCGACCATGTGATTCGCGAAGTTAGACTCGGGTATAATGTTTGGATTCCGTATTTTTTTGTTGTAGTCTCTAATATGTTCTCTGAACCTCGGTAATAAGCAATACGGGCAATCCCCGATTAACTCATACAAAGGTAATAAAAATTATTAAAGTTAATAAATAATCTATTAATTATGAAGAAATTAATTATTTAGTTAGTAAACAGTTATCACTAATAAAATGGGTTATAAGTTAATTAATTCATTCAATAAACAAATGTATTATTTAAGCTATTAAAAGTATAACAGGTAATACTAGTACTAAAATAATAAAGTTAAACAAGTAACTAATTAATAATAAAACAGTCTAAGGTAAATGCTTGAAAAATCTCTAATCCATCTTAAGTGTATATAGCAGGGATGCACCTTAACGTTAAGCTAATCGTTTATCAAAAAATTTCCACCGTTTCCGTTGAAACACTTCGAAATATTATCGATAAAGAAATTATCAATTGTATCTCGTTTTTAACCGAAACGAAAAGCTTTCGTTTACGTTAAAACCGTTAACAAAAACGTGATAATTTATGTTTGAATTGTGTCGGCAATGCTATAGCCATGGTGAAGCCGTAAGGTGGTAACAACAAGCGCACATACACACACAAACTCCATGTAATTTGTTTGTGTAATTCGTTGGTGGTAATGTCAAAAATACTCTGAGAAATGTTCGTACTGTCAAAATTCATGAGAAAAGTTGCAATCAGCTTGGCTAATGCTTTCACCATTAATGACTCTGCCATCAATCAGCTTTGCCAGCATAGTTTGAAATTAATAATCAACATAAACGATTTGATTTCGTTTTGATATGGCAGAAAACGAAACGAAATCATTTCGTTAATTTGACGTTCTTAACGTTAATAAACGAAACGAAATGACTTTGTTTCGTTTATTAACGTTAATTACCGTAACGAAATGATATCGGTTCGTTGGTTAAGCATGCCTGGTATATAGTAAACCTTTACAATGTGTATGTGTGCAGCTGAGAACAAAGCATATTCCATGGTTCAACTATGTATATGGTAGGCTCATCTCTACAGCAACAACATACCTTTGTTCAGATTGCCAAATCTCCGTGTTGGTGTTAGGCGAATGGAATTTAGAGTAAATATAAAACTTTGCAATTATTGTGTGTTTTGGGATAATAATGGGTTAAATTAGATGCATTTCCTAAAAAATAACTTTAAGTGATGTGACCACCACGGCAGTAAATAATTTTAAATGTGCTGGTTACATTTTGCGTGCCATCTCCTTTTGACAATCCCTATACCAGTGAAATGAAGGAAATAAAATCAGCCGGTGAGATGAGCCAACCAATCGATGGGACTCGCGTTCGCATAATTTCACCTATTTTGGTTGCATCCGAACTGCGGCCAGCCTTGTCCAACTTCGGGATGTCGCTCCATAAAGTCAAAAAGTTATTCAATGTAATCCTTCGTTGAAACGTTGTTTTTTCTATAAATGTGTACAAAATTGCCTATTACTGTTTGATTAAAAAAAGGTTTAACTATCGGTTTCAAATTTTTGTTTTTTTTTTCGGTAACGTTTTATGAGACCGTACACCATCTAACTTTTATCAAAGTTGGCATCAAAAGACGCGTTTCGACCTCCGATTTTAGGAAATATGGGGCCCTATCCATAGTATTTTTTGCCTAGAATACCTTTCTGCGTGGATGGCCCTCGGCCGCAATTTCTGAAAATAACCTTGGGTGAGCCGAGCAACTTTCTGCATTAGTGTATGTGTGTGTACAACAAATTTGGCAAAATACTCACATCAAAATTTAAACCGATTTTTTGCTTATATCTTTCGACAGAATTAAAATTAAAATGTTCGCTTTCGGATTCTAAAAACGGAGGCCGAAACGCGTCTTTTGATACCACCTTTGATAATTTTTGATAAAAATTAGGTGGTACACTGTCTTGTATAACGTTACCTTTTTTCTAAACAACTGCAAAATTGTATGAGACAACTGCTAGTAATCAGTTGTCAAATTTTAATGTCTTTGACAACTACACCAACACAAGGTTGTAAACGGTAATGCTGCAAAAAGTTGTTAGACTAGGCAACTTCAACCGACATTTTTTTCACAGGTTAGAGTTGTAATCTGTAATACCAAATTGCAAAATATCAACTGATAGAGACATAGTACAGGTTTACAAGTAGGATATGTGTGAGAAGGAAACAATTCCTTTCTCTTTCTAACACACTGCCGTTTGACACTTCGGTCAGTGTCAAAGTAGTGTGGAACCTTTACGAGTCCTGCGCTCACGATTGATATGTCTGGCGAACTGTGGCAGCTTCCTACCATACGAGTGGGGGCGTCTCCGTTTATTGTGCACAAAGTCGTTTCTTCTATTTGATCCGCCAACATTTCACCCCTGCTGCCCGCCTGCAGGTTTGAATGCGTTAGATCGTAATGAGCATTAAAATTGCATAAGATAATGCGATTATCGCCAGTGAGTAGTGGTGCTCTGATATTAGGGCGGTATCCACTTGGACAACAGGTGGCAGGAGGGATATAGATGTTGATGATTTCTAGGTTTACATCGCCTGAGCGGACAGATAAGCCATGACGCTCTAAGACACTGTCCCTGCGGCCGATGTCGGGATCAAATATATTATATTGCACTGAGCGGTATATGATAAACGCGAGACCGCCTCCATTTCCGCTCTCGCTATCTTTTCTGTGGACATTATACCCAGAACAAGTCTGTGAGCTTAGTTTCTTGAATCGCAGCAATGCGGATGTTATGCCGCTTCATGAAATCGACTATTTCCGTGACCTTCCCAGTTAACCCATTAAAGTTTAACTGCAGAATTCTGAAGTGAAGCGGGGGAGACGTCGTCACTCTAGGGGTAAGTGACGGGTTACTACGCCTGAGTTGTGGGAGGCCAGGACGCAATTGCTGTTGTGGCCCTGGGACTGGACGTCCCTAGGTAAGCATTGGGATGCCCGGTGTAGTTGTGTTTCCGGCCTGGCAACATAGCGCAATGAAGCTCGTCGGGGGGTTGCCGTCGCGCGGGACACCCTTGGGCGGGAACAGCAAGGAGCCACAAAAGATTTATAAAAGTTTCGAGGACGTCAGGTTTTGGGATCTAGCTCAGATCAACCTGTCCGATGCAACCATCCCTTGCACGTGACACACTGACAAGAGTATGACCGTCATAAAAAAATTCTGGTAAAAGTCTAGTTGAGGGGTCGACTGCTAAATCGCGTCAAAAAATATCGAGAGAGGTGTCAAAAGGCGCGTATTAATCTCGAGAAAATAAAAATGTTATCTCTGCCCGGAGATATTTGCTGTTGAATTTGGCGATTTTCATGCGGTTGTTGTAATGTTGTTGTAATGTTGTTGTACCCACCAAAAAAATTGTGAACATAAGTGTTTTGCGCGGATATAGTTTTGGTCTCCAAACCGGAGTTGGACCCACCCAGGGTAATTTTTTATAAGCGCGGCGGAAGGCCGCCAACGGAAAGGTGTTCTGCGCAAAAATACTATGGATTCCACCCCGGTTACGGAGGTACCAGCGGGTAATTTTTCGGTTTTTCGTTAATATATTGTGAACGAGTTAAAGTTTTTATCTTCCGCCTTCGGATTATTAATACTGATGTCAAGACGCGTCGTTTGACACCTCTCTCGATATTTTTGGACGCGTATTGGCAGTCGACCCCTCAACTAGACTATTACCAAAATTCTTTTCCGGCAAACGCAGCAAAACCATTTCTCAGGACCGGGGTCAGGAGAAGGACCCGGATTGGGTTCGATACCTTCCTGGAGCAGGAGAATATGGCGCAGTCCCGCTGCAAGGATCTGCTGGGAGGATGAAAATTTGTTGAAAGGACACAACAAATTAAATGGGGTTACACTGAAATGACAGCCCTTGGTCGGGAAAAATCCCGAGTCGCTCCGGTACATAGAACCGGCTGCCTTGGGAAGCGAACCTAACCTCGGTCTTTGGAGTTGGTACTACTGAAAAGAAATAGAGATACATAAAATGGTCACACTTTTGTCTGTATATCGCTTGCAAAGCGTAGTTTCATCTGGGGTTAACTCCTAGTAAACGTCGCGAACACAGTTTCTTTAAATCATTTGCGGCTCCTTGGCGGTCATGCACAAAGGCGACTTACGGTTGCTATTAATGGTCTATTAATACTCATGACTCCACGTCACTTTCTTAGAAGCTCTATGTGTAGCTCCGAAGACTTTCTAACGGATGTTTTTGTCGCGCTATGCTGCCGAGCTACACCAAAGAAGCACCTTGAAACGTTAGGGAGTGACTATTCGGCCAAGGATGCCGCCCTCCAAATCACAAGTAGTCTAAGCGGATGTCATTGCGTAACTCATGGATGAAAATCGCATAATACACGGTGCATTTACATAATTAAAATTTTACAAGGACCCTGGATAAAGTAGACCAAAATTTGCAGATGTTTGTGTTCACAACATTGATTTCAATAGTCTTCGTTTAATCAAAACAGTATTTTAGAATGAAAGTCGACCGATTTTAAGTTAAAAGATGTTAACTGCTGTTTTCTGGGCTTATGATATAAGAGCTCATTATGGATGACCGCGTAGCTTCAGTTTTCAGACTAGTTCGACTGTCCAATACGTTAGGATCAGGCCCGACGAGAGGTGAGGTGAAATGGGGGACTACCCCGGGCCCGGGGCTTCTCAGGGGCCCGAGATTTAGAGTTAATAAGACATTTTTTTTAAATTCAGGAGAGGCTTTAGTTGTTCCATGTTCAAATTTTAAGCCGAATTTCAAAACAACGAATATTGATCATGATTTTTTACAGTGAGGAGACAATAAAAACATCAAACAAAAATGTATGTTTACATGAGTCCGAAATCGTAAAGTTTTCGTGGTGACACTGATGAAGGTTCATCTTCAAAAAGTCTTCCAACAATACCACCAACTCTGTATCAAAGTCCAGATTATTTAAACGACGTCGATATTGGTAGCGTGAATAATGAGTTTTTGCGATCCGAAGAAGTCAAGTGATTGTCATGACGAGGCATTTTCTACCGGGTAAAGGGGTAACCCCCAAAATCTAAATCCACAAATCAAAATCCCAAAAATTCAAATCCCATAATCAAAATCCCCAACACGAAATCCCCATTTTCTGTGTGAAAAACATTTAACTTAGGTTTAAAATCGCGGCGAAAAGGATAGTTATGTTTATTCTATTTCCAAATTAACACTTCAATATTGATGATTTTACAAATATTTAATGGGCACTGTTGCTGATGAGATACTTTGTCAAATGTACTTATACTTTGAAATATTTTATAGATCATAAGAACTTAGCATATAATTTCCTTTATTTGAATTTCGTGTCAATGTACTGTCATATTTTTTCTACTGCTGAGAGTTTGTACGAATTTAATTTGGAATTGAATCGTTGGTCGTCAGCCGGACAAACTACAGCAGAATAAACCGTTCGTAACTATTTCGTTTTTAAACCGATTTCGCCTTTTAGTTATTAATTCGGACTTTTAAACGCGTTAAATCTGCTAAACCCGTCCAGCGATTACAATTTTTATTCTGCTTATTCGTCGTGTGAAAATTTGCTGCAACATTTTTGCCAACATACATATATCACGTTTGTGTAGTAAGTCATTTCCGCCGCCCGTCTATCACCGCAAACGCTATTTCGCACTCCACCACGAAGAAGCCCTCGATTAAACCACAATTTGCCAACCGCAACTAGCCAAAATAGTATGGATAACATCACTTTAGTTCCAATTCCCGAGGAGGCTTCCAGTACTACAAGCATTATCCACCCAGATATGAGTACATCAGTCGCCATAACTGTACCCACGTCTGATGCCGATATTGGAATAACCACAAATTTCGCCACGGATGCTAGCGCCACCGAAGCATCCAGAAACAACAAAATGGACCCGCCGGCCCCTTCAGTTTTTGATTTCAACGCCATGGAGCAACATTTAGCTTTGTGGGAAAGCGATTTGAGAGCCACTAAAGTGGGATAGAACTATTACATAGCGCCAGCTTTACAGCCACACACGTCAGCGGCGCAGTAGCCGTGTCGCAGCCAGCGATACCGCAGTCAATGCCAGCTCCGTTGACAAGTGCACATACTCTTACAAGTCAACTCTACCCTGGAATTCGTTACGATGTCAACTCACAGCCAATAACTCAAAGCCGACTATATGCTGATTCCACTCATGGCATAAGTTCAATGCCAACTCAAGGCCAACTATATACCGAGCCTCGCTATGACCTTTACTCGCAACCTACTGCCTTTCGTTTAGTATCGTCAGCCAACAATATGAACACACCATTTTTGCCCAATGTATCTCTGCCGCCGCCTAATGCCAATACACAATTTTATACAGCGCCAACCACATCATTATCCGCATACATGCCACGGAAGTTATTAGATTTGCCTGAGTTTAGTGGCCGTCCAAAAGAGTGGCTGGTTTTTATACAGCTTTTGTTGACTCAACGTTAAGGTATGGTTACTCCAATTTCGATAACAACCAACAGCTACAAAAGTGCCTCAAGGGTGACGCACGCGAGATGGTTGAATCTCTACTTATTGACTGCATTATAAATCAACTCAAGAGTCGATTTGGACGCCGGGAGCAGCTCATTAGAAGCCAACTGCAACAAGTGAAGGAGATCGCGTCGATCTCGGAGATAGCATTGGGAAAGCTTGTGCCTTTCGCAACGAAGGTCAAAAATATTTGCGTCTTTTTACAATCCGCAAACGCCGACCACCACTTAGCCAACCCGATGTTGCTCGATGACTTAATTTCGAAACTCCCGATGAGTAAGCGCATCGAATGGGCCGGTATGTAGCCATCGTACAGCCACGAGCTACAACAGCACATTTCAGTGATTGGTTAACATCACTTGCCGATGTCATCTGTTCTATACAGGATGAAAGCCAGTTTGCCGGACGTGACCCGAAACGTCCAGTGCTTCTACAAGTGGACAAAAAGCAACAACCATACAAATGTTCAGTTTGTCGGGTCAGCACAAACCATACGAGTGCAAACGCCTTCTCGACGCGACAGTTGCTAACAGGTGGGCTAAAGTAAAATCGCATCACCTATGTTTCGCATGCCTTAATGTCGGTCATTCCCTCGAGAATGCAGGCAACGGAAAGTTTGTGGCATCGATGGATGTAAACGCATGCACAACAAATTGCTTCACGAAACCCAGTCAGTAAATGCGCCAGTTCAATCATCGTCGTCCTCAAAGAACTTCGTTCGCTCCAAATCATCTCAGCCATCGCCGCCAACACAAGGTAATGATCCATGAGCTTGAGTGCTTAGCTGCGCCGCCGATTCGAGAGAAGGTAAGCTGTTGTTCCGTATTCTTCCAGTGACAGTATACGGAAAGCAAAAAAATGTAAACACGTACGCTCTGCTGGACGAAGGTTCATCCATAACCATGCTTGACAACACCCTAGCTGAAGAACTGAATTTGCGTGGACAACCCCACCACCTCAACGTCCAGTGGTTCGGTGGTCATGTGGTGCAGGAACCAACTTCTTTGGTTAAAATTAGTATTAGTGGTGCAGGTATGTCAAAGAAACACAAATTGAAGAATGTGTACGTTGTCAGGAATCTTCAACTGCCATCACAAAGTCTTAGTCGTTCCACTGCAGCCACAATCCAGTATAGTGCCGAGATTACTTATAGGAATTGACAATTTTCACTTGGGTATTGCATCCCAAACCTTTGCGATGCGTAAGAATGGTCCGTATGCCGCCAATACAGAATTGGGTTGGGTAGTGTTTGGGCCACCAAACAACACTATACCTAAGCTATCTACATGCCTTTTGATGAATAGCAAGACTGATGAAGATCTCCACAAAATGGTAGCCGACTTGTTCGACACTGAACGTTTTGGCGTGAAAGCTGCGAAGCGTATTGAAAGTGACGAAGATATACGCGAATGGAGCATTTTGCAGTCGACGACCCGCCGTGTTGGTGCAAGGTTTGAAACGGCACTACTGTGAAAGGGCGACAACATGCATCTGCCAGACAGTTATGATATGGCATTAAGGAGACTAGTAAGCGTGGAGAAACGAATGAACCGCGAACCTAGCTTGGCCGCAGCATACAAACTCATGATTGAATCTTACGTCGAAAAAGGTTATGCACGTAAGCTTGAACATCCTGAAGAAAATCTCACAACACCGCGCACCTGGTATCTACCACACTTTCCAGTGACGAACCCTAACAAACAAAACAAGTTAAGAATTGTTTTTAACGCTGCCGCTGAATTTAAAGATGATTCGTTAAATCATTGTTTGCTGAAAGGTCCTCAAGAATACAGATCATTGCCATCAATTCTTTTCCATTTCCGTGAAAGAGCGGTGGGCGTTTGCGGTGATATTAAGGAAATGTTTCACCAGGTGTTGGTACGTCCAGAAGACAGACAATCCCCGAAGTTCCTGTGGAGAGATGGTGACCTCCATAGACAACCAGACACGTATTAAAAGTGCGTAATGACGTCTGGAGCGGCGTGCTCGCCATGTGTCACGCATTACGTCAAAATTCGAAACGCCTTGGAACATCGCAATGAAAATCCATGCACAGCCCGTGCAGTTGAAGCCATTTTGGAGTACCATTACATTGATGATTTCGTCTACAGTTTTTACACGGAAGAAACAGCTATCGCAGTTCCAAGCCAAGTGAAGTCCATACACATGTATGCCGGTTTCGAGCTCCGTAACTTCACCTCTAGCTCATCGGAAGTTCTCGCTGCTTTGGATGGCGTTGATGTCACAAAAATTCTCGTAAAGAAGGAAGTTCTAGCATTAGAAAAGGTGCTGGGTCTGTACTGGCAGCCAAATTTAGACTGTTTCAAATTTAACTTGAAGTTCCACAATGTCAGTGAGATCGTACTTGAAGGTAAGAGACGACCTACCAAGAGGGAACTACTAAGCAAATGTCAGTGAGATCGTACTTGAAGGTAAGAGACGACCTACCAAGAGGGAACTACTAAGTGTGGTCATGTCATTTTTGACCCACTGGGATTTATCGCGCATTTCGTAATTGGCGCTAAGCTTCTCATGCGTGAGGCGTGGCGTCAAGAAGCCTGCTGGGACGAGCCGTTACCCGACTACCTTGCCGAGTTGCGGGAAAGATGGCGCAAGCAAATTTCATCAGTTAACCAATATGCCATTCCTCGCTATTATTTTCATGGAGGTAAGCCTGAAAAATTACAATTGCATATTTTTGTGGATGCAAGCGAGAACGCATTTGCTGCTGTGCGCACCACCAAGTACGCACCACTAAAGCCTCTCACGGTGCCGCGACTAGAACTGCAAGCTGCTATATTGGGAACACGACTTATGCAAACAGTGATCGAGGAGCACAGCGTAACCATCGACAAGTGCGTCCTCTGGAGTGACTCCAAAATCGTCAAAAATTGGATACGAAGCAAATGTAGCCGACGAAGCTACACGTACCAAAAACAAAATTGAGTTTTCCACGACAAGCCGATGGGTTAATGGTCCGATTTTCCTGCGCCAGCCTGAGAATACCTGGCCATCCGAAGACATTTCTGCTATTGAACTCGATGAACCAGATGAGGAGATGCGATCGCAATACACTTTAAGCATCATAAGTTGTGACTTCATAAGTTTTGATCGTTTTTCGTCTCTCAACAGATTGATAAGAACCACAGCCTAGGTAATCCTATTTTCTAAAAGATGTCGACGCCAAGTTCCAATTTTGAGTAACTGCTACGGATTGACTGCCAGTGATCTGAAAGCAGCGAAACACCTTCTATGTCGTATCGCCCAAAACGAGGAATTCAATACCGAAATTCAACAAATTCGTGATGGGCAGATTATATCACACCAAAGCTCTCTGGTACAACTGTCACCATATCTAGACGAAAAAGGAATCCTGCGAGTACAAGAGCGTATTGATGCTGCCAGTTGGTTGCCAATGGACGTTAGACACCCCATAATATTGCCGCCTACACACACATTTACGAAACTGGTAGTGCTGAATTACCACATACTTATGGGCAATCAAAACATTGAAGCTACCAAATGTTCCGTACGCCGTGTCTATTGCGTACCACGATTGAGAACCCTTCTACGAAGCGTTATAGCCAATTGCCAAGTGTACCGTCTCCGAAAAGCTGCCCCTATCAACCCGCTGATGGGACCATTTCCCATAGACAGATTGGCGCCATACGTCAGGCCTAGACTTTTTCGGTCCTGTTTCCGTGAAGGTTCGGTGCAGTACAGAAAAGAGATGGGTGGCTCTTTTCACATGCCTTACCATACGAGCGGTGCATTTAGAGATTGCTCACGATCTAAGCACCGACTCTTGTATAATCGTCATTCGAAATATTATAAATCGCCGGGGAGTGCCACAACGTCTACGATCCGACAACGGAAACAACTTCGTTGACACCAACAACGAAGCCAAACGTTTCCAAAAAGTTTTCGAATGCAATCGAATACAAAGTGAGTTATCGAAACGAGGTGTTAAGTGGTATTTCAATTTGCCTCACAATCAGGCCGAAGGAGGAGCATGGGAGCGTATGGTTCAGTCAGTCAAGAAAGTTTTTCAACAAACAATGAAAGAAGTCAAGCCAAAGGAACATACTTTCAACTGTTTCTTGATTGAGACGGAAAATGTTGTCAATTCCCGCCCTCTCACACACTTGCCTGTAGATGCGAATCAGGAGCAGCCGTTAACGCCAAACGATTTTTTATTGGGATCGGCTAATACCGCACAGACACCATGCGCATCCGGAGTTTCAACTGATACCTTTTCAATGCGTCAACTCCGCGACCATTTCTGGAAGCGCTGGATATCCGAGTATCTTCCCACATTGACACGTCGCGTGAAGTGGTGCCAGCGGACGAATCCTCTCAAAAAAGGTGATGTGGTATTTCTATGTGATCCGAACATGTCACGACGGCAATGGTGCCGTTAGGTTATTCCCCATCATTTTACTTTATACTTATATATTTTATCATACTTACATTTATGTATATAAATGCGTAATTATGTTTATACGCGTCAGAACTTAAAAAAAATAAATGTAAGGCGCGATAACCTCCGAAGAGATCTAAGGCCGAGCTTCTCTTCCAATTTGCGTCGTGCTCCTCTTGATTTTCCCTACAAATTGGCCGGAGGGGACCTACATGTTTTATGCCGACTCCGAAGGGCATCTGCAAGGCAGATGAGTTTTCACTGAGAGCTTTTCATGGCAGAAATACACCCGGAGCGCTTGCCAAACACTGCCGAGGGGCGACCCCGCTTAGAAAAATTTTCTTCTAATTGAAAAACCTTATTTCTAAAATTTTGATGTTGCTTTGCCCGGGAGTTGAACCCAGGGCATACGGTGTGATAGGCGGAGCACGCCACCATCACACCACGGTGGGCGTCAGAACTTTACTTTATGATTTAATTAAAATTTTTTGATTTTCTCTTCGAGGTTTTTTGATATTTCCTCAAAAAAGGTTTGGGGATTTAGCCCCAAAAAAAAGTGCGGGGATTTTGTGTTGGGGATTTTGGTTATGGGATTTTAAATTTGGGGATTATGTATTTAGGATTTTTGTTTAGCTGGGGATTCTGTGTTTGGGGATTTTTTTTTTTGGGGATTTAGGGGCACTCCCTTTTCTACCTCGTTGTTAAACAGAATTTTGCCAAATGGAGAGAAAGTGGAGCGTGACTGGTTAGTGTGGAGTGCCAGTAGCAATGCTTTTTATTACCTACCATGTCGTCTGTTAAGCACCAATACTTTAAATCGACCAAAAATTTGTTATCCTGGCGAATATTCGAAATTCCGGGTATGGAAGAAGCTATACGATAAACTGCCATCACACGAAAATACTCAAGATCACATTAAATGTTATATTCAGTGGCGATCTTTACAAAATCTAATTCAAAAGGAGGTTACAATTGATACACTTACACACAATCACTGAAACTAAAAAGTGTAAAGAAATTTTATATAGAATTTCGGACACTATTTTATTTTTGGGTGAAAGAGGCCTAACTTTCAAAGGCGAAAGTATATATTTTGGTGAATGAAACAATGGACATTTTTTGGGCATCTAAGATCTCATAAGCCATTGTGATCCGATACTTAGAGATCAGAGAAGATTTTACAACGGCAGCGCAAACGTTTACAAGTTCACTATCTTTCCCCAGATTTTCAGACCGAGTTTATAGAAATTTGTGCAAGAAAGCCAAGTATTTTGCTATTATCGTTGATGCTATGCCTGATGCTAGTCACGTTGACTACGTTCTTTTTGCGCTAACTCCATTTCAATTCGAAAGCAACAAATTTTACAATTCAAGAACGGTTGTTGGCATTCGTGAAATGTAAACGAAAAACTGATTACTCGCCTTGTGCAACCCACAGTCCCAATTTAGGTGGTATTGATGCTGCAGAATGTTGTACGGCTGTAATTACGGAGTTGTACAAAAATATTTTACTATTTTCAGCAGCACTCACAACGATGGGACATCCTCAAAAAAAAAAAAAATGTACCGAGCTGTTGTTGTTGTTGTTGTAGCAGTGCTTCGCCCCACCTAACAGACGCGACCGATCACAAACTGTCATCAATATCCTCTAACGGGAGTCCAAGGAAACTTGCTGTTTCAACAGGGGTGGACCATAGGGAAAGGGGTGTTAGAGGCGTTGGTTCCACATTACAATTAAAGAGATGGTTGGTGTCATGTGGGGACACATTGCAAGCGGGGCATACATTTTGTATGTCGGGGTTGATTCTGGATAGGTAAGAGTTTAACCTGTTACAGTATCCAGAACGAAGTTGAGCCAGAGTGACACGCGTTTCCCTGGGGAGTATGCGTTCCTCTTCCGCAAGTTTTGGATACTTTACTTTGAGTACTGGGTTCACCGGGCAATTCCCGGCATAAAGGTCCGACGCCTGTTTGTGGAGTTCACCAAGGACCTGCTTATGTTTTTTCGCTTCATACGGCTGTGTTCTCAGATGCCGTATTTCCTCAAAATGCTTACGGAGATGACTCCTTAAGCCCCTAGGCGGTGCTGGCTCGTCAATCAGATGTCTGTTGGGATGCCCAGGTTTCTGGGTATTCAACAGGAACTGTTTGGTCAGCATCTCGTTTCTTTCCCTGATGGGGAGTATTCTCGCCTCATTATGTAGATGGTGTTCTGGGGACATAAGAAGACAGCCCGTGGCAATTCTGAGAGCAGTATTTTGGCAGGCCTGTAGCTTCTTCCAGTGGGTAATTTTTAGGCTTGGCGACCATATGGGTGACGCGTAGCACGTAATCGGCTGGCTAATTGCTTTGTATGTAGTCATGAGCGTTTCTTTATCTTTTCCCCAGGTACTGCCAGCAAGGGATTTGAGGATTTTGTTACGGCTCTGAATTCTCGGAACAATTGCGGCTGCGTGCTCACCAAAATGTAGATCCTGATCAAACGTCACACCCAAGATTTTGGGGTGTAGGACAGTCGGCAGCGTAGAGCCATCGACGTGGATGTTCAAAATGGTCGACATTTGGGACGTCCATGTTGTAAATAAGGTCGCGGAAGATTTAGTCGGTGATAATGCCAGGTTTCGCGAGGCGAAAAAACTGGAGAGATCAGGGAGGTAGCCGTTTATTTTATTGCATAGCTCATCGATATGTGGGCCTGGGCCTGTGGCCATTACTGTGCAGTCATCGGCGTAGGAAACGATTGTGACTCCTTCCGGTGGTGAAGGTAGCTTAGATATGTAGAAATTAAACAAAAGTGGGGATAGGACACCACCCTGTGGCACCCCTTGTTTAATTCTCCTTGGCTTTGAAGTTTCGTTTCTAAATAGCACCGATGCCTGCCGACCACCCAGATAATTTGCGGTCCACCTTTTAAGACATGGGGGAAGGGTAGACCCTTCCAGGTCTTGCAGTAACGAGCCATGGTTGACCGTATCAAAAGCTTTTGATAGGTCTAGCGCTACGAGTACTGTTCTATGGTGGGGGTTTTGATTTAAACCGCAATTTATCTGGGTGCTGATGGCATTTAGCGCGGAGGTAGTGCTATGGAGTTTTCTGAAGCCATGCTGATGGGAGGCTAGTTGTAAATTTGCTTGGAAATAAGGGAGCAAAATGGCTTCGAGCGTCTTTGCTACTGGCGATAGGAGAGATATCGGACGATACGACTCTCCTATGTTAGCTGGTTTACCAGGCTTTAGTAGCGGGACCACCTTGGCCATTCTCCATTTCTCGGGTATGACAAAGGTGGAAAGAGACAGGTTGAAGACCTGCGCTAAATATTTGAAACCCTCTTTCCCTAGGCTTTTAAGCATCGGCATGGCTATGCCGTCTGGGCCCACTGCTTTGGATGGTTTAGCGCGACCAATGGCGTCCTCAACCTCTTTAGCGGTGATGGTGATTGGTGACGCGCTGAATTTGTGTTTATGTGCGTGTCTGTTGGCCCTCCGTCTAACTTTGTCGACCGTAGAATGCATTATATATTGTCGGCAGAAAGCGCTCGCGCATTTTTTCGCATCCGACAGCACTTTGTTGCCAAAGGCGATGGAAACTTTGTCTTTGTGCTTAGTCGGATTCGATAGGGACTTTACGGTGGACCAAAGTTTACCCACACCGGTAGAGAGGTTACAACCTCTTAGGTGCTCCTCCCATTTCGCCCGCTTGTGTTCATCCACAAGCAATCTGATGCGTTGGTTTATATCCCTTATTTGGGGGTCGCCTGGATCAAGCTGCCTTATAAGGTCACGTTCTCTCGCTAAGTTTGCGGCCTCCGCCGGGAAGTGGGGCCGGATTTCGGGAATTCTCCCGGCGGGAATGAAACGTGCCGAGGCGGATTCAATGACCTTGCGGAAGGCACGCTCCCCTTGGCGGGCATCAGTCGGGATAGGGAGGGCAGCAAAGAGGTTGTCTGTAAAGGATTTATATTCTTCCCACTTTCCTTTTTTAAAGTTTATGAAAGTGCGTTTTTCGGTGACGATGAAGTCGGCGGTACGCTCGAGCGAAACAAGTATAGGCAGGTGGTCGGATGCCAATGATACCATCGGCTGCCAGTTGACGCAGTTTACGAGTTCTGCGCTCACGATTGAGATATCTGGCGAACTGTGACAGCTTCCTACCATACGTGTGGGGGCGTCTCCGTTTATTTTGCAGAACGTCGTTTCTTCTATTTGATCCGCCAACATCTCGCCCCTACTGTCCGCCCGCAAATTTGAATGCCATAGATCATGATGGGCATTGAAGTCGCCTAAAATAATGCGATTGTTTCCAGTGAGTAAGGCTCTGATATTAGGGCGGTATCCACCGGGGCAACATGTGGCAGGGGGGATATAGATGTTGATGATTTCTAGGTTTGCATCGCCTGACCGGACAGATAGGCCTTGACGTTCTAAGACGTTGTCCCTGCGGTCGATGCCAGGATCAAATATGTGATATTGCACAGAGTGGTGTATTATAAACGCGAGGCCGCCTCCATTTCCGCTCTCGCGATCTTTTCTGTGGACATTATACCCAGAGCAGGTCTGCAATGCAGATCGTGCTGTGAGTTTAGTCTCTTGAATCGCAGCAATGCGGATGTTGTGCCGCTTCATGAAATTGACTATCTCCGTAATCTTCCTAGTTAGTCCATTACAGTTTAACTGCAGAATTCTGAAGTACATGAGGGGAGACGTCGCCACTCTGGGGGTAAGTGACGGGTGACTACGCCTGGGTTGAGGAAGGCCAGGACGCAATTGCTGTTGTGGCCCTGGGACTGGGCGTCCTTGGGCAAGCAGCGGGTACTTGTTGTGGCTTGCTGAGCAGCGGGGCTGCTGGAAGGTAATGGGGGGGGGGCGCTTAGACGTAGACTACGAGGCGCCCTTGGGCATGAACAGCAAGGAGCCACAAAAGATTTATAAAAGTTACGTGGACGTCGGGTTTTGGGATCAAGCCCAGAACAACCTGTCCGATGCAACCATCCCTTACACGAGACACACTGAACAGAGTATGACCGTCCTAAAAAGATTCTTTTCCGGCAGATGCAGCAAAACCATTTCTCAGGACCGGGGTCAGGAGACGGACCCGGATTGGATTCGATACCTTCCCGGAGCAAGAGAATATGGAGCAGTCCTGCTGCAAGGAGCTGCTGGGAGGATGAGAATTTGTGGGAGGGACGAAACAAATTAAATGGGGTTACACTGAAATGACAGTCCTTGGTCGGGAAAAATCCCGAGTCGCTCCGGTACATAGAACCGACTGCCTTGGGAACCGACTGTCTTTCATACAAAGGCAAATTTGACTGCGCAAGCACACGGAGACGCTACTGGCATTCTCAAGTACATCAACAAGTTCGAATGTATCTTGCTGTCCTCAATTTGGTTCAAAATACTGACTACCATTAATGAAAGAAACGTGGTGCCTTAAGCTAGAGACGCCAACACAGATGTTGAGGTCCGACATCTAGATGCCTTATTAGCTGATTTGAAGTTGATCAGGAACCAATGGGAAACAATTTTAAACGAATGCAAAACAATTGCTATTCAATTCAACATCTCGCCAAAGTTTCCGAACATTCCAAAGAGAAAACCCAAAAGACGTTCTGAAGATAATTTAAATGAGATGATTACGGATGATTCAGAGTCTGATTTTAAAAACAATACATTCCTGGTGATCGTTGATTCTGTAATCACTGGCATTACTGAACGATTTGCAGCTATGAGAAATTTGAGCGAGAAGTTTTCCTTTTTGTGGCAATTTGAAGACATGGATGAAACTACGGTTCGGGCGAGCGCAGCAAAATTTGTCGAAAAATACAAGTCGGACATTTCTCAAAGCTTAGAATGCGAAATAGTTCCCTTGAAATACATTTACGAAGCAAATTTTGATAAAGGTATGTCACCATTGGATTTGCTAAATGCCATCTATGTTCAAAATCTGTATATAATTTGCCTGTAATTCACCTGTCGCAGGAGCTAGTGCAGAATGTTCCTTCAGCGTCCTTTCAAGAATCAAAAACTTTCATAAATCGTGTTCATCTAAAGAGCGAGTTTTAGGACTTGCCACGCTTTGTGTTAATTCCGTTTTGGCAAGACAGTTAAATTTTGATATTGTAACGAATTTCAGGAAATTCCGCTTATATGAAACCTTCTGCTAACGTTCGAATCGCTAAACTGTTGACTAAATCAATCCAATATTCTGTATTGCAAAAGGTCTTTATTAGACTAATTTGGGTGTAGTATAATTATACTTCATAATTATACTTCACTTCGCAACTAATAGCGTGTTTAAATCAAACTGAATACTGATTAGTCATACCTCAGCTTGCGCTGCTTTTATACTCACGGTTTTCTCTTTCACCCATTTCTCCTAGGGTCTAGTAATTTCGCGAACTTCATGCTTGGTTACCAGCCATATACATGTATATTTGTAGTTTGTAGCCATATGAGTGTGTATATGCGAGTACTACTTCGGTTGATGATTACATGCGTTTGTGAGTATCTCTCCGCTGCCTTGTATGTATGTGTGTAAATGATGACTGATTTGTTTACGTGCATACGAGTGGCTTCTTAGTATTAGCTCAGTGATGCTAGTATCACTTAGTGATGCTAATATTCGTCATAATATTATTATAAAAAATTTTGCAGTGGAAAAAGCAAGAAAAGCCACTCTTTGATATCCGAACCTTCTATATTGAATAATTAAAATTTGTAATCATCATTAAATTTATCAGAAATGTATTAAAATGTTACCAAATAACTACATAGAAAAGATTATTTGGAACAATATATGTTTGGTGAATGATAATTTTATTTCTACGTTACAATAAAATAGTATAAATAGTGAATATTCTGTGCTAATTTTATTTCCAGCTCTTAGTCCAATAATCATTTAGTTGATGTGGCAAAAATTTTTTTTTGATGTAATCCATAATAATGATTCATGAATGAGGCGTCATTAATTCAAATTAATCAAATCTATTAGTGGTTTTTTATAAGGGGCCCGTAAATTGTTTAGTCCCGGATCCGGATTTTCTCTCTACGGCCCTGGTTACGATAGTAGCACACACGGTCATTAGTTCGACTGTCTTGGGAAAGCTTTTACTTCACCACTTTGAGTGTTCTTGCGAAGGACAAAGCCTCACCTGGTAAATATATGTGCCTTCGTATTCACATTTGTAAAAGGAGCCGTAACGTGTAGGTGATATTTAAACTGGGTTGATAGGCTATAATCAATGGGTTTCACTCCAAGGGACTAGTTTTGGATATGGCTCAAAACTTTAGGAAATGTCAAACCGGGAGACTTGGGTGTTGAAGGATGAAGTGTGAAAATCAAAATTTATATTTCAGACGCTATTGTGTAGTTTCGCCCAAGTGAAAAAATATGCAAAGTGAGCATATAAATTTATTATATAACTTTTCTTTTAGTGTTTTGTTTTAATAACTTGGTGAATTGGGTGATGCAAAGTCCGTGTTAAGCTGACATCGAAAGCGCCTGTTTTCATAACCAGCTTTACTTGTATCCAGGATATTATAACTTTGATTGGATAACGGTTGGTTGTACAGGTATAAAGGAATTGAGATAGATATAGACTTCCATATATCAAAATCATCAGTATCGAAAAAAAATTTGATTGAGCCATGTCCGTCCGTCCGTCCGTTAACACGATAACTTGAGTAAATATTGAGATATCTTCTCCAAATTTGGAGCACGAGCTTATCTGGAATATATTGGTATTGAAAATGAGCGAAATCGGATGATAACCACGCCCACTTTTTATATATAACATTTTGGAAAACACAAAAAACCTGATTACTTAGTAAATAATACACCTAGAATGTTGAAACTTGACGTTGTGAGACTTGATAAAAATTTGAGAAAAATTTTTAAAATGGGCGTTGCACCGCCCACTTGTGATAAAATCAATTTTACAAACATTAATCATAACTGAAAAATCGTTAAACCTATCGTAACAAAATTCGGCAGAGAGGTTGCCTTTACTATAAGGAATGCTTTGAAGAAAAATTAAATGGCGTGGGAGGGACGCATCAAATTATATGGGGTCTCTAGGGATCTCTCCACTTTTTTCGCCTCGCGAAACCTGGCATTATCACCGACTAAATCTTCTGCCGGAAATATTTCTAGTAAAAATGGATAAGATTGGTTACGAACCACGCCCACTTTTATATAAATGGCTTTAAAAAGGGTCGTAGGCAAAAATAATAAGTTAAATCTTAGCGAAAAAAAGTTTTGTACCAATCTCATTTTGTGCCATTATAACAAGAAATGGGAAAAATTCAAATCTTGAAAAATGGGCGTGGCACTGCCACTTTCTTACAATGCATTTCCCAACGTTTCTGGAGCCATAACTCGACGAAAAATTTGGTGTTTAACAGGAAATATTTTGGGTAAAAATGGACTAAACGGTTAAACCGCCTTCTTTTATATAAAAGATTCTGTAAAAGTGCGTAGAGCAGGTAATAAGCTATTTCTAGTAAAATTTGGAAAATTTCGTTAATAACCCTGCCCTTTTTTTGTAACAACGCTTTTTAGTACAATGGTACTTGTGTGTTTATGTTTATTGTACTGTTATATCTTTATTTTAAAATAAAGAGTAGGGAAATATCAATACCATATCTTAAGGAAAACTGCATTATTACCCGCTCAAGGTCATCAGTGTTAGTCTCTGTATCCGTTTTGCTTCTTTTAAACGAAAATTAGTTCAGAATATAACCATATGTATATGTATTATTGCGCAGCCTTGTAACACTATTAAGCACACAAAAGAAAGAACAACAGCATTTCAAATGAACGGCTGGGTATGTAATGTTCGGTTTCACCAGAACTTAGACCTCCGTACTTGTTTTCAAATAACTTTTTAACAGTTAGAAAGAGTTAAATTTCGCAATTAGTTTCTTATAACTGGCAGTGATGTGCATCCGTGGATACGACTTTCGACCATATCCTACCAATTTTCGACTTGAACAATAAATGGCCTAAACAGTTTTAAACGAGTAGAAAATATAGTAACGCGCCGGACGCTGCCGCGCCGATATTTTTGACATTCGGTGGCGGCGTGCAAAAAACGACAAAAATATGGGGCGTATACTCTAATACCCAGAGCAGGTCTGCAAAGCATGTCATGAGTTTAGTCTTTTAGATCGCAACAATGCGGGTGTTGTGCAGCTTCATAAAACGACTACCTCCGTGAGCATCCCAGTTAACCCATTACAGTTTAGCTGCAGTAATCTAAAGTGCAACGGGGAAGACATCGTCACTCTGGGGGAAAGTGACGGGTGGCTATATCTGAGTTGAGGGAGGCCAGGACGCAAGTGCTGTTAGCGCGATGAAACCCGTGAGTGAGCTCTTACTTAAACGTAATATAGTTCATATAAAAGTTGCTGTCGGGTCTCCGCAGGCCAATGACCAAGTTGAGTGAGTTAATCGGGTCATTAAATCTATGTTAGGAAAAATTACCGATCTAATAGACCATGCTGATTGGTCGAATCGCCTATTGCAAGCAGAGTATGCAATTAATAATTCGCATCATAGCACGGTTAAAAATTTTCGAAGTATGCTTCTTTTTCGCATAGAACCGAGAGGAGAGTTTGTAGATGAATTTTTAGAATATTTAGTTGGTATCTGTGAAATGAGATTTAGTTAAAGTCCGAGCTGATGCTAATGAGGCAATTCAACATGCTCAAGAATATATTGCTGTTTAAACGCTTTTGTTTTTGTATTCAATAATCGAATGTACATACATATACTAAATTAAAATTTTTCTTTTCATACTTATGCTGCTACAATCACAAAAATTGTATAGGCTGTCTTGTTTTGATTTCTAATTCAAAACACATTGCATTTTCTATTCCCCCCAACGGGTTAGGGGGTTAGAATATACCCGCGGTAGGTATGCCCATAGCATGGTGGAATAACCAGGTGAAGTAAGCCGTCAATTGTCTCGCTCTAAACTTTTCTTTGTTCTGTCATTCGGCTATCTGAAAAATTTTCACCAATGTTGTCCCCGAAAAAGTGTTTTTATTTTTTTTATTTTTCAGGAGTAAAATATTGTGTTTTTAGTACTTTTTTCACATAAACTAGTAGATGAATATCGATGGACCTTTACTGGATTTAATTACAGATATTCATCATTTAAGTATCTTTCGTGTTGGCTTTCATAAGTAAGGCCGTGCTTAACTATTAGGTTCATATTGTTAATGTTTTCATTATATCAGACCAATTCTAAATATTCTCACGGATTTTTTTATTCCCGCGGAAAAATTCCTCCAATTCTTTTCTCCTAGGGAGAAGAATAATTGGGGAATAGGAATTTCGAAATTTTCGAATTCAGCTGTTTTGTCAATTGAAATTTCGTTGCGCATTTCTTATTTTGTTTAAAAAATTGTAAAGTTTAATTATTGTTCCCAATTTGTTTGAAATTAAGAAATAATGTATAAACAATGCACATTATTGCATTTCATGTGGTATTCACTGAAATGAGTAATGAATTGGTGCCACAGCAACATCAACAGGGGAGCAGAAGAAGAAGAAAAATGTTCACAGAAGAAAATTTTTTTTAACACAAATCCGCGGGAGTTGCCTGCATTCATAGGATAGGTTAGGTGGTAGCTGCCCTGATAAGGATAGCTCACTTGGACAACACGAAGGTCCGTTGTGATACCACATACACCAAAAATAACGGTGACCTAGATCCAGCTACTTAGAGAATCGTTGGGTAGCAACGATAAAGCTCCGAATGATACCGATCTCAACTTTGGATATATCCTCGGGAGATCCAAGTGAGTCGCGACCGAAGTACTTTCGCCTAATTCTGGCAAAAGCTGGACAATCAAGCATAAAGTGATTTGGTGATTCCACCTCATCATCCTCCATGCAGCTGCAGCAGGATGGAGTTTCCAGTATATTGAGACGTACCGCATGGATACCCATGGGACAGTGCCCTGTCAAAACCCCAATGACCATTGATAGGTGAGCCTTAGTGAACCCAATTATTTCAGCAGACCTCCTGCCATCCACTTTCGGCCAGAAAGATCTTGCTACCCTGCAAGACGTGGTATCCGCCCAGCGTTTGCTGAGCTGATTCGAGGCCCAGCTATGGAGGAGCAATCCACAGGTGGCCAGCGGGATCCCGAAGTCCCTACAGCCATCTTCGTCCGGTTCAGTTGTACCGATGCGGGCTAAGAGATCCGCTTGACAGTTACCCGGGATATCACTATGGCCCGGGACCCAGATAATCTTAATTGTAAAATAATTCGATGCAATCGCAAGCGAGGTCAGGCACTCCCAGACCACCCTCGATCGCACTGTAGTTGAGCTCAAGGCCTTGATAGCCGATTGGCTATCAGAGTAGATGTTAAATTCCCTAACCGTGGTAGCACTGGATAGCATTCCATCCACCGCATCCTTAATCGCAGCAATTTCCGCTTGGAATACACTGCAGTGATCAGCCAACTTAAACTTGCGGCTTAAATTTAGCTCTTGACAAAAGACCCCCCCACCAACCTTTCCATCCAGCTTTGACCCATCCGTGAACAAGTTAACCGGTCCCATGCCCCAGATAATTCCTCTTCCCCAATCTTCTCTCTCTGGAATAACTGGGGTGAAGGTTGTATAGGGAGCTGTTATCGGCATACAGTAGTCCGTTCTGTCCGGGATGAAGTCGAAACTGGTAAGAAGGCTAGAGTGTCCGCGGTCAGAAAGTCTATATCCCATATCACGAAGCCTGACCAACGACCTTGCCGCGGCCGCCTTTCCCGCAATATCTACTGGGTATATGTTCAGCATGACGTTCAGTGCCAAGGTAGGCGTTGTTCTGAGAGCGCCACTGATACCGATCAGCGCCGTCCGTTGCACTGACACTAACATTTTGGAGGTGCTCGCCGTGTCCAGTGCTTTCCACCAGACCAGCACCCCATATAGCAGAATCGGTTTGACCACCATCTCATAAAGCCAGTGTACTATTCTTGGCGAGAGTCCCCATCTCTTTCCGATAGCTCCTCTGCAGCAGTACAAGGCAATGGCGGCCTTCCTGGCCCGATCTTCCGCATTGGGTCTCCAGGACAGTTTCTTGTCCAAAACAATCCCCAAATATTTAACCCTATCAGAAAGTACCAACGGTACCCCTGCAATGGAGGGAGTTCTGAAATCGGGCACCTTATATCTTCTTGTGAAAAGGACCAATTCCGTTTTTCCCGGGTTGACCGCCAATCCACATGATTCAGCCCACCTAGCCACAGTATCCAGGTAGCCCTGAAGAACATCGGGCAGGTCGCCCAGAAATTTGCCTCTGACTAGGATAGCGAGGTCATCTGCATAGGCAACCACCCGACAACCATTGGCTTCCAGCTCCACAAGAAGCTCGTTGACTACCACAACCCAGAGGAGAGGAGATAGGACACCCCCCTGTGGCGTGCCCCTGCACACCTTCCTCTTAATTATGGCCCCTCCCCACTCCGCTGCGACAATTCTGCCGCATAGAAGTTTGCTAATAAATTCAACCAGAGCCGCCTCGACTCCTAAACCCACCAGAGCTCTTTCGATTGACCCCGGTAAGACATTGTTAAAAGCTCCCTCGATGTCTAGAAAGGCACCCAGAGCATACTCTTTGTATTCTAGGGACCCCTCTATTTGCTTTACAATCGAATGGAGAGCCGTTTCCGTCGATCTGCCCTTGCAGTACGCATGTTGTAAAGCCGACAGTAACCCCCGAGGTATCCTTTCCCGTAGGTACAGGTCAATCAACCGCTCAAACGTCTTAAGAAGAAACGACGAGAGACTGATTGGCCTGAAATCCTTAGGTGATACATGAGAGCTTCTGCCGGCCTTCGGAATGAAAATAACCCTAACCGTGTGCCAAGACTTCGGGATATAGTTAAGCCTGAGGCAGTTAGTATATATGATGGCCAACCAGCGGCAGGAAATCCCCAAAGACCTTTGAAGCTGCGCAGGAATGATTCCATCCGGGCCCGGAGACTTATAGGGCTTGAACGACCCTATAGCCCAGGTTATCTGACTTTCCCGTATTGGAATGGCAGGCACTTCTGCATGGCCAACGACCGCCGACCATGCAGGCGAAGATCCCTGCGCAACTGGGACATCGGGAAAATGATTGTCCAGTAAAAGCCTTAGGGACTCCTCGCTACTCATCGACCAGTCCCCACCATCATCTCTCAGATACCCCAGAGGAGCGGGGTTCCTAGAGAGTATTTTTCTAAATCTCGCGGATTCATTGCAGCCTTCTACGTTTTCGCAGAAGCTTCGCCATGCATCTCGCTTGGCTATCCTTATTTCATATTTATAAATCCCCAGACTCACCTTATAGAGCTCCCAGTCCGAGGGTGCATTCATTCTGCAAAGCAATTTTCTGGCGGCTAAGTCGAGTTGAGCTCGCCTTTCGCCATATGCCAAAATCTATTTAAGCCTTCTTAAAAAATCCTTGCGCAATTTCTGGATGGCTGCATCAAATATGCGAAGAGCTCTTCCATTGCTTATGATATACTTTTCGACTTAAAATAAAGAATATTGTGGTTGTTGTTGTATTAACACTGAGAATATTGTGGTAGAATGTAAATACATATTTTAGCACAAATTTCCACAAATAAGTGTTCTTTCTTAAAATAACCAATTTCCTTTGACTATTTTGATGCATTCCCTTTAATTTAACAAGTGAAAAAACTCCTATGAAATGGCAAAGAAATCTCCCTCACATTCATAATACCTACTTTTCTCCCATAACCGGTTTCCGCTTTTTCGAACATTGTTCAGAATAGGAGGAAAGGGAGAAGTGCAAAAACTCACAAGGAATTTTTATTTAGAATACGAGGAATGGGAGAAGGAAAAAAACTCGCACGGAATTTTCGTTTAGAATTGGGCTCTATACTTATGTATGTTTAATTTGTTCCAAAAAAAAAAATTTAAGATATCTATTTGTATTCAATTCATATCCAACGAGGATTTTCGCCTGTGCAGCGCTACTGTAGACTTTCGAGAAATGTTTTTGTCAATCATTCATCAAGAACACCAAAACTGTCGTATTACGCCTTATTTTTGTAAAAACTTCGCTAAAACAATGGATTCCTTAATATAGTTACAAAAAATTTTAACTCACTGTTGTTTTGCTCTAAAAATCAGGATAAGAGGAATGTTACAGTTATGGATTGTAATTTAGAATATATGAATCCGGCTCGATCGGATCAGCATCTTCTGGCACTAGGCCGGCTGCCGCGAGGCTATTATATCCCCTGACATATTTGAGTAAATAATAACTTGGTAAAATTAGTAATATATCATGAATTAAATTTTCAAGATCTTTTGGGACATCTTTTGCTTAAGTTTGTATGATATATTAGACAGGCCGACTCTCAACAGACAAATCAACAGAGTATATGGAAATAACAATGGATTTTTAGGGATGGAAACGCATTTATAACTATTATACGAATTTCACACAGACGCTTAATGAAATAATTAGGCAAGTTTTCTACATTAAAGCCTTTATTGAATTCAATCTTCCATACAAAATACAAACTCCTAATTATTTCATTATTGCTTTATTGAATGGCTAATGGAATCAAAACACGTTATGCTTGTTTGTAACAAATGACAATAAAAAATTTATTATTTTCAATAATTTACTAAAAATAGAAGAACACCAAAAAAATTAAAACTTTTATTTTCGTTGCAAGTGCAGCAAATGATAATAAAGCTTTTTCAAAAATAGGCACATATTTGGTTAGGTGCAACATCTGTGAGTAGTTACGCATGCATTTTATTTTGATAGTCTTAATAGTTAAAGAGGAAACGGCTGCAATCAATTTTATTATTTTTTTATTTATTTATTTATTTATTTAAGTTCAGTCTACAGAATTTAATTCTTACAGACTAGATATAATACGCAGTTAATCAATTAAAAATAGTGTATAATTTTAATTTAAATATACTTATACTATCATTAAACTCAATAACGCTTGCATAGGTATTGCATAATCTAACGCTCCTAGCAATCGGCTCGTTCATGGCGTAATTAGTAGAGTGGAATGTGTCTATCAATAAGCGATTATTTCTTAAGTTACGAGGCGGGTCATATAAATTGACCAAATTAGATAAGTCGTCACAGTGTATGTTATTATTAATGACATTATAAATAAAAAGTATTGAGAAGTATATTCTCCTATCATATAGGGACTGCAAGCCCATTAGTTTCCGTCTACCAATATAAGAAGGAAGATTACCTTGCCACGGTAACTTTCTTAGAGCAAATTTCGTGAAAACTTTTTGAACTCTTTCGATTTTGTTTGAGTGGGTTTCATAGTATGGGCACCATATTAGAGAACAATACTCTAGTCTGCTTCGAACAAGAGATATGTAAAGAGCTTTTAAAGTGCATGGATCTCTGAAATCCATTGAATTTCTTCTTATGAACCCTATCATAGAAAAAGCTTTTGATACTATTAAGTCAATGTGTTGAGAAAATGTTAGCTTTGAGTCGAAAATAACACCCAAATCTTTCATTTTGGTACTTCTAGCTAGAGCACAATTGTCTATATTGTAATTAAATATTATGTTGTTAGACTTCCTAGAGAAGGTGACAACACAGCATTTATTGATGTTCAGTTTGAGACAATTCAAAGTGCACTACTGATTCAGTGAATTGAGATCGACTTGTAACTTATGGCTATCACATGCATCACGAACGGTACAAAAAAGTTTGACGTCATCCGCGAACATTAGGCACTTAGCGAATTTAAAGCAATTCGGTAGGTCGTTAATAAATAAAAGAAATAGCAGTGGTCCGCAGTGAGTACCCTGAGGTATACCTGACCACGCGTCGATAAATAGTCTTGAGGTTGTATTCCCTAACTTAATAAATAGTTTCCTGTTTGACAGAAAACTAGCGGAGAAATTAATGAGAATGCCACTAACTCCGTAACTTCGTAACTTCTGCAAAAGTATGGTATGACATACCTTATCGAAGGCTTTGGAGAAGTCTGTGTAAATCACATCAAGTTGTGCCTGCTTTCCGAACGCACCCACTATACTATTCGATAATAGGGTCAAGTTCGAACAGGTTGATCTTCCAGGAAAGAAGCCGTGTTGATCTTTAGAGATAAAATCCCGGACATGGTCAAATAACTTTAATTGGATTATGTAGTCGAACAATTTGGCCAGTGTCCCCTGTATAACGATAGGCCTATAATTACAAACATCATTACGATCACCAGACTTAAAGACCGGAACAATGTGACATAACTTCCACTGGTCGAGGAAAGTACCCTTATTGATACAATGCTGGAAAAGCTGGGATATGGGATTAGCTAAAGTATAGCAGCAACGCTTGAAAAATACAGGCGCAAATCCCTCGGAGTCATGTTTGGAGCTGGACTTTAGCGATGAAATAGCGGATAGTACATCCTCTTCGGCGATTGAAAAGGAGGTTATAAAAGGTAAAGGTATGGAATGAAATGTAGGCGATATAGGAATGCTATGATTCTCATAAACTTTCTGAAAAAACTTTGCAAACAAGTCGCAGGACTCGACAGTATTATCAGAGATAGCGCCATCATATTCCAAGTTCGTTGGGAATCCATTTGTTTTCCTCCTGGAATCTATGAATTTCCAAAATCCTCTCGGATTGGACTTTAAATTCGTTTCAACGGTATACATATAGTGCCTAAATAAGAAGTTATGAAGATGATCATACTCCTTTCTTAAATGAATGAAGTTAAGACGATTGATTTCAGAACTATTATTCTTGAACTTCTTAAAAGCCTTATTCTTTTTATTTCTCAAGTTAGAGAGTCTTAGATTGAACCAAGGTGGCTTGTTTTTAGCTGCGCATCTTTTTAGGGGAACAAAATTAGAGATGGCTTCAGAAAAAATGGAACACAATATCTCGTAAGAAGTATTAGGACAGCCGGAATTTTTCAGAAACTCCCAATTGGAAGAGTGCAAAAAATTATTTATAGACTCATAATCGGCACTCATGTAATCACGCCGAGCTAGTGGTTCATCTTTTACGGTATCGAAACTATAAAACATAATACTAAGAAAAATAGCCTTATGATGAAAACTATTATTCAAAATTGGAGATAGACATTCATGGCATGATACTTTTAAATTATTAGTAACAAATATTAGATCTAGGATTTTATTATTGTCATTCTGAACTCCGATACGTTGCAGGAAACCATGAGAGAGCAAAGTGCTTACGACATAGATTTCGACGCTGGAGCTGAGATTATGCGGTATTAAAGTTTTATTATGATTTTCCCAAGAGATATTGGGTAGATTAAAGTCGCCTAAGAAAATAATTTCATCACCAGACTTTAGAGAATTTGAGATTGCAATCACATTTTCTAAATGTTTTACATACATTTCTATATCACTACCAGGAGGAATATAAGAAACTAAAAGTATTAATGATTTGTTGCTAGTAAATTTAACTCTAACACAGATTTGATCTAACAACCCATCGGATAAATCAAGACTGATTGCGTTACTGCACAAATGTACTCTTACAGCCAGTAAAACACCACCACCCTTCTCGTTCCCAGTAGCTAGAACATCCCGATCCTTTCGGTACACATTATAGTGATCATCGAAGTATTCGCTTGAAGATATGGCACAGTTTAGCCAAGTTTCAGTAATAGCCACGAAGTCATATTCATGCAATGATGTATCGCGACGAGTTTGGCCCGCTTTGGTGCGCATGCCACCAACGTTCTGATAGTATAAAGAGTATTTTGAGCTAATTGATACGTTGATATTTTGCGGCACCACAACATTTATGTTATTGTTGCTGCCTCTCCCCGCTTTTGAAAAAATTTAAACGGCTGCACTGTTACATTGGCTGGCCAAATGTTAGAGCTTAAGAGCTTATCGCAAAGTATAGGAGAGGTTCCAAGTTTAAAATTTACTCTTCTTAAAGAGTTAGTATCGATACCTCTTTTAATAAGCGCATTACAATATAAGTTTGATGATTTAATTGACGTATGCTTGGAGACGTATTCCACTATATCATTAGCAGTCTCTGACGGTTTAAACGAAGCCAAGTGTAACCATTTTATGGGAGAAGCAACAGCAAGTTCTTCGCTTAAATTGCATCCAACAACAACTCTACGACTCTTTGCATTCTTTGTTGCGCTTTACTCCCTATTTTTCTTAATGCCGAGATCGGCAGAGCTGGCATCAGCTGTATCACTATCACCCTTTCTCAAATTTTTGTTATGACTGTTAAGAGCTTTAGAGCACGCAGCATTAGCAGTAGCAGCGAAAGCAGCACCGGCGGCAGCAGCATCAGAATAAGAGCGAGGTGAAACATTCTGTGCTAGACGAATTGGAGATAGCTTTAGAGCACGCAGCAGTAGCAGCACCGGCGGCAGCAGCACCAGAGTAAGAGCGAGGTGAAACACTCGGTGTGTTAGACGAATTGGAGATAGCGTTGACATTTGCATTTTTGTCATCTAATGATATTGTTGGTTGTTGAATATTGCTATGAAAGCTTGGCTTAGCAGAAGAATGGCTCTCTGTGACAGCCATACCAGATGAACCATTTGACGGGAGATTAGTGATTTGCAACGTTGCTGATTTCGGTTCAATAACCTTCGCCTTAGAGCGCGTCACCATGGCGCCGTCTACAGTAAGAGAATCATTATTTTCCTCTTGCTGGCACTCACCGCAATTAAACAATTTCAAAAATGTGTATAATGCACTGATATTTCTAAGAGCTTTATCGATTTTTGATTGAGAGAACACAATGGCACAATTGTCACATCTAAACATTATATTTTTATTGTTTTTGAACAAATTTAAAGAACTTGCCGATATGTTTGCACATTTTAAATGAGTTTTAGACTTGCAAAAACCACATTGAAAATGGTTATCTTGCAAACACTGTGTATTACATTTTAGACACGGTTTCATTGTAAACAAAACCTTTAAAATGCGAAAATAGAAAAAAGACTCAGAGCGCGAAAGAACACGTCCGTTCGCTACGCTGACTTGCGATGAATTAAAACTATTTTTTATAAAAGCCTAATATTTTTTGAGGATGCTGACAGATGTTCGCTTAATGAAGCAAGTGGCTGTGTGTGAAAAGGAAAACTTAATTATTTCATTAAACAATATTGTGGTTCGATTAAGTGTCTGTGTGAAAATGGTATTAAGATCAATTCCAAGTGTGACTGTAAAACTTTTCATCAAAACCGAAAGCCCTTTAAATGCACAAAGTTAAAACAGTTCAACTAAATAATGGATAACACCTCTCCCTTTTATGTCCGGTTTTTCGATGAAAGCTTCAACTGCAGTAGAAGTTGAGGTCAGTTTACTTTAGACACATTATTGAATTTTACTGCTCATCACAGTTTTTTATTTTTATTCGATGCCAAAAGTAATATAAGCTCACACTGCTCCTGTGTATCCCATTTAGCATTGGTGTTAGGTGGCACTGATATGCTGAAAAACAGTTTCTGTAATGGCTTTCGTAGCAAGGTATTTATTTTTCTACTCCTATTTTTTCAAAGCAGGTAACATTTTACCCTCTTCTGACCATTGAAAATACATCCCTACCCTTTCAGATAGCGTACATCTTCTGTCTTTTTTTATTTACTTCACCTGGTGATTCCACCATGTGCCCATAGTATAAATATTACAAGGTAAAACCGGTGAGAGACGAAATGACGTTTAAAAAAATTTTTAAATTCTCACTGCTCTCATATTCTTATTTTTTTATTTTGGTGTTGTTTTCATAACAAAAATATAACAAACTGTAATATATTTGGTAATTTTATACGACAGCATGACACTCTTAATACACGACCAAAAATATCAAGAGGGGTATCAAAAGACGCGTTTTGGATCCAGGATCGCAAAACCCGACTTACCGCCAAGGTGTACGGAAGAGATACACATCTGCTAATAATCACCCCTATTCTGCATTTCGATTACGTTCCCGTTCTACGCTCCGCTTTAATCGAAGTTGGGTATTCTGCATTACGACGGAATCGTAACGAGAAGAGGAAGAGCAAATGATTTTTCGAAATCAGCTGTTTGTACGGAATGCGTGAACATTGGAACAAAATAAATTAAAGAAAATTTGTACAAAAACGGTGAAAAACGTTTATATATTATTATCCACGCCATTTTGTAAAAAAAAAAACAATTGAATATATTGCCGCAGTGTTATATTTTTTTGAGTGAAGTGCTTTCATAATTGTATGTGTGTTTTTGTCGTTCTTTTGGCCAATTCCCTGCCGTGGCCACCAAGTTTTGTTAAAACGGATTCCTGCACGAATATAGTTGACATTTTCTGAATTTTATGGATGCTAATTTCATTGCACTCTCCTAAAATACTTTATGAAGATTTATTTATTCTTTCCGCAAGGATTGTTTACGATTTCGCTTCACCTTCCTCTACTCCGGCAGCTTGCTTTGGCATATAACTGGACCCAACGAACAGACACAAATTATAGCTGTCTATTATATTGGAATCAATAGCCACGGCATTATTTGTGGAGCTGGAAAGCAACGCATACGAAAATGGCCAGGCGAGAATGGAAAGGCAAATATTGCGAGATTTGTGTAATCCATTTGAGATGAGTGACGAATTGTAAGAAATTGAACTTAAAAGTGGTAAGGTTTAATGACTTATTTTCTTATTTAGGTTCAAAAAAAAAAACGTGCGACTTAATAAGGACGCTTTCAAGTATGTGTTAGATACTTTTGCGGGCCAAATACGTCCAAGGACTTCGAGATCGACATGTTGTTTTTGACCTGGAAACATATAAAAAACAGTCATCATCAAGCCTTTGACGTTTCTTAGCAAGTTTTACTTACATTTTTGTTAAAACTCTGTTATAAATTAATAAAAAAAATAAAAATAAAATATTTTTCCGCCAACAAATTTGCAACTTAGAAAAACTGAACTACGATCGAAATGCAGAATACACAAAATCGAACGATTCGAAGTTGGATCGAAAGAGATTGGAGCACAGAATACCAAATCGAAAAAATTCCAATCCAAGTCGAAATGCAGAATAGGGCTGAATACTATTTATACAAATCTTCTTAAATATTTTTGATGGATAGGCCAACACACTAGCTCTACACCATAGCGGCAGACGCTGACCGTTCAGCCTCCACGAACTATCATACTCCAACTGGACGATGATGTTTAGCTAAGCTGCGAAGAGCTACAGCGTTTTTGCTGGCGTGGGCAAGTTTTGGGAAGATCTCCACTTGGTGCCCCTGTTTGCGTCAGTTATCGCGAAACACGGTTAGCTGGAATAACTTGTTACGTAACGACCAGCATCTCCTAAACGGTTAAGCGCCAATTAAAAAATTTATGTTCCAACCGAGAGGAAAAGGACAAAAACAAACTAAAGAATATCTCCAACATCATTTTTTTCCGCAGGAGCGAGGACACTTGATACTGGTGATCTCTTGTAAAGTGAAGTTTCAGCATATTTAAGTGTTAAAGACGTATCAACTAAGTGAAGAAGGATGAATGAAAATCAATAGGGGTGGTCTCCAACATTCGCTTCTCAATTAGAAGAGGTTAAGAAGTAAGGCCGTTTCTTGTGTCCCTTTGCAAAAATAGCATATGTTGAGGCATCCATTATATTGGTAACTCATTTTACGTAACTCATATACATAAAGACCGATTTCAAAGCTTTTCGAAATATTTTTTCACTTATTTCATAAGCATTTTATTTTTTTGGCATTAAAAAAAATTAAAACGTCAAACCAGACATTTTTTTGTATTAACTTTGGTTTGGCATTTCCACAAAGTTTAAGAGTGATTTAAAATTTTTTTAAAAATCAAAAAACCATTATGGCCGCCAAGAACAGTAAATGGTTTTACCTGTTAATATTTATACCATGGGTATGCCCGTCGCAAGAGGCGACTAAAATACCGGATTCAAGGGGTTTGTGTAGCGCAGCCCTTTCAGGTTGCCAGCGCAATACATAGCTTCTCCAAACCCAATTATCAACCTTACCTATCCGTGGCAAATCCTGTTTCATTAACAGCCAAGGCCCTTGCGACCCCGAACTACTCATGGATCTAGGGGGTGGGAGGGCGGTATGGCCTAGAAGGTCGCATGTGGTCATAACAAATCGTTCCCGAGATGGTCGGGCTTGGTACCGAAACGTACCGGATCTGCATCCGGCAAAGGACCATCAACCCGATAATACTCCCCAAAGCCTTCGGGGAGTGTCCTTATCGCTACAACAGCATTTTCTATTAGCAATATAGGAGTATTATATGTATGAGTTATAATTATATTTTGAATCATAGCATAGATGCTAAAAAAAATATGAAGTTGGTGATTTTGTTGTTATAAAAGATGTGGATTCTGTAATTGGGACAAATAAAAAGATTGTTGCTAAATATAAGGGACCATCAGCCCAATTCTAAACAAACAGGGCTGTCATGGAATCCAATTGTTGTCGGAATCGGATTTAAAAACGACAAAATAATTGCTTTGGTGTTATCCCTGCAAAAATCGTGTGACCAAAAACGCACACAGCCACACGAATTTTCGACAGGGGTGACGATTTGGAATGAAAAATTCTCCAAATGAAATAGCATATTGACAAATTTAGCTTTGCCACAATGTACCGTGCTCTCTCGCACCTACTATATTCATAGGTATTGTGAAATATGTCATATTTTCAGCGAGCCCGCCATTTTCCGCGAATTGAGCTGCAGGCCTGTGCTAATTTTGGAGCATTAAATTAAATTAAAATAACTTAGCGATGTTAGATGTAAGTGTTTGGAATGTGAATTTAATATGTATTTATGTTTGTAGTTGTACAATATTACAAATTCTAATATTTTTCCAGAAAACAGTTGTTGCACTTCGTGAGCGTCTCCAACAAATGGAATGAACGTCCTGAACTTGTATTGGGTACATACGAGTTTTTGTGTAAGAAATGTGTGGGTACCGATAGCTCTCAAGGTAAACCTCAACCCATATCCAACATCAATGCCTCGCAATCAATTGTGGACGCTGTACGCACTACATTGGGTCCACGCAGTATGGACAAGCATATTGCTGATTGCAGTGGTAAGGCCACAATTTCAAATGATGGTGCAACCATTATGAAACTATTGGATATTATGAATCCAGATGTAAAACTCTAATCGACATCGCCAAATCTGAAGATGCTGAGGTAAGTTTTATATTAGAATGTGTAGAATAAAAATGTTTCTCTTATCAGGTCGGCGATGGCACTACTTCAGTAGTATTTTAAGCATGTGAAATCTTAAAACAAGTTAAGCCATATGTTCAGAAAGGCGTGCATGCACGTATCATCATTAAAGCTATACGTAAAGCATTGCAATTATGCATGATAAAATATGACATGGCTGTACATGTCGAAGCGCCAATCAAAGGAACAACAAAGTGCTTTATTGGAAAAATGCTCTGCCACAGCAATGTCCTCCAATGTCCAAGAGTATCAGAATGGCGTCTCCTGTACAATAAACTAGCTAAGTAAGGCCCCAATGTTGTGTTTTCTAAACTACCAGTTGGTGATGTTGCTACACAGTATTTTGCAGATCGTGATATGTTCTGTGCTGTTCATGTACCAGAAGAAGATTGGAAATGTAGAATGAAAGCTTGTGGTGGTGCTGTTATGACTACAGCTAATGATATTAATTCAAGTGTTTTGGGTCAATGTGATTACTTTGAAGAACGTCAGGTTGGTGGTGAACGTTTCAACATTTTCCAAGGTTTGATAGTGGGTTTGACATTAATTTAATTTTTATAGTTTATAATTATTTAAAGGTTGCGTTAATGCTAAAACATGTACATTGATTTTACGTGGCGGTGCCGAACTATTTTTGGAAGAAACTGACCTTCGTTACATGATGCTATAATGATTGTGCGGCGTACAATTAAACATGATTCTGTTGTTGCTGGTAAGTCAAAATACAAATTGAAAAAAATGTCTAATCCTAAATTGTTAAGTAATATTATGAAAAGATTGTGTCCAACTCCGGAAGAAAAAACTATAAAATTTGTGTCAATGAAATGATAATTATTGCCTTTGGTTGTAGTTTTGAAGCATCGTCTTCGAGTACCTTCTGGTCATATATGCAGTTTCTTTTGCCAACTACATACCTGTAAGGCGTTAAGATGATCAGTAACGTCGCCGTGGACTCGTTCAGTGTAATGTGTAATGGTGACTCCAACTTCCTCGTGGAAATAGGGGGTGGGGCGGGATGGCTTAGAAGGTTTAAAGTGATGATATTAATCGTTCCCGAGATTGTTGTTGTTGTTGTAGCAGTGCTTCGCCCCACCTAACAGCTGCGACCGATCACAAATTGTCATCAATATCCTCTAACGGGAGTCCAAGGAAACTTGCTCTTTCAACAGGGGTGGACCACAATGAAAGGGGTGTTAGAGGCGTTGGTTCCACATTGCAAATAAAGAGATGGTTGGTGTCATGTGGGGACACATTGCAAGCGGAGCATACATTTTGTATGTCGGGGTTGATTCTGGATAGGTAAGAGTTTAACCTGTTACAGTATCCAGAACGAAGTTGAGCTAGAGTGACTCGCTTTTCCCTGGGGAGTATGCGGTCCTCTTCCGCATGTTTTGGGTACTGTTCATTGAGTACTGGATTCACCGGGCAATTCCTAGCATAGAGGTCCGACGCCTGTTTGCTGAGTTCACTGAGGACCTGCTTGTGTTTTTTTGCTTCATACGGCTGAGTTCTCAGGTGCCGTATTTCCTCATAATGCTTACGGAGATGACTCTTTAAGCTCCTAAGCGGTGTTGGATCATCAATCAGATGTCTGTTGGGATGCCCAGGTTTCTGGGTATTTTACAGAAACTGTTTGGTTAACATTTCATTTCTTTCCCTTATTAGGAGTTTTCTCGCTTCAGGTGGTGTTCCGAGGACATAAGAAGACAGCCCGTAGTGGTTTTGGGGCAGTATTTTGGCAGGCCTGTATTTTCTTCCAGTGAGTAACCTTTAGGCTTGGCGACCATATCGGAGACGCGTACCATGCAAACGTCTATTTATATTTACCCCAAGTACTGCCGATTTATCGAATTATATTAAATATTTGTTACAGCTCTGGATTTTCTTTACAATTGCTAGTGCATGCTCTCCAAAATGTAGATCCTGATCGAAAGTTACACCCAAGATTTTAGGGTGTAAGACAGTCGGTAGGGTGATGTCATATGGTCGACATTTGGCGCGGCCATGTTTTAAATAAGGTCACCGATGATTTGGTTGGTGACAATATCAGGTTTCGCGAGGCGACGAAACTGGAGAGATTGGCGAGATAGCTGCTTATTTTATTACAAAGCTCATTTTAGGAAACAATAGCATAGGCGTAGAAGCAATAGTGACTCCTGGTGGTAAAGGTAGCTATTGATATGTAGAAGTTAAACAGAAGTTTGAATATGAGTTTTTTTTTTTAAGTTATTGCAAAAAAATGTTGAGGATTTTTAATATCTTACCAGGTACCTTTGTACATGTTTCTAAGAATGAAGAATAAAACCTATTCAAACTCAATTTTCAAAAGGACAAAGCCGCTGATACTTCGCTATACTTTAACATACAATACTTTACCCCATTTTAGCACAACTATCATTTTTTGATTTTATTAAATTTTATAAAATGTTTCTTCCTCTACAGTTCCATTTCCGTATTGGATGGTAAATATGGCTTTCGCATTTTCTCCATCAATAACTGTGACAAGGTGGAAGAAATCTATGCGCGTAAATCGCAACATATTATCTTGGTCGAGCGTTTCTGCAATAGCTCTCTAGTGGTGGTGGTGACAGCAGAGAAACCCAACTGTTTACAAATGTTACACTTCAAAAAGAATCAAAATATCTGCGATTGCGTCTGCGGCTCAAATACCCACAGTATATAAATGAATCGAACGCACCCAATTGTCTGCCTAACGGAGAGTATACATATTCATCAAATCGAAAATATTGCACCAAACGAACTGGGTCTGAATACTGAAACAGTACACGTATTCAAAATCGATGAGAAGGCTGTGAAGATGATATAGGGGAGTTGTTGAGTAACATACGAAAACCACTTTAACCCAGTATCATATTAGACAGTATCATATCTTTTGCCAACACAGGTTAGCGATGTGCTTGCACAGGAAAATATTTCAATTGGAAAACAAAAACCAGTTAAGAGAGTTTATGTTATTATTAAAGTACTTACTTTTCTTTATATCAACTGTATTAATTTGAGTTGCAATTTCATGTGCATATATAATAAGGGATGTCGTGATACGATTGCTGTCGGAATTAGATTTGAAACCAATCAATACTCCTGCTAAGGGTTGCAGAATTATTGCTTGAATGATTAGATTTAGAACAATAATAAGTCTGACTCAATTACTAGTCGTACATTTTTAAGTTCATCAATTACGACAGCAATCGGATTCCACACCTTTTAATATTCTTGATCTGAAAAAACAGTAAATCTAATCAAAATTTCTACTTAGCTTTAAGTTGTAAACTGAAATTGATTCAAATAATCAAATTTTTTATTCGAAACCTTGGAAACAAAAATTTGAGTGAATGAATATAACACACTTATGAATTGTCCAAATATAAAGTTAGCTGCTGCAGCAATATAACTCAAAGCAATTAATATATTTTTTATGTTATTATTAAAGTATTTACTTCTTTTTTATATTAAATGTATTAATTTAAGTTGCAATTTCATGTATATATGAGGCCCCAAGATGCAAAACCAGATGAATCCATGATATGTAAAACTTAGAAAAAGCACAAAAAATTTTTAAATTTGTTATGAATGAAAATTTTTATGAATTTTCAATACGGGTTTTTAGAATGTTGCTAGGCGATGCAATATTGTCGCAATTTAAATATTATTTTAAAATATCTGGTTTTGCATCTAGGCGCCTCATATACACCATTCTTTATTTGGAAAAAAATTACTAAATCTAATGATATGTTTTAAATAAGTGTTTATATTATATGTTATGTTTGGTTATAATAATTAAAAATAAATATTGAAAATTCAATTTTTTTGGTTGATATTTTATTCATGTGGCTGCTCCAGGTAACGTAAATCGGGAGGTAAAATTCAAGTTATATGGCGGTATTTAAATGGTAAAACCGCGGTAAAATTGATTGTCAAATGACTCGAAAATGTAGAGTGAAATGACCAAAAATTTTACCGCCATTTGACGCGCATTGTGACGTGTGTGAGCAGAACAGTGCTATGCTCACATCCTATAAGTGCGAGCGGAATGCACACGGTTTATCCTTAAGAAACGTTACGATACACCAATACATGAAATGCTTGAGGGCCCAAATTGGCTAAGTGTTAAACAACTCATCGTATACTATACTTTAAAATTTATACCTAAGATTAAAATAGGAAATCAGCCGAAATATCTAAACGAACGACTGATATACAACAAAGAGGTTCACGGTTACCAAACAAGAAACAGAAACAACTTTCGCCTGCCGCCAGTACGATCGGAGTTCGACAAGAAAAATATATACTACGAAGGACTGAGAGAATACAACGATCTTCCAGTTGAAATAAAACAATGCCAAAACATCAATGAATTTAAGAAATTATTGTATAATATACCTTTCAGATAATGAATTCATAGATATACAAATAAGTTAGGTCTACAAGACTGTATAAAATTAAATAAATAAATAGGTACGAAATGGGAAAAAAGTGTAAAAAAGTTACCGACGCCCAAACAAACGTGACTAAAATTTAACAAGGGGCGTGACCGCACGATGACGGTAAAATGGCAAGTCAGATGACGTGGAGCGTTTTTACAGGGATGAAATCCAATGTTATCGGTTTAGTGTTCGAATTGGAATTAGTGTCGGTTTTAGGTGTCACCATGGTTCAACTATATACAGGTTGGCTCATCTGTAAAGCAACAAAATATGTCTGTTCAAATTGTCAAAATCTGTGTATTGGTGTTGGTGCGAATGGTATGGAATGGAAACATAAAACTTAGCAGTTTTTGTATGTGTAAGTAAAATGTTGCCAATGTGTTGGTTTCATTTTGAGTTTGCCATCTCCTTTTGACAATCCCTTCGACCATGCAATGACATAAATAAAATCAGCTGATGAGATGAGCCAACCTGTACATAATTGAACCATGGGTGTCACAGATTTTGCTATCGGAAACAATCCAATCAGTTAAATGCTGTTGGATTTAATTTTTTCCTAGTATTATTTCTCTTGCAGTAGAGTGTTTTCTAAAAATGTAAGTAAATAAAGGTTTATTTTATAAAAATAAATGTAAATTTACATATATTTTCATTCTTAATAGAGGAAAACATAAAAATTCAATGCAAAACAGTATTTTGATTGAATTTATGGAGAAACATCCAGATATTGCGAAGGGCTTCACGAAGCACATCATTTAAAATCGTTGACACCGTGCTTCTACCTACACTAATGCTAGAATCCTTGCTAACTGATCTTTGATAGCGTCCTTCAGCTAAAAATTGTAGCGTTGCAGCTAGTTGCAGCACTGGCAGAACTTTCGAGCGAGTTAAGCGTCCTTCAATGGTGCACAATACCATTCGGAAAGCCTCTTTGTTTATGCGATAGTATGCAATATATGTATGTAACTGCAAATACACTATAAATATTTAGAAACCCACATTAAGAAATATTTTTAAATACGCTGTCTCTGGCAACTCAAATGGATTGCTGCGATCTCTCCAAATTTTCCTTTTGACCTTCTCGCAACTTTCTTCTTCCAATAATATAAATGCCACAACTGCTGATGCCATTTTTATTTTTACAAATCTGTGCTAGAATATGTACATACATTCTATCACAATATTCTTTAAAGTATATCATAAGCAACGGAAGAGCTCTTGCTATATTTGATGCAGCCATCCAGAAATTGCGCAAGGATTTTTTAAGAAGGCTTAAATAGATTTTGGCATATGACGAAAGACGAATTCAACTCGACTTGGCCGCCAGAAAATTGCTTTGCTGAATGGAAGCAGACAACTCAGGCGTATTTCTGTTATCCCGCCGTCTTCTTCTTCTTATGCTCCTCTGTTGATGTTGCTGTGGCACCAATTCATTACTCATTTCAGCGAATACCACATGAAATGCAATACTGTGTATTGTTTATATTTTATTTCTTCATGGTCCTTTCCAACGCCTTTTCCCTATGCGAAAAAACGCAGACCTGTACTCAACTTTACAAGGTAATAGTCTAGTTGAGGGGTCGACTGCTAATACGCCACCAAAAATATCGAGAGAGGTGTCAAAAGACGCGTATTAATCTCGAGAACAATAATCCGATGGCGGAAAAGAAAAATTTTATCTATGCCCGGAGATATTTGCAGTTGAAGTTGGCGTTTTTCACGTGGTTGTTGTTGTGTTAGTACCCACAAAAAAATTGTGTATCACCGTGGCGGTAGCCACGGTTATAGCACACCCGGACTTGGCATGGTTTAGCCCAGTGTTATTTTTTATAAGCGCGGCCGAAGGCCGCCAACGCAGAAAGGTGTTCTGCGCAAAAATACTATGGATCCCACCCCCCGGTTTCGGAGGTACCCGCGGGTCTTTTCGGTTTTTCGTTAATCAGCCCTATTTTTGAATCCATCGTATACTCGATTTTCGTAAATTCTACGAAAGTACGTTTACTGAATCCATCGTAAGTTCGAAATTCGTAGAAAGCCTTCACTGAACACACTCGAACTGTGAAATCATAGTTTCGTACAAAATTTCTTCGACGCGTATTAGTTTGCGGGAAAAAATAAAATCATTAAAAATTCAGAATAAAAAGGGATATTAAACAAATAAAATATAAGTATATTAAAAGTGATATGTATACTAATTTAATTACACTCTATTGTTATAATAGGTCAAAAATTGTCACAACTCGCCAACAATGTTCCTGCTTACTTGACCTATTGCAGCAGCACCCTGAAATGGCGCTAGGCTTTACAAAGTGCCCAACGGAGGAGGTTAACAAATTTTGGGAAAACATTGCAAATAGTATTGCGCCACCAACAAAAGATGCAACTATCTGGAAAAAAGTAATGCTTTTGTAATACGTATGCATATCGGCAACTTAGCTTCACAGATTTGGAAGAAGGCTTACAAGAATTAAATTACTAAAATATTTATTTTAATTTTTAAGGGTCTTATAATAATGACAATTATTGCAAAAATTATAAAACATGATTACACCCTGAAACCTATATTTTTCGTAGAACTCCCTTTTCACGCTACATTTCTCTTCGTTGGTCATATCTAAGTATATCAATTGTGGACATAGCCGCGTTTGGAAAATTAGTAAGGCATCTTTCAAAACTTTGGAAAATGTGGTCTGACACATCGGAAAGTGAAAATCTTTTCCAACTCCGTGCTGATAGCTACCTTCCGCAAAAAAAAAAGTTTTACCGATGCTAAGTGAATTATAGAACTCCTTGAACATGACCCACCGAACGGTGTACTTCCTTCATTTATAACACCGAGCACGTAGGTAAACTGTAAAGTGTCCATCTTGGACACTCTTATATATATATATACTGTGCACACACACACACACCGCACTTACGCTAAACTTGTATTGTCTTTTAGTTTCTTCTCCTTTTGTTAAATAAATGAAGTCGTTTTAATTTTTAACACTTAGTTTTTTCCTTTTATTCGCAATTTAGTTCTATCAGTAAACCCTTTTCATTTTAAACTAGTTTCCTTTGTGTACAACTTTATTTAAAACAAACTTTTAGTTATTTATGTATTTTATGTTCTCTGTCGACTGTTCTTTTAATTATCTTTCCACTACAACTTGTAACTTTTTATTTTTTCTAATTTTTAAGTTCGCGTCTGATGCGTGTGCCGGTATACTAAAAACTGAAAACTGCCGCTAACCCAACTATGTAGCTAGGCAGCTTTTCTTTACGTTGCTTAGCAACGATATTAATGATGGCGTCGATCAACGGCAGTTTCAACCAATCAGAAACTCTCCAAATTGCTCGACTCTAACAATTTTAGTGATGCCGAGTGCATCTGATGTATGGTTGCATCTTGGACATTTCCAAAGAGGGTTGCCATCTACAATTTATTTTAATGTATTTTAATTTGGCACTACATCTTCCCCCTTTAGAAAAGAAGAATTTGGTAAGATTAGTAATTAATCTTGCCACATTCTTCTTTAGGCTTTAATATGTTGTTGTAATGTTATGAACGAAGGAGTTTGCTAGCATTAGGGTGCTCTACCCCGGGACTCATTCGTTCATCGCAGTGCAACTTCTAAAAAGATGATTAAAAATGAAAGTAATATTTTGATTAAGGTGAAATATATAAAAGTTAGTTTAAAATATTGAATTTACTGTTTGAAGTAAACCGGTTTTTTTTCTTATTGTAAAATCTACCTAATTAAATGTATATTTGTTTGTTACATTTTTGTTTAGCCTTCATTGGCGGTTTTAAAATATATTTACATGATTAATAATAGATTATTAGATTAATTAATTTTTTGTACTCGATTTTTGTGTACAATTTTTTCGTTTTCTTTACTTATTTCACAAATAGTTACATTTGGCCCATCAATATTCTTTACTATGTAGGGACCTTGATATATATTTTTATGTTTATTCCTAGGTTCTGTTTGTACTAAAACTCTATCATTAATTTTAATATCTAAAGGCTTAGCAGTTTTATCGTATAAATCTTTATTTCTAATCTTATGCTTATTAATCAAATTTTTTGCCATTTTATGCGATTTTTGCATTCTAAACTTAAGCTCTTTTGCGTAATTTTCTACGTTATAGATCGGATCAATTTGCTCTTTTTGCAATTCATGTGGCATTGTAGTTTTTCTGCCAAATATTAATTCAAAGGGAGTAAATTTATTATCAAAAACCGAACTACTTGTAGTATTGTGTAAAAATGTAAAGTATTTTAAATATGTATCCCAATCTGAATACGTTTCATTCAGATACGCACGTAAGTATTCGTTAAAGACTCTATGATTTCTTTCAACAGTACCAACAGTTTCGTGATGGTAAGCTGTTGAGAAATCATGATCAATCTTTAAAAGTTTCGTCAATTCAGAGAATAATTCGTTTTTATATTCCGTTCCTAAATCGGATCTAATAGCTTTCATTGTACCATATGTTAATATAAAGGTTTCAAAAATAGCGCAAGCAATAGTTTTTGCTGATTTATCTGGTACAGCTACTGTTACCAGGTATTTAGAAAAGTCACAAATCATAGTAACAGCGAACTTGTTACCATATTTGGATTCCGGAAGTGGACCTATTGTATCGACAATTACTACGTCAAAGGGTTTGCATGGGGTTGGAGTCAACACAAGATTTTCCTTTGTTTTTGGTTTTACTTTATTTAAAAGGCATTTATTGCAATTTTTGACAAATTTAGCTATGTCACGAGTCATATTTTTCCAATAGTATTTTGTTCTTAATTTGGAATATAATCGTTTTGTACCGCAATGACCGCCTAACAAAGGGTCCTCATGATAAATTGTCATAAGTTTTTGTTTTTGCTCTGTTTCTGTTACAGTTTCTACAGAGTCTGTTAGTATTATTTGCAATGATTTTAAAATTTTATTACCGCTGATTTTAAAATTTGTAATCGAAAATTCTTTGAAAAATATATCATTCTTTGGCCATTCTAACTGCTTAATATTGTGACTGCCGGCTGCTTTTTCAAGCCTCGAAAATAACTTATCTAAATTTGTTTTTCCGTTAGCATTCACAAAATTAAGTAAATTTAATTTTTTATGTTTTAAATGCGCATAAATTTGTATATTAGAGATCTCATTATTTTTATTAAATTGTATAGTCGACTTTATTCGCGGTATCTTTTTTGAAAAATTGTATGAAAATTTGTCATAAACTTGTACTTTAGGCGTTTCGCAAAAAGTATCAGTAAAATTATCGTCTTTATTTTGTAAATCCTTTTGTTTGGTTTGCGATCGCGTTTGGACTGCTAAAACATGCTTTGTAGATTCTTTTATTTCGTCTATACTAATGCGTGAAAGAGCATCAGCCACAACGTTAGATTTTCCTTTTATGTATTCAATCGTAAATTTATATTCTGATAGTTCCATTCTAATTCTAGAAAGTTTAGACGAAGGGTCTTTCATGTTAAAAAGATAAACTAGTGGTCTATGATCAGATTTTACTGTGAAATTTGTACCGTAAACATATGGACGAAAATGCTTTATAGCGAAATGTATTGCTAGGAGTTCTAATTCGATAATTGCTTTTTTCTGTTCTGCTTTATTAAAAGATTTTGACGCGAAACAAATTGGTAAATCGTTATCACCGTGCTTTTGGCTTAATATAGCGCCACACCCACTCTTAGAAGCATCTACTGTAATTATAAATTCTTTTGTGAAGTCAGGGTATTGTAGTAGTTGATGAGACATTAATGCTTGTTTTAGTTTTTCGAAAGCGTTTTCGCACGCTTCGTCCCAAACAAATTCAACTTTTTTCCTGTTTAAACGATTTAAAGGCGCTGCCAGTGACGCAAAATTCGGTATAAATCGCCTGTAATAATTTGCAAATGCGACAAATCGCCTAACCGCATCTTTGTCTTTTGGCTTAGTATACCTTTTAATAGCGTCTATTTTTGAATCGTCTGGCAGCAAACCTTTTGACGTACATTTATGGCCTAGAAAAGTTACTTCAGAACGAAGGAAATTGCATTTGATTGGGTTCAGCTTTAAATTAAACTTTCTACAGGTTTCGAAAACTTTTTCCAAATTTTTAAGGTGGTGTGTCTCACTACAACCAATGACGATAACGTCGTCAATATACATAAAAGCCTGATTTGGTGAAATTCCTGAAAATGCTATTGACATCATACGAGAAAATGAGTTTGGTGCAATATTTAACCCGAAAGGTAAAACTTTCCAACGAAAAGCTCCTCGATCTGTACTGAAAGAAGTTACGTCTCTAGATTTAGGGTGAAGGGGTATTTGGTGAAAACCAGAAAAAAGATCTAAAGTTGAAAAGTATTTGGCTCTGCCAAGATTGTCGAGTATGTCATCAACGCGTGCTAGTGGAAATTTGTCGGCTATGAGCTTTTTATTGACTGCTCTGAAATCTACGCACATACGATACGACTTTTTGCCTGTTTGATCTTTTTTCGGTACCAGAATTAAAGGACTGTTATAATTTGAAAAACTAGGTTCGATTAAATCATTCTGTAATAGGTTTTCGACTTGTTTATTGATTTCTTCGCGTTGTGTGTATGGCAAACGGTAATTTTTAATATAGACAGGAGTTTTGTCAGTTAGTCTAAGTTTTTGTTCGTAGAAATTATTAAGCGTCATTAAGTCGGTTTTTAATGCAAAAATATCAGAATATTTCAAACATAAATCAAGTAATTTCTTTTTAGCGTAAGAAGGCATTTGTTTTGCCAAAATTGATTTAAGCTCTTCTATACGTTTTGAGTCGATAGGTGTATCATTTATGCGATAGACATTGAAGTTTTTAATGTCTTCAGTTTGAATATTGAAATCTTTTACATACTTGACCTCGTCGGTGGTGTTGATAACTTTTATTATTGGGTTTTTTGCATCAACGATACATTTTGCTGTGAAAACACCGTTACAAAGTTCCTGAGAATCAACAAAAACTGGACTTGTCGAATTTTTCAAACTAAAAACACGAAAAACTTCGCATCTTGGTGGAATTACAAGAGTGTTTGTTGAAGTGCTATGCAAAATTGAAACATTTACCTTTTCTGTCCCTTGTCCGAATGTAATTGTGTCATTAGCATAATTGATTATGCATTTGTTCGTTTTTAGAAAATCTTTCCCTATTATACCGTCCGAAGGAATATTAAAGTTGTCATTGACAACATGAAGAGTCAGAGGAAAAAATTTATTTGATGCGATTATACTTGTATTAACTGTTCCTATTGTCGTTACCGTGTCTGTTGTTACGCCTGTTATATTTATTACGTTACTATCGTCTACTTCTACATCGTTTGCCAAACTGGAAATTTTTATTAATGAAATGTCTGCCTGTGAATCTACTAGAAAGGAACATATTTTATGAGAATCGCTACAAGCGACTTCGACGAAATCGGAAAAATTTAAATTTAGACAATATATTGATTGAGAAGTATTTAGTCGAATTGCTCCTGCTCCCTCAGTGTTCGCGCCTGAGGGGCTTCGGCATTTAAAGAACGAACATTGGCTGAATTTCTAGAATTTGAACCCTGATTATTGGAATTTCTGTTATTTCCAGACCGATTATTATTGTTATTGTTGGAATTGCTATTGCCTCTATTATAATTGCGATTATAGCTTCTGTTATAATTGTGATTATTGCCTCTGTTATAGTTGTTATTTCGGAAATTTGTATTAGTGTGTTGCCTATTTGCATTACCGTTAAATCGAAAATTACTATTGTTGTTATATCTGAAATTGCTGTTACCTCTAGAATTTCCACGGAAATTACTATATCTTATCGGATGTGACCGAAACGCTAACACTTGCCGTTCTTTAACTTCCTGTTCTCGCTCTATAATCATTTTCGCTACTACGTCCTTTGAATCTTTGAAGGTTGTTGACGCAAGGATCGATTTCACCATATCTGACCTACTATTTAATCTACAAACGCTAATGGTTTGTTCAACCGCCATCTCATGGGCTTTTGCCTTCGTCATACCTTCAATCATTAGACAGCGCTCTAACGAGTCAGAAAGCTCTTCTACCTGCTTTGAAAATTCTGAAAAGTTGTTATTGGTTACTCTTAAGGCTGCAATTTTTCCCGCGACAACTTTCGAGTTGTCTGGCCTAATTTCACTACATAGCGCTTCTTTAATTTGGCTGACTGATTCTATATGCGTTGGTAGTGCTTCGCGAGCTTTGCCTTCGAGCTTGGATTTTAAAAATGCAATTAAAGTAGGAGTTAAGTTTTCGTTAGAGAATACTTCCATTAATTCAACTTTATTTATAAATGAGCCAAGTGCTAACGGGTCTCCACTGTAGTTGTCTCGCATAATCGAGGCGCAAGTACTAATAAACGATTTTTTCTCCTCGATTGTGGCCATGGTTGTAACGTTAAGAATCGGAGTTAGGATAGAGAAACTAGAATTTGGAGTTACAGGCTGATCAGCAAATCCTAAAAAGTCTGCACTCAGGGATAATTTATAATTATGTTCACTTGTTAAGGTATTAGTTGACGATGAACTCGAAGATGAATCAGAATCTGAGTTATTGGAATCTATATCTTGCTCTAAGTTTGTGGAATCTAAATTTTGCTCTGAATTTTCGGGACTTGAATCTGGATTGGAATTTTTAGAAATAACCTTTCCGCTTCTTAGGTCCATACGTGTTGAAACGAATGGACGAAATATTAAAAAATTTTGTTGCAAGATATGTGGTATTTGTTTATGAAGATTGAATAGAAATTTAAAGGAAATTAAATTGGAACGAGTTGAGTTGAGCTCAAAAGAAAATTATGAAAGTATTCTTAAAGGAAATTTATGAAAATATTGTAAAAGAAATTTGTGAAAGTATGTAGTTTTGAAAGCTTTTAGATTTTATAATACAGTTGGTTAGCGAATACTTATTGCAGAAAGTTGGAATTCCGAATTTGAAATGTATGGTAAAATTAAGATATTTAATTGAATTTTTATTATTTAAATGCAAAAATTGGAGAATGGCAAATAATTTTATATAAGGGTTGAAACGGACGCACCGCTTTTATCATATTTGATTTGTTTTTATTTTTATAGATACGGGCGCACCGCATCTTTTCAAAATTGTAATATAAATGTCCTCGGACGCACCGGGATTAAAAAAATTTATGTCATACTTTTACACGGACGCACCGCGTTAAAGAAAAATTGTAATTATTGGTTTTTAACCGGTTTTACGCATATACCAATATATGAAAGAAAATTTTCGAATATAATGCAAAAATATATATATATATTAATTTTTTTTTTTTTTTTATATATAGATAAGTAATTTCTAAAAGTTGGATAATATGAAATGTATTTACATTTTAATAATGTATTGGATGTCGAAAATTGAAAAAAAAAGGTTATATGAAAGTATGAAAATTATTTATTATATAAATGACAGTTATTTTCGCACACTGTGCGCCATACCGAGTACCGCTTACTGTGCCGCTGCTTGTCGCTGTGCTGCTGCGCTCAAAGTTCTGCTGATGCGCTCGCTGCTCTGCCGCTGATTGATGGCTTCACTCTTTGTCCTCAAAGTTCCTCCGTTATGGTGGTGGCGTGGCTAGTGCCGTTACAAGTGGCGTGGCTAGTGCCGTTTCACAAAAGTTTTGGTACAGTTTAGCATTTATTATACAGTTCAAAATTTTAGTTTTTACAGTTTTTCTCCTTTTTTTTCCGTTTTTGTGTTATTTCTGCTGCCCTTTAAATTTTTATATTATTACCGTTTGCATTTTCTTATTACTTCTGTCTTTAATTAAATATTTTGTTATATGTTTCTTAAAAGTTTTCACTCTTTTTCGTCGACTAGCCACGGCCAAAAAAAAATCCACCACCACTACAATAATTCTGTTGATTTCATTTTGTAGGTTTTTTGTTAATTTTTATATATTTTTTTTTTTGGTTTTTAATGGTTTTAAATTTTTGTAAATTTTCTCCGTTTAATATGGGTTTGGAATGTAATGATTTTAAATATTAATTTGTTGAAAAGGTTTTTGAAATTTTTGTATGTTTTTGTAGATTTTCCAAATTTTTAAATTTTTTGTGTAATAGTTTTTAATGTTTTATATTTTTTTTGTAAGAATTTTTAATTTTTTTTCTATTTTTTTTTTTGTACATGTCTTTTTAAATTTTTGTAGTTTTTTTTGAAGATTTTTGATGTTTTTTTTAAAATTTTTTTTGTAGATTTTTTTTTTTTGTTTTTTTTGTAGATAGGTTTTTAACTTTTATATTTTTTGTAATTTTTTTTGTAAATTTCTCATTTTTTCATTTTTTTTTTTTTTAATTTTGTGCTGGGCTTCCTTTTTTTCTCAATTAGGACACCCACGCATATTGGGAGGCTTGCCTCCTTTCGGCCACACGCCGTTTTTACAGGGCTTCGGCCCACGGTCGCCATGTAAAGTGTCCATCTTGGACACTCTTATATATATATATACTGTGCACACACACACACACCGCACTTACGCTAAACTTGTATTGTCTTTTAGTTTCTTCTCCTTTTGTTAAATAAATGAAGTCGTTTTAATTTTTAACACTTAGTTTTTTCCTTTTATTCGCAATTTAGTTCTATCAGTAAACCCTTTTCATTTTAAACTAGTTTCCTTTGTGTACAACTTTATTTAAAACAAACTTTTAGTTATTTATGTATTTTATGTTCTCTGTCGACTGTTCTTTTAATTATCTTTCCACTACAACTTGTAACTTTTTATTTTTTCTAATTTTTAAGTTCGCGTCTGATGCGTGTGCCGGTATACTAAAAACTGAAAACTGCCGCTAACCCAACTATGTAGCTAGGCAGCTTTTCTTTACGTTGCTTAGCAACGATATTAATGATGGCGTCGATCAACGGCAGTTTCAACCAATCAGAAACTCTCCAAATTGCTCGACTCTAACAATTTTAGTGATGCCGAGTGCATCTGATGTATGGTTGCATCTTGGACATTTCCAAAGAGGGTTGCCATCTACAATTTATTTTAATGTATTTTAATTTGGCACTACAAAACGCAGCCTTGTTTATGCGGAAAGTTTTTATAAAACAAAATTTTTTAAAACCTTTATAAGTTCATTAAAACACGGATCCTTTCACATACATAGCCTCTTCTAATTTCAAGACTCCTCGCAATTTTTAAATCACGCCTTGCTCATTTTCTTCTAACAAAGCTGCAAATGATATGGAATCCATTTTAAGCACTAAACTTTTTTTAAATGATATAATGCAATTTTAAACTAAAATTTAAATTGAAATTTTTTATTTACAATCGCTCAGCTGACTTCGAATAACTAAAATTTGCATTATATGTTGGCAGCACTTTTTTCTGTTTCACATGAGTTCAGTGATAGCAAATTCTTCGTATTCGTAGCGGAGGGTTGTATTCGTAGATTTTCTACGATGGATTCAAGAATAGGGCTGAATATCTTTTGCAAGAGTTAATATTTTTATTTTCCGCCTTCGGATTATTAATACTGATGTCAAGACGCGTCGTTTGACACCTCTCTCGATATTTTCTGTAGCGTATTAGCAGTCGACTCCTCAACTAGACTATTACCCTTTACAATTGGTTGTACGCCAAATTTTTGATTCAATGGTGGCAAGGAGTTGGTAAGAATATCTAGCAAATATTAGAATGTCGGCTTGTTTAGCTTCCCCAATTATTGTTCTCCCTAGGAGAAAAGAATTGGAGGAATTTTTCCACGGGAATAACAAAATTCGCTTGAACAAAATTCCGAGGGAATATTTAGAATTGGGCTGTATATAGAAAATTGTCAACTTATCCAGCTTCCATACTATGGAGTTGTTGATGCTTATAAAATGCGGATATGGTTAATGAATAAGAATCATGATCACAATACAAATATATGTGACTGTAATCGAGGTCGATTAGATGCCAGTTTGGCCGAATTGTATGCCCCTATTACCGTTTACAACTCAACTTAGTTGGGTTGTAATTAAAACAACTCAACTTTAAGACAACTCAACTCTTGTTTGGTATTACGAATTACAACTTATTTCAGTTGAAATTGAATTGAGTTGCCAACTTCAGAATGTGATGATTTGACAGATAAATAAACAGCTGATCAATTTGTGGCAGAAATTTAAGCATTTTCAAATGTGATTTTTTTATTAATATTATATGAAATCTATTTTATAATGACAAAAATGTTGGTGACTGACATGTCGCGAATACGGAAAACATTCGCGTGATCATTCCAATCCCTTGGAACTACCAAGCACCAAGTAAGAAAATGTTTAAGTGACAAATAATGAGTTTCATATGAAGTTATTTTGCAGATTTGAAAGGAAGCATTTTACTCAGTACTAAACAAAATTAAGGACCATTTCCGCATACGCGTTCGTATTTTAAAATTATGATTTTGGTGTTGGACTGGTTTTAGATATTATTGAGGAGCGTATTTGTGCGAAGTAGATTAAAACCCAAACAGAAAAAATTGTATTTTACTCAAACAGGATTCCCAGGAGTAGTGATAAGTATCAATGGGACTCGCATAATTTCACCTACTTTGACTGCATCCGAACTGCGGCCAGCCTCGTCCAACTATGGAATGTCGCTACATAAAGTCAAAAAGTTATTCAATGTAATTCGTTTAAACGTTGTTTGTACAAAATTGGTGATTATTGTTTGATTAAAAAAGGTTTAACTACCGGCTTTAAATTGTTTGCTTTTTTTTTGTAACGTTTTATAAGCCCGTGCACCATCTAACTCTTATCAAAGGTGGTATCAAAAGACGGGTTTCCATATCCGTTTTTAGGATTCGAAAGCGGAAATTAAAAATTTTATTTCTTTCGAAAGATATTTACAAAGACCCACAAAATGGCCCAAGAGGGTCCGAAATATGAGGCCCGTTCCACAGTTTTTTTGCACAGAACATCTTTCTGCGTTGGCGGCCTTTGGCCGCGATTCGTAAAAATAACTCTGGTTGGGTCCAACACCTTTCTACATTACTGTGTACAAAAAATCTGGCAAAATACAACAACCACATGAAATTAGATTTTATTAGAAATAAAATTTTTAATTTTTGTGGTAATTTTTTACGACAGCATGACACTAATACGTGTCCAAAAATATCGAGAGAGGTATTAAACGATGCGTCTTGACAACAGTATTAATAATCCAAAGGCAGAAAATAAAAATTTTAACTCGTTCAAAAGATATTAAACAAAAACCGAAAAAAGACAACAACATTACAACAACCACATGAAAATCGCCAACTTCAACTGAAAATATCTCCAGACAGAGATAAAATGTATCTTTGCCACCGGATTATTGTTCTCGAGATTAATTCGCGTGTTTTGACACCTCTCTCAATATTTTTGGACGCGTATTACCAGTGTCATGCTGTCGCAAAGAATTACAATTTTTGTTTTCGGATTCTTAAATCGGAGGTCGAAACTTGTCTTTTGATACCAACTTTGAACATTTTTGTAAAAAATTAGGTGGTGAACCGTCTTCTAAAACGTAAAATTTTTTCAAAACAACTGCAAAATTGCATGAGACAACTGCTAGTAAGCAGTTGTAAAATTTTGACGTCTTTGACAACTACACCAACACAAGGTTGTAAACGGCAATGCCACAAAAAGTTGTAAGACTAGACAACTCAACCGAAATTTTTTTTGACAGGTTGAGTTGTAATCTGTAATACCAAATTGCGAAATTTCAACCCAACTAAGTTGAGTTGTAAACGGTAATAGGGGCATAAAACAAACGTTATTACTACTCACTGGAAGAAGCTACAGGCATGCCAAAATACCGCCGTCAGAACCGCCACGGGTTGTTTTCTTATGTCCCCAGAACACCATTTACATAATGAGGCGAGAATACTCCCCATCATGGAGAGAAATGAGATGCTAACCAAACAGTTCCTGTTGAATACCCAGAAACCTGGGCATCCCTGCGGACATCTGATTGATGAGCCAACACCGCCCATGGGCTTAAGGATTCATCTCCGTAAGCATTATGAGGAAATATGGCACCTGAGAACACAGCCGTATGAAGCTAAAAAACAGAAGCAGATCCTCAGTGAACTCCACAAACAGACGTCGGACCTATATGCCGAGAATAGCCCGGTGAATCCTGCACTCAAAGAACAAGACTTAAAACTAGCAGAAGAGGAACGCGCTCTCCCTAAGGAAACTCAATTTCGGTCTGATACTGTACTCAACTTCGATCTGATACTGCAACAGGTTAAACTCTTACCTATCCAGAATCAACTCCGACATACAAAGCATATGTCCTGCTTGTAATGTGTTCCACATGACACCAACCATCTCTTTAACTGTATTGTGGAACCAACGCCTCTAACACCCTCTCATTATGGTCCACCCCTGTTGAAACAGCAAGTTTCCTTGGTCTCCCGTTAGAGGATATTGATCACAATTCGTAATCGGTCGCACCTATTGGATGGGGCGAAGCACTGCTGCAACAACAACATTAAAACAAACCAATTTTTTTATTTGTTTACATATTCCTTTTTTATTATGTATTTTTATTTTGAAATCTTACAGAGTTCGCTTTATGCGGATAGAATACGAATTCTATTTAAATTATTTAAGTAGCGATACGAAAAATATCAGACCATAACAATGTTGTGGTTTGGTAAATTTGTATTATGCCAGTATAATTAGGCCGCATACAATATTGTTAATAATTTCTTTGTTGTTCGCACATTTTGCCACAAATGAAGTTTTACATAAAATACGCAAATTCCTTCTTGCAATTTTGGTAGTCCTTACAACTAATACATTAAGCTTTTTAACTATTTGGTATAGAGCCATTTTTCATAAATTGGTCAAAAAGTTCAGGTTGTCATGCCCGCCCTATGTCCCACTTGGATATAAATTACTTAACTTTTATTAGAACTAATAACGAAATATGTTTATAATTTATTATGAGTAAATTTCGGGTCTTGGAACTAGGGCAATATTGCCCAAAGTAAAACTGATTTATTCATGTAGCTCGCTGTCCGAAAACGTAACATTTCGGATTGCAAATAGTTGAAAAAACAAAAGAGACTTCTTTTTAAAAATTATACACAAACGTATTAAAAAATGTGAATTAACATTGTAGCTCATCACTCATTTGGACAAGTCCAACATCCAAAACGTTGTGGTTATAAATCCAAGTGGAACTTTTTTGTTAATTGTTAAAATTTAAACAAATTACTGGTGAATATTCATAAAAAGGAATTGGAAGGTTTTATATGTGGTACAATGGAGTTTCTTTGCTTATATTTTGTCTTTCAATTTGTATATCAAATCAAGTGGAAAATATTTAAAATTTAAGGAGCTGTAATGTAAGTCTTAAATGTAATATTCTTGCGTATATATTCTGTTGTCAAACACTGGACAGACATTCCCATATTGGCGACACAAATTAAAAGTTTCGCCTTCCATTGTTCTCGTGCACACTGAAAAAAAAATATATAATATAAATTAGTATGGTATTTATGTATTATAAGGTGCTTTCATAGTTAAAACCGGAAATATTAACATTTTTCGATCATTTATTACATACTAGCTATTAACCGCAGCGTTGCTGCTGCTGACAAAGTAGATCTACGCTTCTTATCCCTAACATCATTTTTATACCTTTCTGTTGTTGCTGTATTAACGATAAACACACTCCCCAAAGGTTTTGGGGAATGTTATCGATGTTGATTACCCTTTGCCGGATACAGATGTGGTACGTTCCGGTAACAAAGCACCATAAGGTACTAGCCCGACCATCACGGGAACGATTAACATGACCACATTCAACCTTCTAGGCCATCCCGCCCCATCCCTAGTAGTTCCAGAGTCTCGTCTGCTAAATATGTGTAGGATAAATTCATATTTGCAACAGGATTCCCCTTGCGTAGGTGAGGTTTAAAATTGGGTTGCGGAAGCTTTGAAGCTATAAAGCTTTGTATTGCGCCCATCGACTCCTTGAATCCCTTTATACCTTTCTTTGTTCTTCTACATTTACCCGCTTCATTCTTCTCTGCTGCCTTGTAAGTTTGTGTGTTCCTTTCACAAAATATTTTCCTTTCAATGAGAAAAGGATGAGAAAAGGGCCACAATTACCTACAACTTCAGCCATTTTGAAGAACGCTAGCTGATCTAGTTTAATAGATAGAATTTAAGAGTGCGACATGAGGGTAAAATTTTTTCCAGAAAATAAAGTTTCAGCAGGGAAGTTGCTGTAAGAGGCGTAGGCTCCACATTACAATTGAAAATATGGTTGGTGTCATGTGGGGACACATCGTGTGCAGGACATATGAAGGGCTCAGAACCAAAAGGATCTAAGTGACATTTTTTTTAAAATTGAGTTATACCCATATGTGTATATTTAATATAGTGTCTATTTGTTGATAATGCGATCAAAGTCATTTTGGACATTTTAGTGCCATATATTTGCCAGGCCAAAAACGTACTAAATTTTATTGCATTAATGATTGGAGCCAAACGGATCTAAGTGCGCTCCTCCAAGCAATAAAATTTAAGTGCTCGACCAAAAGAACATGTAGAATTTTTTCGAGTATGCAGTCTTGTAGCCCGTTTTAGTATAATAAAGTGCTAAACTTAAGTTCGTAGGAAGTCTCGCTGATTTTTGGCAATTTTTTTCTGGATCTAAGCGCACTTAGACCCTTTTGGCTCCAAAAATTGTTGCAATAAAATTTCGAACGTTCATTGCTCGGCCAAAATAACATTTAAAATTTTTTTGGAGTATGCAGTTTTGTAGCCCGTTTAATTTTAGTATAATAAAGTGCTAAACTTAAGTTCGTAGGAAGTCTCGGTGATTTTTGGCAATTTTTTTCTGCATCCAAACGCACTTAGACCCTCCTTTTGGGTCCAAAAATTGTTGCAATAAAATTTCGAACGTTGATTGCTCGGCCAAAATAACATTTAAAACTTTTTCGAGTATGCAGTTTTGTAGCCCGTTTAATTTTATTATAACAAAGTGCTAAACTTAAGTTCGTAGGAAGTCTCGCTGTTTTGAAAGAGGTGAAGAAGCCTCTCCCCTCTCTCGTCATTGCCGCAGACTTGGGTTCATAATAAAATAAGATGAAACTGACGTTTAGAAAGTCAGCTGTTATTACAACAAATTTTCATCTAATTCGTGGTATCAAATTTACATATTTTGTGTGTTTACGACATTTTTGCTCAAGTTAAAGTGATTGGAAATGAGTGAACTAAATAACATCATTTCCCGTAAGTACTTGAGTTATATTAATCACACAAAGCTAAAAATATTTAGTTATTTAATGAAAATGTTTGCTTATCGGTTTTCTAACTTACAATTTTATTTGCAAAACATTATAAAGACAAGTCCCTATTTGTATCCTTTTTTGTTTTAGTATGTGAAAGGTCTTCCTGATACCGTCACCCGTTTGATTTGTTTTAGTGATCAATGCGGAGGCCAGAACAAAAACAAAAATATTGCTAAATTGTTTATGTATTCCGTCCAATCTACTAAATTGGAAAAAATAGATCAAATTTTTTTGAAATTGGGCATTCATACATGGATTGTGACCGCTCTTTCGCCCGCATTGAAAAAGCTAAGTACTCCTTATCTGTTTTGTTCCAGAAGACTGGACAAGAGTTACTGACTTTGTTTCATTCGATTATCTAAACAGCATATTGATTGACCCAAAAAAGGATGCTGAAAAAGGGCCAATAAAGTGGCGTGAGATTGTACGGCTTCAATACAAGAAAGAGAACTTCTTTTATTTTTGCTATAGTTTGGTAAGAAATTTTGATGCTCCCGTGAACAAAAGCGAAAAATGCTCAGCGCTTAAAGTCGGAAGACCATCTTTCCTGCTAAACGAAGATGTGTTTAAGCCGTTACACCCAACTCCGTTGAAGATTCCATACCTAAAATAGGAAAACTTGACCCAGCTTCTTCCGTACATTTCACCTGTCCACCACGATTTTTATATGAATATTCCCCATGAGCCAAACATCAAAAATTCACAAAAAAAAAGTCAAGCTAAGAAGGAAGATGAAAATGCAGAACTTGATGAAGCCCACGGCACTCTTTTATCTGATTACGATAATTAGACACACGGTGATTCACAGCCCAAATCGTCCACCATGAAAAATGCAAATTTCAACAAGAACTACTTTTTTTGACTAGATAGAATGGTTTATAAATAAAATATTATGATAGTGATTAACGTTTTGCAAAATTACATGATTTTGTTGCTGAAAATCGCCACAAAAAAGTTTTGGTGTCCTGTAAAAAGGGTCGGCCTATAAAACCGATTTAAATTATCCTTTTTTATGTTCCTTTCCGGATTTGCTCTAATATCTATTTCAAGTATCGTAATTAAAGAAAAATGTTAAGATTTCTTGTATTAATAAGTCTTTAGGCATATCTGAGTTAAAAATAGCGAAATTTTTGCTGAACTGCAACTGTACGTTATATATTTTCTGTAAATACTTAATATAATATCACTATGCCTAATGTATGTCAAATTCGCGAAAATTTGCCGAATTTTCAACTTTTTTCTCAAGATTTTTAGAACTCCTTTGAGTAAGCAGTTTTAAAGGCAGTAAGTTAATCTTAGTTTTGTAAAAAATTTCCCTAATTTTTGGCAATTTTTTTCTTCCCCATAGGAATTTTTTAACGTAATTTTTTTTATATGGAAAAAAGTCCTTATCCTCGTAAGAAAAAAAAAAATTGCCAAAAATCAGCGATACTTCCTACGAACTAAGTTTAGCACTTTATTATACTAATATTAAACGGGCTACAAGACTGCGTACTCAAAAAAATACGACATGTTCTTTTGGCCGAGCAATCAACGTTCGAAATTTTATTGCAATAATTTTTGGAAATTTTTGCAATAATTTTTGGAAATTTACAGTTATTTTCCATCTGCAGTAAACATCCTTTGAATTAGTTGACTAACCTGCATTCACTTAGACAGGAATCATTTCAAACGCATTTACCCAGAATTTACAATGAGTAATTTACTTTAACCTTAATTATCTCAATTCAACGTCGATGTTACTTAGATCCTTTTGGTTCTAAGCCCTTCATATATTACGTGTCGGGGTTGATTTTGGACAAATAAGAGTTTAACCTGTTACAGTATCTGGAACGAAGTTGCGTCAGGGTGACTCGTGTCTCCCTAGGTAGTGTGCTTTCTTCTTCTGTAAGAGTAGGATATTGTTTATTAATAGCAGGGTTCAACGGGCGCGTACTGACAAAAGCGTTTACCGATTCTTTGTGGATTTTGCTTAAGGCCTCCTTATGCTTGTCTGGATCAAACGTCTGTGTTGACAGGTTCCGGATCTCGTCATAGTGCTTACAGAGATGTTCCCTTAACCCTTGCTAGGATGTCAAGGTCTGTGACAGTTTAGCATTTCGTTGTGCTCTTTGGTGTTGAGCTCTTTGTACTCAGATACAATTTCGGTGGCATGCGCCTTGAAGGTCATAGTATTATGGAGCATTACCCCTAAGATCTTTGGGTGACTGACGTCAGTAGCGTGACACCATCGACGTGAACGTTCAATATTTGCGTCATTACTTCTACGTCGTAAACAGAGGGGCCGGTGATAGTACCAGGAAGCACAAGGTGAAGAACACGAGAAAGACTGGGAATATAGTTATTTATTCTAGAAACTAATTCGTCATAAAGGGCCAGACCCTGTTGGCATCGTGCAGTCGTCCGTTTAGGAAATGATAGTAACTCTTTCTCGTGGGAAAGGTAGCTTTGATATGAAGAAATAAGACATAAGGAGGGATAGGATACCACCCTGTAACACCCCAGCAGGTTAGAATATACCGAAGGTGTGCCTGTCGTAAGAGGCGACTAAAATACCAAATTTATCAACCTCACCTACCCGTGACAAATCCTGTTTCTTTAACAGCCGAGGCTCTGGCGACCACAGGTTCTTAATGGATCTAGGGGGTGGGAGGGTGGTATGGCCTTGAAGGTTTCATGTGGTCATGTTAATCGTTCCCGAGATGGTTGGGCTAGTACCTTAGCAGAGCTTGTTATCAGAACGTACCGGATCTGCATCCGTCAAAGAACCATCAACATCGGTACCAATGTACCGAGATTCAAGGGATTATGTACCGCAAATGTTTCAGGTGTTGTCAGCGCAATTTATAGCATCTCAAACCCAATTTACAACTTCATCTACCCGTGGCGAATTCTGTTTCTTTAGCAGGCGAGGCTCTGGCGACAACAAGGGGTGGTGGCCTGGAAGATTCGACGTGGTCACATTTTATCGTTATAATCGCTCTTGTACCCTAATGGTGCTTTTTACCGCAACGTACCGAATCCGTATCCGGCAAAGGACTATCAACAACAATAACACTCCCAAAAGTTTTCGCGGAGTGTCTTTATCGCTACAACAACAATTACCAATGTACCATATTTCAATCGCGCTACATACTAATAACATTATTTTAATAGTTCACGGAAAAAGGGTTGTCCTATAAGAAAGTCATGAAAATAAGATACCTATACGCCAACTATCCAGCAAATTATGATTCGTTACTGATGAGATTCGAATGTTTTACAAAATATGGGGTATCAATTATTACATTTATTATGCCCATAACTTTCTTCCAAAGCAACATCAAAATTTTAGAAATAAGATTTTTAAATTAGAAGAAAATTTTTCTAAGCGGGGTCGCCCCTCGGCAGTGTTTGGCAAGCGCTCCGGGTGTATTTCTGCCATGAAAAGCTCTCAGTGAAAACTCATCTACCTTGCAGATGCCGTTCGGTGTCGGCATAAAACATGTAGGTCCCGTCCGGCCTATTTGTAGGGAAAATCAAGAGGAGCACGACGCAAATTGGAAGAGAAGTTCGGCCTTAGATCTCTTCGGAGGTTATCGCGCCTTACATTTATTTTTTTTTTTTTTTAACTTTCTTCCAAGTGCAAGCAGTAAGTAGACAAAATTTTATCACGAAACAATGAATATTTTGGCAGATTTTTAAATGCGTACATAAAAAAATTTATATAAGAGATATATCATCGCCGCCCTCAGAAAAATGGACGTGTTTTTTTTTTCTCAAAATCCTGGAAAATAAGTTTAATAGGAAAACATACCTTCTTACAATCTATGTAACGTCAATTATAAAAAATAGTAAACTTTTAAAGCTTAGTTTCCTAACATTTTTATTTTAGCACAGGGCGACCATATAAAAAATAAATAGTCGATATGTGTCAATATTCCCTGGTACATACATATTAAGGAGATTGTACAATCTTTTTTTAAATTATAATTTTATAATGTTAGAAGTTTAGTTATTAGTCACATATTTATGTATAATATATAATCGCAAACACTAAAGCCCACTGAAAACGAATTGCATTAGATAAGAATTAAATATAATGAACATATAAACAAATTTATGCATGTACGTATGTTGGAATGGAGGCATTAATACACTTCGTAAGAAGACAAGGGATTTATTGTTACTTGTTAAACAAAACAACAAAATCACTAGTCTTCCATACAAAATGTATCTCGACAGTTATTAGTTGAGCAACAAATTTAAATACGCAGGCGATCTAAAACGATTATTTCAAATATTTTTCATTTTATCGTAAAACACACATCCTATTATGTAACCAAAATCACCACCCACTTTAGTACACATGTATTTATGGTTGTTATTAATTAGTAAGTTCATTATAAAAATCAGTAGATTGATTAGTATTGAAATAAAATGTTTTTCGTTAATATGAGCTTGGGTATATGGGATGGTTAATTCGTGTGTATTAGGAATATATTCATACTTTTAAGATGGCGATACCAACCTCTGTTGTAAAAGATACTGGGCCATTTGGATTTGTTTGGGGTTGCCAGATATGGTTATAATACGGTCAGTTGATCCGGGCAATGGCTCATCGATGGTTATGTATGCACCAGATTCATTACGTATGCGTCGAATACGGCCGCCTCCTTTGCCTATTATAGCACCAGCCAACTGTAAATGCATAAAAACAGTGAAATTAAAAACGAAATTTTTTAAATGCCAGTGGTTTATTTTTTAATTGCATATCGGTAATTTAATGTTGACTGTTTATATATATCTATTTATTCGTGAAGGACAAGCCAAGAAGTGGTCGCCTGAGGAATCAGCAGACGGCCAGTTGGAAAAGGATATTCTATCCCGAATTAGGTAAACCCGATCCATGTCAACACGTGATGTTGCTTAAATAGTCGAAACCCAATATGTGCAAGGCACACGAATCGAACAGAGAAATTGTAAACATACAAAGAGAAAAAACCAAGTCAAAAACAGACGTCAAAAAGCATTTCCCTTGTACGTAAGCTCTATGAGACCAAAGTGGCAAACAAAAATTTGTGTGTGATTATGGTCGATCAAACGTATTTGAAAATGGACCTGAGAACGTTTCCAGGTACCCAGTTCTGTTGCTTGCAATCTGAAAAGGACATTCCTAATTCGGAAAAAGCCATCCAGATAAAAAAGTTTGGCAGAAGGGTTTAATGTGGTCATATAAATCGTTCCCGAGATGGTCGGACTAGTACCTTAATAGTGCTTGTTACCGGAAAGTACCCGATCTAAGGACTATCAACATCGATAACACTACCCAAAACCTTTGGGGAGTGTCTTTATCATTAGCAAAACAACAACAATAATGCAGAATTTACGTGAGTGTCTTCAAAAACGTCGTTTGGCAGTCCTACCCCGTCACAATGATCCAACAAATATGTATATTTTGGCCGGGCTTGGCTCTAGCACATTACGCACGTGTCACCCGAAAGTGGCTGTTGTTGTTGTTGTAGCGATAAGGACACTCCACGAGGGCGTTGGGGAGTGTTATCGATGTTGATGGTCCTTTGCTACAGGCATACCTACCGCGGGTATATTCTAGACCCCCTAACCCGCTGGGGGTCCCTAGTGGCACGAAGATAACAATGTGAATTATGTTAGGGAAAACTTAAATCCACTCGTGTCTGAGTTGCGGCCAATTTAGCGATATTGGGCTCTGATGAAAGCAAAACTTTTGAAAATAGGGAAACCAACAAAACCGTTGGCGAACTGTGTCGTCACTTCCATTTTCATCGAACGTTTCTAAATGCTGTGTCCATTTCGTATCTAAATTTCGTTTGGTTTTTTAGAATTGTTTAGTTCGTACAGGGACCCGGTCCAGTTTAGTGCGCATTCATATGTAGATAGTTAATTTACGTGTTTACAGATTATCCTTATTCTGACTTTTTACGTATTCAATTAAATTGATTGAAGACTGACTGAAATATGTATTGACTTACTTTGCTGATAGCAAATTTCTGCTTGCAAAAATTCGTCCAGCAGAAATTTGCAACTTCTCTCAAAATTAAATGTAATTTTTCTGAATTATTTATACATTCCAAATATTATTGAAGTTTCAACTCAGAAAAGCCACATAATAATTCTGTGCGTTCGCATATGCTGTGCGTAAATACACACTGAGCTGCTATTTAGATATGAATTTTACTTACATCTTTCGGAATGGTTACTTGCGTACTGTTTTTAGGATCATGGCCAGTGGGAAGATTTCCGGAATTACCAGCATTTGGCCCATTATTGGTGGGTCCTGGTCCGAAACCACCACCGCCGCCTCCCATACCTCCTCCCATACCGCCAGATCCCATACTGTTGTTATTATTTGGTCCACCAAAGCCACCGCCTTGATTCATGCCGCCTCCACCAAAACCACCGCCACCACCATTATTCATCTGATTTCCACCGAAACCGCCACCTAAGTTGCCACCAAAACCGCCGCCGCTACCTTGGTTGCCAAGACCACCACCGAGTCCACCACCAAAGCCAGCGTTGTTACCGAAATTTCCAGATGGCCCATTATTTCCACCGAATCCGCCGCCATTGCCGCCAAAATTACCGCCACCAAAACCTCCGCCACCAAAGTTGCCACCACCAAAACCACCACCACCTCCACCATTATTTCCGCCAAAGCCATCGTCGTTCGCCCATGGGTTTATAAAGGGATTTTCACGCCGACCACCACTGCGACTACGATCATTACGCCCTCCGCGATCGTTGCCAAAATTGCCACCACCACCGCCGCCACCACGTCCGCCACGCGATTGACGATTGTTGCCGCCACCGCCGCCACCACCACCACCGGAGCCATAGCCGCCATATTCATCGGCGTACATACGATCGAAATTGTTGGGGTCATAATTATGGACTGGTCCCTTAATAGGTGTCTGAAAATAATTTTACAAATATTAATTAAACATATGCAAACATTCCAGTACTGGCTTAATTAAACTTACTTCTCGTGTTAATGTGACCACTTCGCGTATAGCATCAATCACCTGGGATTGCTTGCCAATCATTTGCACAACCCGATCTGTACTTTGCGGAGCAACATTTGAGAAAACTTTCAAAATTCGGCAACCAATTTTCTGCAAAAAAATTTTTGAAATTAAAAATATATATATCAAATTATTCCTATTTATGATTAATTAAGTTTATACATATTCAGAATAATAATGTTATTTCTTATTTTAGTGAATCATTATCAGAGTTTAAGTATACAAAAATCTTGTGGGGATTCAATTCTTTGCAACAATTTTAACGTTTTCTTCTTAGTAATGGGGCAGAACCAAATGGTGAGCAAACATCTAGACACTCAAAGTAGATGTGTCAAGTGTTCTCGATATCTGATTGTTGAGTCTTTTTATCTGGGAAAGACTAACACTTAGGAGATTATAAAAAATGTACATATCAGCAGTAATATTTGCATTTTTCAGAACCACCACCTCTGGAGAAAGCAGTCTTAAAAAAATCACGATCCTCTTGGTATACATTACATATATTAGAATCAAACGATTCGCCATCCAGAAATTCAGGATGAGCCACGCGTTAGTTGGGACAAACATAATCTATATGCATATATGAATTCGTTTTGGAGAGTAAGATTTAGTGCGCATACCGGAAAATTTTTGTAAGTAGATACTTAAATGATTCGGGCTACCTACCACCTTTGGATTCATTATGTCAGCACGTTTAGCCACATAGTTTAAGATATCCTAAGAGACTTTACGCGAAAAAGACGGTACATGCAGCCATTTTTGTTTAGGTGGGACGGACAGCTCGTTGTTAGCGTTTGCCCCTATAAGTAAATGCTTCCCGAGCCTGGGTCGCTTAGTTTGAAGACTGCGTAATATTATTGTTAGCCCTCCCGGGGAATCACCAATAATCACCAATTCTGACACTGAGGCAAATTTTCAAATCGGGTATCAATTAGTGGAGGGACTGACACAGCAGCAGCAGCTTAGATGGAAGCGGCAGAACTGAACAGTCACTTTACATTTGCAGCCGCTCATCAGTCGCAGTTTTTAGCATGAATCCTATACCTAGATCAAAAACAGCAATCAACTCAAAAAATCGCAATGTTTAGAAAACGGTGTGCGATATATCAATTGAATAAGACGACGATACGCTATACAAAAACTGGAGTTTTAGTGCCCAGCGGAAAGTAGCTATTTCAATTTATAGATGACGGAAGACATCATTTCGGTTTAGTGACTGGCATTTTCGTTTTCTGGATGACGGAAACTAACACTCAAATAGTTTGTTGGTTTTATGCAAATTGTACAGCGGTACATATAAACAGCAAATATTAATTGATTTGCGATAATCAGTTAAGATTAATGATGTCTTCTGCACCATTTCAGAATGGATTTTGAATAGTCAGTTGGAATTTAGAATTGTAAATCGACATTATCTATTAATAATCTATTTTTGGATTTGATCTCATTCCTCCATATTTATTTTAAAGTTTAACAAATTTCCCGGAATGCTAAACAAAAATCATAAACGTATCTATCGTCAATTTATTGAATAAACCACTATCTCTGTGCGTATAAAAAGTACAAAAAAAAAACGCTATAACAAAGCTCTTAAAAGTTGAGTCATAGTCTTAGGAAATGAATCAGTTTATAAAAAAACATTCAAACATGCTTACACCAAAGGCAAGTCGGTAGTCACTGCACTTCATATGGTGGTAATAAACTTAGAGAAAGCCCAGGAGCTTTTTAAATGTCTCTAAACGGTCTTTACATTGAAGTAAATCCAGCCATAACACGATAGATCGGCTGCATGCTAAATTGCAGGAATATTACTTCACAATGGGGATTGCATGAGGACACGCAATTGGAGGACAGGACAGGGCACGTTGTTGTTGTAGCGATAAGGTTGCTCGCCGAAGGCTTTGGGGAGTGTTATCGATGTAATGGTGCTAGCCCGACCATTTCGGGAACGATTTATGTGGCCACATTAAACCTTCAGGCCATCCCCTCCCTCCCCACCTCCAAGTTCCATGAGGAGCTTGGGGTCGCCAGAGCCTCGTCTGTTAGTGAAACAGGATTCGCCGCAGATAGGTGAGGTTGACAATTGGGTTTGGAGAAGCCATATATTGCGCTGGTAACCTGAAGGGTTGTGCTACACAGCCCCTTGAATCTGGTATTTTAGTCGCCTCTTACGACGGGCATACCTACCGCGGGAATATTCTGACCCCCTAACCCGCTGGGCACGTCGCAGGGCGGAGTGTTATCACCTCTGCCGTGGACGCTGATCATCAACCAACTGCTCAGACGGTTCGATGACGGACTCTTCAAACTTACGGCCAAGGCAGATGACGTTGGAATTGTCATAATTGGAAAGTGCCTTCCAAAAATTAGCTCTTTTATGGATCGGACGCTGTTAATGTTTGATGGGTTTTATGGTAAATGAGGACAAAACGAAGTACCTGCTGTCATCGAGCAAAGAGTCAGCGCATACGCGCCTTGGCAACCACGCTACTGTTGGCATGACATAATTTCGAAATAGTAAAAGACTTCGTTTATTTGGGAACCAGCATAAACACCAGCAACAACATCAGCACTGAAATCCAGCGAAGAATCACTCTTGCCAATAAATGCTGCTTTGGACTAAGTAGGCAATTGAAAAGAAAGTCCTCTCTCGGCGAACGAAAATCATACTCTACAAGTCACTTATCGAACCCGTCCTGCTATATGGGGTAGAAGCATGGACCATGACAACAGCAGATGAAGCGACTTTGGGAGTGTTCGAGAGAAAAGTTCTTCGAAAGATTTATGGAGCTCTACGCGTTTGCGATGGCGAGTACCGAAGAAGATTTAATGATGAGCTGTACGAGCTATACGCAGACATCCACATAGTCCAGCGAATTAAAACGCAGCGGCTGCGCTGGCTGGGCCATGTTATACGAATGAAAGATGATGCTACGGTCAAGAAAGTGTTTCTATCGGAACCCGCCTATGGAAGCAGAAGTGGTGGGCGGCCCCCACTCCGTTGGAAGGACCAGGTGGAAAACGATTTAAACTCCCTTGGTGTGACCAATTGGCGCCCGTTGGCGGAGCGAAGGAGCGACTGGCGCGCCTTGGTGGACGGCCAGAACAGTTTAGACGGTTAAGCGCCAATAAAGTAAGCTAGGACGGTTGACCCGCAGTAGAAACCTTGCACAAAATATCTAGGAGTAATTCTAGACAAGTAAGTTATCGTGGAAGAGAGAGTGAAAAAGGCCTCGACGTCAATTATGCATGTAAAGGAATGTTGGGGTGTGTGTGGGGTTTATCGCACTCTCTCTCTCTCTCATTAGGTATTATGTCACACCAAAAAGAACCTACCTCAAAAAATGTATTGGGGTTTACATAGTATCAATGCTTAGCATTACGGAAGCCCTGAAAACATGCCCGACGGCTGCACTGTATGCCATTCTGCACAGCAAAGAACATAGCGTTAACAACTGCAACGAGGCTCAGTGCCTCGGGCAGCTTGAGCGGAGACCATACGACCATATAAGTATAGCGTGATCAATTAGAGTGTGAACAGTCTACCCGATTCCATATCTGCGCTTCGAAGAGGCTCTTAGAGCCACAATAGAGGTGGATGGTTAACGCGCAAGGGTGCCCAAATGGCGCACGAGGCGATACACGTGTACACCGATGGTTCCAAAATATTGGAAGGAAAAGGGTATACTGATCCGGAAATAAACAGATCCTACAAGCTGCACTGTAATTGCAATTAAGGCAATAATCTCGCATGGCACAGCATCTAAAAGTGTAAGCAATCCCTGGAAAGAATCGGGACAGGGAGAAGCATGCACATATATATATTGGCATAAGGGAATATATGGGAATGAAAAAGCGGATGAACTAGCTAAAAAGGGCGCATCCCTCGAATCTTTTTCCGTAGACGTCCCAATTAGATTTGGCGAGATTAAGAGAAGATTTAGAGGTGCATATGATCGACCAAGCGGGAAGGTGTGGATCCAAGCGCAGGGCCGCAAAGTGTCGGAGATCATGTGTATGTCTTAGAACCTTAGACTAACAAAGTTACTCCTATAATAAAAAAGTTAGGACTGTAGACTCATGATAGGTCCTAGAAAGCTTCTAGTGTTTGCCAAGAGGACGGAGTTATTTTATAACATAGGTCCTGGCTTTTCAGTTTGATCGTTAAGCAAACTTCTCGTAACACTACGGACCCATTCAGTCTATGTGAGTTCCCCATGGCCATCCAATTCAACCTAACCTAACGTATCAAACGTTAGAGATATTTACGGTTTTATCTACTTGAGGTGAAAATTAACATTCATTCATTCATTGTTGTAGAAACTAGACCCTACTAGAGATATACGGCGTCCGGCACGTTACTATATTTTCTACTCGTTTAAGACCATTTATGCCATTTATAGTTCATGTCGAAAATTGGTTGCATATGGTCGAAAGTGGCATCAACAGATGCGCATCACTGCCAGTTATAAGAAACTAATTACGAAAATTAGCTCTCTTTCTAACTGTTCAAAAGTTTTTTAAAAAAAAAAAACAGGCGCTTTCGATGTCAGCTTAACACGGACTTTTCATTACCCAATTAACCAAGTAATTACAACAAAGCACTAAAAAAAATTTATATATGTAATAAATTTATATGCTCACTTTGCATATTTTTTTTTTTAAATTAATAATGAACAATGAATTCAAATAAAATTACCCAAGGCGAACATGTTTTCAAATTGTCCTCAAGTTGTTAAAAAAAGCAAATTACCCAAAAAAAGGTGCCGATTTTTAAAAAAAATTTATATTGCTATTGGCTGAAGAAATAAGCGAAATCAGTGATGCAAAATCCTTAGTAAGTTCTAGGGCCATAAACACTCCTTTGAAATGATTCTTACCTCATACTTAAGTTGAGGATATTTACGTATGAGAAGGGTTTGAAAAATCACTTGTGATTACATTCAAACATCTGTTGTTTATTTGCCAAACTATACAATAGCGTCTGAATTAAATTTGAATTTCATACTTCATCCTTCAACACCCAAGTCTCCCGGTTTGACATTTCCTAAAGTTGGCGGCCCTATCCAACACTAGTCCCTTGGAGTGAATCACATTGATTATAGCCTATCAACCAAGTTTAAATATCACCTACACGTTACGGCTCCTTTTACAAATGTGAAAACGTGGGTACATATGTATGTATATTTACCAGGTGAGGCTTTGTCCTTCGCAAGAACACTCAAAAGCCTTCCCAAGACAGTCGCACTAATGACCGTGTGTGCTACTACCCGAACGTAGTGGACAGTCGAACTAGTCTGCAAACTGAAGCTACGCGGTCTTCCATAATGAGCTCTTATATCATAAAGCCGAAAACAGCAGATAACATCTTTCAACTTAAAATCGATCGACCTTCATGCTAAAATATCGTTTTGATTTAAGGAAGACTATTGAAATCAATTTTGTGAAGACAAACGTCTGCATACTTTGGTCTACATTTTAAAAATTTTATCCAGGGTCCTTGTAAAATTTTAATTATGTAAATGCGCCGAGGATTATACGCTTTTCACTAATGAGTTACGCAATGACATCCACTTAGACTGCTTATGATTTCTAGGGCGGCATCCTTGGCCGAATAGTCACTCCCTAACGTTTCAAGGTGTTTCTCTAGTGTAGCTCAGCAGCATAGCGCGACAAAGCATCCGTTAGAAAGTCTTCGGAGCTACACCTAACACCTAGAGCTTCTGGGAAAGTGACGTCAACGAAGGTACATTGAGTTCGAAGTCGCAGTCCTATAACTTCTGTGCTGGCATATGGTGTGATGGTTAGGAGGCGTGGTAGCGACTGGTGGTCAGGATTGCTACTGTTCGCACATCGGGAATTGTAGCTCTTAAGGTTCCAAGGAGCTACTCCTGAAAAATTTTGAACGATCTGCGAGATTTTGAGGCAAAACCCCGGATCTTTCCAAAATGGCCAAAACGTTGATTTCCTTAAATACATATAAACAAAACCTTTCCTAAATATTATTTTTTTAAATAGAAAAATCAAGCGTTTTGAATTAAGACACCGGCGTACGCCGCCTCCGCCGCCGCTGTCGATAAAGTGATCGGCGTAAACCTCTACACCCTACACAAAAAAAATTTACATGTTTTTTTTCGTTAAAAGTTTAGTCGAGGTCAAAAATTCTGATGTGACATGTACGATGCAGAGGAGCTCGAACAAAATGAGCAACAAGGTAGAGGAGATGTCACCAGGGTGCCCTGTTGAGCATAGTTGAACAGTTTATATTTGGTTTGCTTACGTCGTATTTACGAGAGTGAGGATCGCTATAAGTTACAAAACGGACCAACTGAAGATCATCTTTAATTCGAATGGGCATCGAAAGCAAAATAAAGCAGATATTATTCTATTGAGTTTTTTGCCATCAGTTGGTCACAGAGAAAATAACCAATTGCGATGTGTGCATCAAAACAAAAGGGTGCCAAATCCAAGAGAAGTTGAGAGATTAAGTTGTACAATTCAGCTGCACCATTTGAGAATATCCCAATGGTTATAGCGGCCCCATTTGGGTAGAAAAGTACGGTGCACAAATGAATTTCAATCAGTAACAATAACTTAAATAACTTTTATACATAATATATTAAAATGAGAAACAAGGTAAGGACACTTGGAAAACAGAACATTTCCATCTTATTTATCTCGATAAGTGAAATAGCGATTTCATGTGAATATTTATCTTTAAATAAAAAAATGGCAGTTAATCATTGAAAAACTACTTGGAAGTAAGGTGCGTTTTGCAGGATCCGACTCGGCCTACTCAATTTTGAACTTAAAAAAGCAAAAATGTTGATCAAAAATTGCTATAAAAGGCTTAAAAAAGCTCAGAAGTGAAAGTGATTTTTTCAAGTTTGTAGTTGATTTGAAAAATCTAAAATTTCAACGCGGGCGTACTTAACAAAAATTAATTTTGGATGTTTAGAAGAAAAGGACTTTTTAAGTCAATCTCAGAGCATAGAAATGTTACTCAAATGAATACAACTGAAGAACTCGATGACATGTATTGACCACTGAGCGGCTCATATATGTATGTACTAAGTAGATATTTTCCACCGGTGAGCTATTTTATAAAACCCCATTAATTAAACAAACCTTTCGTTGCCATTATTATAAGCTTTTTTTGTTCGCTTTGTGTTAATTAAAATAATGTATATACTATGTTTACTCGTTCTTGCGAATCATTTAAAATGTAAAAACACTTTCACGTTAATATGCATGTGTAGATGAAATGCATTGGAAAATAATTCGTTACAAGCAGATATACAGAAAGGTTCGGACGATGATACGTGTTTATCAAAATGCCGACGAAAGATGTTGCCACGACCAATCGTAATAAAGAACTAGTTGGACTGAATTTATAAATTCCATAATGCTGTGTCAGCAACATTAACAATGGGTAAAACTAAATGTTGGCTCTTAATAATAACGCGCACGCAACTCATAAGGGAGAAAATAAAAACAAAGAAATTACCAAACCAGTACCGAAGGACGGGAAGAATCCGTCGCATGATAAACAAACACACGTATACATAGTCCTGTCTATACATATCTATGTACATATATCAACATACGTTCGTTGGCTCACAAACCATATACTACCAATACCACATACTACATATGCACTTTCTTGCAATAGCAATACCTGCGAGCAAAAAAATATCAACAAAACTGGTTTGAAAATTGTATCAGTTGTTTTTTAACATCTTAAAAATTTCAAACTTTTTGTAGACTTTTAGAAAATTTTTTGACAATGCAGTTTTTTATTTCAAATTATTTTAGTCTGACAGTTGGAAATCTTTGAACATTTTCCATTATTTTTGTGAATTTTTTACCAAAGCAATTTTCGCATTTTTGTTTCTTCCTCTCCAAGCAGACATTTTTTTGTATATTTTATTTTTATTGTATAAATTTATTTTATTGTTGTCTTTCTTCCTTTTTTGTTTTGCTTAATTTTATTTAGTTATTTTGTAAAAGGTCAAATAAAAGTAAATTTTCGCTCTTTTTCCGTAACCAAAATTGGGACATAAATTACAGGTTCCTCATATTATTTACATTAGCTAACCTTAGGAGCAATATACATGCAAATCTATGGCTTCTCGGCATAACCGAAAGACACTTTTTTCGAAATTGAGTTAATGCGCGATGTTAGTATTTCCAGAGAATATCAATATCGATATTTCTGAACCAAACAACTGTATTTTCTCGGCATAGCTGAACAACTCAGCGTTTTCCGGCATATATATTTTTTTTTTTTGTTTTTTCAATATTTCAACTTTTGCAACGCAAACAATTGGCAATTCACATACATAGGTGTCGTTTCCATGTATAATTTTTAGATTTCAGTTGTTTTCATTAGTTTCCAATATAAAATTTGATTAGTACATACCACATACGGCGAATAGGATACTTGTGAATTGCCGAAATGATATTAGCCGTGTTTTTTTTTTACATCTATATACTTTTACGCTTAAACTTTATATAGACTGCTAAGCGTCAAGCTTTAAATACACCTCTGAAATTGCTGCGCATAAAATTTGTACTACTAAATTTAAATATGCATTATACTCAGATGTAACTGAAATATGTGTCTGTTTCACCTCTACACTAATTCTATGTTTCACCTCTAAAAATAGTGTGTATCCACTATTCATCGCAACAGACTCAGCTTTATGTTATACATTATGACCACGAGAGGTTTGTGTCTCCGATTTTAGGTACACCCTGTTCTGTAGCTAGTTATTTAACCACTGCCGCTAGATGGGTCTCCTAAGCATTATCTAAGCGAGGATACGCGTTTTTTTAGCCGCAAACGTAAACGTTTACGCGTGTAAAAAAACACGGCTAATAAACAATTTGGTAATGTTAAAATATGGTGGGAATGTTTGCGAAGTCAGGAATGTACAATTACGAAGTAATATAAATGTAAGCCAACATGAATTCCTGTGCTGCAGAAATAGTTGGGCATCGTGCACTTAAGGTTTCCACAGTAGCGCAAGCTTGTCTTCGGGAGGTAAGATCGTTCCTGAGAACTTGTACATCATACCAAGGTTTGTCCATATTTGTGACACTTTCCTAAACATTCGTAGCGTTTTTGCCCTTACAACAACAACAACAATAAAAACAATATTAACATGTCTTTACTGAATGTACTGAGCCATTTCATGTTATTTTGTTTTTAAGATTGGATTAAATAAAAGATAAAATTTATTAAGATATATTTTCTTTTTTAACATATTTATAGATAGAGCAAATCCCTCATGGACTATACGAGGATTAATGTCTTAAGTACTCTTTCGTACGTATTCCAAGGATACTCCGAAATAAATCGAGAGACCGAATCGTAACACACGTTCACGGGTAGAATGCGATACGAAAGAAAATTACGTAATACGTCAGTCGTTACGAGAGCAAACAAATAACGATTTATATTGAATTAATTGCTCTTCTAAGGACCAAAAGTGCGTTGGAACATATTTTAGTCATAATAGATACAAAAAGTCCACTTGGTTGTAAAAATACCGAGAAATAATCTATTCATCGATTACATTAAATTTGTCGTTCATTACATCATCATGCCGAATACGAAACAAGTAGTTCAATCACGTATCTTATAATCCGAAAACCATGGCCCGTATTACGTATTACGATCAGTGACTGAAAACCATTTTCACTCAAACGGTAACTATATACAACTGTTACCCTATTTATGAAAATTATATAATAAGTTATGGATTCAACGAGTACTATTTGTCACTAGTACACATACGCATTAATCTGATCCACCATTTCGGAGCTATTTGGATTTAAAAAATGCGTTTCGACCACGGATCGTAAAACGTAATATGAGCCTATGTTTTTACGTGACGAGTTATACGACCATAGCAGTACGTGGTCCTGTCTTAGGTAAATTGATCCAACATTAACTCCGTTGATCATACATGCTGTATGGTGTACTCGATTTTTAGAGGGACCCATTCGCTAAAATTTTGTGCATTGTGTCCATTTCTGTATACAGATACATATAATTGGCACAGATACTTATAAATTTTGAGATGGATTCTCTGTTCTCTATGATGATTTCATGCATGCATCAGGATGAAAAGGACACAGTTTGGTAATATATTTATTTATTTAGTTGTATTCTCGGTTGCCACACCATGTTTTCATTGGGGACCAAAATTCATCAAAAAAAGGTCCAAATCTTAAAGAAATGGACCAAAATTTTGTATTCTTTAATTGGTTTACAAACAATTCGGCAATTCACAGAAGTGTCAAATTCCTTGTAAAATCTTTAATTTCAGGTTGTGGTAAAGTACAATGTTACACACATGTTCATTTTAATAAAAAGCCTTATATAAATGTATGTTTTAACGAAAAACTCATGTCACAATCTAATCTAGTTCAGTGTTATTTACATAAAACACTAAATTTCTCCAGAGCTCGGTGGTATCAATTTTATAATAAAACAAGTAAGAAAGTCTTACATACCCAGCTGTACACTTGAAATGCTGTTGTTGTTTGTTTTATGTGCTTAATAGTGTGAAAGAGTATATATTTGTCAAGAGGCGTCACTCGATACTTTTGTTGTTGCCAAAACAAATTACTCGATGTTTTCTCAAGGTAGTCGTTGGTTTTTTTTGTCAGATGTATTTATAAAAACGCCTTCTATACATTTTCGTGTGGTATTTGTGTTTATTTTATTGATTGTATTAAATTAATTAATTAATTCTCTTTCCAAAAATCGTAATTATGCAAAGTCACTTTACCGCATAAATATATAGTATTCAATTAAAAAAAACTAAACAAAACTTCCTTGAGAATCACATTCGATATGACAGGGTTGCTTTGGCAACAACAAAGTATCGAGTGACGCCTCTTAACAAATATAT